>NC_142399.1:6779079-7447213 GCF_059441095.1 Idiotropiscis lumnitzeri
CAGAGAGAGAGAGAGACCGAGAAAAAGAAAATGCATAGCATTGGCCGTCAATCGCGGGGGTAATCATAATTCCTTCCTTAATGTCGTAGTACTCGCCTCATGCTGTCCACAATGTTGGAATACTACTATCATTCTATCTTGAGTGTCAGTAGAATACTGTTTTAAATTATAAAATCCTTATGTCTCTCAAGTATAAGCTTTGGCAAGAAATGTCTGCTTCAAAGCAAAAGATTCACAGAGTGGATTGTTGGAGATAGAGGGGAGTCATCTGAATGGTGAAAAGAGAGAGAGGGTGTTCATATGTGCTAGTGTGAATGGGTTTCTATTTCTTATTCTCGCTCTAGACGCACAAACACGCCACAGCCATGTGTTGGCGGCAAGATGACCTTTTTGAATGTATGAAGTCAGAGGGGATTAAGAGGAGACATTCTCGCTATGAGAGTCCTGAGACGAAGGCAAAACATCGCTCTGTGGACGTGTATGGCGTGCAGATGTTTGTGTGTGCCCGTGTGTGCGTATGTGTGTGTTATATATATTTCATTTATATATATATATATATATAAAATGTGCCCTCTGCTCAGATGATTCAACTTGTTACGGGGGCAGTCACTTGACACCCCCAAACCAAACTCACCCTTAGCCACCTCCCACTCCCCTGAAAGTCTGGTCACCTCTACCTCCTAGCTCTTAAGATGGAATTGGAGGTGCGCACCCTTCATTTATTTATATTTGTTTGCACCAACTGTTTTCCTGGCAGTCAGGAATGTTGGGCCCAGATAAACGCAAGATGCAAGACGGCTGGGTCTAATCTTGCAATGTGTATGAAAGAGAAAAAAAAAAAGGATTCTCCCATTGAAAGGCAAGGATGATGCATTTACAACTCACCCCAAGGCTGCAAAATGTATTATTTGTGATTGCATGAATGAAATCATATCAGAAGCAAAAGGAGATTAGCAGGTCTTGTGTAACACTCCGGTTTTACATATCATTGCAGTCTGATGACAGCCGTGTATGTCACATTGTATTTTTTTAGGTGCAGTCTAGTTCTCTGCGATATGGGGGAAAAAATATTAATTACGATTATTTTGATTGCTGTTGAAATCACGGCTTATATAAAAAAAAACGGTACATTTCAAAACTTGGTATTTATTCACCTATGGTCGACAGGGGATACAGACTGGGCCAGCCTGGAAATGGCCAAGAGCCACGTTGACGTCTATTGAAAAGAATGGGAGGCGGGGAAGAAAAATGTGTATATATATATATATATATATATATATATATATATATATATATTTGAAACTACATTGGCCAGTTATGGGCATGTGTCTGTGGGACTTTTCCATGCATCCTGATATGATTGCCATGTCCACTCAATTCCATGTTGATCAGTAAAACTCGTGTTGGGGGGTAATTTTTTTTCAAACTTTCCAGGCTGCCGAGTGAGTTTTTTGGGGTAGTGTTATTTTCACATTCACGAAAATACACGACCAGGCAACACGAACACAGAAAAAATTTCAAATTTTGTATGTTGAGCATGTTGAAACCAAAAGTTACTTAAAAAAAATCCCAAAGCATGAATGAGGAGCATTCAGCATTTTCAGTTTTCTTATCCTCCATATCATTGCATTGGAAGCGCCCACTTCAACAGCAGCTTGTGAAGAATCTCCGCATATTCCCAACATATGTCGTGCGCCCACTTCCTCTGTGCACAGCTATTACACATACAGACGGGATTTACCGTGATATTTGACAATACTCAACCACTGCAATGTATTTATTTGAACATAAGGTACACCAGTTAATGACTTTATTCAAATTGAGGCCATGAAATTGACATTTGTAATGCGACAATTCAATTCAATCTTTTCCATATTACCCATTGTATATCTGAAGTTTGCTAGGTAATATTAAGTACCAGATTGAGGTTTTAGTTAAAATCTCACCCAACTTTAATATTAAAAACTTTTGAAGCTTGTTTTCTATCACAAGTAGAGCTGCAATAAAGTCTCACTGTGCCATTTCTGAAAATTCAAAATTCCAGTTTTCTCCCATTACGTGGAGACTGGGAATTATAAATGCGTAGATGCACTCATTAATTTCCTTTAAACTTGGTATGTTTGCATGAAAACTTTTATGTTCTAATTGAGTTGACGTTGGAGGGTACAAGGCAGTGTCGTCAAGTTTCATATCTTTAAGTTGGAGGGAGGTATTTGCAGGATTAATTCAAATGCACATTGAGAGTTCCTGTTGGGCGGGTTGTGATCTCTGTCTGGTCCGATTCAGTCCATCTCTTTTCCTTGGAGCTGATCCCCCAATTCCTCCCACCCCCATCCTCTCCTTCCTCCCAGTAATTCAGTGATCTCTTCCTCTGTCTTCTTCTTCTCCATCTCTATTCCGTAGCCAAAGCACTGTACACTTAGATGCGCTGATCTTAAGATTTTCATCCCGTTTCCGCTTGACAAACTTTTTATTTGCCACATTTTCATATAAGGAAAAAGTTTGAAGCTTATATCGGTGTGCCAAAAGTTGGAGCAAATATGTTCAACTTCATATTAAAAGTACAAGAGAATAAAGCCTCTTCAATTTCGAGTAGCTGACATTGAGTGGCAGTCGAACTCATATGTTTATGAAAATGAGCAACTATAGGGGTTCTTTGGTGAACAAAGTAGTTCAGAATAATCTTTTTATATTATTCCAAGTATGTTAAAACACACAAGGATTTGTGTCTGGGTGTTCAAGTCACTCCACTTCGCGCAATAGCAAAAAATGACTTTTTAACAACATTTTTCAAGTAATCTTTCAGTTACAGGTGCTGTAGACTTTTTTTTTTTAAATAGACGCAGGTTTGTGAGATTGTTGTCGGTGGCAAATTTATCCCAACTTCTCAACTTTGATTTGCAATGGAGCCTTTGTTCGGGAATCCGCAAAATGCGTAAATCTTAACACTTACGCTTCCTTATTTGCTGAGATGAGATATTTGATTTTGGTCTACAGCTGAAGGTTTTTTTTTTTTATTCATTTGTTCATAAAAGGGTTGAAATTAAAGTCTTTTTGTTGCCGTGCTGCAATGGCGGGCAACGGGGTCACAGGCCGGAGCATTCTTCCCGACCCCTCCTTAACTTCCTCGCTACCTCCAAATTGAAATTAGAATAAATTAACATGATTTAATTGAGTTCGCGCAAGGCTGCGATATTTCTTAATTAGCTTTCGTCAGGCCAAGCGGCAAGCGAGGACCGCCGAGCCTCGCCGAGGTGGGTGCGACGAATGAGAGATGTTTGCTGAGGACAAAGGGGGAGCCCGAGAGACAAGGACAGTCGTCGCTTGTCTTGCCCTCTCTGTGCTCGCCAAAGCCTCGTTTTTTTAGCATTATATAAAGTTATTTCTTCTGTTCCGATAAGTTTGACTGGTCATTCCGTTTCATGTGACTAAGACAGTTTCGACTCGGCCATTTGAACAAGTTTCCTGGAAAAAGACCTGTTTTTAAATAATCGATTTTAGATTATTTCATCAAGATTATTGGTTATCAATTAGTTCATGGTGCAAACCTTTTGAAATATATGTAGTTCAGCAATTATCTTCCCAATGGTGATTTTTGAACTTGGCAAATGTACAAAGGAAGGATAAGAGCCCTCGATTCGCCAGAGCCCCCTCAAATCCTCACCTTCATAACAACAAATAAACCACACTTATGACAGGTATCCCTGTAACACATGCTAACCGCTAAAGCTAACTTATATGTACTGCAACAAGTTCACGTAGCCTACTGACTCTCCTCCGGGCCCCCCCCCCCCCATACGCTGTGTAATATTATCAGAATAATCCTCAACTGGTGTAAAAGCCTCTCGATGTCTTCTCTCTACCTACGTGGACCCCTCCCCACCAGCAGTTTTATTTGCGGCTCCTGAGTGGTCTGACATTGGATCTTGTGGGAGAGGAGGTTTCTTCTCAGGGTCAGTTCACTGAGCTTCCTGTGTGTCCTTCCATGCCGGAGGGCAGCACTGTCATCGCATAAGGCTCAAGGCCCGCCGGACAATACCGGCCACTCACCTGTCGTCAATCACGTTAACATAGATTATTTGCTCAAATAGTGGTCGTCCTGCTAATTGATGCTGCGACCCAATTAGTTGCTGGGTATGTTGTCCTTTTCAAGATAAATAAAAAGCCACCTTTTATAGATGTCATTTGGAAATTACATGCAGCGAATTATTTTTTGGAGGGGGGAACTATCTTTTGGATCCTTCGAATCTTTGAATCCTCTTATCCAACTTTTATTTTTTCAGTACTTTTTGCACAATTTGCTGTCTCTAACAATCAGAATCAGAAATCCCTTTATTGTCATTGTACTCAAGTGTGCAACGAGATTAGAGAGGAGGTGGAGGAGTCAAACGGCAAAAGTCACAACAGGTGTTTGACTCCTAAATAGACCAATACATGTCCTGGTTCCATTAGAATTCTTTAATCAGTCAGCAATCTGTCTTTATCATGATGTTTACATCCAAAGACCAAAAGGATGCCTAATAATTCATCAACAGTAGCTTGCCATTATAAGGCTTGAAACAGGAAGTGACCACTGAGTATGGAGTGTCACAGATTGTCATTAACAGGTTTCAACAGAAAGACGGGGGGGGTGTCACAGAAAGCATAGAAGTGGGTGTCAGGGGAAAATGTTTATTGATCAAACGGATTTTGACTTTCAGAGAAATTGTGCAAATTGAGTGAGTCGTGTCAATATAAAACCTGCCACTTTGAGAAATTTGTGAATGGGTGCCTTGGTAAAGCCGCACACAATACCATCAAGCCATTGTAATTCCTCAAATAGAAGATATATTTTCTGATGGCTTTTCATGCTCTGATCGCTAATCAATTTTATACATGCTTGCCTTGAAAGGCAGCCGCCAGTATATATGGTGTTTGTAAGTTGTTGTGACATTTTTTTTTTTTTAGTTACTGTAATGCGAGCATCATTTTTACCCCTGCTGCCTCTTTCTCGTTTGCAGAGTGCACATCAGGTTCACAAGTTAAGCACTGCGCAAGAGCTCACTCTCAATACCCGCGTCGACGGCTGTATAAAAAAAAAAATAAAAAAATAGGGCCTTCCGCAAAGCGCCTCTTGTAATCTGCCTGGGGTAAGTCCTCTTTAGTTTTATCTGCCAGGGATTACCTCACAAGCTGCGAGCGGGACTGGCGTACAGAGAAAACGATGAAGATGGAACCAAATGAAAACAAATCGCTGTGTAATCTCCGCCAGGGAGCGAGCGAGCGAGCAAGCCAGCCCGAGACAGCGACTGGCTTTGGTCTTGAAGGGAAGTTTCCCGTGCCACTCATTTAAAGAGGGAATTTACTAATCCCTCCGTGATTGATGTCTGCTATGAGAGGCTCTGTAGCAGACTAATAGGGCTTATGAGGATGGCCACAAAGTCCTTTGTGTGTGTTTGAGAATGAAGCAAACCTGCGTTGCTCCGTCCAGCGGGGTTTGAATGACACGGAGAAGGGGTAACATTATCTTAATCTGGATTTAAGTCAGCCCAGTCCTCCAGGTGTGTGGGTCTAAGGACCCCCCTGGCTTTAAAAAAAAGGGGGGGGCGGATAAGTCTCAAAAACTCTTCAAACCCCCAAACGGTCTAAGGCCACCCTCTCCTGCACCCCTTTCCTTTGCAGTGTGTCTGAGTTAAGGAGGGTTCACGTATACTGATTTTTTTTAAAGTTTGAAGTAGGCTGCACATAACCAACGGTCAGCATTGTACTTCAATTTCAATCAAGCAGAAGGGGCCTGACTGTCGGATGTCTCAAAAAATGGGGCTCACCAACCTTCTAGTTTTTGAAGTTCAGAGCTACTTCCTGGCTGATGATTTGTGTGAAGGGCTGCCATTTTGATATAACTTCTTAAATAACACATTTAGCCAAATTACATGTAATTATATTTTATTATTATTATAATTTGGGTATTGATTCACGTCTCAATTCGATTCGATTTACGACTTTTGATTGATATTCAATTCAGTTAAGTATGTCACTCCGTACCAATATAACCTACTTAGAGAAGACATTCTGAAATGAATTAATACTTCAAATAGTCTCATAAAGTTTCTGTTCATTGCTGTCTTCATTCCTTTCAGACATCTACTTTCAATATTGTTGCGGCCAATTTCAGTTCTTCGGTTGTTTTGATACACTACTCGCGTGAAGTCGCAGGAATTTAAGGCCAAAAGACTTGAAAAGGCTAGGAAAAGGATTTTTTTTTAATCCCAGTCCAATTTATTATTGTTGTTATATATTCACCTATCTGCTAACATAGCAAATGTCCAAACAAGACGAAAACGATAAAAAAAAAAAATTCTGTCATTTTTCATCCTTGATCTTCTCATAAAACAGAGTCGTCAGTCGAAAATGCTAAAAATGTCAATCAAACAGCAAATCCTGAAGAGGCTTGCACACATGCTGACAAATCGGACCAAATTTAAGCATTTTCCTTTTCGATCACAGTCAGTAACGGCCCAGTTGCTGGATGTCTCTCAAAGATTTTTCTGAACTGTGATATGTGGTGTGGTAACTGCAACATCCTTTACGACACCCTCTCCCCTCACACGCTACAATTTTTAATTCAATTAATGCGAAGCGACATTTAAAAGAAACCTTAGAAGTACCTCATGAATTCTGTTCCATCTTACTTAAATGTTCGCTCTTGCGTGTGAAGAAAAGAGGAACGATAAGACTCTCTAATTGCCTCTTTAGAATAATAAAAAAAAGCCCTCCTTTTGTCAATTATGGTTTTCAGACAATGTGTCATAGGAAGTACAGAGTGGTGTCTTTGGGCCATCACCCACTTTTGATTTGGATTGGAGCCTTCTCGTGCGAGTTCATTCATTTATACAAAAAGTTTTACGACACATGAATGAATTATCATCAAAGGTTGGGTTGGAAATCAGAAGCTGTGCGACCCTATTTGGAGTTTTAAACATGACTGGATCATACAATTGTTTTTCAAAAACACTTAACAATCTTCTGAGAAATCTTTGCCAAATTAGCAGTAATTTGCAGCATTATGGACCATTACAATACGGTACCGAATATTATGTTTGGCGTATCGCATTCCCAAGCAGAACTTATCACGCAAGAGCGTGACATTTTGGAGTCCATGATTTCTTTAGTTTTGACAATCCTCGTCTAATGGACTCTAGTGGGACAGCAGCAAACTAAATGAATAATGATGAAAGACAGCGAGCTTGTTTTAAGTGTTATTTTTAGTATTAGCATTTTAATCAAAGCACTGATTGATTCCTTTTGACAGCCAACGACCCAAAACTTAAATGTACAATTTGAGCAGTCTAGTCATGACAAACAAAGACACGCGGTCAAGTTAAACGATTGGTTCAATAAATAAGTTAAAATTGTAAAAAGTGAAGCGCAGTTCACTGACAGATTCCTTTTTTTTTGTGTTATATTTTTTTGCATGTTTAATTTGTATCGGTATTACAATAACTGTCGACCTGTAGTGCTATTTAGAACCTTACAAATTAATTTTGTTGAAGTTTTAGCCTTAGTCAACAAGTGTTTGTAAATGTGTATTGTTGTTTACTATTTGTGTGTGTGTGTGAGGGGGGGGTGTAGGCGGGTGTGTGTGTGTGTGTGTGTATTCTGATCGGTAGTCAAAGAGGTGACTTTGTAATTATGTTCATTATAATTGGCCGCACTATCGGACTCTCGCATCGTTGTGAGGCCCACTCCGCACTTGACAATGGTCGCCCTGTGTGTATGCAGGGGTGGTTGTGGATGTGTTACACACACACACACACACACACACACACACCCCAGTGCACACACGCACATACACACCCTTTAGCGTGTCTTTACCTATGCAATGTAATTCCTAAAATGGCCTCCTTAATGAGTTTTTCCCACCTTTGCTAAGATTAATTGATAAACGCCGGCCTTATCGCCGTGGTTGATCTGTGAATCCATCCCACGTCTTGATTTGTTTGTTAAAGGAGATTAATGGCTCTATATGGATTGATGAGAGATCCCTCCTCTTTCTTCTAAAGCTTCTTTGTGGATGAGGACGAACATCTTAGTACACTTTTTCCTGAGTTTGTGACATTCTGGTTGAAAAATAGTTTGGTAAAAAGTCCACCCATTACTTGAGCCACTTCTCACGAGGGTTGCGGGCTTGCTGGAACCTATCACAGACGTCTTCGGGCAGTTGACAGGGTACACCCTGAACGGGTTGCCAGCCAATTGCAGGGCACACGAAGATGAACAATCACTCGCGACAATTTAGAGAGTCCAATTAACATACCATGCATGTTTTTGGAATGTGGGAGGAAACCAGGGCACCCGGAGAAAACCCACGCAGGCACGGGGAGAACATGCAAAATCCAACCAAGAAGGAATCTGGAATCGAACCTCTTTACTCTGAGGATGTGAATCACATATTTTGTTAATTAAAATAGCTCCATTTGTACATTTTTAAAATGAAATTAAATCATCATTCATACCCATTCAAAGATTACTTCCACGTGATCTTCGAAACCGGGAAATGCTGATCTGACAATTTAATTTAAAGAAAATGGTCTCATTGATTGCGGTTGATCAATTATATTTTCAAGCATAGTCATGTTTTTTTTTTTGGCTTTGTCTTTCTAAATCTCTCAGTTAAGAGTGAGATTCATCTATGCGATGCACTTTCAGCTGCACACATCCAACACGCAGATTTTTTGTACATGCCGCAGTGACGCATAGAAACCGGTTCATTAATGTACATTTTTGTATATTTTTTAAGTTTATACATAATGCAGTGTTGTTTGTGGTGGTTTTTAGGGGGCTGGAATGATTTAGTGTCTCTTCCAATTCAATTCGATGGAAGTAAAAATTTGATCTGTGAGCAAATTATGTTTGTAAGTCAAGGTAACAGTGTACGTGTACGTGCACACGCTTACTGAGCCCCCCCTTCCTCATTCCAAGCGTCACGCGATATTACCTTTTGTATGTTAATGTGTGTTATTTTTCACGCTACATTCTCTCTCCTCTCCTGTTCCAGTCGGCTATTGTTCCATCCACTCCACATCTCCATTTACATAATTGAACTTTTGATTGGACTCCGTCATTTGAAATGGGAGGCGTGGTAAGATGATGCGGCGCGATTTATATATTTAATTTTTACTAGCTTTGTTTTTTTTAATGAGAAGACGTCAGGAGAGGAGTCCCAATTACACAAATGCAGATTTTAGACAGAGTGTATAATTATATCATGGATCATATTGATGGCTGGCGTGCACCCCAAAAATGTTTGGGAGCCAACCCCTGCTTTTAGTCAAAACGCTTACTGGCTGGCACCCTCCAAAAACCAAAAAACACCTACAAAAGAATTTTCAAATATTTTCAAAATAATGTTATAGGTTAAATTACTAGAATATGGTCTGACCTCAAATAATTTGAATTCAGACCTTAAAACATTTTATTTGCCGGACACGCCGAGTGACCTCACAGCCAATCAGCAGTGCATACTTACATTCATTGCATGATTCTGACTTTGTGTGTTTGCCACATGTCGCATGCACATGTTATAGGTTGACAATGCATGGATGTTCAGTACGTGTGTTGTCATCTAGAGCAAATGTAAGTGCTTGGGCAGTTGTGTGTGTCTTGTGTTGCCGTAGGCTCCCTTTTGAGCGGATTACAAGTTTTAAAGAGTCACAGATTCAACACCTTCTCAAATCTGACACACTGCCGCCGCTTTCAAGCAAGCGAGATTGGAACAACACGCGGCTGTGGTGGCAGCCTCTCTTCTTTCTCACTGCCATCATATTGGCATTCTTATGCCACTGGGTTGAGAGCAGTTGAGTTTATATTCCACTGTTAAAGCCCTAAAGCTACTACTTGAGCTTCAGTTGAAACATTATCCCTTTTTTTGTGTAATGTCAAGTGGCTGTTTGCATTTGCAGTTGGGCGTCCTGCATTATTTAAAGTCTAAAAATAAAAATAAGTCATTCCATCCTTTCATCTAGGTCTCACAAAGCTTGCCAACATGGCATGCGGACACCCGGTCGCAGAGAGCCAAAGAAAAAGTAAAACTGATCTTTGTGTGAAATTTACTGATGTGAAGTTTTGGTGTATTTTCTGGCACAAAAAGCCAAAGAACAAGTTAAACTTTTCCTTCCTTGATGTTGTGTGAAAATAAATTTGTGTGATCGGTGGAGTTCTCTATTCAGTAGCTGCAGCCACAATAATTGAAAGGAAATAAAGTCAAACACTAGTTTGTTGTTGAAAAAGCGAAAATTTGACACTGAGCCTTGGGCAGTTAGAAGTGACATAATATGCATTTTTCACCACAAAAAAAAAAAAAAGAAACAGTAAAGCGTTTGATGGTTGCTGAACGGCAAGGTCTTACAATGGCAGTCCAACCTTACTATTTTTTTGTTTTTTTGTTACATAAAGCCAAAGAACAAGACAAACCTTCCCTTCTTTCAGTGCTGGCTGACTTTAAAGTCTGCAAAAATTGCTACAATCTTCTCCAATAGGAAACAGCATTCCTAGGTTTCCTCCTATCTTGTCCTTCAGGTATTGTTGGGAGCTTAACCCCCCCCCCTTCTCTCCCCCCACCGTCTCACTCAGCCCCCATCTTCTTCTCTCTTTGCCCCGTTTGGTGTATGTTGTTGACACGACGGCGCGGAGAATAATGGATTCTTGTCGGCCGCCTTGTATTTTCCCGCCCAACCTGTTAGGCTGGCATTTAATAACGGCATAGGGGAGGTTATGTGACTCTGATAGTAATGAAGCTTTTTCTTCTTCTTTTTTTTTCTTTTTTTTTTTTAATGCGGAATGTTTGCGGGCCAAGGTAATGCTCGCCGCTAATCCTCCCCTGCAGCCCAGCTAGCTACATGGCTCTGTGTTAGTGTTTGACACACACACGCACTCACGGGTAAAAAACACACATCTGCACACCTTCCTTTAGGCAAACTGTAAGTCAACATGCATTTTGACTCCTCGTGCACTCCTAATGAAATGCGGCCTGTTCCTGTCACAGCAGATATGCTATTTCTTACAACATTTGATGCATTTGTAAACACTTTATCAGGGTCACATGTAATGGAAACATCCGGAATTTCCAGTTGAGAAAACCATATCAGTGTCTCCAGCCCTTTTGTACGCAGATCCAGTCTCACAGCCGTGCAGCAAGTGTAAACCACTCATAAGGCGCTAAAAGTAGCTCTTGGAAGGGGTAATCCAAATTTTTTTTTCAAGAAAGCCAACAATAAAAACTAGTTTGCAAAGAAACAAAATATAATAAAGTAAATACACTTCAACAAGGTCTTACAGCCATACAGCAAGAGCAAACTATTCCACAGGGCGTAAAAGTGGGTTTTGAAACTGGTTATTTTTTAGATAAGCCTCACTAATATTAAAAAAAAACATTTAAGTTGAAACTAAACTGTTGAGCGTGATTCAGATACATGTCCCCCTGGAAAATGATGGTTCACTGAAAAAAAATCCTTTAAATAGACACAATTAACATTTTGGACATGTTTTTTTTTTTATATTTATGTTAATTTGATGAATTAGCCTATCCTCCTGGCTACTGTTTTTTTTTCTTGTTGGTTTTTCCACCAGCTAGTGTGTGTTTGTGTGTATGTTTGGAAGTTTGCGCGTGTTTAAGTGTTTTCTGCCGGCATTGCGCGGGGGGTGTGTGCGCCTGTGCGTCTAATTGCTTTAATAGCACCTGGTGTATAATCCCAGGTAATTAGAGTGCGCCAATTAGACGGCTACTTTTTCACCGTCACTTGAAAGAGCGGGATGGGGGGAAGGCCTAGAGGAAGACTAACACACACACACGTGCACTTACCTTCTTACCTACCTACCTAATGAGATACATACATACACACTTAATGACACGCACACAATGCAGCTCGCTGAACCAGCGATGTTAATTTGTGTCATTGTGTGCTTTTCTTCAGTGATGCATTTTCTGTAACTACATTCCTCCCACTTTTATGGACTCGATATCCATGTTATTATCTACTTGTTGTTTTAATATTTTGATTTATTTGGGCTGACATTGTGTGGAAGGTACAGGGAGAAAAGGTTAAGGCCCTCTTTTAAAGACGAGCCGGAAATGTCAAGTGTCTCCCCCTCAGGCTGCTGCCACCGTCTCTCCCTCCATCGAGATCCCCAAAAGGGGCCTTAACTACTCACACCCAGATAGACACACGCACACTAAAAGGTGCAAACGTCAGGAGTTGCTTGAGGTGACTGCATCCAGTCGTTCATGTTGTAATGTTTGCTGTTTCAACTGGACAATGGAGGAATTCCATGCAAGCTACCATTTGAGTGTGGAAAGAGACACCATTTGTGTGTCGGTGTGGCAAAGTCACTTCTATATTAACACCCAAATAAGCCAGAAGGGAACATTTATTTAAAATTGTCTGTCACACATATTTGATTCATAATGGTAAGAATTACTTTGAATTATTACCGTATTTTAATTTTAGTCAAGACAATATTGTCTAGAGAAATATGTATAAACTCCAAATAAGCGTTTTTTTTGGTGGTTTGTTTGTGTTTAGCACTTGATTTATGCTGTGAGTCAAGGCAACTTTATTTACAAAGCACATAGCAACTCAATGTGTTTTGCACAAGCAAGGATACAGCTCCTTACAGTATTTATAAGCACAATAGCTAATGACATTCAGATGCAAAGCGGAGAAAAGAAAAGTAGCCTACCATAATTGCTCAAATAATCTACATTGACATTTAAACACATTAACAGAGGACGAAGTAGGTTTCTAAATTTACCTAAATAATTAGTAAAAGAAAAACAATCTGTGATTGCCAAGGATGGCTTATTTGGGAGTGTTTTTATGATGGATTGATGCTTATTTGTGACTTGATATTTAATTTGTCATAAGCACGCACAGCACTTGCAGTTGCGGGCGGAGGCCAACAGAGGGAGTCAGGTTGCCACCACGAGTCTTTTTCCACTCAACTGCCTTTTCTGTGGCCATCTAAACTCAGTGTTAAGCTCAAGTTGCTTTAGTGCACGTATAGCTAACATCCCAACCTGAACCTATCTCTGAGTGTTGTTTTTCTTTTGTATGTATCTTGATGTCTAATACATCATGTCATATTTAGCAATTTACAACACAAACACTCCAAAATGATCCGATGAAGTTGTTCTAATTTCATAGCAATTATCTTCTATAGGAATAACCAAACTGCTGTCCTAAAACCTCATTTCCCATACCTGCGATGTCTTAAGTAACAATTTAGCACTCCTAACTGCCCTCCACCCGTGAAATTGAATTAAACGCTGTATAAGAAAACAAGATTTTGAGGAGAAAAGTCATGGCGTGGCGAAAAGCTTTTGCGCCTCGATATGACTTCAGAGGAGGAGCTAATTAATAAGATGTTTACATTATCCACGCTTGCACGCCTCTCTGTGAACGAACGTTTATGACACCATGCTTAGAGCAACTAAAAGAAGGGGTCAAGTTTGGAGCTGTGTGTTCAGATAATTACTCAACTGCAGATGGTGATGGCGTTTACTGAAGATGAGGTCATTGGGCCCATGCATACAATATTTTACGTAACTTTTTTTTTTTTGCATTCCTAAATGTCATACGTGCATAAAATCAAGTTAACTCCCTTCATATTTACTCAACTGCAGATGGGGGGAGCTATTTATTTGGATCTACAAGCAATGTCTTAAGTAACCCTAAAATCTTGTTTACCGATTTAAAACATGACAGTGTTTGTGATGAAGCTCCCTGTGGTTTATATTTGATTTATTCATTCAACATTGGGTTATTTAAGTGTGAATGCATGTATTTTTTTTTTCTGACTTGCGATTGGCTGGACCAGTCCAGGGTGTAGCCTGCCTCTCTCACAAAGTTAGCTGGGATGGACACTTGCTCAGCCTCTTTTGAGGACAAGCATTATTGAAAATCTGTGGATCATAATGACGTCTATATGAGGGAGTTATTAATTTTTAATTTTTTTTGTCATGTCTCTCTTGTTTTCAGCCTAGCCCGATCCCGAGCCCGGTCCTGGGTGGGAAGCCCAACGCCAGCCAGTCCCTGCTGGCTTGGTGCCGCGAGGTGACGCGCAACTACCGCGGCGTGAAGATCACCAATTTCACCACGTCCTGGAGAAATGGACTGGCCTTCTGCGCACTGCTGCATCACTTCAGGCCCGATGCTATGTACGGACATGTTTTGACGTTTTAATGTTATTAAAGCAAATTGTTAGCCAGTGAAGGCTTGCGCAAGCACCATTCATTTGCAGTCTAGGTGTAGTGTCCATTAATATAACTAAAAAAAATGTTGGATTTGTCATATCAACTCCCTCACCCACTTGAAATTCATCTTTTTATTATGATCCAGAGCTGAAAACATTGTTCATTGTTCAAGGTTGTCGACATTTGACTTGTTAACATTTTTAGCTGATTGCTTAACAAGTTTAACAACCTCACACAGATGTAAAAAAAAAAGAAAAAAAAAGCCCTCAACGCATTACATTGATTTATTTATTTTTGGGCATTGAAATCTCCATAGTTAGTTCATTTGTAGAGCAAACCGTTTCCATATGTGCACCAGCCCCTGCTATCTTTTTTTTAATATATTTCCCACTCTATTATATTTATTACAGAATGTCATACTTAAACACAGTCACTCTCTCTCTGCTCTTTTTCCAGAGACTACAAGTCGCTCAATCCTCAGGATATTAAAGAAAACAACAAAAAGGTAAGAGGCGACCACCCACTGCCGCTTGGTCCCTTCTCGCCACTAAGCTCGCTCACTGCCACATCTCCGATTGGCCTTATTTCCGCATCAGCCATTAATCCCTCAATACAATGCTTGTGTGTTATGGTAGTTTTCATTAGAGCCAAACCCCCCCCCCCCCCCCCCCCCCCGCTGTAGTAAATGGATGTGAAAACACGGTCATCTGGCGCAGGAGTGATGGTGTCTTAAGACCACTGCCCACGGAGAGGACGCCAATGGGTCATAAGTGGAGGGTGTTGATGGGATTGGGGTGGGAGGTGTTGTGTTAAACGCATGATCACGTGCGATTCAATCGAAATGATTTGCACGTAACGTTAAACGAGAATTGTGACGGACTTAATTTCCGCTGTTACTTCTTTCCTCCTCTTGCAGCGCTACGCACACGCACACCCTGTATTTTCTTCCTCACCGTATCTCCACCTTCACATTTTGAATTGCAGACTCACTGGCATCACCGTGTTCCCCTTGGCTCTTTTTGTGCGTACATTCACCTCCTTTTTCCATACACAGAAATGCACACTTGCCCTGTGCTAGTACATCTACGCACACGCACAGACACGCAGCCGTCCCCTCTCCGGCCCCGAGGGCTACAGCGAGCGATACGCGTTGGCTTCCCGCAGCTTGATTTCCTTCTCCTCATACACACTCTGGCTGGGCGATAACCTCTGGTGGCCCTGTTAGGCATGAATGCTAGCCTGTTGACAAAAACCACAGCCAGAGAGCCAATCCCATATCGGCACACTACCCCCTCGCCACCCCTCTCCCCTCCGCCCCGCTGCAGGTGCCTCCTCGAGTAGCCCCCAAGAAAATTGGCTAGATATAAGTAATGTGGGAATATGCCGTGGAAGGCGATAGGCGAAGAATAGCCCCAGCAGTGTTGCTGTTGTGGCGTGGCGTCCGAGCGTTTAGATGTCACCCATGTGACCATCCTGTACGGGCCTTCTTTACACGTTTACTTGTGGGAGTAGAAGATGATATGATGAGAGGAGAAACTTCTTGACTTGCGTCTGATTTCCTTCTGACTGACAATCACCTTTTTCCTCACTTCATGCTGGGTGTCTTGCTAAGCCTTTTTTTTCTCTTTTTTTTTTATGTTTCTTCATCCTCCTTCGGCCATCGACGCTACTATATATTCTAGTACTACAAAAAGAGCATATGGCCAAGAAAAAATCGACAGAGTTTGGATATTTGAATGGCAATGGTCAATGAATGAGACTGTTCTGTTGACTAAGACAGTCTCATTTATTGACTGCACTCGTGCATTATGGTGACGGAGACTCTTCACTATTCGCTTGTTAGCCACTTGTTTAAAATATCTGTACAAAAAATTGGTTCAATTGCTACCTCCCCATCGTCTTTATCTGCCTTTAGCCCTGACTGTCCCGTTTAAGAATTTATGTTGAGCATTATCCATGACGTCTTGCATCAGACCGATCAAGATAATTTGCCCACGAGCAGTACCAATATCCACACATAAAATCAAATTTTTAGCTGACTTTGACCCATGCGACATCCGTTTATTGATCAACTTCAAGACCAGTCAAGCTCTTCGGCATCCTCCATAAGCAACACTCCACTCATAAATGTATATTTTTCATGTTTTGTGACCCATTCCACATCTGTTTAGTGACAATGTAGAGCATCATTAGAGAGATCTCATTCGGCCTCCCACGAGACCAGACCCCGACCCATAAAAATATATTTTTTTAGCTGCCTTTGGGTCATTCATTTGTCAACTATATTGAGCATCATCCATTTCTTGTATCAGATCAGTCAACTTTATTTTGGCCTCTAGCAGTAACAAACCCCGCTAATAAAAATGTTTTTGCTTTCTTTGACGCTTTCTACATCCGTTTAGCGACAATTTTGAGCATCATCCGAGTCACTTTTGCGTGACGCTGATCAGCCTCATTCGGCAAAGGTAAAAAGGAGGAACAAAGAAGAAGAAAAGGAATGTAATGAAATGTTTTAAGAGTGGCCGAACGTGCAGTCGAAGAGAGTTGTTGTTATTATTGGGGACGTATTGAATGCAAGCACACCTATCTGCTCCTTTTCACAGCGCGTTGATGGACGTGCCCCCCCTCCCACCCACCCACCTCCTTTCAGCATCTATCTGTGTGCAGTGATTGCAATGAGCTCAGACTGTGCTGAATTATGACAGATAAGGGCAATCAATATCAGGAGCTGGTTAGTTGACGGGGGGGGGGGCAAAACAGAAGTAAATATTTAAGAAGAAAAGGTGCGTTATCTGTGCATATGCCTCAATGATTGTCATGTATTTTTTTGAGGGGGTTTCTACATATTGGATCTTTTTGAGTGTGTGGAGAGAAGGCGACCGGGCCAAGGAGAAGTCATTTGGCGCCCCATCTGATAGCGCTGTACCAAGCGCTGCGAGAGGGAGAGGAGACGAGAGGAGGAGGGGCGGAGGGAGTTTTGATGATTGACAGCGATAGATAGCTGTCAGTCACCAATGAGGGAGGGTGCAGGGAACAGCGGCCCGGGGCAGGCAACGCTGACATTTAGTCCCAATGCATTGTCAGCGGGTTAATGGAAAGTGAGCAAGTGGAGATAGTTGTCCTTTTTGCCCTCATTGTCGTATGGAAAAAGCTTCATAACACAGAGGGGCATTCACAAAATGGATGCCCTGAGTATGTACACCAGGGGTGCCCAAGTCCGGTCCTCAAGAGCCTCTGTCCAGCCTGTTTTAGGTGTATCCCTTTTCCAACCTACCTGATTCATATGAACAGCTCATTAACAAGGTTTGTAAAAGCCTGATAACGGTCCTGATGATTCAAATCAGGTGTGTTGCAGTAGGGATGCATCTATAACAGGCTGGATAGGAGGGGATCTTGAGGACCGGACACGGCCGATGTACACTTGAGGTCTTTATGAAAGGCCTGAATATGCTGCTTAAGCCCTGTCTCAATCAGTAAGTAGTACAGTATTTAACATCAGGTCTGTTGAAGTCATGCATCTCGACTGAGAAATGACATTTCTAGAATTGGTGGATCTAAATTTAGCCTGGGTTGTTAGTGGAAGATATGAAGAGTCTGCGCTACAAGTGAGTGGACATGCACACCTTCCACACTTGGATCTGCAGACCGAAAAGGTTAGGAGACAAAGCCAGCTGCGATGGCGATTGAGCAAAGGGAGTGAAAGTAAAATTGTATTTGCACAAATTCTGAGTGCCTGTTGTACAATCAGACATTCAGGCTGTCCCAAAAATCACTACGCCTTGCTTTTTTAAATTTCAGCATTTTGTTAAGCATTCCCTTGCCAACGCTCGCCAATCGATTGGAACGGTGTTGCAAAATTGCTACCTGACAAGAGGTTCACCTGTCCCCGACTGCATTTCAGTATCAGTTCGAGAAGCTTAATGCCTGTCACACTGCTCTGATGCATAGTAAAGCCAGAAAAAAAAAATATCTCCGGAAGGCTACACTACAAAAGCTTGATTCAGTGCGTTATACAAGTTCTTACGCTTGAAATCTTCGAACAACCTGAAATTGGTGAGGCTTCTTCACTCTCCGTAGCATCGACTGAATCGAACTCTTGTTTTACGTCCCCATCGGGAATGTACGTCAGCACCCCTGGCGGGAAAAAAGGTTGGGTTCTGCAGAACTCAGGCATTGCACATTTACACAGTTGATGCGGCTTGCCTCATTAAGATAATATGGGTGGCGATGCAGCAAGCCAGCAAAAAGGCTTAGATGGCCAGTGTGTGTAAGGGGCTATAGAGTGAAAATGAAGTAGTTTTTTTTTCACAAATGGTCCTCAGAGCCTGATACGAGAGAAGCTCTGCAAAGAATAAAGCGTGACACAGAGGTCAAAAAGACCGTGGTGTGCGTCAAAGGCTGAAACAAAACCCCATTCGTCCTCGCGTACCTCTCACATTCTCACTTTCCCTTCGCTTGCCGTCACTCGTCCATTCTTTTTCAAAGTTGTCGCTCCTTTTCAGTGCCAATGGGAACAATGGCAGCACGCTTTGCTGCCTTCAATGCGTGTTAGAAACCCAATCAGGGCCACTGGTTCCCCCATATTCATTTTCTTTCTTTTCACCCTCTTCTCTCCTTTCACACCTTTCCCACTCACACAAACTAGTCTCTCTGTTCTCTCTTCACACACTTTTGAGTTTAGATGTTCACCGGCCATTGTTCGCCTCAACATCAGCAATGGCGCAATAGGAATGGAAAAAAGGACTGCTGACAAAAGATGTTATAATTGCTCGTAAATGGAGAAACGTCTGTGTTAAATGCACTTTAAGGCTCATTCATGACCTACAAACATGCATGAGAATTTGATCAAAAGCTAAGAGTTGGTCTGCTTCCGTGCAGCAACATGAGTAAATGAGTACGAGCTAAGGCAGCTTTCTAGTTATCTATTGGATAGGTTGCTAATATGCTTACAGTTTGTGTTTACATATAGCACATCATTTCCACCATCTTAGACAGTAATGAGGCTATGGACTACAAGTCTTTTTTTCCCCTACATGAACTTTTCGGGTATTTTATTGAGACCGATACGACCCTGCTGCCGTAGTGGGGTAATTAGCTTTGAGAGGTTTGGTCATGTTACCGATGGGGTCTACCAGCAAAAATGTTTTAGTTCCAGTAGTGGATCTTTCAGCTGCACATGAAGTCATTTACCTTGGATCAAAAGCCCTGCCTTTTCTAAGGGTCCAAGAACTAAGCCTTCTTGCAACTATGCAGCTGTAGAGTTTGAGGAACTAAACAAAAGTATATTTTCGGTGAGATGTGAAGACAGGGGGAAAAAGGTTTGATAGATCTGGCAACGAGACAAAAGAAGGCCTGCAACAGGTTGGAATGAGATCAACACGATCAAGCAGGCTAGATACAAGCTGCGATACGTCTGTGGCTGTGTTGGAATGGAGATGGTGTGTGTGCGTGTGCGTGTGCTGCTAATCTATTTATTTACCTGTCATTGGGTGCGATAATGGTTTTCATCCCGTCTCTCTATGTCTCCGACTATCTGCTAATGTGAGGGCAGGTGATTGGCTCCCGTATGTGTGTGTGTGTGTTGTGCGTGATAATCAAACCTGTATTTTCTCATCACTCTCTAATCAGACCAATTACACGCGTGACGGAGAGCGTGGGCAGGCTGATATGGCGGATTGATAACGACACACACGCACATGCATCACACACACGCACACACTCACGGAGTAGGATTAAGCGCTCTGTCTCGGGGTATCTCGGTCTCTTATCTGGGACAACCATCCCTGACGTGACCTGTCAGTAGTCCTAAGAAAAGGTGTCTTTCTTGCACAACCCCAGCGTGGGCATCGAATACGACGTTGAACCCCCACGTTCCCTTTCTCAGACACTATAGCCACTTTTCCACCAAGTGTCCAGTTTGGTACACCTTGGTTTTTAAATCATTTCTGATGGAATGGTTCCTATCAATTGTCTAGGAGTGTGTCCTTAAACGGGTACTGGAAAGGTTCCCAAAAAGTGTACTAGACAGTCCTGCACTGAAACGGGTGATGAAATGTGTAGTAAAAACGAGTGGTTGGGGTTCCTGACAAGTCCTTCACTCCTTCAGTAATATGCCTTGTCATTATGTTGTTTTTTTTTTTCCTTAACATGACAGTTTGTTTCTTAACCCACAATGTTGTCTTGTTTTTTGTTAACCAGGCATATGACGTGTTCGCCAGCTTGGGTATCTCCCGCCTACTGGAGCCGTCGGACATGGTGCTGCTGGCCATCCCAGACAAGCTGACGGTGATGACTTACCTTTACCAAATCCGAGCGCACTTTTCGGGCGAGGAGCTGAACGTGGTGCAGATTGAGGCCAACAGCAGTCGTAGCACCTACAAGGTGGGCGACTTCGAGACAGACACCAACGCCTCCATCGGCCAAGACAAGTTTTACGCCGAGCTCAATGACGTGCAGCCGCAGCCCCTCGATGACCCCAAATCTAACGGCTCCAAAGCCACCGAAGTCCCGGTGAAAGTTGAAACCGTAGCGCCGTCGGCCGGCTCGTCAACAGCAGTGCCTCCGCCATCCTCACCACCGGTACCGGTAGCAAATGTCATATCGTCAGGGCCCAACCTCCTGAAAGCTAAATCCGTGGACCTTTCCGACCTGCCGCAGACGTTGGACACCGAAAGACCACACCAAAGGAGCCAGGCCGTAGAAGAACGGGGCTCCTCTGCCACCCCGACAGGGGGCCATCCCTCCTCCCTCTCGCCCACTCATCAGAAACTAGGCTTCTCGTACAACAGGGACGCCGACCTCATCAAGAAGAAGAGGGCCAGCCTGCGTCACGCCGAATCAGAGCCCGTGTCAGACAGTGGCACACCCATTAACCACACGGAGGCGCTAACCAAGCAGGTAAAAAAAAGAAATAAATCACTGATGCACATTGAACAGGACAGACACACAAATACAAAATGAGAGAGCAGTGTGGACAATTCTTCCCACAGATTTTGTTGGATTTGATTTCTACCAACTGGTAAAAACATTCATACAGTCGCTGAAAATGGAATTAATGCACAAACTGGTTAATCATTAACATCTTAGCCCTTAACCGGTACTCAACAGCCATTTTGACACTTTCATTCACTGATTTCCATGTCACTCTGGTGGCCAGGCCCCGCCTTTCAAATCCACATACATTCAAAGTCACAGAAAGTACATTGCAGAACATGAGCATAGGGGACTGAAAGTGGACAAATAGAATACCTTCACCTCACAGGCATATTTTGTGTTGGTAGTATTGTTTAATAATGCAAAATCATTTTTTATCATTTTGTTCAAATAATCTGTGGGGGATTATGGTAATCAATTCTAAAAATATTAGATTGACCCGATCCTACATAAATCACTTACTGTACCTTAGGTTGAGCAGCTAGACATTTATATCTGAGCAGTTGGTGGCTTTCACCACTGCCAATGATAATCTGGACCTCTCTCTGCTCCATTTTTCTTGAGCGCTTTGCTCCACACCATGATCGGTGTGATTTATTAGCTTTTTTTCAACTAATTAGTTACCATCTACAGAAAAAAATGCAAGTAGGTGAGGGCTCACTTTATTCATTTTCAATGAAATGTAAGAATGTCACCCTTGCCTTCAGGTTCCTCCTCGAATGTTTGTCTTTTTATCCCGTTTTCTTCCTCTTTCTCCTTGATGGAAACTTTGGTCGTCCTGTCTTGTCACGAGGCATTGCCAGGGTGCGAGCATTCATTTCCCCCTCGCTAAGCTTTCGTGGACGCCATTCTCCGAGATGACCCCCGTACTGAAATTGTCCCGCTTGGCATTAGTCGTCATATTCGTCGTCGCCTGTCTTCTCCGAGATGCCGCAGGGCCGGCCCGCTAGGATACACCCCCCCCCTGCTTTGACATGTAATCATATTTCTCATTACATTCCTCATCCCCTGGCTTGATGGCAGTCGGTGCCGTGACCAGTCAAGCGTGGCGATGCTGTGCTTTTTTTTTTTTTTTTTTTTTTTTTTGCTGCGAGCGCACCACATCTCGTCTCTCGCACATGCACACGTTAAATACTTTGCTACCGCCCCCTCCCCTCACATATTAATGCTTCCTGTTTACAAGTGGAAAGGTCACAGGACAGGTGGGGGAGAAGCACACATTGACAACTAGGACACACCCATTTTATATCTGCACTTATGTCCTCGCTAGAAGAATTCAGCCCATGTTTGACTTAAAAAACATGTTGGCCAATGCCAATTACACCAAATGAATTCAATTTGGGGGAATAGTTCAATTAAAAAAGTCAACCCCAATATTGATTCAGAAATGTTTCATGATTATAGTTTTTATGACAAATTTCCACATGTTGTCACCACCATGAATTATTTCATTTTAACTGCCTGTTATGTGAATTTCTCTGCTCTGTTTCATTTGGACTCTTGACTTTCCTCCTTGCGAGTAGTTTTTTTAAAGTAGTGGCTGACTTAACCTGCCATATCCGCAACGCTTGAAATCATAAACGCTTAAGTCGAAGGAAACAAAACAGTCAATCTCTTGGACAGTATAGAAAGAGGCAAATACAGTGTTTCGTGACTACAATTTTCAAATTACAGCTAACAAAAAAAAAAAACATTCAGTCACTAACACATCTTAAAAATTGGATGCATATGTTTTGTCCTAAAGGGTTCAATAAAACTGAATTAGCCTCTTGTAGTGATTCTTTTGTATTCCACTCGAAGGAACCTGCACACCACCGCAATTTGAGAATCACAGGAATTTCTTAAGATGCTCCAGTCAGACTGATCACAATAGATTTGGTTGCGTGAACAGAGCTTTACACATTTATTTTCTCTTTTACAGGAACCTGCATCTGCCCCCGTTTCAAGTCCACCTGCTGAGAAGGTAAGCAGGCTGCAACATACCACCAGTTGGATCATTCAAGCTATTGATTACTCATTCGATTCATGGACTGATTCAATGGTTTGAGCCGTTGTGACGCATTTTCTTTATTTACACGAACCGTGCGTAAGAAAGTACCCAATGTAAAGTTGAAAGATGTTGCATTCACACAACATTTGTTTTATTTTTCAAATTCATTCTATTTAGCATCATCTCATGGTAGCTGGTGTCTTTGTGCAGAAAGTCTTATCCCGCCAGGAGGAGCTGAAGGAGCGAGCCCGGCTGCTCCTGGAGCAGGCCCGCCGGGACGCCGCCATGAAAGCCGTCAACAAGAGCGTCCCCAACACAGGTGTTGCCGCCGCACCGGCTCGAGGCACCAATGTCTGTGATGTGAGTTTGGATTTTTTTTTTTGTTGTTGTTGTTGTGTTTCACCTGTGCTACACTATATGATTTTGGCCACGTCAGATAAAAATATTCTTAATCGTAGTGAAAATTGTGTCCTCAGTAAAAAAAAAAAAAAATTGCGTGTTGCCCATCAATTGTAGATACCTTTTTACGATTAGGGTTGATTTGGGTAATTTCCTGAGAAGGGCTGGACGATTATGGAAAAAAACATTAATCGTGATTATTTTGATAGAGATTGAGATAACGATTATTCATTGATTTCAAAACTTTGTATTAATTCAATTCCTACTCAAAACTATCATCATAGCCTCATGATCCGTTCATCCCTGCACATTGAACACGTAATTCTTGAACCGTCTTTTGTGTACTAAATGACCTTGGAAATAACTTGTGAAATTCATACCTCTTACATTTTCATTCTGTAACATCCACGCCTTTCATGCCTTTGATCTTTGCACACGTTGAAGCCTTGAATAAGCATTCCCCTAATCTCTTCATCGTATTTATTTTATTTTGTGACTTAGGTGTGGTCTGATTTAAAATACTTGTAGAAATAAGTATATAATCTTTAACTCCCGTTAAATTTTGGCTCTGGGTTCTTGAGCCTTTTTTCGTGTGTCCTCTCATGACAGACATGTCCACAAATCGAAATCACATGAATCTCACCTTTCGTCTCGTAAGACTGCAAATATGGTCTACTGTAGTGCTCAGGTGGAAAGTGCTCTCTTCACTGCACCCTCTTGTCCAAAAATGTCCTCTTCAGCCAAGAGGGAGACCTCCTGCTCATTAACTTGTACTCACACTCTCTTGACCGTGTCAAAAGCTGTCATGTCAACTTTCCTCCCCTTAAACAGTCCTCTTGCTCTTTGGTCATTCTTTACCCTCGGAACCGTCGTGACACGCCAGCCAAACGTGCGTACACTTTTCCCACAGCAACAACACCTGTCGAGTTTGGGGGGGGGGAGTACATTTGAAGCAAAATTGCCAGCACGCTCCACTGAACATAATGCACTCTAGCAGGAGTTAGCAATGGTTGGAATAAGTCACATATGTGCAAGTCATAAATCCGTCTCAAGTCTGAACTTTCAAATTTCAGTCAAGGCCTAAGTTACTAATGGGCAAAAAAAAAAAAAGTCCCCTCTTGAGTTCAAACAAGTTGAGTCTTTACCTTGGTTGAGCATGTCACAAATCAAGTCATACAATCTTATTCACTCACAACATACATTTGCCCCATTGCATTTAGTAGCTGTGCTTGCGAGTTTTGTTTAGTTCGGTGTACTATCACATTCAAAATCACAATCATGTTTTTTTTTTAACAGTCCCAAAACTTATCCCCATGTGTTTGTCCGTTGCTGTATTGTCTTCTCAATTCATCGCATTGCAGACATTAAAATGTTTGATCAGCTCTCTAGTAGGTAAGATATGAAGTTAACAAAGTTTCCTGATTTTTTTTTTTTTTAATAGGTTTTACCATGACGGATGAAGTTAATCAGAATCAGAATCAGAAATCCCTTTATTGTCATTGTACTCAAGTGTGCAACGAGATTAGAGAGCTCCCCTCTCCAGTGCAATACAACAATAATTCAGATAAATATATAAATTAGATAAATAAGAGAATAGTTAGTGCAATGGAAAATAATACTGAATAGGATATATAAAAACACATCACGTTGCTGTTCTACAAGGTAAGGGTGGTCGTGTGTGTGTGTGATGACTGGCGTGAATCGTTGAAGTTGTTGTCTCATCAAACTATGCATGTTGCCAATTGTTTCTCTGGAATTTATGAGAAATAACAACCTTGAATGTGGGAATTATCCAATAATTTCAAAATTCACTATGTGGATTATCCCAACAAATTATTGTATCATGGGATAAAAATTAATTTTGTATTATTAAACATAATGAGCACGTGAGGTGCAGATACAGGGATTGGAATGGCAAGGTCAGTTCCTTTGATTTTGTTGTATACTGACGACATTTGGATTTCAGATCAATCAAAAGATGAAAAATGGACAAAAGTACTCATTTCCAGCTTTATTTGATGTTATTTACATTTTAGATTTCACTTCTAGTGCCCTCGTCTGTGAAAATGGAGCACCAAAGTTGCGATTTCACTTTTTAGACATTTATTGAACCCTTGGACAACCGTTAACACAATGAGCACACTCGCATCGGAACTTCTTTCGCCCATAGCTCATGGCCAGACATGAGAAGAACTTTGTGTCTTTTAAGGAGCTTAGATGTGTTTGAACTATGAAAAGTATGGCGGTTTCACGCTCACAAATTTTCAGCTATTGTGGGGTAGATCCGAAACATGACCCCCGCGATCAATTTTATACAGATTTTCAAGTGTGAACAGTGAACACATTGATTTCAAGTCTAAGTCAAGTTGAATTTGACGAATACTAAGCCAAAGTCAAGTCGGCTCTTTCATAAGTTTTAACTAAGCAAGTCCTGAAATTGGTGACCTCAAAGTCTTAACTCCACCTCTGGGAGTTACAGTGGCAAACGCACAGTGGTCAAACGCTGAAGAGAGAGAACAATAAAGGCAATGACATTCATATAAATGCTGGCTTTGGTAATATCTAAAAGGCGGCAGCTGTGAGTCCGTAAAGAGAAATGCATGCCCTTGAATTTCCTCAACTGTGGGCATGCAAATACATGCACGTAATCCAGAGGAAACAAACAAGCTGCGTTTTCCAAGGACCTTCCAAGGTCTGCAGCGGGAGGAAAGCTAATTAATTCAAAGCCGCCTTCGCTGCACATCTTTGAGGGAGAAGAAGAAGAAGGTGCGGCGCCGTCCTGCCTCGTCTTCCGAGATGGCCGACCGGCCGTCTGACTTTCCAAGGACAGCCGCTCAGCATAACCGCGCACACCAACCTGGCCCCCAACCCACCACCCATACGTCTATTGAATTGTTTACACTTTTTTTAATAGAAAGCATTGATCAAAGGAAAGCGACGGCCCCCGAGGCCAACGTGCTGATAATTGCCAGCGATTCAGATTAGATTACTCGATGTCTTCTTTTGATTAGCGTGAGTGTGCGTATGTGCATGTGTGTTATCAGGCCGGTTCGCCATCTTCCTTGCCGCTTGTCTAAGTAGCCGCCGTGCTGTTTAGCATGCATAAGGTAAAACTTAATTCAATTAATTTAGCCTGGGAAGTGGCTAAGGAGAAAAGTGAGGCGGGGAAGGAGTGTCGTCTTGGCTCGGTTGCCGATGTGGCGTTCAATGCGCGTTTTTAAAATTATTGACACGTCTTTTTGCCATTATTATCAGTTTTATGTTGATTGATCACTTGAAAGTATCAGTTAGCTTTCGTACTCATGCTCAATTTTGAAAACACGTCTGTTACTCATTTTCATGTACTTCGGCTAAGAAGGGAAAAGATATTTGTAAAATAAATAAATAATCTATTTTTTAGTTTAAGGTGTAAATATCTTCCATGCTGAAATCGCTATGCTTGAAGTTCTATTTTCAAAATCATTGATGATATAAAATGCAAATTAAATCTGAACAACTCGGTGACTTAATTAGCTCCCTGTGGTAGTATTTATTTATTTTTTTATATTGAAATCGCAAATTCCAGACAAGCGATCACATGATCGGCAAAACCTTATTTTTGCAGTGCTCTTGGCTGACCCAGAATCTTTATCATCAACTATAATTTCATCAGTTTTATCGACACATTTAACGCCGGCACCTTCCTCTCACACAATGTTTGCCCATCAACAGAGGTGGGTTAATCATAAATGCAATTGAAATATCAGTACGTGTCACAAAAATTGCAATTCAGGCTTTTCCTGAAACTGTTAAGCCCTACTCTTAAAAATAAATAATTAAATAAATACACATAGTTGGCTGCTAATGTTAGTTCGCCGCCTGTTGCGTTGTTGGAAACTTTTAGGGTCTTGTCGGACCTTTTAAGGTCTCTGCCGCAGTCGTTTAAATTGGCTTTATGACTCGTGGAGGAGCTGAAAGGTGAACATAAAACATTTGACATTTTCCCTCTTGAAGTGCTGCATGCGATTGTGTCAAACATGAACACGAGGCATGCGAATGAGTGTGTGCATGTGTGTTACTGCTTTCTTCTCTTGACGGCTTGATCGGCTCTTGTGATGCAACCAAGCTGCATTACTCTTGCTCATTAACACACACTGGCACTCTCGCGCTCGCACGCACACACACACTCACACACGTCTTTGATCTCTCCTTTGGCCGATTCAGCCACGACACATCTCCCCGCACACTCCAACACACATGGTGCAAAGGAACTCCCAGGCCAACTATTTAGTTTCATTAGGGGCAGATGCTTCAAAAAGAAGAGACTGAAGGAAAGAGGAGGGTGAAGGATGGGGGGGAGAGGGGTAGAAAGGGGGCGCTTCGAAAAGAAAAGGATAACCGTTAAAAAAAAAAAATGCAGGCAATGTTTTACAGAAATGCCAAGTTTCCCATTTCTTACTGTTGTTACGGATGAGTCAAGTTTAGTGCATTAAATGAAATTGGGCCGAGAGCTGTATGATTTAACGCTGTGCCGTGAAAAAAGACAACATGACATAATTCAGATAACACTTGTTCTCATAAGGTGGATAGTCCCCAAAAAGTGCTCAAAGCCTTCCCCACCCAAAAAAAAAATAAAAAAAGAAAAAAAACAGCCCACAACCTATTTGGTACTGAGCCGGATAGAGACAGCACAAAAACGCAAACAACACAGCCTCTATCTTGTGCTTGGGAGCTGGTGAGGAAAAAAACTGAGGCGGCCACTTCTGGAGAGAGGAGGGAAAGTTCTTGTTTTGGCCACAAAAGGAATGACGGGAAAAGCAGCAAAGTCAGGTTCAGAGTGCAGCCAATGGCGGGGGAGCCGCCAGGGTCAGCGCAGCGGAGACCCCGGCGTCCCCTCCGCGGCGAAGGTGGAGGCGTGTAGGCGAGGTGGGGGTCTCACGTCGGCAAAAATCAAACGGGACCCAATTATAGGAATCTCAACGAGTCAGTGAGCAGGGAAGTCTCTTACCTGGAAAACACGGAGGAATGTGTGCGTGTCTTCAACACACACACACACACATGCAGTGAACAGGTACACACACATCATCGTCATCACAGTGACAATTAACATGACTATGCCGCTGTGAAATTACTATTCTCGTCTGCTAATGAACAAGACGAGCTCAAGCGAGACAAGACGCCACGGACAAAAAAAGTAACTGGACATGACGCAATTTGCATAACACGAGTCCTCAAACGGTGGAGCGGCACATCAAAGTGCTAAATTAATTTGAGTCTTACCCAATTTTTGGGTAAAACTAGTTGGAAACGCAAAATAGAACGGCAAAAGTAAATACAGTGGTACCTCGTGACACAACTTTGATTTATTTCGTATCACCCCCGTAACTCAAGACACTCGTATCGCAAATCATATTTTCCCATTATGAATGAATGAAAATGAGACGTTTTCAGCCACTTTTTCAGAAGCACACATCAGACCTTTGTGGTCACTCAACACCGGCGCTGTCACTGTTGAATATTTTTAGAATTGATTGTTCCGTTGAAAAATCACATCATATTTTATTTTGCATTTAATTGTATTACAAAACTATTTTGTCCTCAGATTAACCAATTGTTATTTATTTAAAAAAAAAAAAAATGAAGTCGTATCACCCGAGAGTTGTCCTCATAAACCCTTTTTGAAACTGATTCAGTCACTCGTTTGGTCATTGTTTTCTAAAGTAAAAGCAGATGTTTGTAAAAGTCTTATATTGATTAAACACAAAAGATAATCGGTGCTTACCTGAAGGACAACAGAAATCAGAGAATAATTGCTGTCGGGAGGCTGTAATCAGAAGTTAATGATTACTCAATGATGAAAATCAAAATGTTGTCACCGCTATTGGCAGTCACACGTTCCGATGTTCTTTTTGGGACCGTTTAGACAAAGGGTGGGAATGGAGGTAGAGAGAAAGAAAGCGTTTGTGAGCGCACACGGGAAGCAAAGCGAGGAGTGGACCTGTGTGACCTTACATGAAAGCAGCA
The DNA here is from genome assembly GCF_059441095.1 of Idiotropiscis lumnitzeri. NCBI lineage: Eukaryota > Metazoa > Chordata > Actinopteri > Syngnathiformes > Syngnathidae > Idiotropiscis > Idiotropiscis lumnitzeri. The sequence continues at coordinate 6,808,635 of NC_142399.1, forward strand.
GTCACTGTGGGCTACAATTAGGGATGGCAGGAGGGAGAGCATAGGTCAACAGAACCGGCGCACACACACGGACATTTTGTTTTAGAATGACAGCCACTGTATGTGTGAACATGACTGTTGTTCCTGACGCTTCTTTATTCATTGTGAGTAGGGATGTGATACTGCTTGTCTGCACTCGTAAAAATGCTGATATTTTTCAGTCTGACAAATTATTTTGCCTTCTTTTTTTTTTTTTTTTTTTTTTACTTTAAAGCTACCATAAAATAAAGAGAATGACACAACACTTACTCTACATTTTCTAGCCAGGTGAATTTCTCATTAATATTTGGTCGCCAATATGCGGCCATATTTGTAGCCACAATGTCATTTTGTTGTTGTCTCCGATTAAACTCTGCAGGCTCTCTATAAAATCGTGACCTGCCACATTGCACTATGAGGCGGCCACAACTGTGTGACGTCCCGGTGGTACCCTGAAGATAATTTTTCCTCTTCATTTTTTTTTTTTTTTTTTTTCCCTCTTTGTCTTCTTGTTCAAAAGTCCACCTCCTTGGTGATACGCGTTGACCTTGCAGTGCCCAGTGAGCACTTTGAGGTGGACTAACCAGTGCAAAGTTACAGTCCCATGCTGGTTCTAAGTAGTACTTAGATTATTATTCTTTTTAAATCCACCCCCATTGGCTGGCAATCAATTCAGGTTGTATCCCGCCTACTGCCCGAAGCTAGCTGGGATAGGCTCCAGCATGCCCGCGACCCTCGTGTGGATAAGCGGTTTGCTGCCTGTAATGCCCAAAACTTCACTGTCCGCGGCCCTTTGCCTTGAACGCCATTGTAGCTGTCGGTCAGTTTATACAGAACCATGCATAAAAAAGGTTGGTTGGTTAATGTCTTATTTTTCTTACATTCTAGTCTTAGAAATTATAATAAAAGGTCAATATGTGTTTCAGTTCAAGGTGTTGACATGTTACCTGTGCGAGCCACAAAGTTCACCTGGTGTTTATTTCCCCTTTGCTTAAAGGCATTTATCGCATCCGTATAAAGGGCAAAGCCTTCCCATCTTGCTCGCCTGTCAGTGGTGTGTTTGTGTGCATCCTGTTCGACCTGTCCATCTGCACAAGTGTTCTTTGTTACACACTGACACACAACACCACCCTTACACACTTTGTCTGTTTACAAAGCTTAATTGTTTCATGAAGACAATTTTTTAATTTCCTTGTACAGCCTTTACCAAACTTTTTCAGACACTCCTTCTAAAGTTGGAGTGGCAACAATGAGACTAAGATTTATTATATATGGCAATGACACCTTTATCTTTGAGTCACCGATGGTGGAGTGGTACATCCGCCTGACTTGAGTGGGGGCAGCGTGGGATCGCTTCCCACTCGGTGACAGTGTCTATGCCTGCCCTGTGACTGGCTGGTGACCAGTTCAGGGTGTGGTGTGCCTTTCGCCCGTCGTCAGCTGGGATAGGCTCCAGCACCCCCCTGCGACCCTGTACGGGATAAGCGGTGTGGATGATGATATGACATGACCTTTATCTTTAAAAAATATATCAGGGTCGAGTTGAGTTGATACCTTCGTCTAAGGTTACGGTTTGATTCATGTTGGGCACAGTCAGGGAACGAAATGCACATGCACAAGTCAGTTTATCTATTAAAAAAAATCCTGTCTAATTCCTGGCACTGTATTTGCCAATAAATGATCGATTTATGATATGTATGGTCAGAGCACAAAAGGCAACACATGAAACTGCTTATTTTCTTTTTAGGAGACAAAGTGTAACAATAACATTTTCAACAGTCTGACTAATTGTGTCAAAAACAGGGTTATCATAGTTTTGGAATTTTAATGATAATTAGTTTTTATTTTATTTTGAGTTTTTTTTTTAATTTAGTTTTAATTGGTTTTCTGGGTGAATTTTTTAGTTTCCATTAGTATTATTTTTTTCAAAAAGTTAGTTTAGTTTTAAATGGTCATAGCATTAGTTTTTGTTTTTAAAAATAAATGTTTTACATGTGATCAATATTTAAGAAAAAATAAAGGCCATGGTAAGCAGTGAAATTCCAACAAAAATATGAATTCAAATTTGCCTACGTCACCATTCAAATTCAACACTGATGTAGCATTTACAAACACTCAAATGGCTAGAAATATCCTCACTCCATTTTCGCCAAAGGGGGAGAGAAGAAAAGCGGGTGAGGGGGAGACAGAAAGGGGGAGCTTATCGTCCGCATCCAGACGGAGTGCGCGGATCAATGGGCGCGCAAGGCGGGGCCCACGGCGATCAATGCATTTGATAAAGAATTAAAGAAGAGCCACTGTACTGTGCACCTATCAAAAAACCCAGCACATGCCTTCATTTAGATGTGTACATTCAATCTTGAGCATGACAGGAAAACATCAGGCTACTGAAAAAAATGCTGTATTAATTAACTGGACAGATTATTAACATTCCAATTTGACTTACGTTAACACTGTATGATGTGTAGCGGCAAAAGTTTAGCGTAAACATCTAGAGTCTAGAGTCAACAGCTGTTTCTGCTATCCGGTCCATTTTCTTGGCTTCCCTCTCTTTTATCCTGTCTCCTTGACCTCAGCGTATGTGTCTTCTTATGATGTTATCACATCCTCTACGGGTGGGGAACAAGCTTTTAAGACAGCAAAAGTTCTACCTAAAGGTGGGGAAAGTACCTGTTCCTTTTCTGTGCCATGTATACAGAACTTTGTCATGAAAAAAAAAAAAAGTCATGAAAATTCCGCCTTTCAGAGGCAGTGACAAATGAACCAACGGATGAATCAAGAGAACCGTGCAGCTCATGATTTGGTCATCATTATGTTGTTGTAAATGGTGTGTAACGTCAGCTCATACGTGTGTGTGTGTGTGTGTGCGTGCGCCGTTGTAGTGCGTGTGGTTGGGTGAGATAGAGACCTAAAGCACCTCTCGACCGTGAATTAGCCTGTTATGACAAATGTCTGGACCTGCATGACTGGCTGCCAGACTGGCTGGCTATCTGGGAGGTTGGCAACCCCCTTTTCCAGTTAGTGATTGTGTGTGGATGTGTGGCATCGCCGCGTGCCCACGACAGCTCTCTGTACGTAGCCAGCGGTGCATGCCCGCCGCACACAGAAAAAGAGCAAGCAAGGCGACAAACCTTCTGCTGTTTAAAAAAAAAAAAAAAAAAAAAGGAAAGGGAGAGAACCTCCAGAGCAGAGAGAGGCCCTCGTCCAGACGCCAACCCACCGAGGAGCCCTCTGTCTCAGTCTCGCACTCAAGCGTTTAGCCCCTCTCCCCCCTTGGAGGTGCCCAGCGGTCAACGACAGACGTGATTGAAAAAGTCTCCTTTCTCCCTGCGCTTCCTTTCTTGTAGCAGCACTTCCCGCCAACCACCGGGTTTTCTCATCCTTTTTTCCGCTTTTTTTTTTCTATCTTCTTGATCACATCAGTCGGATGCTGGTTTGCTTTATGTGGGATTTTTTTTATTTTATTCATCCAAGTTGTGTTTCAAAAATGACTGCGAGTGGTCTGTGCGTATCCCGGGGGCTGTTAATTTACAAAGTATACAACTGCGCGTTGTAGTTCTGTCGCGTGGCCATATTCCTCATTAAAAGTAGGCGTTTTTCCAATTGTCACTTATTTCCTACTGTCTCTAAAATTAAAAAGGTAATTATAACTCATTTCCTGATCATAAAACTGAGCTTGTTAGTGAAAAGTGGGCCATTTTGGGTCTTGTTCTCCCTTAATATGGGTGGAGCATAACATAAAAATGTCATGATCACGTTGAGCATTCAGAAAAAAAGGTGTCATCGTCATGGCTGCTTTCCGGTTTTATCTTTTAAAATGGTTGATATTGTGATTTTGAGCTAATTTGAACATTCATTCATTGTGGCAATTTTATCAAACGCTGCGAAACACCAAGAGTTGTTTTTATTAGTTCATAATACTGACATAATTGTTTAGTTAAATAGAAGAATAAAATAAACCACATGCCTCTTCATCATTATTATCGTATAACATTTGACCAGCTCTGGTAAATTTCTCACAGTATCGTTTTTTCACCTCACTTCTACTGTCATTGTTCCAACTGACCTTGGAGTACACTTCTACCGTTAGATACTGTACGTGTTTGTATGACAACCACGTGTCAAAGGCGACATTGTCTTCATTGCATCTGTGTTTTCCGGAGACGTCTTACCCAAGATAACATGTTGTCCTTTACAATATAGCATCCCGATACGTGTTCTCTTATTTTCTAATCAGTGTCTTTATAGCTGACTGAGCTCGGCTGGTGCTCGTCACATGCATTTTTCCATAGCGTTAATCCTTGCCCCTGGACAGACACAGTCAATTTCCCCATCTTGTGTCCCCCGGAATTGCTCACCAAAAAATAGAACGTGGTGTTTTTCCCCTCGTGTTTGGGGCACACGAGCTATATGCTTATTGCTACACTTAAACCTGCTGGTTGTGTCTGTATCTGCAATCAGTCCATTGCCAGGAGGCCTGCCGCCTGTGACATTGCCGTTTATCATATTACACTCATAAAAGCCGCATGAAAAACAGTCAAATGCAAGATAATTACAACAAGCGAAAGAGGAAAGTCATTTTTGCAAGGGAATGCAAAAAATGAGAAATAGAAAGACGAGTCATGTTTATTCATGAACCCGTCGTACCGCTGTTGCTTGGCTTTTGTCTCTGCCGAGGGAAGCTTTTTGCAGACAAACTTAAAGTTCACACTACTTTTGTCTTCAATGGACGTAACAAAACGGACAATAATGCGACACATGCAGCTGTGAGAATGCGTAATTCAATTTAAATAACAAAACTGACAAAAACTATATTTTGACTGTGGAAATCATTTTTATTCTCTTTAATATGACCTTTGAAATTCAAATATTAGTGACCTAAAGCGTGCGCTAATTCTCACTGTGCAGTTGTCACATATTGTTGAAACCTTAAACATCCGATCAACATACTTTTTACAATCTAGGCTGGCAATATGATTTTTAAGTTTTTGCACATTTTAACACATGCACACATATCTAAATATAAAGCACATTTTTATTGTATTATTATTATTATTATTCAGTACTGTATTTGAATAATAAATGTCCTAATTTTATTTTGCATTCATGTATTTCCTGTAATTTACTTACATTTTATTGTCCCCTCCTGCACCCTCCTCCATGCTGTCAACTTTTTTTTTTACACTAGTGATTATCTTCTCTCACTTTTAATTCTTTGTGTCCCCCCCCCCCTTATTTCCCTAATGTGTGTGTATCATTATCTCTTTAAAGGTCTGTTCCCATCTCCCTTTGGGCATCCCCTTGGGCACGCACACATACACACGCTGACTGAGTGCATTAAAGTTGCCTGCCTTAACAATGCAGCCCCATTGTCCCCGGCACCGACAATGGCTACAAACAAACAATTGACATGGAAATGGAGAGATGTAGCTCATTAGCGGGGCGCTGCTTGTTTTGTTAATGGATAAATGGGAGCCCTGCTTGAATAGGCGGGCACCTTAAAAAAATGAGAGCGGAAAAAAAAAAAGCTTTGCTTCAATATGGAGAAGCCTGATTAACAGGAAACCACAGGGAGGAAGAAGTTACCAAGAGAGTAAGCAACTTCTGGAGGTTGCGGCGCTTACAGCGTGTGCACAAAGTGCGTGAAATGTGTCATGTTTACCTTTAGACCACATTACTGCCATTTAAAAACAAAGACACCATGATGTGGGCGCTGATGTGTGCTTGTCGAGATGGTCGTTATTTACCTGCCATTTAAGTGTTTGCTCTCACAGCGTGCGTGTGTTTGCGTGTGTGTGCGTGGGTGTGCGCGTGTGTGTGTGTGTTATCATTTCAATCAGATTGAATCGCCACCAAAGATGGCATTTCTGACATGAGGCCAATGACGACGGCTCGATACTCATTATGTATTCATTATTGTGTGTGTTTGTGTTCAGTAACACGTTAAATGTTTTGCATTTCATCATTCCATTGGCGATGAATTCGGAATGAATTGTCAAAATTGTTGCATTTGGTAATAAGTATTCCAAAAATAGGAGAAAAAACTATTTTCTTAAAACTAATAAAAACATGAACTCCTGAGGATGTTTACTGAGCTCAAGTCTGGAGAAGCTGTAATATTGTGAAATTTGTGGAAGTCTCACGAATGGCAAATCTTGAATTATTTTTAATGAGTCTTCCAAGGCCAATTTTAAACATCAACTTCACAAGATTATTGGCAGGTCGTCACACTTTGCTACTTAAAACAAAAAATAAAACAAACCCTCAAATCCCTCGCGGTTTTGCATTGTTCATCTATCAAGTTTACGCAATTCAAAGTTGATAGCAATCAATTTGGACATATTCTGTGTAACAAATACATCTTGGGAGGATCCTGTAACTTGATGAATGGCTTCTAGAGGCTTTTTTGTGGGTCTAATAATAATAGGCATGCCTACCTGATTTAATTTTGATTAAATAGGCTTCAAAGACTGAATTTTCAAAAACTTTTTCGCCACACAAGACATTTGGGTTACCTGCCGTAAAATAGTTCTTTCCCTGATGAATTGTTAAATCTGACATAATTTGATGAAAATGCTTTGCTAATATTTTGTATAGGAGCGGGATGCCGAGCGGCGGCGTCAGCTGCGTGAGCGGGCCAGGCAGCTGATCGCAGAGGCTCGATCCGGAGTCAAGATGTCTGACATGAGCTTGGACCTGCCGGCCGGCAGCGCTTTGAAGGGCGGCAAGGCTCCTGGCATGGCTGGAGGTTAGGACATGCAGGCTCGCATGCAAGCACACTTCTTGCTATGCTAACACTAAGCGCACATTGCCATTACGCTCTCTCAAGGGGTTCCGCTAATCCTCAGAGGAACAACAAAATGTCATTTTGTGCTGACCGCGGGTCCAATTGTTAATCAACACAACACACTGCGACGTCAGTTTAGCCTCCCAATAGCCAACCCGTCTAATAGCCGACCTGTCGGGTCCGTGAAACTCTGCCATTCATGCTCCCCGGTGCTTTCCATTTTCCTACAAATGATGGGGTATTATGAAAATTAGCGTTATCAAAGCTTTTGCCGTGTCCGAGGCGTTAACGATAAGCCCTCCGTTGTTAGGCATGTTTATGCAAGATGATGGACAGATGGGTGTTTCAGAAAAAAGTGTCATTCGGATCAAGGACGACGGCGTGTTTTCACAGGGTCAAAAGTATTTAGAAGTTTTACACCACTGTTTTCCAACTGGAGCTCTATGAGCATTTCTCAGGGGCTACGTAGAAATAGTGACTGGTTCATTTGCGAGATGTTAATTCAATATTCTCGGTCATTTCGTAAGACCATCAAGAAAATGTTTCCCGGTGATGAAGTCTGTTTTTTCCTGAAAATTAAAGTTTGCATGCCAGTTTAAGAGGATTTATTGAAATGAGCTCCAGTTTTGTGTGGTAAATTTTATCAGAGTGATACATAACAAAGGCAGGTTTATCAATTATTTTGATTTCATATTTTCCGTTTACTTTCAAGGCAGCATCATTTCACTTCTTGGAACTTGTGTGCCACTGTTTGCACGCGCTCTTCTTTTAGGAGGAGTAAACAAAATAGGTGATGCAAATCAGGAGCGAGGCAAAGTAGGGCCGTGATTGATTTATTTGCTCCTTCAGCGTCTCTGAATCGCACTAATTGTTGATCTCATTAAAAATGGAGCCAGGAAAGAAGACGAAAATGGAGGAGGACGAGGAAGAAGAGGAGAAGAAGTGCTTTGGGCTGCGTTACACAAGGCCTGCCGAGCAGAACGGCTAATCCTAGCCTCTCTCTCCCTCTCTCTCTCTCTCTCGCTCTCTCTCTGTCTCGCTCTCTCTCTCACTCTCCTTTAATGCAACTCAACCTAACCCCACCACCCTCGTGTTTCTGCCCGCAAAGAAACTTTCCAACTCTAGCGCCTTTAATTAAGCCCCAGCCACTTGCATGCACGCTCCAAATCGCAAATAGCAAATTAAGAAGACTAGGGGGGGAAAAAAACAAGTGGAAAATGCAGTTATTGTTTGTCTATTTTCATTGTCACAGAGAGTTTCTTCTGGTGAGTCATCAAACTTTGTTTCCATGCTCCACTCACATGCAAAGCCGAAAACTCATGATTCTTACTATTGGCCAATATAAATGGCGTAGGAATCAGACAATTGTGAAAATGGATTTTTCTTTGAAGGATCCCTGCAAATGAGCTTAAAATGTTGGCTCGAAACATAAATGGCAGACCTCTCATGTCTTTTCAGACATGGCGTCCCGAGCCTTTTTTTGTGGGTACACTTATGATAGCCATGCCGACCAAATGTAGGAACTGAATTTTCTAAATATTCATGTAAGAGACGTTTGTTTATAAATTACCCCTTGAAATAGGCTGAAATGATCTTAACCTGCCCACCTCCAATAAAAATGTCAAACAAGAGAATTCTTTTGTGGGTTATGATAGACCAAATTTCATCTAGCTAAAAGAATCTGGTTTTAGGGGCTGAATTTAAAAAATATTCCAATTGATATTTGTCTCTGTAGAATGCCTGGAAATGTTCTGAAATAAGCTAAAAAGGTGGCTTTAAATAAAAATGGCAGACCAAAGTGTTTTTTTTGGGGGGGGGGGGGGTCATAGCTTCTTGAGACTCTTTTGTGGGCCTCCGCATGGCAGACACATCTACAAAATGTTATTTTGCTCCAGGAATCTGGTTTCAGGGGCTAAATATTCAGGTAGAAAGTTTCTGTGACGAAAGAAAGAAAATTGGAAGATTCACCTAAAATGCCTGCTTTAAAACAAAACCAACATCATTTCTTTGACTTTTCAAACTTGATCTCTTGGGAGTTTTTGTGGCTCTGCTCATGATTGACATTCCTACAAAATTTCATTTTGCTAAGGTAAACTTAGCCCTGGATTCAGTGGCTGAATTTTCTAAAACTAACAAACTTTCTTTCCATGATACTTATTTATTTATTTTTACACATTTGCTTATCCTATCCTGTCTTACTAACAACCCACAGACATATTGCATGATGGAGAAGAGAGTTGCCATGGCGATGATTGCCTTGATAGTAAAAAGGGTGAGGACTTCGATGTGGAGGGTGACTCTGTTGACAACACCACCTCTCTGTCTGTCCTGGCTGCTGCGCCACTGGAGGCGTCGCTCCCGGCTCCATCCAGCTGTAGCCAGGGCCCTCTGGAGCTTACTAACCCCAGCTCTGAGCTAACATCCTCGGGTAAAGTTGCTGGCTGTTCTGCTGCATGTTTGACTGTCTGGTGCTCCTCTCTTTTCCACAGTCGTATATTAGCTTTTCTTTCACATATGTAGTTTTGTTAAAGAAAAGTGCTTTCCAGAGAAAAAAAGAAAACCAAATCTGCTGACTTCTTCATGTTTTTGTATTTTCCTGCTGATGTGTGATACATTATTTGTGAGGAGTCTCTAAAAGGACATGAAAACCAGACAGTCTTTTAAGTGCACTATCTTCACACCTTTGTTGTTGTGTTGTGCTGCTTCTTCATTGATGTTAGACACTTTAGTCGTCTTCCTATTCATGAAAGAGTCTAATAATTAAAAGTTGCAACAAAGTGATGATCAGGCTGAGTGAAGAAGAAAAAACATCATAATTGTCCATAAATGATGAGTTGGGAAAAAACTTTGCATTTAACTTGCATGCTTGCAGAAATGAGCAAATACAGTTTTTTCATTTGGTTATGAGTCATTAAAAAGTGACACCTCATAGATCTGTGTAAAAATAAAACAATTATATGAAAATATTACAATAATAAAGCACTACCATGAAAATGTTTTAAATACTTTACAAATACAAGAAAATTGTAAGAATACTTTTAAAATACAAGATAGGCTATATCTTTAAATAAGTTGTCATATTAATAGTAATATGCATTTTGTATTGTATTGTATTACTACTTTTCAAAGATTAAAAAGAAAGTCAAGTAGCAGGAAATCTATATACAATATTTATATAAATTATTTGGACAGTACTTTCAATTTCATCCCCAAAATACAATAAGTATTTTTTTAAACAATTCAGTTTATTTCTATTGTATTATATGATAGAACTACTTTTCATTTATTTTCCTGCAATTCTATTATATAGCGAATAATACTGTTTCCTTTGTCATCTTTACTTAATTTGTAACTATTCAAGCATGATGTGCAAACGCAGCGCTAAAGTCACGCAAAATTTAAGCATTCATTTTCAGTGTGTGAATTTGATTGTAGCAATTTTTCACAAAAACTGTTAGGAATATTCCTCCATCAAAATGTATCAAAGCAGCTCAAAAGTGTCAATCTGGTGTAATGTAGTCTGGTGTCATGCATGCATCATGTTGCGCGTGACGCACGAAAAGGTCTCCCTGCTCCTCTTTCATGTCCCTACCATGCAGTGCTGCAACTTGGCAGGAGTGCTGTGCTCGCCACTCCTTCCCTGCAAGTCGCTTCTGGAAGGTGACACAACTGAAGAGAAAATCGCATGCGCAGCAACCATCAATGAAAATGGATATGGTGTCAGTGCTAGTGCCTTTACTCAACTCAATGCAAACTTTTTTCATTTTTGGGTGCTATTTTGCGGGATACCGATTCAATAATGTTTTATGGCTGCCGCCTAATGAAAGACACTAAAGGTTTACTGCAATAGTGGTATAAGTCCAAACAACTGTTACATCTAACCTTTAGGTTCTGGTCTGGAGTGCCAAGAACTCATTTTTGGTGGAAAATGGCTTCTGTGTTTGTGAAGTAACAGTTTATGGGCATTTTAAGAATTAATTATGTATTTTCTTTGTATTTGTTTCAGGAGGAAACGGCAAACATGTCGACCTGAAACTGAAGAAGCTGAGCGCGGTCAGACCGAGCACCTTCACCGCCACCACCGGCCCTTCATCCCCGTCGTCCTCTTCTTCCTCTTCTACACCCACCGCCACCTCTTCCTCCTCCGCCTCCCCGATAAGCCCTGCAGACGGAGTGGAGGTACGTACTGCGAGACATGTAACAGGACATGGTGAAAGGGACACTATTTGACATAATAGCCTGTGGCGATAATTCGATATCGATATGTATCGCGATAGTTGGGTGATTGCCGTCAATAGAAAATGGTATCGATAAATTATCGATCCCAAAACAAAAAAAAACAACGGAGGAGATTGGACCGATTATTGCCCAATTCGTCACAAACGCCCTCCCATTGAGGAAATACAACCTGAGGCTTACGCATGCGCCGCTGAGCTAGCGTGACTCAAAACAAAACAAAAAAAACGGGTGGCGTAAAGTGGTCTTACCGGCCGACTTGAGGAAACGTCTCTCACTTCTATCACACGGGAGCTCCGGAGGAGAGAGGCAGGCTTGCTTAATAGTTAAGTCGTTAATTCGTAGTTCCGTCGAATGGGAGGCCGGCGTGCGTTTGACTTTTTTTTTCTAGTTCATTTTGAAGGTGAAATGCTACATTTTAAAATAAAACAAATTGAAATTCAGCCCTTTTCCCTTTTTTATTTTCAATAGTAAAAATAAAAAAATAATAATAGTTCGATATATATTGATATCGACCGATATGACATACATGCGTCGCGATATAGTTTTCGGCCATATCGCCCAGCCCTACCTGTAAGCGCTTTCCATATGGTGTAATATGAATTAGCGGGGAATTAGAACATAAAAATAATACACACCTGCAAGCTTCTTCAAAAGTGTCATCGATCAGATCCATTGAATCCAGCTGTCACTCTGCTGACAGTGCGTGACAGTTTTTGTGAGCATGCTCGTGCGCGTCCTGCGTGTGGATGCTCACCTGCACTGTAACATTAGTAACAGTCGTCGCTATTGACTGTGACCTTCTCCACTCTAAGTGTGTGTATCCGCTGATGTGAATATTGAGTCGCACGCAGTCTTAACATCACTTTAATTGATTGATGGGAATGTCAAGAGGAATAAGGTGACTGCGTGTGTGTGCGTGCGTGTGTCGGTGTGCGCTTATGGCAACACTTTGATCATCGATTCACATAAACAACCCTCTTGTGTTCAAAGCCAAAAAGGGCTTAGTCCTTTACGGCCGCTGGAGTGACACGGTGTGTGTGTGCGTGCGCACGTGCATGTCCCCTCATGAACCGTGCTACAGGATCGTCCACTAAATTTTGTAGCGGTTTGAGACAACATCCAAGGAGGAAGACATAAAATTGTGTACATGGAGGAATATTATTTTATTTTGTACAATATTCATGCTGGTCAAGCATCATTTGAACGTGTGCAACCGATGTCCATACTTTTACAGGCACTTTTTTTTTTTCGTCGTTAACAAGTCTATCTGTAAAAGCAACTTTCTTCAAACTTCCGCTAAATACAAGTAGAGGTTTTACCAATCTGCTACCATGTGAATAACAGCTGAAAGAAGCACAAGTACTTTATTATAAGATTTATGTCCTCCAAATTGTTAAATTGGCAAGTCTTACATTGTATTTCATCACTAAATTCGCTTGGGCGTGACTGGACGTGAGCTTTTTTTTTTTTTTAGTCGCTTATCCAAGCAAACAGAACAAGAAGCGACTTAATTGCTGGCGTTGTGAGCCAACAGTCGGAAGCGAAGTTAACGAGTCCTGCTTGTGTGCGAGCCGTTTGACTATCTGCCGCCGTCTCAAGCGGCGGAACATGTTTGCCCCCTAATTGTCGACTTTATTACACTTTTCGGCGTCCTATTAGCATTAGCAGTCGCCTCCGACGCTTTCTTTTTCCACTCGGCTTGGCTCATTTGGAAACGCGCTAATAACGCGTTTTTACTTTTTTTTTTTCTCTCTCTTATTTTTAGGGGGTTGATAGCGGGAGAAGCGAGCGTGCAGCTTTTTAACACGTGTTCGCTTTGAAAACAATAGCCTTTCTACCCTTTTTTGCATAATTTGAATATATTTTCTGGCTCGGGGTTTTGTTGAAAGTCAAGTTAATTGCCTCCTTTTTGCGTGTCCCCTGAGTGTGTGGAAGGTGTGTATGTGCGGGTGTGTGTTTGTCAGTGAGTGTTTGTCAACGTAGACGCAAACAAACAAAAGCAGCCGTGTTGGTAAGGTATCACGTTCGAGCAGACGTTGTGCAGAGCGCTGGCTGCAGCTGTGTTTGCGCACATGTGTTTACATGTACACAAACGTGTGTTTTTGGAGAGTGTACTTTTGCTCACAGTTGTGAGATTGGGCCCGGTTGGTTGGTTGCTGGCTAAGTTTATTTGTTGTTGTTTTTTGTTTTGTTGTAGTTGCTTGTTTAATACGGTTGGTGGGTTGGTTCATTTTTATTTGATTAGTTGATTGATCTGTTTTATTTAGGTAATTTTTTTTTTTTAATTGTGGTTGTGTTGATTCATGTTTTGGGGTTGAGTAGTTCTTTTAATGTTTGATTTGTTGTCTCAGTTTTGTGGTTGATTGGTTTATTCATTTTACTTTTGGTTTGCAAGTTTATTTGGTCGCATAAGTTATCCGCTTAGTTGGGTGGTTTTATTCGATAATTGTTTGGTTAATGGAGTTGTTTCTTCTACTTGTTGTTTTTTTTTTTTTGGTTAGTTGATTGATATGATTGGTTCACCTCATTGTAACCTTGCATCAACACTGGTTGACATCAAATAACGGCGTCGTCTCGATTTTGTGTGCTGTGCAGAATAACGCAGAACAGTTGCGAGCGGAGAGACTGCGCCGAGCCACCGAGAGGTTGCGCGGCCCGGTCGTCTTCAACAAGGACTCCGCAGTCAGGAAGACGCAGCTCAAGTCCTTCAGTCAGTACGTGGACAACAGACCAGGTGCGTCCATCCCCTTCATTACAAGTCATTACGAGGATCTTTTAATAATGTCACCTCCTTCCCGCAGAGGTGAGAAGACAGAAGTCTACTGCCGAGGATCAGAAGAAGGCCGAAGAGGACGACTGGTCGCAGATGGAGATCGACATCTTTAGACCATTTGAGGAAGAGGTTTGTGTGTTTGTCTGTTTTATTTTCCTGCAGTAGATATTCCAAAGCAATCAGCTAAACTCCTGAAGCTCAAGCGAACAGGTCGGCGTGAAGCTGCAGAGGTGTACGTAACTGTTGACGGGAGTGTGCCCGAGGGAGCCCGGAAAATGATTGACATCTTTTGTGTCTTGGCTTCTGTTTCTAATAGGTTGTTGTTCTTCGGGTTTGGTGGTTTAACAAAATGGAAGCTGCAAAATCACCCTTTGAAATGGGAAAAAAAAAACGCGTGATGTAAATTCTCAAACTCAAACAAACAAAACATTGTACACATTAAAATACAAAATAGATAATTAATGATATAAAACTTCTCAAATATTTCCCCCCAGGACAGTGCAACAGAAATAGTGGGTCTTTTCTTTTTTGTTTATTTATTTATTTGTTTAAATCACAGATGGACAATGTACCACTACACCCCTAATCCGTGCCAATATTTAGTTTCTTCTTACTTACTCTTATTCGGGGACTGTTATTTTAGTGGCAGACCCCCCTCTACCCCCATAGGAATTTACTTTGAGTGTATCCATATTACACATTTGCACTCCTCTCGGCCTGTGTTTAAACTTGAGTGTGTCCATCAGAATGCTATTATTTCAATGCGCGTCTCTCTTCCTGAGCGGCCCTCTCTCCTCTATCGGCGACCCCACATCCTCTGCACACACACACACACACAAACCCACACCCCACCGCCCGGGCTCCAGGGTTAATGGGTGTTGAACCTTTCCATTATCCCGATCAGCCAAGAATTACCTGCTGAATGATGTTTGCATTAATATAATATATATGGTAATTTCCCTGCTCTTAATTACGGCCGGGCCGAGCGCGGCAAGGGGAGTGGGCTGATCATGTGTAAAATTGATTTGCCAAGGAGAAAAATATGGCGATAGAGCGAGAGGAAAAGAAGGCTGCACGAAGAGGAGGAGGAGGGCTACTGGGAATTGACGCACACAGGCGGGGAGTGAAAAGTGCTTGCCTGGGTGGAACAAGAGGAGGGAAAAAGACAAACTTTCACACTAGTTCTTCTTCCCATTAAGCAGAAAAAAAGAGCATCAGCAGTAAAATGGAGATTCCGTTTTTTATTTAAATGAACATTCTCATCACTGTTTGCAGAATAGCAAGCACAAACTCATCTGGGATGGAGGCCGAGTTAAGTGCAAAAGAGTATTCACTGTTTGAACGTTATTATAGAGAAACACAAAACAACCATACTTGTGAGGGGGGGGTGGAACTTACTCGTTTTGTTCTGCGAGGACGTCTCAATAATGAGCAACACCTTCACCCCCCCCCCCTCTCTCTCCCCCTTCCTACCTCACTCTCTCTTTCTCTCTCTGTCTTCCGGTCTCTCAGAAAGCGTTCAAAGACACCAGTCAGTATGTGGTGGGCGAGTTGTCAGCGCTAGAGAGCGAGCAGCGGCACATCGACGCCCGGGCGGCTCGTGTGGAGAAGAGGCTGCGCTATCTCATGGACACAGGTACCCCGAGCCCAATTACGCCGGGAAAAAAAAATGTTTTGCCAAATTGAACACGCACGCACACACGCACACACATACTGCAAGAGAGTGGGGAGTTTGCGCGAGAGGGAATCTTTGAAGCCCCCCTTTCCCTGTGAGAGAGGGGAGTGGGGGAGACCTCTCTGGGCCAGGGTGATAAGGGAGCCCTTCATGGGGGAAACGATAACTGGGCGTGATAGCGGCCCAAAGTCTGCGCCGCCGCCGTTTGGTTGGGTTTGCCAGCCGGCCAGCCCCGCGCTCGCTCACTATTGAACAGTGCGCTCAACCGTGCACACACACACACGCTTCTCGCCCTGGTACATATCTGGCTTCGCTTGATATGCTGTGTAAGGGAAGACGGGGTGAGTTAAAGGGAAGCAAAAGGAAGGAGGGAGGAGGGAAGTGGTATGGGAGGGGGACACAACACAAGCGTCGACACACTTTACAAATCTACGCGTACACACCCACGCGTACACAAAGTGCGGTCCCCGCCTTTTTTTTTTTTTTTTTGTAAGACTTGTTAGGACGTAAGCCAAAAAAGGAAAAGAAAAGAGAGCTGCCTTGTTTGCTTGTGAAATTGGAGAAACGCGAGACCCGTTTGTGACGCTAAACCTTGCGGTTGGAAGGTATACGTGTAAAATGTTGATCTTTACAAAAAGTGTCGCCACGGTGTTAAGATAATTTTACTTCAGTTAATACAGACCAAGACCTATAGTGAATAGTGAAAATCTGTGGGTACTTTTCACCACTTCTAAAAAGGTTTATACTTTACTGGAATGACCTATCGGTGCCAATATATGGGGTTTCATATCGTCGCCGTCAGCTGGAAACCCTGCATGACCACACATGGTTTGTTTTCATTTGTCCCAAATCAATTGTACTGGTCTGTCCCTATGCCGTCTGTTATTTTTTCCTCATTATTAACCAATTTAAAGTGTTGAAAATACCTTGAGAGCACCAAGGTGAATCGATTCCACAAGTTTGTGGGGGTCCACAGTATTCCTAAATGTCATAATTGAATCAGAATTGCATGTAATGCAATCAACGTAATAAACAATAAAAACAGTGAAATTGTCTCATGAAGGGAAATGGAAAAAAATCCAAGTTTCCTCAAAATGCCAAGTGCTTGGTTGAAAAAGAATCCAAAAATACAGAGAACAAAAAAAATCAATTTTATTTTTGTGATATTTAGAGTTTTCAGTGCAGACCAGAATTTTATTTAAATTTTAATTAAAAAGATTTGTGCCACAGTTTTTATATCTATTATTACGTGCTATAATAGTGATATTCATGAATACTCCATATGACAGTTATTATATTTCCACACATTCTGACCTCTTAATCATCTAAAGTGGTTGTGGTTTTTATTTCGACCTGTTGCTACACTTCAGCAACTAGCTGGAATTCAAGCCATCTTGTTGACTTGAAGGCGTCCCTAATGAGATGTCCGCCCACCTCCTTAGAAAGACAATGGAAGCCATTAGTCGTATGGGTGACTACATGTGTGGCTCTAAAACACACAAATATTCCCGGTGTATGACAATAGGCCTCATCCATATTCGGCAGGTGCAGGCTTAGCAGCGAGCTAATGCCGCTGCTAATGTGTGAAGGACAGCGCTCCCAGCGGTGCAAGAATAACAAGTTCATTAGTGCACAGGCGCCACCGTCGCAGGATTTCAAATTCCCCCCTCCTCGACCCGCTCCCGTGCCTCCTGATTGGCCAGCGGCCGGCGCTCATTAGAGCCCCGCAGTAATTAAGAGTTGTTAGAAAGTGAATTCTCCAACCGCAGATTAGGAAATTAAACTATTTACTGATTACATATTAATAGAAGACAACAATGGCGCTCGCCATAAGCTTGGAAGGCAACCAAGGAATAAATCTGTGTACTTAATTACCACAAACAATGGGCGCATGAAAATGGGAGTTTGACGCGCGCACACTCCCCCGCTGTAATGTGTGTGATATCAGGAGACACTTGACAATTCTTGTTCAATTATCTCTATTATTTAATGTGCTGTGAACTGCCGCTGAGTAAATAAATTAACCACCCCAATTACTTTGGAGGCATCTGGGGAGCCCTGACGCCTAATAGAAAACGCCGCCCAATGCCGCATTATGCCCCAACCGGGGGGCGGTAAAAGGAGGGCGGCGGGAGTTGTCTGTGTGTCTGTGGGCAGAGGAGGAAGCGTGGATGGTAGTGGTGTAACAGTCCGCCAGAAATCGGCATTCGGTGTGTACCCTGGTTTTGAGGTATAATTATAACGGCAAATAACAAAAATCGGTGACAATGTGGGAGAAACACTTCATAATGATGCTTGGTTAAATATACTGACATGAGATCATGAAAAATGTCATCATCGTGCCTCATTTCCATTCAAGTAGATGACTAAAATTGGATTTTGAACTGATAGGAATACTGAGAATCCTAAACTTTTGTTGAGTTTTGTTGCTACTTCTCATAACCTGATTTTGGATGTAAGTCAAACTGAGAGTGCTGAGAGAGAACTTTTGAACTCAAGAGCCATATTTTAAAATGAACTCATGTGCCAGATCATTCATAGATGAGAAAAAAAAATCCTAAATTAGTTCAAATGTTTACGTGAAACAGTTTAATTTAATTAGTATTAAAAAAAAGCAAAGATCGATTGTAAATATGTGCTTTGAAAAATGCTAACATGTAGCCACCTAGCATTTCAGCAGAAGTAAGTGTCATGGCAGAGACGTTTACACTATTTAAACCGTGCACTGTAAATATAAAGGCACACTCATGTACATGCATATTGAGCAGTCTTTTTCCCTTCCATTGACACTCCAATCAGCAATGTGTGGGCGGTTAGGCTCCAAGTGTAAAGTACAGGAAGCTCTTCATGCCGGATCCATTCTGCTCTCGTCTCCTGGCAGACACAAAAGCAGATTAAAGAAAGAAGAAGAAGAAAAACGCTGTCAATCTTATCGGCTGAGTGTGATTTTTAAGCATATGTTAATCTCCTCTCGTCCTCGCCGCTTGTTTATCTCTTATCAAACGTGGCACTAGGTGACGGCCAGCTTTGTGGCCACACTATGAGTGCCTTTATTGGGATAATTGCGGCCATTGTAGCAGGTGATACCGTCGTTTTCAAAACGGGACTTGTGGGTAAATAGGAGACATATTCAAAAAAGGGATTTTAAGCGCAAAAGGCTACATGACGCGTTTGAATGCTTCTTCGTGAGCACAGCTTAACCTTCAGTACGCCCACAAAAGCAAGGCAAAGGAACAATGCCGACCGAGGTCACTCGCACACGAGTGACTAAAACCACCGTATTCATGTAAATGTTAAGTTTGTCCGGGCCGGAGTGCATCCCCATTATTTGTATAAAATTCCCTCATCGTTGAGTGACAAAATATGTAGCATTCATTTTTATTTATTAATTTATTTACACTTTTTATTTGGGTCATGACAGGAGTGTTCACTCATCATTCATTACTTGTGAATAAATAAAACCATGATATTCATGTAAATGTTACGTTTGTCACTGCATGTGTTGTTTGCCCTTAGCTGGAGTGTTCACTCCTATTTGTTTAGCATTTAAGCTGAAGGATGGGCAACTGGCGGCGCGGAACACAACCTCGCTGAGCAGACCCTTGATTAAATAAACAAATAATAAATATATATATATTGATAGATATAATGTTAATGTCTTTATTTATTTATTTTTCTTTAGGAAAAAAAATCTTCGAAATACGCAGCGAAACATTAAATATGTTTTCCACAAAGAACGGGCGGAAATGGGAAAGGAAAATCCCAGAAAAAATCCAAACTGTAAATTCTCTGGTTCTGTACTGCAAATATGTCGGAGTCGAGTTGTGTTTTTAAAGTTGTTATATCACCAGTCAACACTAGGTGGCAAATGTGTTAGTTGCGCTTACACTGGGTCTTATACTGCTCTATTCTACAATGTGAGTAGGCCTTATCATTTTTTGTGGATTTGGAATAATATGCAGGACCAACATAGTATCACAATAATATAAACATTTTGAATGAATCTATTTTTGGGGAAAATGGATAAAATGAGCTACGGTTGCTTTCTTGTTCAACAATTTTTGTCTCATCCTTGAATGGTAATTTTTATGCAAGAGAGCCATTTGCATTTGTGTACATTTTAAATTCTTAAGTTTGTGCTAGTGCTTGGCAGGAGTGTATCTTCATTTGCGTAGCATTTAGCTTCATTTTATATGCACTATGAATGACTCAAGCACTGATGATACCGCTGATGATTCAAATGTCGAGGAGTGGCGCACTCCGATTTAGCTTCTCATGTGTGAATCACTAAAACCGTGCAACTTTTTTTTCAGGGCAGATGTGCCTAATTTGCATATCATTTAGCTTCATCATATTTATCAATGACTAATAATACCCCGGTATTAATATTTGTACGTTATATTTGTCAAGACCAGCGTGCACTCTTGTGTAGCATTTTGATCTCATGTATGATACATTGAGTAAGTGGTGTGTTACCAGCAGATTAGTAGAGATTATCCCTCACTTGGATATTGAACGACTGTGTGTTTATATTTGTGATGACTCAAACTTGTCGGTCACCCTAATCCACCATTAGCGTCGAGTTTGGTTGACGTCATGCGACGTGCACTCTTTCTCACGTTCGTGTCACAGCAATAAAAAAATAAAAATAAAATAAAATAGATAAATAAGAAAAGAAACAGCACCAAACAGCTTTAAGTATATTAGCATGGGCTGCTTCTTTTCTGCTGATGAAGCTTAGCTGTAATCATTGTAACTTTGGACAGATTACCAACGCGGCCGCCTTGTAAGCGCCGGCGGACTCGTCTTGACCTCCCCAGCGCAGGGCTTAAAGACACAAGAATGGCATTTTAGCAACTTTAATGGGATAACCGCTCTAATCTTCCGCCGGCCGCACGAGGAAAAGTGCGCTGGCTATAATACTCTGGTAGCTTGGCACGCTGTGGGATTTGCACGATGCTCGTTGTTGCAGCTTTTTAATCAAGACTTTGCTTCTTTTGTCACCGTTTGGTGTTTTGACTGTGACTTTGCTTCAAAACTCAGCCTCCTAAAACAGGATCCTTTCCACGCATAAAATTCAGGTGGCCTGTTTATTATGACTAGATTCCCAAAATGTCACAAGAAACACAAAGTCTACCATTTTGCTTTGAAAGATTCACTTTGAGCACTTACCAGGGGTCCTGAAACTCTTATCCTGTTGCAAATTTTTAGAAAATTAAGACCCGGTATCTTTTTGCAACCCCAAATTCAGTAGACATTTCTATTATCAGTCGACCCACAATAAAGTCTCGACACCCAAATAAACCCAGGAGGTCTGCCAGTTTGATTTGAAAGAGCCATTTTAGGGCCTTTGCCAGGACAATGTATCCTGTTGGAATATTGTGAAAATTAATTTCCTCAAGTCAGCCAGATTGGCTTAGCGCGGCAAAATGATCAGGGATCCAAGACAAACTCTTACTCATATTCCAATTCAGATTACATCTACTAGACAGATGGGCGATGCTCCAGTTGCAAAGAATTTCAGTTTTCGCCATGACACTTTTAATCTGGCGCACCCCCTGCAGTATGGGAATCCCTGGCATAGAGGATTGGAGAAGAAAAGACCGCTCAGGATCAGTGCCTTAAAACCCATTGCCTTTTGCTTGCCTTTGAGGGAGCAAAACAAAGGCTTTTTTTTTTTTTTGCTTTGTTTTGTGTGAAAATGTGTGCATGTGTATGTGTGTGTGTGACTCCGAGGTTCAGCCGGGTCAGAACACAGATTAACCCCCTCCTTCCCTCAGAACCCCCCACCCTTTTGCCTTTACTCCCGCTCATTCCGTTAATCCCGGCGGCCATTTGAATGTTTGAGCGGCACAACAATTTAATTAAGAGTCGGCGCAGGCAAACGCAGCGGTCCACCCAATGCGGTGACACCACCCTCCCAGATGTGGACTACACCTACCCACCCACACCACCAACATACCCCCACCTCCCTTTCTTATGTTCTCCAGCTCCATGTCAACCTTTCATACATTCTTTAACAGTGGGGATGAAAGGGGGATTTTTAGGAAGATTAGGGAACGGGATCCTCTAGGCATTGTCTGACAATCCTCAGATAAAACGAGCCGGGTGGACAGAGTCAACGGGGGTTGAGGGGGGTGATTGTGCAGAGAGGGGCGCGCGAGGAGGTCGGGTCGGTTGGGGGGGGGCTCGCAGGGGTGCGCGGAGCCACTTGCCTTGGGACGTGTAAGTTACATTTTGTTGTGCTCGCTTTGTTTTCGCGACGCTTTCTTCAATTTCTTTCCGTTGCGCGGCCTTGCCGTGCCAGGAAAAGGGGGACGATTAACATTTTCAGTGTGTGTGCGTGTGTGTTGGGGCTTGGGGGGGTAGGAGGTAAAGTGGGAGGGTGGTGGCTCGCCTTGGAGAGAGAATTGAGAGGTGGACAATGGCCGCTTATGATAATCTGCTCTTTATTGGAGCATCCCGCCAATGCTTTCATCAGCCGCCTGTGTGCCCCCGGACCCCTTGCAACACGAACGCATGCGCACAGGCATTACATCCAAGTTCTACCCATGCCCCTCTTGTTCTCAAGCTCCCACAGACAGCAATTTACAGAGTAAAACACATTTTTATTACCAATTTCAGTAAATGATAGTATTGTAGCTTTCTATACTGTATTAAAGTGTGTCGTATCTATTTAAAACCATTTGTTTGCTTCTGAATGAAATTTAAACCTTGTCCTCTTTATTATTATTTGGGGTATTGGAGGGGCGAATTTCATGCATATATCAAAATTCGTTTTACATTTTATCTTGTATTGCAATGTTTTATGTTACATATAAGTCAGATATTTTATTTTATCTATTGCTTTGTTACTTAATTACAGACAAATTTGATATTTTTAATTTGTGCCATACATACAATCAGATGAGATGCATTTTAAGGGTTTTATTTTATTTGCATACTATGTCGCATTACTACAGAAAATGTTTTATATATATATATATATATATATATATATATATATATATATATGTATATTAATTAATAATATGACGTATTGAACAGCCAACAAAATCTATTTCATCATTTGTATTTGCATTTCCTTCGATTGACTGTCAACCATTTCAGGGTGCACCCTGCATCTTGCCTAAATTCAGCTGGGATAGGCTGCAGCACGCTCTCGACTCTAGTGAGGATAAACGATTCGGAGAAGGAATGAATTAATATTTGTCTGTGGGGTGTTACATATATATATATACATAAAAAAAACATTTTAAACAAATGTTTAAATATATATTTTATTTTAATTATTCTATTAAATATATAAAATCACTTTTTACATTGCATACACAGCAAAAGTGTTTTTTTATGTGTCATTATTTATTTATTTCTATTATTTATATTTTCTGTATTATTTTTGGTGTCTTTACTAATGGTGACATGGCAAATCAGAGACTTTGGTTTTTTGTTGTTGTTGTGTTTTTTGTTGTTTTGTTTATTTATTTATTTTTTATATTTTCATGTTCCATTGACAACTAAATTAGTTTTGGTTATTTTTATTTCAATTTTGATTTAAAGCTGAGTTATTCGTAACCACCTGTTGGCTTTACAATGTGTTGGGGGCTTTTCTTGGACACTTCAATAATTTTTAGACAATGACTAGTCCAATGCATGACGTTAAAAATAATGTTGCGACTTTTTTTGCGTTGTTAGTCATTACTTCATTCTTTTTGTGTGCTGAGTATGGGAATGTAGTGCTACTCCACTGAGACTGGGCTGAAGTAAGCATCTTTTTTTTTTTTTTTTACCAAAGCACAAAATACAGTGACATAATAACACTCTTTAGATCTGGTTGATTTTGCATCTGAAAAGTGTTATTTTTTCCTGCTATATTTTTGTATATTTCGACCATGAAGTGTGTATGACGCTTTGCAAAGTGTCGCAGAATCCGCGGGCCGGCCGCTCAATTAACAGCGGCTTTCTCATGGTAACGGCGGCAGTGACGTTGGACAATGTGGGTTAATGACGGAGGTTTGGCCCTGATAATTACGCCATTCACTTGCTAACGCAGCTGCTGGCCAGCTTCCCCCTCACCCCGCAATAGGCCCCATCCAGACCCCCGTGCACACTCCTCCCCATTGCCAATTGTAATCAGCACTCGGGGCTACAAATACCAACAGCTGTGTTTCCCAATACATTTCCATTTAAATATCTATTTCAACGTACGTGTGTGTACGTATGTGTGTCTTGAGCCCATGTGGTGACTCCAGCAACATTAGCCACTTTAACGCCAAAACCTTCAAGTTGTTTACTGCATTTATAGTAATAAATTGACAGAAGTAACAAAATAGAAATGTACTTCATTGCCGTAATTAATTTAACACTCAGGCTTTGTTGGATTGTGCTGATTTTAAAAATAAGAAGATTGAGTGATCATGATCCCCTATCCAAAAATGGATAATAAAATAAAAAATCAATTGTTTAACCGAGAATGAAACCTAGTTTGCCCAATTTGCATGAGTCGATCCAGTATGCGGCAAGAAATAAATTCTGCTGTTTTCATGCATTTCTTCTATATATTCTTTACTTGAGTATTTATTTTTTCAGATGACCTTTTACTTTACCAGCCACCGATACTTAAGCCCCCAAAAAATTCAGACAACAAATAAGTCTCCCTTCCTTCCAGTAGTTGGTGGTATACTGCGGCCGGTAGAAACATAAGTGGATCATCATGTGCGTCAGAAAGGTCTTTATTCACAATTATCTGTCGTTGTGCAAATTTAAATTTTAACGTATGTATTATGATACCATAGTACTAGTGGTGTCTGTGAGTATTCGGGTGACTTTTCAGATTCCTATCGGTTTCTATCTATCAATTCCTTGTTACTTCTTTTCAACATCTGCAGATTACGACACAACATAAAAAAAAATCTTAATTGAGGTCTGGGGATTTAGACGGGAAAAAACAGTACAGGCACGACGTGTTGAAGCGTGAGTCAGGGAGCTGAGAAATTAATTTTTCACTTTTGCGCCAAGTTGTCAAGTAAAAACTTGACTTTTATACTTGAGTACATTTCAGATTGTGACTGAAATTATTTTTTTTTTCCTAGAGTTGAATAAATTATTCTACTTTTACACTTTCTGAAGTATCTGTACAGAGTGTGAGTACTTTTTCCACCTCTACTTATTCACCATCACAGGAACTAAAATGAGGATGACTAATGCCGTTAGCCCACCGTCGCAGATTAATTCATTAAGCATTTCATTATTGTTCCCCTCGCCCACCCAATGTCACCAGGCGTGAAATATGACACCCCTCAAATTTGTTCTAACATCTACCCCAGGGGGTCAAGCTTCCATCCCCCACCCTTACACACACACGCATGCACGCGCACACACACATTGGCTAATGGAGCAGGCGGGGCTATTTATGCTAAATAGATCGTAGCTGTCCGTCAGTGAGCGGAGGGGGACGGGATTCCTCCTCAGGGTGTTATCGCCGCGACGCACTCACTTGCTCCCTCATTCACAAAATTGGGCTTGGCTCAGACAGGAGCGATTGGTGCTAAACTAAAGGAACAACACGCTCAAGTAAAGCCGCGAGCATTGATGAACAGGCCTTCGCACGCCCTTTTTCATTTCATGATGATCAGAGAAACTCGTTTTTGGGCTCCTGTTTTCTCGCTTTCCAGAGCCTGGAATTGGCCTCAGATTGGCTGCTCCAAATTGTCCAACTTCCTGTTCTGTTTGAGGCATGGGCCCTTGGAACTTTTTCACGTGTCCTGTTATTATGATATATTTATTGACATGTCCATCAAATTAGTGTTGATCGGCGAAACTGGTTTGAAGGGTTTGTTTTTCCAGCGACACTTAAACTCCGAAGGTGTCCCGCCTTTTGTGGGTCTGGTACCACCTCCAAAGATGGACTCAGTCCCCTTATGTCAACACATCAACACAAACAAACAAAAAAAGACCTGCAGTGTGTGGTGAAAGAGGCTTAAATAAAATCCACGTGCTGTCCCTGTCCGAAACACGACACTGCGGGCTCGACACGTTTAGCCCACTGCTAAAGCGTTCGTGCTAAGCCTCCGCCAATTAACGCCGCAGCTGAAGTTGACTGTAGCATAAGTCAACTCTCCGTCAACCTAAACACCCACACCCCGGTCTTCTAAGCTCCCCCGGCGAGCTTCACACCTCACCGTGTGTGTAAATACGTGCACTCAGGGGAGCTAAAGTACCTGGCTTAGCCCCACCGAGCCACTGCTTATCAACAGGCGCCCCGTAACACCAGCATTAAGCCGGGTTGCGGGCAGGGATGTTTAAACATGTTTTTAGGGCTAAACGCCGTCTGATACTTTGGGAAAAATGGCAGAAATTTGCAAAGAAAGGGTTGAGGAGACACTCTTGTGTCCTGCCCATTTTGGACACTGTCAGCCTAACAAATACAGGAAACGATACATTCCAAACCCACCTGGTGAAAATCCAAAAGGAAAGACTTTTATTTTATTTTTTACCGCTACCATTACATTTAAAATCTCTGTAAAGTAACACATTTGTCTTGTCTGCACGCTAGTTTGTCAAATCTGACTTTTTTTTTTTCCCACCCCTCCTCGCTCTCCTATCTTTCGCTGCATGACATGGACTCACAATCGACAATGGGGCGTTCTAAAGCAGGCATGTTAAGTGCATTTTCACGATGGAAGCATAGCTAGCTGGTCAACTACACGTCGCAATTGATCTGTATAACTACTGGTGCAAACAAAGTAACTCAGAGTCCAAAGTGCACCATGCATTGCAATTGTTGCCATGCCCCAAATGTCCCATTTGCCAAAACTGAAATGGCGATGAACAGTTTAGCGCTTGAGCTCCACAATTCCACATTACACACTTGTCGTTCATTTCACGTCTTAAGCAATTATCTTTAAACATGTATAACATGTTTAGAAACAATTATATTATAATAATTCACTTCAAAGGATTTTTGAAGAATTAAAACACACTTAAATCTGTTTAGCATTTAGAGTAAAACTGAGTCATAAAATAAATATCAAAGCACATCATTTTGGACTTATATTTTATATTTTAAAGGGGAAGTCAACCCCAAAACATTCTTTGAAGTAAAATGTTCAATGCGCCTTCACTCATCTAAACACAACATTCTGATTCATATTGCGTTTGTGCAATATGAATTAGCAGCAAAATCCACCCATTTTTCGCCATTTTAGACGGGCGGCCGTTTGGTCACATCTGTTGACTGGAAATGACATCACAGTTGCTCAGGGCTCAGGTAAACGACCAATCCCACAAGCAGTCACTTAAAAATTCGGGATCTAGCCGAGGTTCACTGTACGCGAACTAAATCCCACGCCTAATGGCTACTGTGTTGGAGGAATGGGTGGTGGTGTGTGTGGGGGGGGGGGATTACTGCACTGTTTTGCATCAGTTGCCTTCTGCTGGGTGGCCCCTGCTTGACAAAAAAAAAAAGAGGCAAAGGAGAGAGGAAAAGCATTTAAAGCGGCACATTGAGGAGGAGAGGAGGGCTCTTAAAGCCTTCAAAGCTCAGGAGAGGAGAGATCTGCCATTCAGCAATTCAGCTGTTGATGTTTTCTGGTCCGCAACAATCAAGGAGGCTTCGGAGAATGACGCCATTGCACTCCCTCCCCCTCCTTGAATTTTTTTTTTTTAGTGTGTTTGCGTGTGTATTTTTGTGTACTTTTAGATGATTTGTGTGTGTGTGTGTGTGTGTGTGTGTGTGTTATATTACAGGCCTAGAAAAGAAAAAGCATTGGCAATGGGCCTGGGAAAAAAAAACGTTGACGTTAGGGAAGAAGATGAGGATGAGGAGGGCCAGATGACGGAGCTATTCATCGGCTGATAAGAGCTGATGGAGGGGTTAATAAGCTACACCAGCGGGTCATCGCCGCCTTTTTTGAGGCGGTAGAGGAGCAGAAAGGAGAATGGACGAGATGTGTGTGCGTGCATGTGTGTGTTTCAAGTATCTCCTGCGTTTGAAAGAGTGTGAGTGTCCCTCCAAGTTGTCTTTCACCCCACACTTAAGAGGTGTAGGCCGAGTTTTATTCTCAACCGGGTAGCCAAAAACCTTTCCATATTGCTCACCTGTCGGAGCTTTAAGGGTTCACATAATCTCGATATGTGTATCATCCCAGTTTTACCAACTATGTTAATCAAAGCACTTTTCAAGCAGAGATTCTTTAAAAAAGTGGCTGTGGAATAGAACATTTATTTGCGTCTTTCACACAGAACCCAGCAAAAGCGGGATTTTTGCTGCTTTCACGTAGCAACACATAATCCCACACATTTCTTGTTTTCTTCACCGCTTGCCTGCCTCACACACACCCTTTTACTCCTCTCGCAAAAACGGCGCCGAATGAAACCATCTGATTGGCCGGTTCTGTGGGCCGATTTACAAGGCACACCTGTGCTTCCTGGAAATCCGTCAAGAACAGGAAGGCTAAATGACAATAAGCACTGGCGGACAAAATCTTATAATGGTCCGGGGTCATATAAAATTATCCACATCATCTCGACATGCTCTCTCTCAGGTGGATGTTATTCCCAGCGAGCGTTCCCGCTGTCATCCCGCGTTTGTTTGAGGAATCATTGAATCCAAATAGAAAGCGTCCCCCAAAGGGCCGAGTGAGCTGATGAATGGCGACGGGTGTGCGTGGGGTGGCGGCGCTCCCCAAGTGTGGGGTCTCTTCTTTTCCTCCTCCATACCTGCCCTTGTCCCGGAGCTAATAACCCAGGCTCCCTATATCAGCCACTCACCTTCATAATAAAAGCCAGCTCCCCGTGTAGCGCCAGATCACGTCGTTAATAGGATGATGCCTTTTGTGCTGAGATTATGAGTGGGGATAGCCTCTCCTCGCTTCTCTTTACATTCACACACCAAGCCACGGGCATCCTGCGGGGGGCTCCCCATCGAGCCGAGGCGATCGTAAATGAGGCCTTTGTTCCCGGAGCTTGTACGCTAACGGGCCAGCTAATGAAATAGCTTTTAGAGCGGGGGTGGGGGATGTCGGCAGGTGAGCGAGGCCTTCTTCTCTGTGATATTAATTACCTGAAGTGCGGCCCGGCTCTTCATCTGCCTAATGCGGAGGTGCGTGTTGATAATGGTGCTAGTGACAATAATAATGAGACAGGTAATTGAAGAGGGAGGGGGGGGAGGACACCCCCCCGAGCAAAGTGGAGGCAGGTTGTAAATCATCTTGTTCGGCTCACTCGAGCGCTTCTGACGCACGCTAACGTTATTGCTAACGAGGCCGTTGCTTGAGCTTTATTTTATTTTTTTTGTCTTTTCTTGTTATTCTGGCCAATGATATCATCCAATGACATCATGAAACCAACTTTCTTTGTTGCCAAGAGCTCTATCACAATCACATTTTAGTATTGTAGGCTCTTTTAGTCTCTGTGTCGAGTTTGCCAAGCATACATGCCGCGTAAATGCCCTGAACTGAGAAATAGCAAGTAGTAAGGCTGACAACATGCCAAAATGGCCGCACAGGAGCCACCATGGATGTGCAATGTCTTACTATTGTTACCTTTAAGCAACTTATCTACCGTACCAATACAATTTTCGGACCATACGGTGCACGTGAAATTCTTTTTTAGCAAAATCTGACAGTGCGCTGTGTGATGGTGATGGGAACGGCGTGCCCTGTGTAAGGATGGATGTCAGCTTTTCAGTTCATCATCTTTAATCCAAAGTCTTTTTACGTTCACATTATCATTCTTAGCCACATCTAATCACAACCAGGCGTCTACATTTTTTTCTTCATACCAGAACTAGGACTACTTCTGCTTCTGTGTCTAAGCCTCATGGGAAATGTCGTCCTACTAGTCTAATGCTGCAGTCAAGTAAATCTTCTCTGGCTGCGTGTTTCCAATCTTCCAATGTGGGATTATATCACTGGGGTCTGTGGGACCAAGCGGTCAACGTTAAGTTAAATTCCGTCCCATTTACTTTCACGTTCATGTATTCTCATTCTCATCTGCGTCTAATCTCTAGCAGAGTAGCTAGTAGCCTGAACTACTTCCTGCTTTCATGTCGAAGAATTAATGCTGTCAAGCGAATAGATTTCTAATGAATCGGAAAAGAAATTCCATTATTAATCACAACATTTAGAAAATAATCTCCCTTGTATCTTTGCTGCTGTAACACTGCAAATGTCCCCATTGTGGGACTAATGAAGGCCGTAAGAAGTATATAAAATAACCTCAAATTGTCTCTTCGTCTCATCCAACCTCCTCTTTCCTTGCCTCCTCCCTCAAATAAAAAGGAGCTTCTGCTTAGCAGGCATTGTGTTCTAATCCCCCGTGGTGGTCGTCTCGCTGGCCGCCACAATGTCACAGGAGCTTAATATTTGCGGTGATTATTTGCTTGTTTTATTGGACTCAGAGGCGGCACACTGACCCGCCGTTATCCCGCTGCTGGCGTCTGTTTTAAAGTTGACTACAGTAATCCACCACCGTACTAAGTCCCGGCACATTGCTTTCATTGCCTTTCGTCCGTAATGGAATGACATCACACCAGCGCCAATGTGCACACGTGACTTTTGTAAAGCCAGTGTTTTTATTACTTGGGACAAATTGTTACAAATATTGATATCTATAATACACTGGCCTCTATTGTTTGTCAGCTTTATGCTCGCTGTTTAATGCGTCGATGGACCACTGCCAACCTGAAATTATAATAAAAACTCTATGAATAACAATAGGAGATCATATTTCCTCATTAAATATCAACAAGTATGTTTGAAAGTGGACTATAAAACTGGCAGATGACAAATCCTGCCATGAAACAAATCATACCAAACATTTAAGTGTTCTGTCAGTTCGTCAAATCGTTCCGTTCAACAGTTTGGTTGTAGAAATGTAGAAATGCATATAAATCAGGATTATTTTTTTGAAACACATTTGTATTTTTCTTTCTGAAAAATTCCCAAATTTGTATTCCCAATATATTCAGAATAACTCAACCAGATTCGAGAATCAACCTAACTTGAGTGTGTATGTGTGTGTGTGTATGCAGGCAACAACAAGGAGGAGGAGGAGGCCATGATGCAGGAGTGGTTCATGCTGGTCAACAAGAAGAACGCCCTCATCAGGAGACAGAACCAACTCTCTCTGCTGTACGTTCACGTCGTGTACTTACTCTCTCATTGATTGACATGAAATCAATGGAAATGTGCGCATTATATGTGTCTATTGCCAGTGTCTTTGCATGTATATATATATGTGTATGTGTGTGTGTGTGTGTGAGTGTGCGTGCTCAGCTGGTCCCCACACACAAATTTTTGCGGATGTGGAAGCGTGCGAGCGGCGAGATTGAAGTATTCCTAATCACATTATATCACGACCAAAGAGTGTGGGGGTGGGGGTGGGGGGGGCTGGCGTTTAAAGTGGCCAATTGACAGAAGGGCTTATTATGAGGCCTTTGTGGTCCCTCTTTGTGCGGGAAAGACGAGCGTCAAGGACAAATTCTATTAAGGCTCATTTTTTAATATGGCTGAAAGAGGAAAGAATTGAATTTGCGCCACACACATACACACACCTGCCGTGATGTCATTTCACACACACAAACGCACTGAAAAGGTGTGTGCGTGCATGGGTGTGCGCGTGTATGTGTGTGCGGCACTAGATTAAAAGTGTGAGAAGGTTCCAGCGAGTGTGGCAATCGATGTTTATTTATGTGGGCGTCCTGCCGTAATGATTTAGTCATTAACATATTGATGAACTTTGCTCCTCCCTCCCGCCTGCAGGGAGAAGGAGCACGACCTGGAGAGACGCTTCGAACTGCTCAACAGAGAGCTCAGAGCCATGCTGGCCATCGAAGGTAACACACACACACACGCGCGAACTGAAATTGACATGCTGAGGAATTGTATCGGTGTTGTGGTGTTATAACCTTTAAGCGACGTCATATATTCTTTATCCTCTGCAAAAGACTACTATGACTGCGTCTTACTAAGGAGCTGCGACCTCTCTATGTATACCTGACTGTAACATGCTAACTCCAGGTGATCAAGGTCTGCTCACCAGAAGGAGCAGCAAAATGTCCATTGAATTGAAGAACAAAATGTCGCAAAAAAAACAAAACATTTCTTTACATTCTCTTTAATGTTGTCTTTACTGTGTGTTTTTTTTATAAAGTACAAATTGTAGGATGTTATTTTTTGTGCTACAAAAAACATTCCAAATTTTTGTTGTTGTTTTTTGGGTTGAGAGAGACTAAATGGTCTTTTATTTGCATCGTAATGGGAAAAGATGATTTGAAATGTTTTCGGAATGGAACAATTAGAACACGACTGTAATTCTGAAATTTTAAATAACACAACGACAAAATACACAGAGCCGCAACACACCAACTGAGTGTACACAGCAATGCTCACATTCAATTAGTATCGTTTTTTTTATTTTTTATTTTTTATTTTTTTTTGAGAGAGAAGCAAATGTTTGTATGTGTTCAAATGCGCACTCGGCCATTCTCTGTGTTTGATGAGCTTGATGCTAATTGTGTGGACGAGGATTAGACCGCGGTCCTGCCAGGGATTTCACTGGTTGATGCTTGATCAATGCTATCTGTTTCCTCCGCCACCTAGGCCCAACTAGCCGATGCCTGATTGCTGAGCCACGCTGCGTTTTTCATAATCCAAAGCGCGTTAAGCGTCCCGCCGCCATTGTGTCGTATCAAAGTTGTCGGGTGGCAAGTGGAGGTGGGAGGCTCCGGGGGAAAGTTTAATCCCTTTCGACGGCGTCCTCTTTGGCAAAATGAACCTTTGGCCAATCAATGCTAATTGATTTTGCTATTCGACATTGACCACCCCACCCCGCCATAAGACCACCACTCCCCTCGACAGCCTCCACGCGACCATTGTCATTTCACTGATAAGCTACCTGCGCCATCATGAATCAATTGTAATTAGCACGAGAGCTGGGGTGGCTGGGGAGACTCCAGAGGGGAGGGGGGCAGACATGCATAGTCGAGCAGTAGCGAAGGAGCACGCCACGCTGGCTTCCGTTTTAGTTATTTATCGGTATCGAGCCGCTTTGTCATCAGCGTCACTCAAATGTGTGCGTGTGTGTGTGTGTGCGTCAGTGACTCTTATTTGGTGCTTGGTCAGGCCCATTGAGCGACAGCCAGGCGTGAGAGTGATTGTCGATTTGGTTGGCCAGTCCATCACACACACACACACACCTGTTTCAGATAAACTAACAGTGATACACACAAAGCATATTGCAGCAAATAGCGGTCGACACCTTTAGGTGTACTTTTTTTTATATTGCTGTACCTTGACAAACAAGTTTCATTTGTCTTGTGACCATGCTCGTTACTAAGAACATTTGTATCTTGAATCACATCTTTACGAGGGGGTGTAGCAAAAAACGATTTGAATGGGGAAAAATCCGTTTCTGAGTACATTGAATCGAACCAAATTGAATCACTTGAAAACATATCGAGATACATCTTGAATCATCTTTTAGACCTTTGATGCCACATTTTCAGTGCTGACAAGATCATTCATATTGTAAGTCCAACTCCCATTGAATCGGACCGTGTCGAATCGTTCCGCTTTAAAATGAACCTTCCTTAAACCATATCGCACCCCTTGTGTCGAATTCTCTTTTGTTGGAGCGACGTATACCTCCAATCTTTCCTCATTGAACTGAATGGAAAGAGCCATTAAGCAGTTAGGCCTCCCCAAAAAACGGACGATTTTTGTAGCACAAATATTGTACTGTGCTTGCGTTGAAAAGATGCACTTTTAATATAATTGAATAAAATGCATAGATGAATAGTTTGTTCTTCATGATAATTCAACGGCCGTGGTGCTGCTCATTCTGACGTATGAATAATTTCCGCCATGCTACACGTAGCTTTGATGATGAAACACTGACGACCGCCCCAACTAAGTGGCAATGGTTGGTTTTTTTTTGCAGAGGATAAAAAATGTATGCCTGCGAGAATTGTTGTATGCTGTTTTTGCATGTTTCTGTTTTTTTGTTCAAAGTTCAAGTTCAAAGTTGTTTCAAGGTTTAGAACATTCAGGCTAGTTTTGTGCACCCGCCTATGTTTTGTATTGTACGTTAGGTTTTGGATAGCAATTATTTGCAATAAAAAGGCAAGCGAGAAATAAGTGACATAAAGAACATCATAATAACAAAAAGAATTCAAATTGATCTTTGCGACACCACGCAAGAATGTTTACGGTGCTGCTTTTTTGGTGAACTAAAATGGAAACTAAATTTGAATTAAAATGGAGGCTGCCATTTATTTATCTTTAGTGGAGAACTGAAGCAGATTGGGTGGAAAACACCTTCAAGTACGCCAAAAAATGAAGACTGACACAACATTGTGGAGTGACAACATAAAGGTCCACTGTAATGCGCTGCTGTTTTGATTAGCAACAGAGCACAGACGATAACCGTTTAATATCCTCGTAAAATAGCGTCCGTGAGCTGAGACGACTACGCTTACTCTCATTTTTCTTTGGTAATGGGAAAAAAGGAAGCCGTTTAGGTGAGGGAGGTGTTCATGTGTTAATTAGGCCATGCGGACTATTTGAGTTGCGGCCATTATTTGAGGAAATACGATAAACACCAGGCAAATGCTTACGTAGTGAGCCGAATGACATGTTTGGGGAGGCGTGCAGATAGACATTTTGCTGTTGTTGACAACGCGTGTGTGCGCGTGCGTGTGCGTGTGCGGGTGTGTTTGTGTGCTGGTGGGATGCCAGACGGGGAAATGCCATCTGTATGCCACGCTCTCATCTCACCGCCACAAAATTGATCCACTATGGCCTCTTTATCTGCTTACACATTCACACCTCTGCTTGTGTATGTGTGTGTGTGTCACGCCGATGTGTGTGTGCGTGCTTGTGTGTGTTGTAAAGCGGGCGCCCTCTCAGCATCTAAAAGGGATTTATGCATAGTCGGGTCCTGGAGTTTTTCCTGTTACGCTTTGATATGATAAGCTTTTTTTTTTTTATATGTTTAAAATCAATATGTAATCCTATGCAGGAGCTTATCCCCGCGCACACACACACGCACACACACACACATATAGTTTGTAAATCTATTTGGGCTTTTGTAAGGCACGGGGGCGGCGCCTTGGCCTCCATTGATTAGCTTCACTGTGGAATGCGATCACATCGGCGAGTTTTCATGATGTCGCCAACTCGGGGTGTATGGAGCCACATTTTTATTTTGTGTGTGTGTGTTTATGCAACAAGAGTGTTTTCTTTCTACGCAGCTGTCATTTAACCAACGACAGCTGTTGTGTTTTGTTCATCTATTGAGATGATTTATGTCTTCTTTTTCTTTTTGCTCTAATTTATGTCGCTGGTGCGAGACGAAGTGCAACCGAGTTCTCGATAACATGGCCAGAAAATAAATCTGTAGAAATAGTTTATATATAGGAATAAGTTCACGCTAGTTTGTGCTACTCGGGCGAGGTTAAATGTTGTCCAAATTATGAGAAAATACCAAAAAAGAAACGGCAACAAATGCAGTTTTATTTTTTTACTTGAGAAACAACACACATTTTTTTTTCCATTTTTGTGTTCATCAATGATATGATTCCTCCTCAAATGACATTCCCGAGCCTCTTCTGGGAAGGACTTTCTTCAAGCTTCTGATTGGCTAAAAGGAAATATTTGAGTTTTAGCACCACCTTTCTGTGTGGTCTGAGATTAGAGCGGACAGAGTTTTTGATGGGATTCAAATATTTTTAACTACCCACATTCGTAGAAAACGTTTGTTTCTCCCTGCTTTGTGAAGGTTTTTGGCAAAATGACGTCAAAGATTTTGGGAGGGTTGTGTGTGTTTTTTTTCTACGTCACAAAATTTGAAGGTACATGATTTTCATTTCTATTATCCCCCTTTCCTCACATTTGGGGGGACAGATTATGTTGCGGAAAAAAAGTATACATTTTTTTATCTCCTGATTTTTTTTTTCCCCAGATAAAAAAAAATAGAACAGAATTTAATTCACAAATTTAAGCGTTATTATTTTCATTTTCCTCAACGTTGCCTTACTCAGTCTCTCCTGGAGAAGACTTCTCGCTTGTGATTGGCTAAAATGACCGCTTTGAGTTGGCGCGCCACCTGTTACTTTGCATGTACGTTTCATTTTAAAGCAACAGCGGATTCTAAGTCATAGATGACAACTTTTGCGTCTGCTTCTTCTTCGCGCTGACACGTTTTCCACTTGGACTTTTTTTTTTTTTTTTTTTTTGCCAGCATCTGGGAGACGCCAAACTTGTTTGGGGCGCTCCTCTCTCCGATGAATGCATTGGGAGGGTGGGGGTTACATACAGGCCTGGAGGGGGTTCACGGGGATTGGACCAGCGCATTCTTGTGTGCCTTGTGCCGACTCACATGGTTACCAGCGGCGTGCACGGCCAGACTTAATCTGAATATGCAGCCACCGTGCCAGCAGTGGGCAAGGTTTTCCCCTGCGTGGAAGCTCTCCGTGAGGGGCGGGGTTGGTGTGTGTCTGTGTGCGTGCGTGGGTTGTGTGTATGTGTGGGTTGGGGTTTGCATAATGTCCGCGGGGTGTTGTGTTGGTTGGCGGGTGTCTGCTTACCCAGCCTGTCCCGCTCCGCTCACGTCTCTCATCTCCTCTCTTTATTGTTTACTTTCCTAATGAGGGGGGCGGGACCAGGACATGTTTGATTGACAGCACCATGCCCCCACCCCAATCTCTCCTTCCCCAGCACACGCACACACACACAAAGCCGCACACACTGGCTTTCAGGCTGAGGAGCTCTGAAGATGATTTTTTTTTTCCCAACAACATTCCTCTCTGCTTGTGGGGAATTTTTTTACATTTTTTTTAAAACTTCCCATTGCACCATGTTGTGAAGCGACTGTTGCTGAGGATTTGGGGATATCGGACATATCCAACAGAGAATGACCATTAAACCCCACTAAAGCGTTCCTCTTTCTCCACGACTTTCTGTTTTTAAAATACACGGAAAACTCCTAAAAAATTGACAAAACATGCTGTGGGATGTCCATGTGTCACAATGTTGTGCGGTGGCCTAGTTGCTTTGGATTGTTGGAGAGAAGACGCATTTAGCTGAGAATCACAACTCAAAAACACTGAACTTTTTCTTGGGATGTATAATTGTGAGCGTGTTGCGGGCTGGACACATTTTCCTGAGTGTGACCCCTCGCATGGGTCAACTTGCTGCTTTTTACAAGTACAATAAAATCATCCAATAAATGATGGACTCATATAACATGAAATGGGGATGAACATTGGTCACCAAGTTGTGGGACTGCCTGCTCACTGATAGCGATGAGGATGACCACTCACACGACTCGTTTTCTCCTCTGGCTACCTGACGTACTGCTGTGCAAAATCCATGCAAACATTTGGACAACACCGCTGTGGGATTTACATTTATCCTTCCAGAGTAAATTTGGTTATGTTGTGGGTTTTTTTGGGGGGGGGGCAAGAAGGGGAGAAAAGAGATTTGTGGGAGGACAAATATTGGAACTGTGTTCATTTCGCCCAGTGCTCCACTTCAAAGACACACCCGGGGACCAATCAGGAGCGAGCGCAGACCTTTCTGGATACACACACGCACGCACACGCCTAAAGTATTATCACATTAAGTTTATTTTGAATAATGTTGGATTCATTTATTGGTCAATCAATATGTCATCAAATATTAATGGAGTGGAGGGAGTGAGGTTCAAGTTGTCTGCCAATGGGAATTTTTGTGAGCCAATCAAATGTTTTAATTAGCGCCTCTAATGATTAGAATGGCGGGCGGGACCTGTGGTCTTTTCAGTGTGGCGCCCGGGGCGGATGTGCGCCCCTGTGGGCGCTTCCAACCCTCCCCCCTCCCCCTCCTGGGGCAGGCGGATGGGGATTTGGTTGGGGGTCCTACCTGAACCCCAGTGGGACCCCATGGGGGACCCTTCCTGTTCAGACTCTGGAGACCGGAGTCAGGAGGGACGGGGTGGGAGGTGGCGCGCCCACACCTTTTTGTTTGCTTGGTTGTTTACAAAAGTGCCACATGATCATTATTGTCCTTGTCGACTCCGAAAAACGGCTTCCTTGCACTCCCAAGACTTTCTGATGCTTGAAAAACATTCTGAAAAATATTTTAGTGCTCTAATGTTTTTATGTATCTTCCTGGCAGTCCCTAAAAATAGTGGCAACTAAATTTGTGCCAAAAATAAATGCCCCCCCCTTAAATAAATGCTTCCCTTTTATTGAAAAAATCTTTTTTTTTTTTTTTTAAATGTTGGATTGAAAAATTCACAAATATTCAACAAAATATACAATTTGATTCAAATATTCAAACATGACTTATGAGACAAAAATAGACACAATATATAATATTTGAAGTGTAGCCTTGTAAATTGTAGTTGAGTCATTCCATTGACATTTGACCATTTGTCCTCATGCGGTCAACTCCAAAGTAATCCACTTTTCATGATGTCCGAGGTTTTCGAGCCGCCTCCAAATGTGACGTTTAGGCAAAATGCGGCCTCTTGTTGACTGTTTGTCATTGTTGTTGTTGCTTTTGGTGCCCTCAGACTGGCAGAAGACGGAAGCCCAGAAGCGTCGCGAGCAGCTGCTGCTGGACGAGCTGGTCCTTCTGGTTAACAAACGAGATGCGCTGGTCCGGGATCTGGACGCCCAGGAGAAGGAGTAAGTCTCGGCCACACGCCGTACGCCACACCTGCTCATATACAAAACGCCATCATCATCATCAACAGCAGCAGCAGCAGCATCTCCTACGCCATGACTCCATGACATGAAATAGGCGGTTTCCAGGAGTGGCAATTTGGGGTACCTGTAACCTGTGGGGGGGCCCTTTCTGTCAAGACTCTGGAGTCCAGTGTCAAGGGTAGCGTGGTGCCCCCCACCTCTTTGATTGGCAAAGTGTCACTTAATCAACAAACAAGTCAAGTCATTTAAATGATTAGTTGCTGCTGTACGGTGTATTTATTTAATTTAATTGATGGTTTTAGTGATGTTATTATAGTGTCCCTCAGTAATTAGTGACCACTAACTCATATTAATCCGCTGAATAAAAATTACGTTAATTATGTGTGTGTGTGTGTGTATATATATATATATATATATATATATATATATATATATATATATATAGTGTATGTATATATATATATATGTGTATGTATGTATATATGTATGTATGTGTATATATATATATGTATATGTATGTATATATATGTATATGTATGTATGTATATATATATATGTGTATATGTATGTGTATATATATATATGCGTATATGTATGTATATATATGCGTATATATATGTATATATATGTGTATATATATATATATATATATATGTATATATATATATGTGTATATATATATATATATGTGTGTGTGTGTATTTGTTACAGCTCCATCTGTTGTGAAATACGCTATAAAAATAAAATTGTATTGTGTGTATGTATATATATATATATATATATATATACACACACACACACACATTTGTGTTTTGATGCTTCTTTATGTCGTTTTGATCCGGTTTTCTCTGTCGTTTTGGCATCTACCTTAGCTTTTACTATTTTCTATATTGTTTTTTGCATCCATCACAGGGCCGAGGAGGAAGACGAGCACCTGGAGAGGACGCTGGAGCAGAACAAAGGCAAGATGGCCAAGAAAGAGGAGAAGTGTGTCCTTCAGTGACGACACAACAACATCAAGAGCAACAAGAACAAAACGATTGTACATGTGTGTGGCGTCATGTCACGTTCTTTG
The DNA here is from genome assembly GCF_059441095.1 of Idiotropiscis lumnitzeri. Classification (NCBI taxonomy): domain Eukaryota; kingdom Metazoa; phylum Chordata; class Actinopteri; order Syngnathiformes; family Syngnathidae; genus Idiotropiscis; species Idiotropiscis lumnitzeri. Next base: position 6,847,898 of record NC_142399.1, read on the forward strand.
GTGGTTTTAATATTTCATGCTTTAAAAGCGGTACTTTTACGGGGATTTTTATGGGTGTCGTGATGTCAATGGGAACTAACGATCCAGGTACAAAAAATGTCTTTGATGTATTTCTTTTATTTCTAACTTGGGACGGTGAGCAGGTGGACTTTTTAAAAAGAAAAAAAGAGGAAAAATTTGTTTCTATTTTTTATTCCATTCACTTTACAGTTTTTTTTACTGTAAAATATCTTAAATTGTCCATATCTGCTCGTTTTTATTTTTTATTTTTTTGCTTCAAAGCCTTTTAACCAAAAAGTAAAAAAAATCCACAAAACTTTCTTGTATGTTTTCACCATAAAAGCTTGCAAGAACCAGTTTTTTTCCTCTAAAAGAGTCATGCAGTCAAAGTGAAAAATGTATTATTTATTGTCTTATAAGATGCTTGTATGTGAAACGACCATCACTTTTCTTTCCTGTTTGAATGAGTATTTATTGAACTATGCTTCCACATGCATCATCTTCTATGAGCGCTCACATATTCAGTTTTATTTATTCCACTGGCTTCAAGACCAACCTTCAATAAAGCCCTTGTACATTTCATACTCCAAAAGAGATCCTTCGAGACTTTTTTTTTGCCTTATTGAGATTGTTTTTTTGTTTTTTTTTAAGGTTTGCACATGTTTTGGAAGAAAACGAGTGGGTTATTTTAAAAACTTTTGTAAAATGGCGGTTGAAACATGTATTATTTGAATTGTTGCTAAAATGTAATAACAGAACACATTATTCTTTTTAATTAAGATTTATAGTGTGCAATTTAAAAGATCTCTTAACACCAAGATCGATTTATTCAGTGTCTGTCCCGTGTTGTGTAATTCCTCAGCGACTTAACGAGTCGAATTAATTCACTTCCACTGAGCATGTGTGGAATCATAAATTGTAACATTTCCAAAAATTTAAATCTTCCCGACTTCCAAAACTCCGGTGCACCACTGCGGTATGCAGGAGCGTGCGTAGCCGGCGAGGAGGCGCTTCGTGGCGGCCTCGTCCTACTCTGGCTCTCCCCCTCCCTCCATGTCTCATAAGGAAGGCGAACAAATCAAAAGTGACAGCACACCTCTTCTTTTTCTTCCTCCTCCTCCTCCTCCTCTTCTTCTAACTTTCACATTATTAATCAGCCCCACTTGACTTTGTTTTATTGCACTTGTCACATCAGGGATTAAAATTAATAGAATAGATGAATTAAAATGGGATGGTGGAGGGGGAGGGAGCCCTTTTTGATGGTCGACTTGGATCACGCTGTCAAAATATTTCTTTTTGTTCATCACAACTTAGTATACAATGACAATTATATTATTTAAAACGAAATCATATTTTGTAAAGTTTTGTCTTAATGTCAACTCGTTTTTTTTAAGAATAAACAATCCTTACCTGCTATTATTGAAATAGCCCAAAATCCTCTAGTTTGAGTAAAAAGCATCCACAAACACACCAGCATAGGCCACACGTCCACGTCCACGACCGGGTCCACTTGCACTGCACTGCTGCTACTCAATCCCGGGGATGGATTTATGGAAGTATAGATGGATGAAGGAGGGATGAAGGGAGCAACTTTTCCCTCCTCCTCCTGGCCGCCTTAATCCTGAGCTTTAGCGGCTCAGAAAGGAATTCAAGCACAATTTGGGATTAGACAAATAATCTTTGGGACCCAAAAAAAAGATGCCTGATCACTTGATACTTGTAGTAAGTGACAAGAAAAAAACAATCAATTTTAGTTGCTTTTGCTTTCTTTTTGCACCCTTTTCACAAATAAATGCTGTTTGTTTGTTTTTTTTAATCAGGCATTTTGGGGGGCCTTCCACACTAATTAAAAAAAAGACTCTTCTTACTATAAAATATTTCTATTTTTCATAAGGTACGTGTGCGTGAGATTTGCGGTGAAGGTGCTCGCTTATTATTCAACTTTACGTCCTCAAATGTAATTCTAAATGGGGATTAGAGCTCATTAATATTCATGAGGCTGGCCCGGGTGTTTTTATGTGCGTGTGTTAATGTGTGTGCTCTCGGTGTGTGTGTGTGTGTGTGTGTAAAAAAAAATAGCAAAATAGTTTAGTTTACTTTTAGACGGAAAACACAAAAAGTTTGTCGTATGTTAGAGTTTAATGAAAGTGAGAGAAAAACAATCTAGTTAATTGCTTTTACGTCCAAATAAATAGTAAACTCAATGCAATGCAAATTCAATTAAATAAAACTGACAAAAATAATAAATAATAGTGTATTTTTAATATTTTCAAATGTACGTTTTTTTTCTTTTTAAGTTTTTTTTATTCGAATAGTGTGTTAACTTTAGTTAACAAAAAAAATCTTCAATAATGCACATGCTTTTGGAAGACAAATCCTTCCAAAGAAGTAAAGACCACAAAAAATGGACTTCATTCTGTACAAAAACAGATGACTGGCAAATAAACAGTAACTGTCCGATTTAAAATAGTTTTAAATTAAATACATTTAAAGAATAAAATAAAAAACTCGTTCTTTAACTAAATAAAATTAACATATTTTGTTTTTACATTTTTAGCAATCTTACACTTTTAGGTTTTTGAAAGAAAACAAGCAGCGGAGGCCCTCGGAGAAAAAGGAGAGGAAAGCGAGAGAGAGAAAAGAGAGAGAGAAAAGTGGGCGTGGATCCCTGCGTCTCCTTGCTCTCTTATTGGCCACAAGGCCCATCTCTCGTGCGGAAGTAGCGCTTCCATTGGCTGTTGGTGGCGGGCTGGCAGGTGTCAGCGTTCTCTTAGAGGCGCGGGGCGGGCAGAAGGCCTCCATTAGCTTCTCCAAAGCACCCACACACACCATAACCGCTACCCACACACGCGACACTCTCCTCGGCCCGCGGACGACGCAGGACTCGCCGACGCCGGAGCCCTTTCGGAGCCTCTTCCATAGCTTTTGTCAGCCGACATGTCGAGCGCTTTTCTAGCCGAAGGAGAGCGACTTTAGGCGGCTTGTTGCTTTCTTGCTCCCGTTGCTGCTTCTGGATACTTTGAATTCATTTCATTTGTTGGGAAGGAGAAAGAAAGACAGGAGATACTCAGACAAGGTGACTTCGAGTTTGATTACTTTTTACGAACTTTTGGACGAAAACACGTTTTTTAAAAAAAGTACGTTTTCGATCACCATTATAGCGACCTCAAAGTTGTGGTAAGAATATAAAAATCTGGGGGGCAACAAAACAAAAATCTTTTTTTCTTATAAACAAACTAAAGTGGAAAAGTACATTGCAAAGTTAGCTATAATTCGTATACAATGTTAATTTTGGGGTCACTGTTTATCAGAATTATCGATAATCTAACAAAAACACACTGTTGTCTTTTTGTAGTCTCCATATTTTCACTGGATGTAGTAATTTCCATTCATTCATTTTCTGCTCAGTTCATCCAAAAGTGGTTTCGTTCATCGTTCAATTCAGGTTATGGTTATTTATAATCGTGTCGCAATTGAATTGAATTGAATTGATGGTCGTGAAAAACGCACTTGACTGACTTTTCTATTCCTATTTAACATAATAAATAACACATTTACTCCCCCCCCCCCCCCAGTAATACAGTAAGAGTTTAATATGTATCGTTAGTGAAGTTGTGCCCCCCCCGCCAAAAAAAATAACTAAAACCAAAACAGTACCCAAGTATTTTCTGGTCACGTCATCCAAATGCGGATTCGTTCTGCGTGTTTTTATTACTCAAATTTGGGCCCTAACTTAATATTGTATAATTAAAAACAGCAAACGGACCATTCCTTTTCTTTTATTATTATATTATTTATATATTATTCCAACTTTAGTTTAGATGCGGGCTATGTCGTGTCCCGGGTCTTATTGGAAAAAAACAGTAAAAAAATCCATTCCCGAAACAGACATATAATAATTGCGAATACGTTAAAACCAACAATACATTTACTTATAGAAAATCGCTTTGAAAACATGCAAGTTTTGGGTCGCCACTTTTTTTAAGTGGTCGTAAACAGTGTGGAAGCTTAGTTGCCGGAAAAAAAATGAGCGATGGTCAATTGTTGTTGGAATTGTTCTCAATTGTTTGTCATCTGATAAGAGTGCTAAATTATAATTTTGGGGTGTTAACGTCATTTGCACATACATGTTTTCTTGTCTACTTTTGAGCGCAATACACGTCCGTAGTCGTCTGGGGAACTCAACACAAGTTTGATGACAAACGCTCCCAAGCAAGCAAAATTCAAATTCTTCATTTTCTGCCTAAAATAAACCAAATAATTTGACTCGTTTCTCATAAAATATCCTTACTTCCTTACTATCGCACAAATAACGGAAAATTAATGATCTTTAAAACGATATCAAATATCCTTCATTGATTTAATCAAATATTTATTTAGCACCACCCCACCCGTGGACTTGATAAAATTCGAAGAATAAACAAGCGTGAGCAAGCACTGAATAGATTCATGTGCCTGCTTTAAATAATAGATTTTCTTTTTCAAAAACTGCAAAGGAAAAAACTCAACTATGATTTTTCTTGAATATGTATACAAGGTATTGCTTACACAAACACTTAAAAATAAATAAACTTTTTCATTCATTTTCATGAATTCCATTAAAGGCAGTCCTTTCCCCAATTAAAAGCAACTTATGACATGTTTTTTTATTTACTTTTAGATAAAAAAAAACGTTTTGAAACTTATCAAATCCAATTAAACACTTTATAATCATTGATGACATGATTAGATAGAACGTTTAATGTTTTAAGAGTTTCACGTTTTTGTTTGCTTAAAAAAACGTAGTTAACATTTAAGCAATAAAAATTGCAGAGACTTAATTCTACATTTTAAACAAATTATTGCCAAAAGATCTCCATGATGCATCAATTTGATGAGCAACAATGTTGTGAAACTCACAGCCCGGGGGCCAGAGCTGGCCCTCCATAACATTTTACCCGGCCCACCAAAGCATAGACACTACATTTGCTCATTTTAGTCACACAACAAGTTACATTTTTAATTAAACATTAGTTGACAAGAATTATATGACTTCTGATTAAAACGCGTTGTTAAAAATTGATCTTTACACATTTTTAAATAAAATGTCCCAAATGATGAGATTCCAGCCTCCTTTGTTTTTCCACATTTGTCAAAATATTCCATAGATTTCGATCTTCAAGGACATCTTGGTCATAATCCCCATTCCCAAAATACATTTTCAAACTAAAATCCCCCAATTTATAAATAAAATCCACAAATCAAGACATACATTTTAATTACTCCGTTATTTCACATATCCTAACCGATCAAATTCATTCAAGTTTGAAATATTCAACACAGTTTCGGGGGCCTTTTGGGAACAATCCTTATACTTCCATAATAGCATTTTCAAAGGGAAATCCCCAAATTAGTATCTTTTTTCACTTTCACCCCTTCCACGTTTTTTCCAACCGATTCCAGCCAGCTCACCTTCAACTCCTTTTGAGGGACATCTTGGGAATTATTCGAAGATGGTGACAAAAAATTCCAAATAAAATCGCCTACCTCCTATTTGAACAGTTCTTGATTCAAACCTTTCTTACTTTTAAATATTCATCTAATTCTGGACATTTGGGCAACTATTTCACACTCCAATTTTCCAAAAGCAAATTCTCAAATGAAGCGAGAGCTGACCCCATCCACCTCCCCTTTTCCACATTTCTTGGATTTGCAACTTTAAAACAGTCAACCCATTTCAGGACAACTTCAGAACCAAAAGTGTGCCAATAGTGCCCATGAAAAAAATATGACGACGTAGTCCTAACGACTTTGTGTGAATGTTTGTGAACGTCTATTGTTTTTTGTTTCGTTTTTTATTTGATTTCCGTGACGGCGCCTGCAGCGAGCCGCCTCGGGCCCTCGCGTCCCGCCAAGCTGCAGCATCCCCGGGGCCGAGCGGCGAGCCAGTGGGCCGAGCTGGGCGGCGCCGCAGTGAGCGCCTGTAGCATGATGTCCTACCTCAAGCAGCCTCCCTACGCCGTCAACGGCCTGGGGCTGAGCGGAGCCGCCATGGACCTGCTGCACCCCTCCGTGGGCTACCCGGGTACGCACGCACGCTCGCACGCTCCTTGTGTTCCAGTTCATGAGTGACGTCACACGCCGACTGTCAATATTAAATGACTATGGACTCATGCACAATTCAACGTGCGTGCGCAAACATGGAGAGTTATCTGCTCGTATAAACGTGGCCTTGTTACGTTCATGCAACTGGAACGAGGGAGTTTAAAAAAGCGCAACTCGCTCTTTTTAACGGGGTCATTGATTGTTCGTGCGAGTTATTTGATTCTCAGGCTTTCCCATTCATTTTGATTTGTGATCAATCACAAGTGTTTGTCATTGAAATGAAAACACGTTCACGCTACCGAAACGAAATTGGTTTACTGAAGGCCCGGTGCAGGTCAGCATTAAATTGTGAATTAGTGCAATTAAGCACACGAATAGTTAACACGAAACGAAAAAAAACGTTTAAAAATCGTGATTAAGACGGTGTTCAGTGAATTTCTCAGAAATAGAATCATGTAAGAAAAGCAGCACAAAAGAACGTTTTTTCATTATTGTATGACATTACAACATGGGAAACAAAATGAGTCCAAGCACACTTAATTTTATTAGGGCTTCGATTGTCAGTGTGCAAGTTTATTGGTGATCTTAAAAGACAATTTCTTGACTTTTAATTAATTTTTACTGTAATCATTTATTTTCAACCTTAATTAGTTAAATACAGGCGTGATGTTGATTGTCCCGTTTTGTCGTTTGCAAAAAAGTTTTAAAAAATAAGTCTACGTTAAAAAAAGGATAAAAGTGGTCCTAACTCGCCTTTGTTTTTATTGGAAGAAATTACATTGCGTTTTTCAACTTTCTATGTAGATTAAGACGTTACTTTTGTTCCTTTCCTGTAAAAATCGATTTATCCCACGTCAATTCTAAACTGTTACTGTTACTTTCGATCATTACAAAAACACAGAATATACAATCAATTTATTTAAAAAAATGCAAAAGACCTTTTTTCATGGAGTAGGCTATTATTTGATCGCTGAAGAAAAATCACTTTCATATTTGAAGTTATAAAATCAGTTCCATTCGGACAAAGTTGACCACGGGACATGCCTGTTTTAAAAAAAAGTCTGAATAAAAAAATAAACGTACAAATTAGAGTTTTAACGCTGTGAAATAATGGCGAGAATAAGTTGTCATTGCTGAGGAGATTTACTTGTGCCGCGTTGGGTTGTTAGCTACGCCCAGGAAGCAGCGTCGCGAGCGGACGACGTTCACCCGATCTCAGCTGGACGTCCTGGAATCTCTGTTCGCCAAGACCCGCTACCCTGACATCTTCATGCGGGAGGAGGTGGCTCTCAAAATCAACCTGCCAGAGTCCCGCGTCCAGGTCGGCGCCTGCACCTTACACGCACTCACTTTATGACTTACACGATGTCACTTTTTTTTCAAGCCCAATTTCCACCGGTTAAATAATGACCAGATGCTATCAATGTGCTCGGAGCTAATAGGCTAATTCATTAGCCCAACAGGCGGCCTCTTTAAGTTGATTTACTCCCTCGTTAATAACATTCAGTTGTCACTTCAAATCACTTCGGAGCAAATCGGAAGTGACGTCAACGACTTGAACAAAAGTCTCCTCACTTGACTTTTATCGAGTCACTTAGCGAAGTATGAACTTGGGAGAAGAGCCTAACTTTGGACATCACCATTTTAAATGCGAAAAAATGTGCTATTACTCACATATAACTTTTTTTTCCTTCAGATTTTTATCAATGAGCTAATATCGAACATTAACACTCTCATTTATGACTGACTAAAAATTGCCTCCCCCCCAACACCTCCCTAATCGAATGTAATGAATGCATTTAGAATATGTTGGGGGCAAGCAAATGGCCACCAAACAATGTTTAAAATACGCAACTGCTCATTTGATGTAAAAAAAAAAAAGATTGACAGTGTTCTGGTTATTTCTGACTTCTTTTTAGAGTTTTAAGGTACAAAATGAGGTTTAGGGGTATGTAGGCTGCATACCCCCCCTCTATTTATTTATTTTTTTATATAAAGTACATTGGATGGGATAAAATGTTTATTATAATGTAAATATTCAAGTGTTGAAGTGTTATGGTTATTTCTGATTATTTCCAGAGTAACCTCAATGAATAACAGGTGGTTTTGAAATGTGCATGTCACATTTCCATTTCACAACTCGAAAATAGCTACAATGAGCAATTCAAATAAGAAAATGTTTATTTTAAGTCATCCGTGCTTCAAATGGGGGGGGGGGGCAAGCACCTTGGTGAGCAAGCGCAGGCCCCTGTGGGTCTGCAAGTAAGAACAACGTGCATAGGATGTGGGGAAAAAGTAAATAGCCAACAAGAAATATGAAACCTCAAAAGATGAAAACGTTCACGTTACATGTTGCGAAACGTTTTTTAAATTTTTTTAAAAAAACTTTTTTCTCGTGTAGTCTCGTTGGTTGACATTGAAAAAAAAATATCCTCAAACAGCTAGATTGATGGAAGCAAAAGTGTGTGTGTGTTTTTTTAACTTGGTCCATGTTGAATAAGAGCAATAAGCCTCTCAATGCCATAAAAATTAAGAAGTTGCTTATTTTAGAGAAGTAATTTCTAAGACGAGAAACAAAAATATTTCTTGAAGACTACATTTTTTTATTAAAAGCTGTAATGCATATTAATCAGTTTTAATTTTTATGATAACATTTACTGTTTTAGTATTTTTTTTTTGTGCCACTCCTTATGTAAGCGGTAGTGTTCAACTGCTTTGCGTTACGGGATAGTGACAGCACATAGTAGGATTTCTTGTGTTGGTTGCGTTTTATCGTCTCAATCACAAAACCTGACGATAACGGCACAAAACAAAGTCCTCCCGTCAATTGAGGCGATACAACGTGCCCCTACACAAATTCTATGGCACAGCAATGTATCAAAATATTGAAATAATGAGCCCCACATTTTTTTACCAAGGGAAGTGCATTAAGGTGGTTTGTGTGTTTCCAGGTGTGGTTCAAGAACCGTCGGGCCAAGTGTCGTCAACAACAGCAGAGTGGTGGGGGTGCCAAGGCACGGCCCCCCAAGAAGAAGTCATCGCCGGCCCGAGAGAGCACAGGTTCGGAGAGCAGCGGTCAGTTCACGCCGCCCGCCGTGTCCAGCACGGGTTCATCCTCGTCCTCCTCGGCGGCCTCCAATCACGCGGCGGCGGCGCTGAGCAGCAGCACGGCTCCGTCCATCAGCACCGTGTCGTCCATCTGGAGCCCTGCTATCTCCCCGGGTAACGCCCCCGCTCCGGCTGCCGCGCCCTCGGCCGCCCCGCTCTCTGAGCCCGGCCCGCCCTCCAACGCCTCCTGCATGCAACGCTCCATGTCGGGATCAGCCACGGCTGCTACCTCGTACCCAATCTCCTACAACCAGACGGCAGGCTATGGCCAGAGCTATCCGGCCCCTTCTGGCTCCTACTTTGGGGGCGTGGACTGCGGCTCCTACTTGGCGCCCATGCACTCCCACCACCACCAGCTCAGCCCCATGGCGGCCTCGTCCATGTCCGCCCACCCGCACCACCACATCGGCCAGTCCTCAGGACACCCGCACCACCACCACCCGCACCACCACCATCACCCACATCAGGCCTACGGAGGCTCCGGACTGGCCTTCAACTCGTCCGACTGCCTGGATTACAAAGAGCAGACGGCCGCCTCGTCCTGGAAACTCAACTTCAACGCTTCAGACTGCTTGGACTATAAAGACCAGACCTCCTGGAGGTTCCAAGTCTTGTGATTTCTGACTTTGAGCGCTTGGGGTCGGAGCGCTCGGGAGATGGCGCATTCGGGGTCCGGAGCATGTTTTGGTACATTCATGAGCTGGAGCGCTGGGGAACTGGAGCGCTCGGAAGCCGGAGCAACCAGAATCCAGAGAGCGGAACTCTCCGGCTGCTTCTGAGTGCTCCGGCTCCTGAATGTTCTTGAGCTGGAGGGCTCAAGGAGCCGTAAAACTCAAGAGTTCAAGAATTCCGAGTCCAGAGCATGTTCTGCTTCGGACATGGCATTCTCAAAGCCCGAGTGTTCCGGCTCCCAGTTGCTCTGGCTCCTGAACGTTACCAAGCTGGAATTAGCCCGAACGTCCGGGAGCCGGAGCACAGAATTCTTAGAGCTGGAATGCTCCTGCTACTGAGCGCTCTGGCTGATGAATGTTTGTGAGCCGGAGAATTTGGGAGCTGCAAAACTTGGGGCCACTTGAGAGTTGGAACTTGAAGAAGAGAAAAATGATGAGAAGGCAGTTTTTTTGTTTGGGGGCGGGGGCAACCAGAGCAGCCGTGTGGAATATCAATCAATGAGCTCTGTTACACCCTTTTTTTAATTGTGTTTTCTTTTTAGAGATTTTTAGTCAGCGTCTGAGCTGAAAGCGTGTAAATATGTATTTGGGTCAGTTCCAGTGGCCGCCTTTAGATGGTGTTTTTGCAACTCTTTACTACACACGTTGGAAGGAAGAAAAATACTGAAGAAAAAAAATGTAAATGTTTCCAAAGAGATCAAATTGGCCCATTAAAAAGTTCAAATTTTATATTTGATGCTTTTGTTTTGCTCTGAACAAAAAAAAAAAAGATGTTTTAGCAGGAAGAATTTCATGGAAGTACGAAGGATTCCGCTCACTTCAACCTCCTCATCTTTCTTTGGCTTTGGTGATGTTTGAACAAGGCACTTGGCAACAACTAAAAAAAAAACTGAAAAAAAAAACTAACAAAAAAACGTTTTGTTTTGACTTCTGATCACTTTGGAGAGCAAACTCCAAAACCGCTCTTCACTTCCTCCAAATGACTTCTCTTGAGATGATGTTGAATGTATTTCCAACCCCCCCCCAAAAAGGCGAGAGCACCCTCACTCCCATGTTCATCCAATAAAGATCCCTTCAGTCATGTTTATTTCTTCTTCATTTGAGTCCTTGAATGAAAATCATCCCCCTACTTGCTATCGCGGGGGAAATGCTTGTTGAAGCTTTACTTGATCATGTGTTGATTTCAAATCCGCGTTCGTCATCAAGCTTGGTAAGTGGGACGTGCTCCCGCCAAAAACGTAACGTGACTCAGCAATTTAGAAGGATTAAAAAAAAAAAAAATAATAAAAAAAAAAGGAGGAGCATGCGTGTGCACGAGTGCTTGTTATGTCAATCAGAGGACGATAAAGACAAAAAAAAAAACGGGAAAATTGAGGTTTGTTTGGAAATGTTCATGGTCATCTCTGATTGGCTGACGGTTGGCACCATATTTTGTCCTCCTCACATGCTCGCTGACTGATGGAAAAATGTGATCCACCAAAATTATTATAGATGGTATACATGATTCTTCTTAATTTTACTTGATGCATGCATAATTAAACGTTATTGCATTTAATTCCATTACTCTTTCATAATTATATATTTATATTAATACAAATATTTACATGCTATTTAAAATATTTTTATATTATTTAATTTAATTATTTAACTTAAAATTTAATTCAAGAATTCTGCCTTTAGAAAAATAATATTGCTCTTTCTTTGCGTTTACTGAACAATGTTGAGGTCTTTCTAATATTTGCAGCTACCCGAGAGCAATCAAGTGTTGCCACCATGTTGACTACATTACAAATCATAACATGTTAAAAAAAAAGTGTAAATAGAAAATCTGTGTTCGGGGAAACACAGCATTGTTTACATTACACATGCATAAATCTATTTATACTAGACACGTTTGTCCTTTTTCCCTCTTGGCTGCCCTTTATTTGGTCAAAATATTAAAGTCTAACATTTTGGTTTTCCATTGTGAAAGAAGTAGTCAAGATGACCCAAAACAGATGATAAAAATAGCAAATATTTCAAAAATAAAACCTGGGTTGTGAATACCCTTTTGGTGTACATCTGGATAAAGGTGCCAATACAGGAAGTTATTTCCCCAGTTTGATGCTATAAATGGAAGCGTCTCTCCCAAAAGGAATGATTGGTACCACCCGTCTGCTCAACAACGAGAAGGCAGCCTGATAACAGTCAGGCCTTGGGGGAGGTCTGTGCTTCACTAAGTGGCTGGTGAGTAATTAGATATGGTCACTAACAACACTTCTAATGGTGGCCTCAGGCTTTTTCACCGTGCATAAGTACACAAATACTTAAGACAGAAAGTAGGGGATCGAAATCGCAGCATATCGCCAACCATGTGGCAAGAACACCTGCCAGCAAAAAGTTTTAGTCAGAGGTTGCTTTGTGTTTTGGAAAATGATTAGTTTTTTTTCTGGAACATCAGGTTTTTGAAATAATTTTATTTTTTAGGTTTGACCTATAAAAACCTGCGCAGTATGGATTTTACCATGCATCACAATTTATATCTGCAACGCTTCAGAAAAATAATCCACCTGTTGTTGAATCTAACAATAAATATGATTAAATATACACAAATACATATTCCTATTATTATTAAAATTGTCAAAACCTGATACAGTAGAGAAAAACAAAACGTTTTTCGGAATCAGTGCAAAAATGAATCTCGAAAATATTTTCCGATTAAAAAAAAAAATATCATCCACATCCATTTTAAGGTTTAAAAACTGATGTGAGAGTTTAACAAAACAGCTGTAAAAGGGAGTGTGGGTGGTGGTGGTATGTATGGTGAGCAGAGACGAAAGTTAGGGTGGGCTCTTGCTAATGTCTAAATTATATCAGATGGCCCAATTAAGTTGTCTGTGTGATGTCATCATTTCATATAAAAATGAATTGACATTTTTTTATGGGTAAATGAAACCACTTGACTTATATCAGTTCCTTTCCCCTTGGTTTGCTGACATGTCTGACCTGCCATGATCACGAGGCATGTTGGGAATTGCTGGGATAATCATCGCTCAGAGCGTGGTTGCGACTTGTTCCCGCCCTCAGGAGGGAAGCCGAGGTGAATGTCGTTGGCCTCGGGGTGTCAAGAGGATCTTCCTCTTGGAGGACGAGCTCATCTCCAGACGTCTGTCTTGTACGTTTCCTTTTTCACTTACATGGAGACACAATGCAATGGTCATTGATGTTAAGACAAAGAAATAGCAAAGGCGCAAAATTGACATTCATGCTCACCCGCAAAAATCAGGGAAACATCAACAAATAAAGCAAAAAAATAAATTTCCGGGCCTTACCTTGGAGCAGCCAAAGTTGAATTTTGACAAATTCAGTTATTAGCTTTTAAAAGAGCAAAATATTGCTCAAATCTAACAAAACTAGAGAGCATATGTTTGATGCGTGAAATCACATAATCAAGTACATAATGACATGGAGCTTCCACAGACGATGAAGCAGCCCTGAGGGTGGAGGGGCCATCATTAACGCTGATAAATCCCACCATGCGACAAAGTGCTGCAGGCTGCCTTCATTAGGAAACATTAACAAGGCCACGAGTGTGTTAATAGCACTGATGGACCATGTTAAACATGTTCGCTGGTGGCCATACGCGTCATTACCATTGCAATTTATTCCCTTTAACACCGGCGCTTTCGCAATAATTTGATGAAACGCCAAACACAATATTTGCTGTTGTTTGCAGAGGATAAAGAATATATCCTGGGAATTTTGATGTAAGCTCTGTTTGGACGTGTCGTAAATTGCTTGGTGTCAAGTTGGCGGCACTATAGCAAACACCTTCGACTAAAAGATTTGCTCACAAACTAGAGACAAAAAAAAAATAATTATAACAATGGCTTTGTATCGACAAAAACGCTTCACCGTCAGGTCACTCATACAATGACGTAGCACTGTACTTATAAAAATACATTTGCTCCAATTGACTGCTACTAAAGTGGGCGGTGACTCCTTTTTTTGGAGTGTCAAAAAAGTCTGCTGCGTGTGGCCTCCGCACTGAGACGCTGAGGCTGTTAAGCAATTTTTGCAGCTGTCAGGTCAAACAATCAGAACACGACGGTGTGTGAAGGCAGCGTGACAGGCCAAACACGGCGTGTACTGGATGCGTACATAAGAGAAGTATTAGTATCAGTCACCAAAATGGAATTCCTTTCACGCGGCGGATTGACTCGGCGGAAAACGTGGCACGATTTTTCCCTTTTTTGCCACGAAACAAAAAAACAACAAAAAGGAAAAGCATCCTTGCTGATCTTCTGTCCATTTCCAAACATGGCTCCTTGTATGTTTTTTTTTTTTTTTGGGGGGGGGGGGGTGTAAATCCTCTTAGAATGCAAAGTAAATAGATTAGGATACAGTGAAGGATTTGGCGCTGTCAGATTAGGCAGGCGAGCGCGCCGCGCCGTCAGCTCTGACACCAGCATGGCGGATGCTCAGGAAAGGTGGCACGCTTTAACGTCGCCGCTCAGCTCCTGTTCATGAATAAAACTGCCGGCCTTAATCTCACACACGCACGCATGTGCGCGCACACCTTGAGCAACATTCAATATCAGTAAGGGTAATATATTAAATGGCATGATTAATGAAACATCTTCAAGGTGTTTCCTGCAAAGGGGACAAATGATGCAAAGTTGAATTTTTAATGTCGAGGTTTCGGGGTGAAATTAAAATACACAATCTTTTGAGGTGAACTTTATGTGACCTTTGAACATTTGTGTGCCAACTGTCCATTTTGCACGATTAATTTGCTGTTCTCTCACAAAGCTAAATGGTCAAAATTCTCAACATTTGCGAGGACGTGCCTTTCCGTGACTTTTCCAGTAACTTTGTTGCAACCTGTTGATGACATTCCATGAGACTCAAAAGTAAGTTGCTACTTACAACTGAGAGCATTTGTTTTGCAATCTTACACTTTTTTTTACACTGTTGATCATTGGTAAATACACCGAAACCTCAGCTGGTCCTGATGCCGCTTCAGTGCGCCGTTCAAGAAGTCCACCATTGTCAATAACAATGATTGGTCATTGATGATTAAGTGGGCGCATCACTGTCGTTAAACTGTTCAAAGATAAACCAGTTGGGGCACGCCGGCTTTGTAGTCTTCCTGAGAGACAACAAACACAAACATTTTTTATGTAAAGATGGTCCAATCTAGCCTATGTACTCTATATAATAAGAAGAATGAATAAAGCATTTATCAAGATTCTGACTACGTTCCTAGTTTAAAATCTATCAAGAACTACTTGGGACTACTATTGCATTTTGCATATTAATTACTAATTCATAGGGAACATGGCAAAACTAAAAAAAATAAAATAAAAAAAAAACGTTGAATATTATGGAAGCAAAATTTTAAAAATTATGAAATAAAATGAGAGTAATAGAAAATAAAATGTTAATATAAAACTAATAAACAAAATTGTAATAATAAAAGTTGAGTTAATGCAAAATATTAAAAAATCCATCAAGAATTCAATAAACTAAATGAAAAGAATAATGGATACAATTGCAGTTGAATAACAATTAAATATAAATGAACAATAAGCACACATAAAAATGAAGAAAATGTGTTAAAATAAAAAAAATGATAATATTAAATAATTACTATAGAGAGTTTGTTGATATAGGGACTGAGCGTGACGATAAAAAGCGGTCCTCTGTGAATAATTGCAATAAAAAATAAAAAAGTCTTGAGTGAAAAACATTTTTCCGACTCGGGAAGGTTCCCCAAAAAGGTAAAATCACGAATGTTGAAGTGCAACTATGAGGAGGCCCGCTTGCTGTACAAGATAGAATTTTATTTGTAATAATTTACTTATACATTTTACAAAACAAACATTCATTCATTAAAAAAAAAACATTTTATAATTTAATAAAATGATTCACTCACATTGAGGCCACCTCGTTCATCTTCCTTGCTTCCTGCAGAAGAAAGGGAACAGACGTTTCATGCATAATCGTAAACTTAAATGCACGTACACACACTTTCACAACGCATGAACAGGCCGGGTGTACTAATTGAACATCCCACCCAGGCTGGTTTTGAAGTTGTTGTCACTCATGGTGATCGCTCTGCCTGTGAGCGTTATGCGTTAATAAGCTTGTGATTGACATTAAAACCCTTATGCAAATATTTCAAACAATGTGACGCAAATCGCCTCCATTAGCCTATAGTCTGGATTATGAAATGGCAGCGTGACAATTCCCCATCAGTCCGCCATTTGGAATCATTTGATATGTTGAAGCGGCGTGAAAAAGAAAAAAAAGCTTGTTAAGTCGTGTAACAAGGTAAAACCACTTCATGGCTTCAAAGCACTTCATTTTACTTTGAAATAAAAAAACATTCATAGTTTAATGGCTAATTTAACCACCCAATCAGGAAAATTTCAATTTCATCTATGCTAAAGTAAATGGAGGAGGTGTGGTCAAATTCACCTGGAGGTCAGTTCTTCAAAGCGAATGGACGGAATGCACGTGGAAGTGGAACGAAGCATTTTGAAGAACAGTTACAGTTGAGAATAAAGATACTTGGTTCCATTAAACAAAGAAACTGATCACAAATGGATGGAAATTTGTTGTAATAACAAAAACTACATTTCACATGAAACGTTTACATTAGCTTTTATGTATTGGTGTAAAACAATTGACATCGTTCTATGTCAGGTGACCTGACGACAACATTCCGCAAAGTGAGGCCGTGGCCCGTCCGCTTGTGTTTATTCTTATTTATATTCCTGCGCCTCTTTCACCTGCAAAGGTTAAGCTGCAGCCTGCGATAAGGCGTGCGTGTGAGACACAACACACAGATAGTGGTGTGTGACAGGCAGACACACACACACACACACACAAGCTGGTATCGGTATCCTGGCGGCTGAGTTTGTCTGTCAGCGCTGAACAACAACAACAACAAAAAAAATCTCTGACATTAACACAATAGAACACTATTGTCTACGGTCTAAGGTCTAAGGACTATCTATGTATGGTCTATCGGGCTATCGTCTTTCGTCAAACGAATCTGGTGGAATGGTCTACCAACTATGGCCTAAGCACTACAGTCATTTGCCACGTTCTATGAATTATGATCTGTGAAATGAGTTCTATAGACCAGTGGTCCCCAAATGTCAATGAATTGGTACCAGGCCCACGGATGGTCCAAAGACTATGACCAATTGACGGTGGTCTGTAGAATACGCATCATGGTCGGCGGACTGTGGTCGACTCGAATGGTTCACAAACTCTGGTCGATCGTCTCTCGTCTATGGTGAATGGCCTGTGGTTGATTGACTGTGGTTAAATATTCAAACTATACAAAGTAGATTATGGTCAGTGGGATCTGGTTCTAATTGATGATTAAAGCGAGAAATAGACGTTAAGTTGACACGACTAACAAAAACAAGTTGCTGCGCATATGTAGCTGAGAGCGACAAGAGATCGGCAGCCATCAAAGAAACGTTGGGCTATATCCCAGATTCCCGCTCATTCGAACTCGGCATAGATGTGGATTTTTGGATTTGGGGGTGCCTTGGGGGTGGGGGTGGGGGTGGCAGGGAGCCGAAGAGCCCCCGGACTGCCATTGTGCTCTCACATGGAGCCAAATGCGCAAAAAGCTAAGCTGTCGCTTGTTTCGCATGAGAAACAAAGAAACTTCATCTGAGAAAAGATTACAATGGTGGAATGCTACAACAGGAGGGGGTTGATATACAACATTTTTTTTTTTTTTTTTTTTTAAACGAAGGCTTTTTGAGCATCGCTCTCTTCGGATGAGCTTTTTCTTGGCCTCAGTCAGCAGGCAAAGACTCGGGGCAGCATGTTGCCAAAATGCTTCCTTTATAGTTTCCCAAAAAAAAAAGAAAAAAGAGCTTAGCAATGCACATCTTTCCGCTTCGGACCTAAATTGGCCGATAGGAAGGGATTTTGGACGAACTTTGAGGAAGGCCGGGTGGACGGAGTCATCAGTCAAAGAGCCGCAAAAAAGCCTCGGGAGGACGCAGAGAACACAAATCCCATATAAACACTCCAGTACGATAGTTGTCCGCCTTTCACAATACAGCCACGGATGCTTATATTTGTGTGTTTAGTCACACTCTTCATTCGCACTGTGTTGTATTAAAGCATCACTGGGGTTTCGTCAGGCGTTGCAAATGGCGGCGTTTCGAAAGCACTGTGGGCTGCGCCAGTGTGTAAGAGCCAGAACCGATACGGCTTTGACATTTCAAACGTCACCGGAGAGACGACGACGTTTGCCTTTCATACGCATCAGAATGCACACAATGATGAAGCGCAAAATGTAACACACACACACAAAAAAAACAGCAGCAGCCTGGGAGGAGGCTTCACAAAAACGCGGATATTATTATGTGCGCTACAACATGACAACAGATTTCTGACATGTTCACTAGAATACAATGTAGAACAGTTTTTACAATGTAGGGCAATAGGCCTGGGAAGGGAACAGTAGTAGGTGGCCTTCTGGTCTTTGGACTATGAAATATGTTCCATTGACTATAGGCTGTGGTCTACAGACTACGATCTATGCTCAGATCTATGCTCGATCTACAGCTTATAGTTTTTAGCCTAAAATCCATGGACTATGCCCTACGGCCTGTGGCCAAAGCACTTTGGATTTGGGCTTAGAGTCTGTGAACAATGAACCTCGGTCGACAGATAATGGACTATGGACTACAGAGTATGATTTAAGAACACGGCCAAAAATAGGTGGAGTCTGTCCTAATGGACTATTCCGAATGGATTAGAGTCAATTCTTTGATTAAAGACCTAATGTTTAGGGATTGTATACTTTTGTCTTGGACCTATGGTCTATTGTTTAAAAGAAGCGGCTCAAATAATGGAGCAAAGGTCTGCGGTCAATGTAGAGTGCCAGAGGTTGGTGGAGTCCATGCGGCACAGATGAGAGACGGTTCTCAGAGACGGCAGTGAAACATCTGCAGTGTTCCCAAACTATTTGCATGTATGGAAAGAAGTTATTACTCACAGTGTTGTCTTGGGAGTGTTTGAGTGCGACGGTCTGGTTATACTTTGGCCTTCGACGCCCAGGCTGTACGCGCTCACACCGTTCCTCTCTCTTACAGCATCTAAAAAAATTCAGATGTTGTGGCCCATGGGTGTTTACAGGTACAGTGTTGCGGAAAGGCCAACATTTTAAATGTCAGCAAATTTTAGGTACTCCGCACACTTGAGTAAAGGGGGGGGGGGGGCGGGGATGAAGCAATTAAAACACATTTAATCCCAGCCATTTCACTAGAGGAAACTCCTCAATCCCAGCATTTTTCTGGATTTGGACTGATTTTGCGAGGCCAAAAGAATATTCTGTCCTAATGCTATACAAACACGGAGCTATGACGCAAAAAATAATTAAATAAATAAATAGATAAAAAAAAAGACGTATAAATACGTCTTTGGGATGCGGGGACTACGTTTTTGAAAAGGTATATGTATGTCTTATGGATTGAATGAATTAAGGTACGGTAATGTGTAATCTGACACACTTTCAACCATTTATTGAATGGGAACGTCAAGCATACAAATACAAAATGGTTACACTCACAAAGCGCAGGCACAAACATTGGAATAAACAGTCAATCCAACGTCACACAACGCAGCACACAAATGTCACACGATGTCCGGCTATTACATTTCCAAACCACTTTATTTAATTACGTTATTTTGTTCTGATTTATTACAATTTCAGACGATAGTGTGCTATTTTTCATCTTCACAAGAAAAGAATGGTGAGGTTTAGGAGCCACTTGGTCACGATACAAGTAAAAATCGGAAGTCAAGCAATCACCGTGTTAAAATTGGTTTGATGATCTGGAACATTTAAGTATGATGAATGTGCAAAAAAAAAAACTAGTATAAGGAAGGGGGTCAGTATTTTTTTACAGCATTGTTTAAATGCTATTTCTCCTAAATTCCTTCTTACTCATTTACAAACATCGTGGAGTTTCCACAACAAAACCTGACAACTATGGGACTGAATTTTTATGAAATGACAGTGATTAGCATGACACATGCTCATATAGATCATTAAAGTGTCATCAGTTTTCCGGTTGGCTTAGCAGGGCCTCCCTTTTTTTTTTCTTGAGGATTTCACACCATGACAACAACACAGCAGATCCCTCCTCAAACGAGCGGTGCAGGTTGTACAAAACAGCGAGTGGGAATGCAAAACTGCGAAACTAACAGCTGTTATTTGGGAGGTGGGGGTGGTTTGGGGTTGGGGGGGCGGAGGTACACGCTGGAGCTAACAGGCTTTTCGGCAGAGTAGACGTGGATCTCCAGATAAAGCTCTTCTTGTCCCGACGCCAGCGCGGAGGCCCGGCGGCCGCGTGGCAACTTCACACGCAGGAGCTGCGTCAAAGCCACTTGGCTCGCGCTCTTGGCATTAAGAAAAAAAAAAAAAAGGCGACCCAGAAGAAAACGCGATAGCGTGAAAGAGAGAAAGCTTCGCCTCCCACTTCTGGTGACGCTCACAATGGCGTATCTGTGCCCATCGCTACACTTGTCAGCCAGCAGCCTTTTCTGAAAGGACCGTCGCTAAGCTGCACTGTGATTCTTCCATTGTGCGTTTTGAGAGCGCGATTTACAAAAGGACGCGCGTGAATGTAAGAAGATGTGCGCAAAAAAAACATCCTTCGGATCCAACATACGGACGCAGCGCGCCGCAAAGATGTCAAAAGCATTTGAAGAAGAATGAGTTTCACATGGAACTCTGAATTGCTCCTGCAGGTTCCTGGAAGTAAAAAAAAAATCATCTCTGGTTGTAATACCAGATTCTTGTCAGAAATTGACCTTAGTCCAACTAAAAGTATCCATTGAATAAGGCCGACGGACCAAGGTTTATGATCTAATGGTGTTTGGACTACTGTCGGGAGTCGATAGTGCATGGGCTACATACTGTGGTTTATGGTCTACAATTAACGGACGATGCACGATTGATGATCTGTGATTTTTGGACGACGGCTTGTCAATGATGAGCTATGGACTTCAGACTAAGGGACTATAGTGTATGGTTTGTAGTCTTTAAGGCAAATCCTCGCTACAAAAAAATGACTTGACTGACAAGCATACAGTGGATTTCAAATCAGATTTTTTTTTTAGCTTGAATGACATAAAATTATTTGCTAGGATCAGGATGTTGTTTTGGTGGCAAAAATGCCCCGGGTCACACTCGTAGCTTGCATCTTTCCGAGTCTGGTCATGTGAGCTCTGAGCGACTGTTATGTTATATTTCAGTCGCCAGCAGGTGGCGTGGCAAAATGGCAGCACAATGAGAACAAGTGGATTTTGTTGCTTAATTCATCTTCCACAAATGCAATATTCATCAGAATACCGTGTTGAGATTAGCGGGGGTTGCATATAACGCATTATTTTTAAGAACATTTTTTATTGGATTTCCCCTTTAATGTCTACACGTCCAATACATTTGGCTCTAGAAGCTCAACAAATAAGTGGAAACTTTTCTTGCTTCTTCTCGCAGCCTGCTCCAATGCCGTATTTTGGGTCCAAGGCTACGGCAAGCTGCAGGTGATGCAGACAAATCATTGAGGAGACAATTAAGAGGCTTACGAGGCGGGGCACGAGGGCGCGCGTTGCGCATCTCGTGAGGGACCGAAGAGAAACGCTGCGTATTCATTGGCCAGGCAGCATGAGGCCGTAGGCGCGCGACCTTACGCCGCCGAGTTAAACAACCCTAAGCGATGGACTTTCCTCCTCCGAAGGACTCATCGGACATGCTCGTCGAGTTTACGCGCGGAATGAGAACGTCGCTGGGTGAGGAATGACGAGTGTGTAATCAGGAACGCTCCTTGATCCGCTCTGGTAGGTTCGCTCTCATTTGTACATCCGGGTAACTGGAGGTTCAAGAAAGTAACATCTTTTGAAGATTTTTGGAAACCACTTGTATCACATTTAAGACATCTCCTTCGAATTAAGACGAAAATGTAGTTGACGAAGAGGTCTGAAAATTGCTAGACTTGGGCAATGTATGCTAAATATTATATATCATATTTTACACCGTTTTTCATATCATGTATGACACATTTTAACAAGGGAAGCCACATTTAATTCCTTTTAAGACCTCTCCTTCACTAAATACTCTGAAATGTTACCAATATCTCGTGAAGGAGGAAGTCACACTCTCTGAAGACATATTGCATGCAACGTTTTACAGCTGATTTAAGCAAGTCAAATGTAAAACTGTTTGAGGTCACTTGAATGAAATGCAAGACGTCGCCTTCATTCGATAAGATCACAAAGATTAAAAAAAAAGATACAAATATGGACGGGTCATGATTATATCATAATATTTGGAGTTTTTCTTTTTTTAAACAAATATTTCATTTACTGCATGAAAATCTTTGACAGGTTTCCGAAAGCCAAATTTAAGACTCTATAAGTTGACTACAGTCAGATTTAAGGCCTCGCAATTTTTTTTTAACCATTGAACAGGATTGAAGGAATTGTGACATTTGTAATTATCAATAAAGCCTTCATCCTTCTTTTTGTGAAAAAAAAAAACTTAAATACATCTTATGTGAGATCCTGAGGACGCAATTGTCGTCAGAGAGGCCTTCGAGAGTGTATGACTTATTTTAAAATGTCTATAAGAAAAAAAAAAAAAGTCACCTTCAGTGTCTTTCCGTTTAATCACAGCGATTATTTCCTGGCCGTCGCACGCTTCCGCCGCTTGGTGGGCCTTCCTCCTGGCCACCTCCGCCAGCACCAGCTCGCCCTTATCGCCTGCCACGTAATGGAGGTCCTTTGAAGGTACAGCGAGAGAGAAAGAAGCGTTAATCTAAAATGAATCTGGGCTGGGGTGACAATACTTCTCTTTTTGGGGAGGAGGCATGGCAAAGGGGGTGCAAGGAGGAGGAAACAGATGAAATGGAAAAACGAGATGTTTGAAGGCCAACATCAGAAGGACGGATGAAATGTGGCTTTTCCTGAGCAAAACTTTGAAATCAGCCTGCTTGTGTGGTTTTGAACTGTGGCGGGATGTTATCTGTCACATGTAGAAAGCGGGAGGAGTTTCACACAGGAACACGCATTAGCACAGCAGCCTATATTTAAAAAAAAAAAAAAAAAAAAGACTGTGCACCCTTTGCGTGGCCCTCTTTGAGTCCAAAACAGCCATGAAGTGCTAAAGCACGTCAAACAGCGACATCACACTCATATTTCCCTTTGAGAGCCTCAAGACGCACCTCAAAATAAGAGCACAAGATCATCTTAATTCATCTTGTGCTTTATGAAACGAATGGAAAGCAATTTTTAACATGTTCCAGACCCCGAGCAACCACAAAAAAATAAATATCCACTGTATCATATTGGACTTTATAAATACAGACACGAAGAACTGAGGCAAGGACACCTCTGGTTGTTTTTTGCAAAGGATAAAGAATATATGCTCGTGAACATTGTTACATTATTTCTCTACTTACTGCTCCACCATTTGTATTAAAATATCGCTTGCTTAAAGGGTTATAACCAGTGCAACAGCAATTATATTCATTATCGTTTGACAGTAAACTTCAACTGATAACAAACAGAATATTTCACAATCAGACATTTTTCTATGCCTCAAAATGCCTCCATTTTGGTGCAACAAGTATTTTTTTTAAGTTGTGACTTGGTGTGAAATGTTTTGGAACCAATGGCAAAGAATAAGGACTTAGAAAAAAAACCCAAACCCATTATGGGAAGACAATCAAAACACTGCCAAAGTGACTTGGTGTGAGAGTGAATCACATCCGGGCCCCCACAGAGGGGCTCCCGGGCCGGGTGCGGGGCCCTGGGGCCCATCAAAGGCTACGGCATGTTGAGGAGAGCCTTTCCGCATCAGCGACATCACACGACTGCACCGTGGCGACTCGGGGCTCGCAGCGGATAACCCTCAGCTGCTCAAGGCAGCGCCCAGCTGGGCCTGCACTCTGCCCTAATACCCCCATATTGGAGGGCCGGCTTTTGTACCCCCACAGGGGCGAGAAGACGAGGAGGAAGACGAGGAGGAGGAGGGCTTCTGCCTGCCAGAAGAGAGGCGGCGCAAATGGGAACGCAGGCCAGGCCGGAAAGGCTGAGAGGGGGGTGAACGGACGGCAATGAGAGAAAATGGAAGCGTATGAATGGGAACAGATTGGGTAATTATAGTGCGGCGTCTGCCCTCTGTGGCAGCCAGTTAGGGAGGAAATGTGAAAATGGACGACAACAAAATGGCCTCAATGGAAGCTCAAAGGAGCTGAGGCAGTGGAGAGCACAAGGACGCCGCCCCTCAATTAGACATGAACCAGCTTCACAAATTGATAATTGTCAGAAGGACTAATTGGGTGAACGATGATGTCACAATAGAGTGAATCTATATTTATCGCAAACATTTAAAAAAAAATTCCACCTTGAATGTTAGTGGGAGACTTCAAGTGTTTTTTTTTTCTATGCAAGGTAAGGCTTCCGTCCGTCTTGCTACCTAAACCCACAGTCCAGACATACTGTATGAAGAAGATGGTAGATTGCTGTAACAGGCAGTATATGCCAGAAATTCCTGCAGTAACTTCAGTGTTGCCTCCTGGCAGCCTCCCTGAACGGATGTTGTCTCGTCTTTTCATCGATTTTGGAGAGACGTTCAGTTCTTGGTAATGTCACAGTTGTGCCACATTTTCGCACTTGATGATGACTGATTTCACTGTGTTCCATAGCATATTAAATGCCGCGGAAATTATTTTCGACACTTCTCCTGACTGATGCCTTCAAACATCTGATGATGTGGAAGCTCTCTTCTGACCATGAGAGATCCATCCATCCATTATCTGGACCGCTTCTCCTAAAAATTGTGGCGGCGGGGTGCTGTGCCTATCCTAGCTATTTTCGGCCAGTAGGCGCGGGTCACCCTGAACTGGTTGGACATCAATATTATGTAATTGATGGTCAGAATACAGCATTGATACGCCAGCACCAAAATTGCATATTTTTATTGAATTGACAGCAGATATATGTGACACATTAATCTTCATGTACAAAGACATGTTTTGAATCAGGATATCGCAATGCATTGTCACGATATACCAGTGCCAAATACTGATATTTTGCCCAAATATGATAAAAAACTAAAACCAACCATCTTCCTCAAAACTGCATATTAAAACATAAACATTGTTAGCCTAGCATAATTATCTTTGTCTTTCATAATTTACGGTGAGAAAATAAAAAAATACCAACGCCTTAATAATAAATCTTTTTTTTTCTTTTCATTCAGGTTATGGCAAATGTTGAATTGGAGCAAATTGTGTCTTCTTGGTTGAAATTGAATTTGTTTGTTTTCCAAAAATGTTAAAAAACGACTTGGCCGATTATGCCGGGCTAACGACATGTCTTATGATATCGATATCACAACGTATTGTCATGATCCATTATCAATGCGCCAGTACCAAATATTGAAATTTATGCCATCTGATGTTAATCTTTAATCTCCCTCAGTACAAAAATCATGTTTTAATCGTTGAATTAGACGGGAACTCATAGCAAAGTGTGTGCGCACAGCAGGGAAGTGATATTGCATGACATACCCAACAGGACAATATGAACATTTGAACGCGGGGCGCTTTATTCCAGCTTAGCGCCTCATAAAGCCGTCTGGATGGTGGAGAGAGTGAGAGAAAGGGAAGAAAACAATGAACAAATGTGAAAAGAGGGGGAGAGGGAGAGAGGAGAGGAGCGTATCAAGGCGACTAAGCGGGGATAACAGTAATACTGCGCATAAAACCATCAGATATTACACCTCTTATTTCCCGCCGTTCAAACGCAACACTAATCTTATTTATACAAGAGCTTTAGGGGTTGCGCCGCGCCAGCTAACAGCGGCGCTGATAAAGAGGCCCGTGTTTTAGCGGGCCCGTTTTTTAGCGAAGGGAGGGCTGGCGGGGGGAGTTCAAGGCTAAGAGCCCAATATTGACTGATATTTGGGCGACGTCCAAATAAATGACGGATTAGGTTAACTGGCGCACATTAACGGGACGCGCGTCGCTGTCAAACGGGATCAAATATGACGATTGGTTCCTTTTAGGGGATTTAAGCCGCACTTTCGCAGCGGACCACGATTGCTTTTATTACCTCCGCCAAGGAGGTCATGATCTGGATGAAGCTACAGGCAATTTTGTTTATTTTAGAAACAGGTGACGATTTCATTTTTGACATTTTCCTTTAGTTTGTCGGTGAACCTTGATGACTAAATTCATGCGCGTGCAAGAGGCACATTTAGATTGGCCTTGGTGGAGGTCTGCACCCTCGTGTGTCATTCAAGGTTTTGTTTGTTTTCTACACACGCTGCCAATTCCTGTCGAAGATTCAGAAAATTTTGGCTTTGAGGATAAAAATGAGTTGTTAAGATTTTAATGAGGAAAAAAACACGGTCAATCACTGTTAAGTATAAAAATATACTGTGGCAATATCATCATCACTGGCCATCATATTACAATAATAGTCAATATTATTACATTTTATCATGAAATTTCACATGAGAGTTGGAAAAATATGTAATTTGACTTTTTAAATGATTATAATAGAGATGATATTGAGATAGACTCAACACAACTACTTTCTTTCTTTTCAAATTAATATATTTTTGAATAAAATC
Source organism: Idiotropiscis lumnitzeri (assembly GCF_059441095.1). Lineage (NCBI taxonomy): Eukaryota > Metazoa > Chordata > Actinopteri > Syngnathiformes > Syngnathidae > Idiotropiscis > Idiotropiscis lumnitzeri. Next base: position 6,874,430 of record NC_142399.1, read on the forward strand.
CTACTGAATTCATGTTAACATCATCAACATCCCACCAAAAATGTTCTTAATAGAACAAAAAGTGCATGATTGCGACCTGTTTGCCAGTCGCAATAGAAATAAACGCTCACGGTCATGGGGCTTAACACATTCATTCAACTACTGCGTGGATTTACACAAATTTGAATTAGCATCGCAACTCTTAAAATGACTTCTGTTTTCCGGGGAATAAATATGCTAAATTAAAATGTTTCACGATGGACTTTTCTTTTATCTTTAGCTGACGAGTAGCTCTGGACTCTCACCAAACGCTCAAGTACGCAAATGATAAAACACACTTACACTAATTAATGTGGGCTTAATCCCTGGACATGCGCACACACACAAACACACACCTGTTAGCCTTGTGTTTAACTAGCACTTGTATCAGATAGGCGTTAAGGACTTTCATAAACGCTAATTAGTCATCCAAGAGACAACAGAGAGCTTAATGGCGAGAACGTGTGATACTTCCCCATCATCCAGCCATCCCCGGTGTCAAGATTGAGGCGTAGGATAACTGCTAAAGATGTCTTACCGTGTAAAAACACAGCGCTTGGGGTGTGGTGGGGGGTGGTATATGTTGGGGAGGGGAGGTGTCAAATGAGCTGGCATCAGATTGTGCTATCACGCAGTTTCTGATTTAATTACCACGTGCTAACGAGCTGCGAAGAGATCAAGGGGGAAGAATTGCTTATTTTAACATTTATCAGAGTCTAATTATATATATATATATATATATATATATACATATATGACATGTGTGTGTGTGGGGGGGTGTATGTGACCCAGTAATGAAGAGTCCAAGGTAAAAAAAAAAAAAAAAAAATTAAAGACTTGCTCATGTCACCATAATCAAAGTCTGCTACTAGGGGTGACAGGACAATGCCAATTATGACCAAATAAATATTGCAAATGACTCAGTTAAAAAAAAAAAAGGACCTCAACTAGTACCCCACCGTTGCCTCTACCCAAACACCCCATCACACACTCCTGACACCACCTCCTCCATCCTCCCCTTCAATTTGGGCCGACACTAAAGTGTTTCACTTGAACAAAAGCTTTCTTCTTTTGGAGAGGCGCTCCATTGTTAGCGGTGAACAATAGTGCCCGGGGAGGGGGTGGCGGCGGGGCAAGGGAGTGAGTATCATGCTGGGTCATCGGCGTAGAGTGTGTGTGCATTTTAGCCAGTCGACCATGCGTTATTGAGTTGTGCGGGCAAGTTAGAAGTCGGAAAGAGTTGGATGAGAATGGGGTGGTTTTGGGTCGGGGGGGGAGGGTCTACCTCATTAACCGCACCCCCCCAAAACAGCCCAGCCCAGCCTAGTGGCGTCGGCCAAGCGGCAGGTTAAAGCAACATAACAGCCTAATTAGAGTGAAGGGTGAAATGTCAGCGTTGACTTTTGCTGCTCGCTTGATCAATGAGGCAAAAAAAAACAAAAAACTGTGCTAACGGCTAAAATGCTAACCTTTTGAAGACCTTTTCCATCGAGGTTAACTCCGCTCATCCACGAGAGGCTCAATCACCATACACAATGTTCACAAATGGAGCAGCATCTTATAAAGGTACGGTTATAATAGCTTCCATTGGAACCAGGGGAAATACTTTTTTATTTTTTAGGATAAATAAAATCGAAGAAAAACACTATGTATATGGTGGCCTCGAACTTAAATCAAGTTCACAATAAGCAGGACTTAGCAAATGGTGAACAATTGTTCCAAAAGAAAAGAGGCTTCAATCTGTTCATTGCCACACCCATTTTAGGGTTGCTTTCAAACTAAAATTAAGAGAATCACACTTTATGAATTTGAAACAGCCACACAGTTTACTGCTAATGCTAAATAGCATTAATGTTGTGGTGGCTTTAGGCAACAAATTGAGAAAAAAAAAGCAACACATTAGACCAGAACATTGCAACAGTATTCGCACTCATATATTCTTTATTCTCTGCCAAGAACAACTAATATTAATGCTGTCCTGATGAGGTGAGATGAGTTGAGATTCAATAAACATTACAGGCATGTGTCTTATACTGCCCCCAGGTGGCCGTGTCGGGCATACCAAAAAGACAGCATAATGATCTTTCATTTGATGCAGTCTGAAAACTGTTTTATTTGTAATATGTAATGCTATTTATCGTTATTAAAATACATGTAACTTTTATACCACTGCATATATCACATTAAAAAATATTTACAAAATATTATAAAAAAAAAAAAAGAAATTTGTCAACATTTCTGACCACCTTGTATGACTTTATATCCATACTATTGACTACCCCCCTTTCCTTTTTACTTCCGTAACACCCCCCTTCACCGCAGGCTGGGCTCCACCTTTACACCGCAACTCGAGCCGCGTATTAGTGTTTCGGAGCAAAAGCGAGGGGCCCTGGATGGATAAAAAAAGAGAAGGGGGTCCGTCGCATGGAGGAGCATTTTAGCGTAGAGTGGAAGAAAGAGGGCGAGCCCAGGGCCACTGAAAAGGCGTCCGTCACACCTGCTCCCCCGACACGTGAATGGGTTACAAGTCAAATGCAAATGGGGAGTAACGAGGCCGAGAGCTTGAATGGAGCGTCGAAAGAAAGCGAGGTCGCACAAAGCCAGCGGAGCCTCTTGAACTTCATGTGAAACTCAGGTGGCAGCGCACCTTTATTGTAGGCCATTTTGTGTTTGCCGCTTCACGAGTGAGAAGATGAGTGCACGGCAGGCTGAGAGGGAACGCGTCCGAAAGGCGTCATTAACCCTCGTTATTGTCACCGATCTGGATTGGATCACTTTATGCGGGCAGCTGCTGCCATTCACAAGATTTTTTTAGGGTCATAATTGACAGATTTCCGGAAATGGTGGCTACTTAAGGCAAGAGGCCGTTTTTGGGGTGGCGTAGATCAATCTCATCTCATCAAGCTTAGCCTCTGTTTTTCATTTTAAGTCACTTTCATTTCAGCGTAAATTTATGTGTTGCATTTGTTTTTAACAAAATTATTGTCTGAAATTGCTAGTCGAGTCCTCTTTCAAAGAAATGTTCACTAAAAGTTACAGTAGATTTTGTTCCATATGATTGTATCAAATTAAATAAAATAATCTTAGCTTTAACCTAAAAAAAACTGATATAATACAATTTAAACAATTCACAAAATAAGAGAGTCTGATTTTGTGCTTGGACTCAATACGTGGCGATTCAAACAAAACAAAACCAAAATTACTACATTGAACCCCCGTTTATTGTGGGGGATACTTTACTTCAATAGGTAAAATAAGCACAAAATCATCTATAAAAATAGATATTTTTTATATTCAATTTAAGCAAAGTGAGATTAAATAATTAATCCACTTTTTAAACAAACTGGAAAATTACTGTGAGGCCAACGTGCTAACCAGTCGTCCACTGTGCCGCCCCCTCTTTGCCACATATGTATTTTAAAAAAAAAAATACTATCTTTGTATCACTGAGAAAAATAAAAACTGTCATTTATTACGCTGTAATAACACAAATGAAAATGACTTTGACTCACCATGAAAAGATCTTTGGCTTGCAACTCAACAGCAAGCAGGAAGGCCTTCTCAAAGCGCTCATATCTGAAAAAATAATAGAAAAAAAGACAAGCAACATTAAGACACATATAGGACAGTGAAGGAACTTTTGAAACATATAGAAAGCAGGCTATGAAAATGCTAAACTTGCTTTGTATCGTCAAGAGCCAACTATAGAACAACCAAAACAAGGCAAGAGATGCTTGGTGTGTGTGTGTGTGTGTCCTCATTCATTTGAAGTCAACGGAGAGAGAAAGAATGCAGGTGGGCGATAAGCGAGGAGAAGGGAGCGATGCCAACCAGGAAGAGAGAGAGAGGAGGAGATGCTAGCGGCGGGCGTGAACAACAGCGTCCATTTCAGTCAAACGCACGCCGACAGATGCCAGCATGAAAGGCCGGCGCAAACAGGTGCACAATGTTTGAAATGCGCATCAGCGGCAGGACGAGATGACTTGAAACGGCTCTGAAATGGGAGTCATTTTCTGACGGAATGTTTTTTGGACCATACTTCTTGCAGCCTTGAGTAGTAAGGTTGTTTCATGAAAGGTGACTTACAATGTTCTTCCATGACAAAACAGGACAAGCGCAAGAGGATTTAATGACATTGTTTAGTTTCTAACTTAATGAAAAATTAGCTTTCAAATATTAAATGTATCAACCATCATTTTGGTGGGTTTTTATTGTCAGTAAATCCTCCCACAAAAAGTTTCTTTCTCAAAAAGTAAAGTCACAGAATATGCTGAAAATCAATCAAAAGAAATATTTTCATTTTGGATTTAACAAAAAGTTACAAAAAGCATACATTTCTATAAAACTCACAAAATTCTGAGATCCATATAAACATCTCTTGCAGGGAAAACATTTGGAACAATCAAATATGTATATCTCCACATGTGATTTTTATTTTTTTTTTTTGCTTAAAAATAAAAAATTCCAAATTGGAAAATACCTGCGAGGAAAAAAAAGAAAAAGAAAAATATCCTTTGCAATTTGGAATTTTTTTTCGGAAACAACCGACATTTAAAATGATAAAAAATGTATACTTCATAAAATTTTTGCAATGTTTTTCATGAATTCGTGAGATACAAAAAGTATCCAACATATCCCCAAAAGTGAGTTAAAAAAATCTTTATCAAACTCCGTTCCTCAATACTCACGCCATTTTTTTTCATGTGCGATCATGAGGACAACATAACTTTTTCAAAACGTAATACAGATATTGCACATTTGGATTATATCACAAAAAAAATAAGATAAAAAAAACAATCGAAAAATGTTCCTTTTTTTATTTTACACAAATAAAAAAACTCTGCATTTTAGTTAATAAATATAAAAATTCACAAAATTGGGAGATGCTTGCTTTATGCATCATACCTAAAAGTAGTGGTGGTTTAAAAAATATCAGACTAAAAAAATTGGGTATACAAATGTTGGATAAATCCACATTTTGTGAATTGTTTTTCAGATTTTAGGTAGGTTTTATAGAATGACCTATGTCTTGACTAAAAAGTAAACAGTGTCGTGAAATTCAGCGATTTGTGTATAATTGAAAGATCTTCAAAGCAGCTCATTAAAAATGATGATTTCAATTTGTAGAATGTTTTTGTCTTTGCTGTATATTCCAAACCTTGAATAATCTGTTTTACCTCAGAAGTTGGTGGAAGAAGCGTCTAGCGTATTTGTGGAGTGACTCCTTGTAGTCTGCTGTGATATTTTCAGGAAGAGGCGTGTGCGGATCGTAAAACGTCGCCAACGCGGCTTCTAGTTGCTCTGCATGCAGAAATAAACAGTAAACAAACAATAAACACGACTGCCCAGAAGTATGCCTGAAGTGAATCTCCAACTTGATATGCATTTTTTTTTTTTTTTTTTTTTAAAGTTGTAGCTCACCCTCGGTGCGGGCATCGAGAGGCAACCGAAGAAGGTGGTTGGCGATGGCGCTCAGGCCTCGCCAGCACTGGTCGGCCGCGCTGCTCCAGTCCATGGCTTCCAGCATGCGCACAGACTCCTGCACCTGACCGGCACGCAGACGCTGCTGAAGGAGGTGCACCGGGCCCAGCCCGCCGACCCCGCTCACGAGGACCCCTGTCACACATTTAGTTGTACTTTAGATATACATGTAATTTATTCCTTAAATCTATTCAAGTTTCACTTCAAGTTTCTTCAAGCTGAAGGTAACTAACTTTTTATATGTATTTATATTTTAAGAACTTTTGACCTGAGGTGCTTGATTGTGCTTTTGTTTTTGTTGTGTGCATGAGCAGATTAGAAGGCTGCTGATTAATGAAACAATGAGCTCTGGCAACCTAGCCGCCAGCACCAGTGTGTGTGTGTGTGTGTGTGTGCGTGCGAGTGTGTGTGTGTACAACCAAGAGACCAAGGCCAAGGCTGATTATGATCCATTTTGACCTGATTAGATTTTTATTTATATATTTATTTATTTTTAAGGGGTCGCGGGGTGTGTGTGGCTTTAAGGTTGGGGCACCCACATTCAGAATCATGCTTACATATGAGTTAAAATGAACGTTTAGTCCTGATTGGATGAGCCTGAAAATGTTCCTATGCATTCATTTGAGTGTCAAATTAATGGAGGAAGGTGTCTGTGTGATTATTTACTTTTCTGTGTGTGAGCGTGCGTGTGTGTGCATGTGAGGGAGACAAGGCAATTAAAATGACAAGCTAGCAATTAACAAGCCCCAAATCCCCTACAGAGTGTGCTAATGTGTGTAAATACATCTGCTGCAGTGTGGCGTGTGTGCGTGTGAGTGTGTGTGTATGCGTGTGATACGACAAACTTAACGGCAAGGTCAGAGTATGAAATTCAGGTTTCAAGTCTGAATTTAGGTTTCAAGCGAGGGTTAAGGTTTCAACCTTGTGTGTTTGCATCAAATTAGGAAAGGATTCAAAACAAATATTTGGGTTTCAAGTTAGGGTTTCAAGCGAGGGTTAGGGCTTTAAACAAGGGTCGTGTTTATATTTTAATTTAAGGTTTAAAACCAGACTTAGGGGTCTAATTAAGGTTTCAAGCCTGTATTAAGGTTTCAAACAGGGTTAGGGGTTCCAATAACTATTTGTAGTAATTTAGGATATCAAAGCAAGGTTAGGGGTTTGAAGCCTGGATTTGAATTTGGGCTGGAAAACTTGGACCACCCACTTCCGATCCCCAGTAACTTGAAACTCAAATCTTTGCTTGAAGCCCTAACATTATCTTGAGCCCCACTTTGAAACCCTAAAGATGGCTTCAAACCCTAACAGAAACCCTACTGCTTATTCGAAAACCTGCTTTGTATCTCTAACGCAAATTTGCAAATCAAATTTGAGGCCCAGAATGATGGTGTGGAACAATCTTAACAAGTGTTCATAAGGGTCTCGACAGCTTGACTGCATCCTCAAGTTAATTTGTGGATGGACGCCAAGGTGAGCGGGAGTCTTGCTCTCAGAGGTCATTCAATAATCGCCCTGGGTGGGCAAACGCACCCTCGCTCTCCTTCGCCTCCAGGTGCATTGTGGGGTGCAGTTTTCCGATAAATCGTTTGCGGTGGCTGTACGCTCCCTCGGGGGCCTTGATAAAGTTTGCCAATCAAAAAGTGTTTGCAACACACACGCACTCAGAGAATCACCCGCACTCCTTAATTGTGACTTTGCAAAAACATGTCATTTTGACTTTGTGCGCGTGAGTCTGCGTTTGTGTGTGTGCGCACATGAATGGGAGGGAAAAAAAAGGACGTTTGACAATGTATGTGAGAGAGTGTTTCGTGAAAGAGTGTGTGTTTGACAGATTTCGGCAAAAGTGAGGGTGAAAATGTAAAGATTGTATTTGAGTGAGAAACTGTGTGTGTGTGTGTGGGTGTGTGCCTAGGACTACATGTAAGTGAGGAAAAGTGTATTTGTGTGAGAGCCTATGAGAGTGGTAAAAGAATGTGTGTGTGTGTGTGACCCTGAAAAAAAAAGCGTGAGAGTTTGAGTGTGAGTACATCTGAACGCGTGCGTGTGAGTTCATGAGATTGCGCCTGTGTTTGTGTGCGAGAGTGTGCGAGACAGGGTGATAGAGAACGTGTGCGCCTGTGTATGCAACCGTATGTGTAGGAAAAAGACGCGCAAGCAAAGGGGATGGCGTCCTCCAACAATGGCGTCGCCTCCTCTGATCGTGTGCCAACGTTTTGATGAAGGAAGCGACTGCACGTCTTTTTCTCCATGATAATCCCCCCACCGCCACCAAACACACAAACACAGTCATTTATTTGTTTGTGCGCACTTCTCTGTGTTGACTCCTTTGACAAGGCTCGCTACATCACAGAGTGAAGAAAGACTTGGCCCAGCTCCAAGTTGTGTATTTATTTTTTTTTTCATATGAGAGGAAAGAAGCTCACTGGCGCAAACCCCCAATAACACATCAACACCCACCCACCCAACGAGCCAGCCGCCCTCTGCCTGCATGCAGATATCGCATCTGGGCACACACGTGGGTCTGTAGCAGCAGCAGCGATGGAATAACAAAAAGGAAAATACTGGGAATGGGAATTAGGTAATACAAGTTTGGGTGCCAACCCAGGATTGAAACCCTAACATTGGGTTTGAATCCCATGTTAGGGTTTCAAACCTGGATTTGGATTCTACATCTGAGTTATGGTTTCATTATTAGGGTTCATTATGCATTTAAATTAGGGTTTGAAATTTGGGTTAAAGGGTTGCTAAAATATTGATTAAACCTGGGTTAGGGTTTGACGTTAGTGTTTGGGTTGGAAACAAATGTTAAGGTTTGAAATTGGGGATTGCAGACATAGTAAGCGCTTCCAATTATGCTTTTAAAACAGTGTTAGGGTTTGAAATCAGGGTTATGATTGAAAGTTAGGGTTTCAAAGTTATATTGTATAATATCTGCTACATACCCAGTTGGAATCTTAAAGCTGCGAGCAGTCCCCCGTGAAAGACCAGCATCATCATATCCACCTCATCGACGCCTACTTCTGGACCCGCGGCCCACTGCAGTCCCAGCAGGCCTCCGGGACAGCGCAGGTGCCGGGCCAGTCTGAGTGTGGCAGCGGGGGTCACCTCCTCGGCCACCAATGCCACCTTGACAGGTGCCAGGCCCAGGTCCAAACACATCAACTCGCCCTCTTCGGCCGCCGCCGCCGCCACCGCCAAGGCTCCGGCTGGATGCCAGGCGAGGAGGGTGGGCGGCGCAGGGCAGGCGGTCCGCAGGGACACCCCGCGACGCTGGTCGTACAGAACCAGGGACGAGTCGCTGAGGCCCAGGAGGAGCGCGCTTTCGCTGGGGTGGTGTGAGCAGGAGATGGGTGGGGAGGGCAGAGTGATGCGGATGGCGGACAGGCGGTGCAGCCGTCCTTTGGCGCATTCGTACACGCAAGCTTTAGCCCAGGATGACTCTCTGGAGGCTCGGGGTCCTGCGGGCGCTTCCACGGTCAGCAGCTGGTGGGGCTGAAGATGGCTGAAGGTGCAAAGCAGAATATCACCTTCTGTCTGCGTCGAGCTCAGGACCTGAACACACAGTGGGCGACAGAAGACGATGCTGGGGGATATGGTTTCAAATTAAGGTTTGAAAGCAGTGTTTGGGTCTCATCTAAGGGTTTTATAACAATGTTAACCCAGGATAAGGTTTTCAATGAGGGTTTTCAAGTTATTAACATTGGCTTCAAACGTGTTGGTTTCAAACAAGGGTTAGGTTTAGAGTCAAGTTGGGTTTTAAGGTAATGCTTCAAATCCCAATTTGAATTGGAATTAGCCTGGATTAGGGTTTCAAACTCAACCCCCTGGCTATCCTTCCACACAGCAAAAAAAAAAGAACCCTGAACGCTTGTTGGGACAGGGGCAAGTGTCCCTCCAGTAAACACCAGACTGTCATTCAAGGATGCCAATGATAAGCTCTTCATTTTAAACTCAAGGTTAAACAAGCGCAACTTCTCCCCGAGTGTGAGCGGTAAACAAACATCTTCCTCAAACATCCTCAGCGGGCCGAGGAAGGACCGCGAACAACAAGCCTTGCTCAATATGAAGCAATTCTAAAGAGTTGACGATTGAAAACGAAGCACCTGGATCACAAGCAGCTGCCGGGTGAGCGGCTCAACAGTTGCGCAGTCACTCGGCTGAGCTTCACGGGGCGCGTCTTCGTCTTTGCGGAGGGGGGCGGTGGACGGATTTGAGCGTGGCCACAAAGCTTCCGTCGGAGGCCCGCGCTGAGCGTAGCGGCTTTGGCTAAACCACAACGTTTCATTTTGCCGCGTGGACAGAAAGACAGATCGCCTCACACAAAAGCTGCCCGGTGCCACATTTTTTTTCCCCATTTGGCACGCACCGCCAAAAAGGGACTTAGGGGGAGGAAGGGCTTGATTCTGCCTGCGCATGGTTTACTGCATGATGACTGTCCTTCTGAAAGGTTTTTTTTTTTCTTATTATTTTTCTGCTCTCCGTAATCCACCACAGAGCAGGCTCCTGCTGCTCCCTGGGGGGTGAGGATGGGAAAGTGGCGTGGAGGAGTGGGGTTTGTATCCCCAAGAAATGATTTTCCTAAGCAAAAATACAGCGGGAAGAGATAAGATAAGAGAAGATCAGATCAACTTTACTGTCCCAAGTGGGAAATTTGACTTGGGCTCACTGGCCACAGTTCAGACAACGGAGGGATGGATGTTTTTTAGTGTTACGGTTTCAAGCAAAGGTTATGGTTGCAAAGTAATGATTGAAGACACAATTGGGTTTCAAACAAGGTGAGGTGCCAAATTAGGAGCTGAAGTCAAGGTCAAGGTTTGAAGCCAAGATTACGGTTTCAAGTTAGGGTTTAAGTTCAGGTTTAAGGTTTCAAGGCAATGTTAGAGTTCAAAGTTAGGGCCTGGTAGCAAGGGTGGGGTTTTGAGTTAGGGATTTGAGCATCAAACAATTTCAAATTAGGATTTCAAGACAGGTTTAGGCTTTCAAACAAGCTTTTGGGTTACAAGACAGGGTAGGAGTTCAAATTTAGGGTTTCAAGCCCAAAATGATTGGGATTTCAGGTTTTAAGAAGTGGTTAATGATTCAAATGAGAGGTTTTAGAAGATGTGTGTCTGGGTCAAATTAGGGTTTGAATCCAAAATTAGGGTTTCAAACCTGGGTTAGTGTTTTAGATAAGGTTTCGAAACCAATGTTAGTGTTTCAAATTGGGATTTAAAGGCTGGTTTAGTGTTTCAAACATGGCTTAAGCTTTGAAACGGCTTCGCATCAGCCGCCTCCGAAGCAGAACGAGGCCAAGTGCGCCGGTGAGCAACTGAGTGCGATGGCAAAGTGGCAACGAATGTATAGAGGCAGGAAACGGGCGAAGGCAGAGATGCAAAATGAACAGGCAAAAACCAACGGCAGGCAGGACTGCGAGGGCCCAGCTAAGGAGCTTTCTCCTGCTTATTGGTTTCAGTGACTGCTCAAAACTATTCTTCCTCATTCTCCCTCTCCCTTCCTCTCTCGCTGGCTGGCACGTCGCCCCCTCCGCGGCGTGAAAGATAAAGCGGACGGGCCCAACTGTGTGGCTGGCCCTTGTTCACAGCAGTGGCCTTTTGAAGCCAATTTTCCAGCTCACGGAGCAGAGAAAGACGAAGAGAGACGGGCTGCGGAGATGGAGGCACTCGGAGGAGAGTCGAGGGATGATGGGATGGGCGGGGAAGGGAAGTGGGGGGGCTGCTTGGAATTAGAAGTTTTACAAAGGTGCAAGGGGAACACCTTTTAACTTCAGATTTGATCAGAATTTATTGGTCAAAATACTGTGTGTTCCTAGTGGGGCTCAGATTTTTTTCCCCCCTCAATATTACCATAGACTGGCAATATTCAACATAATTTTTTCAAAGCACTCTTCCCATATTTTTAAACAAACAGAAAAAAAAACCTTTAAAAATGTATTATGCATAATACTTTAGAATCAAAATAATTGAACCAGGGATTTTATTCATCTACTTCATCTTGAGCTGTTAATTTACTGTAACCCCTTTGATCTGCAGTCTTTGAAGCGTTTACTTTGACAACTTCACAAAATTCTAATAAACAAGATTATTAATACAAGAAAAACAATACTGGAAACAGATCTGCTGCTTTATCACTTCAACATTTCATGTTTCATGACGTGATATGTAAACATGCAGACTGAACGTATTTCAACAGTATATCAATGAATAAAATACAAATACTGTATTTTTTAAATTCTCGTCACACTTCAAACTATAAAATAAAACTAATAACGTTGACAAAGTAGTTGTGGTAGCAAAACTAAAATTTGATCATGTGAACAAAGTGTGGGGGAGGGGCAACAAATGCCAGGACCAAGTTGCATCACAGGAATCTGTTCCAGCAACGCCTCAAAAAGGAAATGGAGAAAAACTGCTGGACCGCCACGAACGAGAACTTCTTAAACATAAACAGAACTTGAAACACGTACAGTATAATGTATTTTGAAAACAAATCTGTTTCGTAATTGTTTTTTGAAACGTTGCGAAATTATCCTCAAATGCTAAAGTACTTGCCCCTTCCTCCTTGGTCCAAACTAATTGTTTTCATTAAAGTGGTTCGTCTTTTTACGGGTGGTTCTTGTTGCGCCACCGCGCAGCGCAGCGCCAAAGTAAATAGTAATTAAAAACGGCAAATAGAGATCAAACAAGTGCGGGGAAAGTGTTTGGCGACAGATAACTGGAGGGAAAAAAAATAAAAAGTAAATTCATTCATCTGCTGTTTACATTTCATTAGAAATATTGCAGCATGTGTGCGTGTCTTGGTAGGGTTGCCGTTGTGAGGTGAGAAGAAATCACTGAAAATATTCGCAGCTGTTTCAGGAAAACAGCATTTATTCCATATCCTTGATATCCAAGTTTAAGATTCATCAACTAGCATGATCTCTGTCCTCACAAGTTGCACTAGTAACATTTATTCCTCTACTGCATGCACACTACTACAGTAGGACAATTTCGGCTTACTAGTATGACAACTATTAGTTACTAGTGAGGCAAAACTGTAGTAGGCCTAGCAGTCGACAAAGGCTACTAGTAAGACACAGTCTTTTGTACTCGTGAACATCTAGTGCACTGAATTGCCCTACAAGTGAGGAGAAAGTATCTAGATATCAGGAATGTGGAATGAATGCTCAAATGGCTTTCCATAGCCACATAAAAATCAGGGCCCAACTAATTAATCTGCAATGAGCTATTTTAAAAAAAACATTTTTTTATTATTTTTTTTTAAATTAATCTGACTTTTACACTGTCAACTATCAGTGAGGTCCGAATAGAAATTATTGTTAACTTAGCATGCCACTCACTGTATGTACTGTATTTGTGTTTCACGGAAATGGGGAGAGGGAACGTGAATAAAGACCACATGGGGGAAGAAATCAGACTTTTACAAATGCAGAGCGACTGGCGAGAAAATGGGTTTAGCGCGGCAGATAGCGCGGCGGACAAAAGGGGAACATATATACGAGCTGGGAGCGATTCAAGTCGCTAGCGTAAACTGCTCGCTCCATTTCATGCCGCACATCTGAAAAAAACTGACAACAAATGCTTTGATTCGACGCAGAAGAGGGCCGCCGTGTTTTTAAAGGAGGGAGGGGTGATGATACGCCACGGAGAGGTGAAGCAGTGTGATAAACGCAACAACAACAAAAAAAAAAAAACAAGACTAAAGAGGCGACTCGCAGCATCCGCTTTTGATGATTTCAATATTCATGTGTTGATTGGTAACGCTAGTCCTCGTTCTCGCCTCCATGAGGTGAATATTTAAAAGCGAGCGGCGCAGAGTTAAGCCCCTCATCGGTAATTTGGGGTCTTTCATGTGTTTTTTTTTTTTTTGGGGGTGACGGAGGAGGGGGGCAACTGGCTGATGGGGAGGGTCTCGCCAGAGGCCGGGAGCATGCGAGAGGATGCTGCGTGTGGGCGTCGCGCTTCACGCCGCAGCGCCGGCTTAGCTGCTGCTTCTGCATATTCAACGCGGCCACGCGCAGAGGTGCGACGAGCGAGGTGCCACCCTATAAGTGACGAACATCCCGACACCCACGCAACACACCACTGCACGCCAAATCAGCACCGTCGTCTTTGTGTGTTCTCAATGTACCCACAAAAAAAAAAACAGATGGTTGACTTCAACAGCACCAAAGACACTGAGAAAGAAAACAACACGTTCATTTTGTTGGGAAATGTGTGCTATACAGACAGTATTTGTTCCAATCTATACAATTGGATGCCTATTCCAATGTAGTGCCTAAAGCGGATATAAAAAGTCTACACACCCCTGTTCAAACGCCAGGCTTTGGGGATTTAAAAAAAAAAAATACCACGGTAAATTAATTCAAAACATTTCCCACCATGAATGTGACTTTTAATCTGTAAAATTAGAAAAACATTTTTGTAGTAGAAGCCTGACCAACCAATCACAGGATGGAAAAATGCTGACTTTCTTATGTGCCAGCTACCGAGCAAATTTGAAATCTGATTGGTTCAACAAACTGCCCCCATTGCCAACATAGTAGTTCCGCCACCACTATTGATTCTGAAGGGCAGATACTAGTAACATGGCAACATATTGACAATTGTGAGATATTCACAGAACAAAGTGGCTCATGTCAAGAGTTTTCACCTTGAGACCTTCTGAGAGCGAGCAGCCGAGCAGGACCAGGTTGTTCCCGTGTGTATTTTTGGGGGCCCAGGGCCACGGCTCCCGGTCGTGACTACTGGACCTCCACCACAGCAGCGCCACATCCTCCGGCCAGTTGAGCGCTACGCCTTGGTGGAGGCGATGCGCCCACCCCGCCACCTCCACGCTTGTCACCTGACATGAACAAAATAATTTGCATAGTCCTTTATTCAGATAATAACATGACGCTAAGGTGTGTGTGGATCAGGGCTGCTATGAGAAGAATTTAAGACGCTATCCTACTGAGGAGGCGAACATTTCCGACTGTTGGCGGAGGTAAAAAAAAAACGTGTGTTCATGTCAGGGTGCACCAGGTTCAAGATCATAAATGTACACCAAACGTTCGACAGACATTTTTTTCCCCTATATTTTTCTTGCCTCGAAGGACCTTCGAACACGTTAAAAAATTCCTTGCTTAACGAACATTTGCGACATTGAACAAACCCCGATGAACTCCGATGTAAACGCAATAGCAGCGCCCACCCCAAAAAAAAATAAAAATTGTCCTGACAAATTAACTTCAACTAATCGTTAAAACTGATGAATCCCCCAGCCCTCGTAGGCATGCAGCCATGTTACACATTGCTTGCAACATGCACAAACCTCTCACCCCCACCCGTCCAGAGTAGATGCACACGTTGCCCTGGTCCAGTGGACTAAGCTGGAGGGGAGTTGAGGGAGGGAGGGTGAGGGCTAAACTAATCCGGCCTGGCAGAAAAGTGCTTTCTGATTATTGCTGACCAGCAAACGCTAGAAAATATATAAATATATATATCGAGGAAGAGATGAGAGGGCGTGTGCGCAGTGTAGATATAGTGTGTTATTATTAACCCAATGATTACCCAGCTACCCCCCCACCACCACTTTTTCCTCAATCTGTCAGTGATCTCCCATTCAGCGGTTTTGGCCAATACTTTGTTCCCTTTATCATCTGCTGGGCTGCCATCATTCTCATTCAGCCCCACACACACGGACCACTGAACCTCAGATCAAACCCTACTACACCGAAACATTTTTTTGTAATAAACAAATTTTGGTTTATGGAATGTCTTTTTTGACATCCTGCTTCTGATTTCACAAGTGACTGCTCTTCTCTTTGACCCGAAACCTCTCATTGATCTGAAAAATTCAATTTATTCTGCCTTTCTTTCTCCACCCTCTCTCCACTGTGTGTGTGTGTGTGTGTGTGTGTGCTTATCTTTTTGATGTGCCCTTCGTCCATTCACTCAAACAAGCTTTAGTTCACTTGCTTTAAGCTAATTGTCTCCCTCAGTCCTTTTCCTCATCACGAGCTTCGTGTGTCGTGGCTCGCGGATACAAATAAAGGTTATATAAAGTAGTGTGTTGATGAACAAGCAGTATAACATAAACGATGCCAATAAAAGATGTCTTCTCATGTGTAGCTAGTGAGGACATGTTGAGATGATTTACGAAGATACATATGTTTTTTTTTCATGTGTTTATGCATGCGTGTGTGTGCATGTACATGTTTCCCCACAACCAAATGTGCCAGGAGAGCTCATTATCGTGTGGAGCGTGGCGGACCTTCCCCAAAAACTTGCACTTAACTAAAAATTAGCCCGACAGAACAAAAGCCGACATTATTAATGGAAGATGAAAAATAACCTGAATAAAATAGAAGCAAAGAGAATGAACTAATGAAGGCAAAGTGATTTTTACAGAGCATTTATAAGAAAAATAGTCTCTTTTTCTTGTATAAAACAGTTCATTGACATGTTTTTTTTTAAATAACGAAAAGATTAAAAAAATCCAAATTCCAATTTAAAATTTAGAAATGTCAAATAATGCAAATTCCAATTCAAAAACTCAAATTTAAATTGAGCGGTAAACTTCAACAGTTATATTTTAATTCAAAATTAAGATTAAAACCACAAATTTAAAATTAAAATTTCAAATTCATATTTGAGATTCAAAATTATAAATAAAAACTTCTAATAGTGCAATAACAAAAGTGAGAATACAAAAATTGCATTTTCATTGGTTAAGACAGCACTTCATCACCAAGCTCCAAATTACATTTGTCAATTTGTGTGAGGATCCGTCTAAGTAGTCGTACATGGGGCGGACACAATGCCAAACATGTCTTTTTGAAAATTTTTATACTTGTCCACGTGACATTGGCGTACCTTGATTGTGGAGGGCGAGAGCTTGTCCGTTTCCCTGCCAGGCTTTGGGGAAAAATCCTGGATCTTCTTGTTGAGGTAGACAGCGGCTACTTGGCTCTGCTTTGGGAAGGACAGTACGAACAGCCTGTCACCCAACACCGCTGACAAAAGCACACAAAAAAGACACTTTATTCTGAACTCATTTCCCCAGAAACATACAGACACAATCAATGTACGGTCAAAATTAATAGAACACCCATTTAGGTTAAAGGGGTGTGGAGTACAAGTACAGTAAATGCTCGTTAAAAAAAAGTTTTGCAATGCAGTTTTCAATAAAGAAATAGCAAAACAATACTCTCTACAATCATCGATCCATTACCCAAACTGTTAATCAATCATACATCATGAATAGATACATAAATGGAATAATAAAAAATAAATATAATGAAAAGGATAAAACGATTTTTACATCATGATTTATTTTTTTTTTCATCATTGAGCTTCTCCTACAGGTGTGCCTGCCTAGGCCACCGGGGGCAGTATAATACAGTTATGCAGACACAAATAAATTGCAAATTATTCTCAATGAGTGAGTATGATGCAATAATATTATTTGGTTTTCAGTCATCCATCCATTATCCAAACTGCTTCTCCTCACAAGTGTCGTGGGTGTGCTGGAGCCTATCCCAGCAATGAATGGGCAGGAGGCAGTGTACACCGCAAAATGGTTGCAAGGCACACATACGCAGAGGATAAACAACATATGTTCGTGAGTCGTCTTATGTTAACGGTATGTTGGTCTTCAGATATTAATTGCTTAAAGGGTTATAAAACTAAAAACATTTGATGCCATTCGTTAGCTAGTCTATGGTGTTCTCCATTATATGTTAGCGCCAAGCTAGCAAGGACAATCCTCATTGATTCAGACGCCTGATGTGTCTCAATACTTTTGTCCATATGACACACAATATTTTCCGTTTAATCTTCTTCATTCCCATTCATATTCCTGGCTTTCTTTCCTCTTTTTCCCGCTCCTCTGCTCCCTGCGTTCTACTTCCTCCCTTTTCCGTTCCGCTCAGCAAGCTCTGAGGCTTTTTATGTTTTTTGTCTTACTTTGCGTGGAAAACGCACTCAATCCTGTTCAACTCTTCAGGAGCTGCATGGAAACGCTGATTAGCAATTAAGACCCCCACTACCACCCCACCTAAACACCCCCACTCTCCTTCAAATTAATCTGTTTATGAAAGCAATTAAACGGTAAAGGAGGGGAGGTTTGTGGTGGTGGTGGGGGGCTGTAACACATGTCTCTTAGATATGCTGCTTTGAGTTGAATGAGTAAGGCTGCACCCCGAGATTTGGAAATCTAACCCACAATTAACCACGCTGCGTATGTGTGTGTGTGTATTTATACACGCGAAGCGAGCTCCTATGATTACACTTCAAATGAATTTCAAATTAATATGCAAATATTCCAAAAAGGGCCGTGGGGGTTGTTAGCTTGAAAATGCGGAGGAGCAAACAACGTAAACCAGGTCAGACACCACCCGACTGTTCGTATATGGCCAAAATTAGGATTATGGACCATTTGTACAGTCAAAATGGCCTCCGGGTTTACACTCCATCAGAATATACACACTTACGGAGTCGGGAGATGGCTTTCGACACAACGGTTAATGCAGTATACTAAGCATCTTTGTGGTAGATTAAAGGCAAATCAAGTTAAATGCAGTTTAGTATTGATCTCGACGGGTGTCTATAAACGGGATTAGGATTAATCCCATTGGTTCCCAAATGAAGGAGAGGATATGAGAACAGGCTGTGCAGCCAATGTGGGACCAGGTGGTTGATTTGGTATTAAGAGTCCAGACGGATATGATGAACGCACACACATAGTCCCTGCATGTGCGTACACAAGGCAGCCATGTTTGTAAAAATATGCCGACACACTCAAGTACACGAAATATGCAATTTGTTCTTGTTGTTACAAAAAATTATGTTATATTATTATGTTAATCTTATATCACATTTAAAAAAAAAAAAGGTTGGATTATGGTCGAAAAAAAAGATTTTGATCTCGTAAAAAAAAAACTGTTCTGAAAACAACTTTTTTCTTGAAAATAATTTGCATTCATTTTCATAATACGGTATTAGATGTTTTTCTTAAGAAATTAGAATTTTTTAAAATATTTTTGTGTCTCATTTAAAAAAGAATACTGCTATTCTCATATTACATCTTTCTTATTTAGATTTTTTTCCCCTCGATAACTATTCTCATATTACAAGCGCTATAGGTGCCTTAAGAAGTGAAAGTCGCTATGCAAGTGAAACCCCATTTACCTTTGTAAAAAAATAAATAAATAAATGGATTAATTGGAACAATAAATTAAAAATGACGTGCAATTCCATCATCAGGCTCAGAGAACTTTATTCTTGTAAATTAACATATTGCCCCTCCCCGGAAAAAAAATACTTAGACTATTCTAATAAGATACCTAAAAACAACACACAAAATTTTTCAAGGCATATTCATTCCCAAATGAGAAGAGAAGAATGCACACCCAAAATGAGACCAGGTGGCTGATTTGGTATTAAGCGTACGGACCGATATGATCCTCCGCCCATTGACGCACATAAACGCGCACGGGCACACACAAACGCACAACATGCGCATACGCAAAGCCGCCATGTTTTCAAAACAATCAACATATGCCAAACTCACATATACAACACATGCACACACATACATTCGTGAACATAAACAACTTTACACAAGTTCACGCACACACACACGCACAAATACACACAGTGGAAGGCACATCCCCCCCTAAATCCATTTAATTCCATCTCTTGAGCAGCGTGTTGACATAAGAGGCCAATGGGCTTAGCCAAAGCACATTTAAAACACCAGTAAATGAAACCGGCTATGAAAAATCACTTAAGGACGCTTAATCGCGGCGCACACGGGCGGCTCGTCAGCCAAAAAGGACGCCACTAATGCTTTGACGGCTCAAACATATGTAATCTAGCCCTCGGTATGATGCAACAGAAATACGGCCGCAGAGAATGCGGACAAAGTTTAAGAAAGGAGAATAATCCTGTATTGTTGCGCCACGGAGGCATAAAAGAGGACCTGGATGGAACAGAGTGGCTCTTCCGAACAAGTCTGGTGTTTAGTTTAATCCGTGTGGCACAGAAACGGGATTATCGTCCACATTCACATACTAAAAAGGATTGCTTCTATTGCATGTTGAAACAAAAAGGGCAGCTGGCAAATGGTGAACTGAATGGAGATACAAAGACAGCGGGAACATTAAAACCCCCAATTTGTTTGAATTTTTTAACCATTTTTCCAAAGGAAAACAGTGAAACTCAAATCAGAGTCAAACCGTCACTGTGCAAATAGTATTAGAAGTCAGGAGTGGGAAAAATGTGACCCGGGTGCCAAATATAACCCGTCGCATTCTTCAATCTGGTCTATCCCCAATTTTGATTATTAACATATATGCATCCTTTTTGAAAGAATCCAAATTTAATCTCATTATTAAATTTTTACAAAAAACACTTGAATATCAAAGGTTAGGATTCCCCCTCAGAAAAAGCAGACTATTCTTATAAAAGAGATTTTGTTCTAATAATAATGTGTCTTAAACAAATGAATTTGGAACAAATTTTCCGAAAAAAAAAAAAAATCATTTTCATTACATTTTTTTTCTTGAAGAAAAATACAACTATAGTCTTACTTGTTACTTCTCTTTTTATCTTTTTACAACAAATCTTAAAAGTCAAAGCAAAAGCTAGTCAATGGCTCAAAAAATTTACGTCAGGTCACTTAGGTCTCAGGGCACATACAGTATTCTCTTTATATTTTTTTCCTGAAAAAAAAATCTGACTTTATTTACATGTTAAGTTTTTTTCCATTTTCTTCTTTTTCTCATTTTTTTTACTTTGCTTTATTGTTATTAAAAAGTATGTCTTTATGCTTTGTATTATATTTTATGTATTGTTCCTTTAAATAAAAAATACTTTAATAAATAAAACATTACATATAAAAAAAAAACAACAAATACTATTAAACACATAAGCATCTTTTTTTTGCGCAAACACAACTATAAACTGTGTGTCTTAATTGCACATGGCAAGTGTACTCCAGAGTGTTCCTTGTCTGATTACCTAAGCGAGCTAATTTAACCAGTGACAGATGTGAGAGCTTCGAACAAGCTACACACCCACACAGTAAAAAAAAAAAAAAAAAAAAATTTTTAAAAACTCGCCCGCTCTCGCTCGTACAACCATTACGCTGATAATTAGCGCCTCAGAGGCTTTGAATGAAGCACAGCGGGTGGCCACCGGCCGTCTGCGTACCTGAGGGCCCCGAGTGCGTGTGTACGGTAGATGTGTGTTATGCACGTTTCCTTAAAGTCAGTGAACATGCGGAAAACAGTTGTTGGTCTTTGTAAAAGAAAGCTTTCATTACATATGTACTGTGTGTGTGGGGGTGCGTGTGTGCGTGCGTACTACTGGGCCTTTATCGAGTGTCTTGAGACCAAGCAGGGAGGCCATGTTATGAACAAATAATTGATACAGAAAGAAAGAAATAATTAGCAGATTTGGGCCGCCGCTTATTCTCCGCTGAGCGAGGGCGTGCGGCGAGGGAAGGGAGGCGGCAAGGTAAAGGTTGGGGGAGGGGGGGGAGGCGGGACCCCCTGGAGGAAGACGCAATGGAGGAAAAACACTGATGGATGCTCTTAAGGGAAGGCCCCTGGACGCACAACACAAAAGGATTTGCCTGCAATTAGCTAGCAGAGTCGGCATGCTCACCTGTGGCACCTGTAATGTGTGTGTGTGTGTGTGTGTTTGAGAGAGCGGGGGGGATTGTATGTGTGTGTTTGTGGGTAGTAAAAAATGTGTATAAAAGTGTATGTCAGTGCCAGGAACAATCAGTTTTAAATAAAGTCAAAAGTGCCATGGTGATGACGCAATGACACAATTAGTACAGTCGTGAAGTGAGTCATAATTCATTATAAGGACCGTATTTGGTCACACTTCAAAGTCAAAATGGACACCACACGCCTAACAATAAGGTACTGATGCCAAGGGTGGGCAACGTTTTGTGCTGAAGAGGCCACATTTGATTTGGAAATGAGATGAGATGGGCCTGATCAAATTTTTAATTTCATTTTAATCATTACTTACAATAAACCAGATGAAATAAATTTCCAAGTAGAGGGCCCATAATTATAAAAGACTAAAGTAATCGCTGTTGTCGTACGGTTTCTCTCACTAACCATCAGTCACGGTGTCACCTGGCAGTCGTCCCACTAACGCTCGGTCGATGCACACTTGCTCGAGTTGGGGTCCGCTGAGGGTCAAGGTTACCAGTATGCCACTGCTAAGTAGAAGCTACACACAGACACACAAGAAAAACACAAAGTAGACACATTAGAGAGGCGAATACACACAGGGGAGAACAGGAGAGGGGCGCATCAAGCAAACTGCAGTGAAGCTACTAATTTGTGGACTGCCCTGGGAGGACCAGGGGCAGCAAAGCACCATAAGGCTGAAACAAGTGTGTGCGTCCGTGTGCGTGTACCTGGCAACAATGTGTGTTCTTCCATCTGGTGTGAACGCAGGTGTTGGTCTGCAACAGTTCCTGAATGAGCATGACAATAGAAGACAAACAGGTCACAATCAGTTGGTGTCCGGAGGGTCACGACAAAACACATGACATCACCTTCTTTTTGTGTGGATCACAAGACTATAAACAGGAGGGAAAAGAGATTGGTTAAAATAGACTAATGATGCTATTTTAATGCATACTTCAGGCTGTAGAACAGAGGGGAAGGAGGGTATTTACTATTATAAGAAGGGAGGTTTTATTCAAGGAGACTGACAGATGATCCCGCAGTGCAATTTAAGGTCGCCCATCTGCTGAGAAGTCCTGCTCCAATTGGGGCTTATAAGGACAAAATCCCTAGTAGGCTGCTTTAAACCAAAGCGGCCGACTTAACATACAATATCGTGCATGGGTCTTAACACTTTAATTTTTTGTGCGGTTTGTTGTGATGGAAATGTCCACTGCATTTCATGGTGGAATTTTGCTGCCTTGGATTTCGCCACAAAATGCTGCTTTAAACCAAAATGGTCAATTTAACTTTCAACTTTTGGGTCTGGGTCATTGAGACTTTTGATTTGTCCTGGTGGCATAAACTTGCCCACCTAATTTTGTGTCAATTGGTGAAACTGGAATCGAAGGGCTAATTGATTTCTGACTTTCAAGGCCTGGAAATTACTAAAAAATGGCGGCTTTTATCTTATTCACTACCAGCCGAGTAAAAAAACAAATCAGACCATTGACGTCTTTAGCCGTCAATGGCACTCAATGAGTTAATCAAAATGGCTGACGTAATGTTGATCTTCGCGCGAGGGTCACTGAGATGTATTTGAGCGTTATGTTGTGATAGACAAGCCCACCCAATTTCATGTTGACCAGCACAACTGTCGTTGGGGATAATTATTTCTAACGTTCCTATCCTGGATTATGCCCCAAAATGTTTGACCGAACATTCAGTTTTAGCTCTGGGTTCCTATCTACCCAATTTCATGTTGAATGTTCAAACTGGTGATCATTCCCGCCCATCTCTCCAGGAGTAAATTTTGGGTAATTGTGTTTAAAAAAAAAAGGGACGATATGAGTGAACAAGCAGAGTAAATTTTAACAGTTCAATTTGGCATAAACATCTGCAAAACTCATGGCGCAGGTGGTACACGTAAGCGGACACTTGCCAACACAGGTTCTACTGCTTGCTCTGACTACTCCGCCTGCGTGCGTGTGTGTGTGTGTGTGCGCGTGTGTAATGTCAGTCATTCCTGCCACATTCCAAACCCTGCTGGGGTGATTGGATGGGTGGAGAGAGGGACGGAGAAGGAGGCGAGGGATGGGGCGTGGAGGTGTTTCTGGTTTCAGACAATAGTTACGAATGAGTCGTGTGTGTGGGGGTGTGTGCGTGTGTGCTGCATGTCCGTATAGCCACGAACAGGTTCCAGCAAACAAAGCCAGGTCTGTACTAGTGCCCCGAGTACAGGGGTGAGGGTTGTTGGGGCGGGTGGTGGGGCGAATGAGGGTAGAGGAAGGAAAAGGAGGAGGAAGAGAAGGAGGGAGGAAGGGGAAGGGACGAGGGGGCAGCCAGCGGGTCCCCTGATCCCCTCAAATATCCCCCTCGATGACAGAGCTGGGCCAAAAGAGAGGTGATGAGAGAGGAGCGGGGAGGCAAGAGAACAAACGAGAATGATGGCGAGAGTGAGGGGCAGAGGTAGCGCACAGAGAGAATGCCCCTATTTGTTAATCAATCAAGCGTTTCGGAAAGGGAAAACTCGGAAAATCCCCGGAGGGAGGACGACGACGGCCGGGGAAAGCGGGGGTGGGGGGGAATCGAACGGTATAGGCGGGCACCTCCAGTTCCTTCAGCGAATCACGGAGCCTCTCCGGACGTCGATTGACGGGGGTCCAGGAGTAGCCTCGAGCTAGAAGACAAAACGATGCCGGAGATCATGTGACTTGAACTTTTTAACAAGTAGAAACTGGAGAGACAGATAGAGAGAGAAAGGGGAAAAAAAAAGGGGGAAGAATGCAAACAAAATCCAGACGTATTTAGGTTGAGTGTGACAGGGGGTCAACGTGGTGAATAAAAGGTGGTGACAACGCAACCATGTGGAGGAAAGGCGGAAGTGATGCTAATTCTGTTCTGCAATATGAGAATAACTATGAGCGGTGATTAAATGACGGAGCGATCTGTCATCTTTTTACCCGTTCGCTGCCTCGTGTGTAAAGGTATAGATGCAGGATGGGGGGGGGTTGGGGTTTGGAGTGGAGCCGCAAATTTGCCTGATTCCGAAGTAACATCAGAATCCGCCAAGAGTGTGAAGTTTAACACCCAGGATGAATTTGATATATTTCTGTGATAAACCCTGAAAGGGATCAAAAGTTGTCTTTCTAGTCTATTCATGATAAGAAAGAGAAGTGACTAAACAACAAACATACAGGATGTAGCACACAAGGTCTTTTCACACTTATATCTGGCATGAGAGAGGAGAGATTGAACAGAGAAGATGCATAAAATAAAAGATGTCATTGCACATCCATCACAGTAGGTGGCAGTGGCTCACTCTCTTTTAGAGCGTGCACATGGAGTAGAGAGATACTTACAGAAATGTTACAGATAAATGATATATAATTTATAGGCGTGGAGGAGAGTTGGCGGCGGCGGGGTTGGGGGGGGTCGATTTGGTGTAACAAAATATAATTGAGAAACACTGTACTAAGAGTATGTTTATCTGCAAAAGCAATGTTTTAAAGCACAATACTAGAATAAAGTGGTTTTCCATTACTGCAGCGTGGTCCCCAGAGCAGCTAACGGAAGCGTTAAGTCGGCCGCTTTCAGCCCGGAGTAGCCGAACGTCCTTTCAAAAACGGGTCCTCGAGGAGAAGCGCACACTTAATTGTGGCGCACTCAAGTTATCTCCCCGGCGCAACCTCTCGCTTGGCGCGGCGCGTATCGCCACATGTGCAAAAGGCCTCCTTCATGCTGGTTTCTCCATCTCTGGTGGCCAAGCGGCGAGAGGAAACAGAACACATAATTGAATTTGAGCATCTGCTGGCGGCCGCGTAGAAACGACCTCAGCTTCAATGGCGGGGACAGCGGGGAGAAAGACGGACTGTTGTTTTTAATGGGGTGCAATATCTGCGAAATAAAAATGAAGGATTTCCATTAAGAAAGGGTGTGAGGAGGTAAACAGTATGTAAATGCAGGGGAGTGGGGGTGGTGGTGGCTTCGAGGGGGGGAGGGTGGGGGGATGAGTGTTCGTCTCCTGATAAGGATGTTTGTATTCAACTACTGGTGAGTGGGAGGGTGAGAATAAAAGGAAGTGATTTGCCCAAGACACTAATAATTGCACACCTACAGCTTGGGAAAAAAAAAAAATCATATTTACTGTACCTTCAGTGAAGAGGACTTTCTCATTGAAATAGTGATGCTCCTGCTGATTGGCTGCAAAGAAAAAAAAATACAGTTAAGAGTTACGATCAAGAAGCACACCTGTTTTCATGGCGAATCCTTAAAATTATCATCAAACACCAAGCCCCCGCCACGTTAGATGGCGTAGACAAAAAAGAAAAATATTTAAATAAATGCTTGCAATTGCGGCTAAGTTGGGAGAATTTCATAGAAGAAGTTTAGAAAAGTACAAGCCCAGGATTTGGACCAAAATGGCTGCTTGGAACCCAGACATTTTGTTCAATTTCAGGCATAGGTCCTTGGACATTTTTGTGCATCCTGACATGATGGACATTTCAGATCAATTTCATTTCAGTTGGTGTCCGGGGCCATCATTTCCTACATTCCCAGCCCCAGGATTTGCCCTAAAATGTCCAACCGACTTCCTGTAAAATTTCAGGAATGGCCTCTTGAGACTTTTTCATGCATCTTGTTATAATAGGCAAGTCAGACCAGTTTCATTTAAATTGGTGAAGCTGGTGTATGGGACTATTATTTTTTTTTCCCTAGCATCCGCCACTGAATGGCGGCTTCAAGCCAAAATGTCAAATATCCTGTTAAATTTTAGGCATGAGTTCTTGAAAAATTATGCATCCTGTTATAAAAGACACGCTCACCCGATTTTACAGTGTGGTGAAGCTAGTGTAGGGGGGATGTTTTCCAACCTTCGGGGGGCGCTACTGAGTGAGTCTTTCAGTAGTTCAGGTTGTGGCCCAATAAATTCTATATTTTGTCAGCACAATGCACAAGATGTGGCTCTCAAATAGGTGAGTTATTCATTCACTCTCAAGAATGCAGCCTAAACGCCACCATGAATCGAAGCGGCCTGGTCGCAGAGGGTAGGAGGGCAGGCAGGCCCAGACACAGGCACCTGCTCAAGGCAAGGGTTGGGCTGAGTGGGGCGGGTGTGAGGGGAGGGCTGCTGGTGGGCTATATGGCTGCGGGGGACCCCCGAGGCGCTCCAATGAGATTGGGTCTCCCTCTAGTGGGCGTGAGGGACTTGATTGTTAAACACACAAACACAACTGAACAGGAATTCTGTCCCGTGTCAGTTGAGTACATACCACAAAGCAGGGAAAAAAAAATGGCGGAAGAATTATATTTTAATATTTTGCATCGTTAACAGAAGACAAGGGAAATACTCTCGGTGAAAAGAATTCAAATGTAAGACATTTTCACACCGTTTAGAAGAAAATTTAAGACCTCGCCTTCATTAAATGTGACCACAAGGAGAGGACACATTTTTTTTTAAGGACTTTTAAAGGCGGATGTAAGAATTTGGTGCAATTTTTAATGACAATTCAGTCCTGGAAATCAAATTAAAGACTTTTTAAGACCTCTGTAATACAGTTTAAGACATTTGTTTATTTAAATTTGAACACAAATGGCAACATTGGCTCAGTTATATGCCGGTGTAATTCTGCATTAAGGTTTACGATGTTCCTTCGAAAATAAGCATGAATTATTCTTTGCAGTGGTCGTAGCGTAAAGTTGCTGCAGTTAATTAAAAAAAAAAAAAGGAAATATTGACAAATTCTTATTTGGGGCCATTTTTAAAAACGTATAACTATGATTATCTATTCATTTATTTACTATAAAATGCACGGACAGCAACATTTATTCATGTAAACTACTTATCGAGACTATAAATAGAGGAACCAAATATTGATTGATCATTTTTAAGAACTTTGAAAAACAGTGTCACTTTTAAAGATAAACTTGGAAAATCTCAAAGGATCTGCTGACACCATGAAAAAGAGAAAAACACTTTCTAAACCAAAATTTGACAAATCTTTTTGGTCCTTGCCTAAGTGGAAATAATTTAACTAAATCGTTTTAAGAGTAATCCAACAAACAAACAAATTAATCATTCCCGAAGGTACCGAGAACCTGACATCATCTATTGTGTCCAGCGGCTATCGTTACAATCCCATGTGGAAATGTTGCAATACGTTTGGACGCTGATTCTTCCTCCTCCTCCTCCTCCTTTTCCTCCCTGCACTGCGATATCAAACCACACTTTAGTAATCCTTCAAATGAAAGGATTTGAGGGCAGAGCATCGTTTCTCCACTGAAGATTGGAGGGAGAGAAGAAGGCAGCTATTCACATGAGAGAAAGAAAGAAAATGCATCACCATTGAAAAGGAGACTAAAAATAAAAAATGGAGACGGAGACAAAGGCAGGGGAAGGGAAAAGAGGTAAGCCCAAATCCATACAAATGACTCTCCACTTATTCAGATTAATACATTTATGATTGAATTCCTTTTGTTTAAAACATTTTTTGTTGACTTGGAGACAATTTACTTTTTCAAACTGACTAACTGAGAGACATATTGAGGGAATATATTCTGATATTTTACTATATTATAATTTATTTCCAGATAACACTGTAAACTATTTGTTGTGAAAGAGCAAAGTTTTTGGAATCAAATTAAACAATATGACGGGTTTAATTACTGCATACTAGTTAAACCCATTTTTTGGTACTGCTGTTTTGGCTAGCAACTGAGTTCCAAATGGGTTAAACCGATACGACATCAAAAAGGTGGGGGGTTCAGACTTCTGCAAAGCCTCCCGGCCTGAGGCAATACATGGCTAGCCTACATGGGAGGAGGGCCCCTTGCTATGAGATCTCGGACAAAGTCAACAGTTTAGTTCTCCTATCGCGTTGCAGCAGGACCCCGGGTCAACAGCGGCAACGGAGGGTGGACTTCATCGTAACAAAACCGACCTGTGCACATGTTTTAGCATGTAAATCCCACTTACTAACACAACCTCTGTGTGTACAAAAATGATCAAAGACACCCCCCACCCCAAAAAAAAGCATTCAAGACTTGTGTGTGTTTGCATCTTACGTGCACACAAATGCAACTTATCTTAAACGTAAACACACAGGCAATATAAACACTATTTACCTGGCTCTGCTTTATCGTGGTACTGATACGTGCCAATATCTGTGTCTGCGGGGTGAGAGAGGCAGGGGCAAACAGGAAGGGGGTTGAGGGCGAGAGAGAGAGACAGGGAGAGAGAGAGAGATGAGCATCATGCTGTCGGGGTAAAAAAAAAAAAAAAACACAAGACAAATCAGCAATTTTTGCACCATGGGATAAACAATCCCTATCAGCCAGTGGCCTGTCCCGGCTGCCAGCACCGCGCTTTAGATAAGACCACTGGAGGGAGGTGAGAGGAGGAAGGTGGGGGGAGGTGGAGGGGTTGGTGGATTGAGGGGGTCCAAGCCGGAATGGAAACGGGTGGAATGGGGCCGGGGGGGGGGGGGGTTCAATGAAGACAAATGTGGGCATCTTGGCCCGTCTGAGAGGACTCTAATTGACACGTAGACATTAAAAATAAGCACACACACACACACACACGCGCGCGCACACGCATGCGTGAACTGCCAAACACACCGATGGACAAATTGCTGAGGTGCGCATTTTTCTGCTCTGTTATTCCGGCAGGCCCCAAAAGTCAAGATTCGCACAACACATCATTTTTTTATCACGCCGCCGCCACTCTTGCTGCTGAGGTCATGCTAATACAACAGGACACACACACACTCATGCATGTACATTTCACCTTGGATACTGTCATTGCGTATATAGAACTTACATATAAAATCTCAAATTTTTCAACATGGAGAATTTGATAAATATTTTGATATGACACACATGCTTGCCATATGTAGAAACACCACACACACCAATCACCTTGACCTGGAAAATCACATAAAAATCACTAGATTGTAAACCTGAGGGATTTTATAAAGTTTTTTGACACACACACCTGCCATATTTAGAATCACACACACATACACACTTTGTATACTGTACCTGGAAAATTGCATTGCGAAAGTCATTTGTAACACATGCACGCACACGCACACAAAATTCACTGTGTAGTTTGTTCCTGGAAATTCACAATGTGTGTGTCCGTGCTCTTACGCTCTGAAAAGAGTTGGGTTAAAAAAGAAACAATTTTTGTTCAAAAAATGTGAGCGATCCACGACTTGGGTCAATTTGACAAAACTTTCTGAATAAAATTGGTAGTTTTGTACAAAACAACCCAACGGGTCGGTCTATCTGCCTATTTGTGACCCACAATTGTGTTTTTTTCAACCCAACTGTTTTTAGAGTGTATCTGACAACTACCTTTTGTCTTGTCTTCACAAGGTCCTTTTTCTGAAATGGTCTTGACTGCCTTAAAATGTATTTAATGTCCTGTCGTTTACGTCCTCAAATAAAAAAATAATTAATGAATTTTTAAAAAATCATGTTTGTTTTCTGTTGAATTTTTGTTATATAAAAAAAGTGGATGGTATAAGTAGCAGTAGATAAAAGCCAAAATATTTTGATAATCTACAAATCGTATTCGCTCACGGCTCTAAATCTCTTTTCTGCTACCTTGTGCCAAACTTTTTCTTATCAATTTTAATACATCGGAATTGTGAAGCGTGCATGTGTTAAAAATCTATACAGTATTTGTTGTTTGTTAAGGCGGTTGTATACGCTGACAGAAAGGTGCGTCACGACTCAGCGAGCAGGTGTCTTTGCCGAGATTTATCCCGGCACGTTTTTGCAAGATAGAAGGTTAAAAAAAAAAAAAAAAAAAAAAAAAAACTCCAAACAAATATGGCCGTGTCAGCCAGGATACACACGGGACACATGGAGTCACATTCATAGGTCGTCATCCCTGCAAAAGGAAAAAAAAAAAAAAACGGACACTATCTTCCTCTAGAGCCCAGCAGACTGTGAAAGACGAAATGGAAGGGAAAGAAAACAAGAAAATGGCAAAGCGGCGCATTGGGAGGAGATGGACAGATAGTTGGCGAGCGCACAAACTGACAAAAATGTCAAGCGCAGGGCCACTATCGTATGTTTATTGTGCGCTTATGAGCAATGTAAGCTATCCATGTGGACTTAGGGAAATGTGTTCTCACTCAATGTCATGTGGTGCTCAAAAGTTTCATAGAAGCACAAACTGCCAGTGCATGTGTCAACCAACTGAATAAAACATTTCAAGTTGACTTGAATGTTATACTTTTCATGTTGATCAGTCAAACGTGTGTATGGGACATAATCTGAATCAGTTGCTGCGTTTTGGTGAACTTGAGGGCAATTTCCATAACAGAATCAATGCAATATCTTAAAAATGCCAATTTGTGTGTGTGCGTGTATGGTCATCACCACGAGCACATTGTCAAGATGCCTGCAGTCACACTAAACAATTAAGACCGTCATCGACAAACAATTGAACGCTGTAAAAGCAACATGAGGATTTCGAGTGACGACAAAGAAGGCAACAACGAGCAGCGTGGTCTGGGGTGTTGACTGAAAACGCCGCTGTTAACGTCCGATGGAGAGCAAACAAAGTGAGCGATGACAGGCCGCGGCAGAGTGAAGGCGCCGAGTGGAGTAGAGCGCCAATGGACTGGAATCAGCGAGTGGCAGAGATCTAAATTACGATAAGTACCGTGGACTTGGAGGGAGCTCTTGGTGGACCACAAGTGGAGCTCAGCCAGGCAGAACGCCATCGGACGGATCGGCGAAACCCGACCCTGGTCAGAAGGAAAAGCAAGAGGGGAAAAAAACATGCTATGTTTAGACTTAGCTACAGGTTACATTTAAAGTCGGCATTATCGAGCATGTCTTTAAAAATCATGTAAACTGAATACCGAAAATTTGTTTCTAAATGTGTTAAACAGTGGAACATTTCCTCATTCCAAAAACTTACGCAAGCACATGGGATGCTTGATTCCAGAAAATCCGAAAACTGAGGTTACATGTCCATGTCTAGAACGCCTCGTTGTCCGTTGTGATCATGCAGACAAGCAAGGTAAAAAAAAAAAACAAAGTCCAAAGTGACAGCCAGCATGTGGACAGGGGCTTCGAGCCGTTTTCGAGCACCTCGTCACGCCGTGGAAAAGTCCCGTGACGGCTCGATGGGATACGACCGGATATTATTTTCACGGCTCAAACATGTAGCTATGTACGGTCGGCATAAGATAGATTCCAGACAAGGTAGCATCCATTTTGTAAGGTCGTCATAAAAGTATAAGATTGACAGTTGAGTTGGGCGTGCTTTCAGCGCATTATTTTTCAGGATTTTGAAGCCTCATTTCATAGAGTTGATTTTTTGGGGAATCATTCAAATTTGGTCGTGAGAAGTACAATATTTGCTGTGGAATGTCAAATTTACAAGACATTTAACCTTACAGGCACTTTAAAGATATGATCAAATTGTATGACCAAATACTCAAGATTAATTAATGTGCACGACACAATTCTTATTCTTGTACTTCATGTACTAAGGCCTTCCTAAAATATTGTACGAATACATTTTAAAAATATATTTTTCTAAAACAATCTAATAAAAGCCTCTTCTGTAGAGTTCGAATAGGCAGAAAAAAAGTGACCTGCGGTTATTGTTGTGGTGTTTTCACACGCAGATGAGTGGAATGCTGTCCGCTTTGTGAGAACTGTCATCCTTCAAGTGCGCGTCCGTCACTGCACGCCCATGATGCGTGAACGATTGGGGCGTGGGCCGTGACCACCTCTCAATGTCAACCCGAGTTCACAAGTCTGCGGCGGCTTGTCTCTCACCTTCATGTCATTTTCTTTCCATTCAAAAACTAGAATGGCCCCAAGTAGAAAGTAGACCTCCACCAAGGCCATATAATCCTAATTTCATGATCAGAAACATTTTGTACTGTTAATTTAGGTTTATTGTGAGTGATGTTGGCGACACTAATGCGATATAATGAGATCACTCCAAAAAATTGTTTTACCTATGCCAAATCTCTCTCTCTCTCTCTTGCTCAGTCTCTCTCTCTCTCTCTCTCTCTCACTCACACTCTCTCTCCCTATCTCTCTGTCTCCCCCCTCCCTCTCTCCCTCCCTCCCTCTCCCTCTCCCTCCGTC
Source organism: Idiotropiscis lumnitzeri (assembly GCF_059441095.1). Taxonomy (NCBI): domain Eukaryota; kingdom Metazoa; phylum Chordata; class Actinopteri; order Syngnathiformes; family Syngnathidae; genus Idiotropiscis; species Idiotropiscis lumnitzeri. The sequence continues at coordinate 6,906,726 of NC_142399.1, forward strand.
TCCCTCTCTCTCTCTCTCTCTCTGTTTCTCTCTCTCTCTCTCTCTCTCTCTCTATATATATATATATATATATATATATATAGGGAATGGGTCTGAAATTATCATGTACCCTGCACTCTACGGTAGAATTTTGTGGGTCCTTAAACCTGCAGTCTTCAGATGGTGAAATTTTGCAGTGTCCGAAAATGTCAAAATAGCATTCCACATTTTGAGCAGTAAGATACTTTAAAACCACAAGTGCACAAGGGGTCAAAGGTAAAGCAGTTATATTGCTGTGTCAGCTTCCCTTTCATATTTCATCTGTTGAGGAGTCGCTCTTATCTGCCGCACATACACTTCCTGTTGCGGGAGTGTGTGCAATATCTCATTTTGCTGCTCAAAACCCTCAAACTACAAATCCCAACAAAAAATATGGCGAGATAACGTGAGGCACCGTGGAAATGCTGCAGCTAGCATGGTGCAGCGCCGGCGGAACGCGTTTAGCGACATAAGAGGATTCTTCCGTCGATCTCTTAAACGGCTTTTTTAGAGGGCATCAGCTATTTTGGAGCGGGGAGAAACTACTGTCAGATAGCTTTCCTTTCATTATTGTACACCTGGTAAGTAAAAAAAAAAAGAAAAAAAAAAAGCTTGTGAGGATTACAACATGCAACCAAACCGCTTTCTGTTGTTTTTTTTTCAGTTTTATGAATGGAAGAAATTGCTGTGAATTTTGTTTGACATCTGTCATCTCTCATCTTCAACACCACTCAATTTTAAAATAATTTTACCATTTTTTTTTTCAAATGAGTCTTTTTTTTCAGACCGCCAATAGCAGCCCTATCCCTTATCTCAATTCATAGTTTGTAGTATTGTTCACACGAAGAAGTCTATGTTGTTAAAACGTTTTGATTTATGTTGCTTTACGTGAAATAAAGCCACAACAGTTGCCAAATTAAATGTTTTGGTTCTCGGCTTGTTGGTTCTCACTGAGAATTGATTCCACTGTTACCACTTTGTCTGTAATGCATAATCCTGAGCAGTCGAACAGAAAGTCTTTGCTATTGGGTGGAAAACCTTGCCTATATTTAACTAAAACGGACTAAAACCTTTTTAAGTTTTCGTCGACTGAATTCACGAAAACTAGACTAAAACTTTTTGGGGAGTTTTCAGCGACTAAAACTCGACTAAAACGATCACGAATAGGAATGACTAAATGTGACCAAAACTAAAAAGCATTTTCGTCCAAAAGACTAAGACTAAATCTAAAATACCTGTCAAAAACAACACCGCTATGCACTACATTATAAGCTGCGACTGCAAACACACACACAGCATTCACACACACACTCCAAAAGTCTTGGAATGGTGCCATCTAGTAACTGGTTGGGGTTGCTGAGGTCTACCTGTCCACCCCCCCCCCACCACTGCTGAGCTCTGTGGGGGTAAGCAAGCAGTATACAGAAGCAGTGTGTACGTGAAGGTGTGGGTGTGTGTGTGTGTGTGCGCACACTGTCTTTACATTGTCAAGAAGCTGCTTTAGCATCAAAGGAAAGGTTTGGTTGAGGAGTGGCGGGGTTGGGGGGCATGACTCCACTTTCAAAGAAAATCGGACATTGTCTGGTGTCTACGTCTCCTATGCTCTGTATTGACGTTCGCCCTCTGGGTGGTCACATATGTTTGAATGTTTGTTAAGGCGTGCGACAGAGTAAATATTTGAGATTTCACACGGTCAATGAAACACAAGATGGAATAAGGCTTCTTGATTGGACTTTTAGTCTGAGATGTTGTCTGTATTCTTGGAGGGCGGACATTATGATTGTTCATATTTGAAGCCAGGATGGGAAAGGGCTACTGGACATGCTCAAATGCAGCAGTGGTTTTCTTAAAGTGAAAGAAAAAGACACAATGCCAAGAGGTTATCTGGCTTTTAAGCAGCGCCAAGCAGTGGAAATTAAGACAAGAGATGTGCGAGATAAGTGAAATGGGTTTTTGTGGAGTGAATAATTTGCAAAGGTGATTTGGTGATTACCTCGGGGTCGGCACTCAGGCTTTCATACAATATATGTGGAGCTGCAGGGTGCCCAAGTGGTAGGCCTGGAAGGAAAGAAACACTTTGGTTGGACATCTTAGTAATTCTTTCTCACAGGTATTCTTTCACTTTTGTGCACCCAGACAGAAGACGGTCGTCACATCCCCTCAAAAAATAAATAAATAAAATAAGTGCTGCCAAGTGACTGACGCACTCAAGCACAGCGTCAACCTCACTTCAAGCCTCAAAACGAGCCCGTGAACACAACCAATGGTCGCCCTTAAAACAAGACAAAACAGAGAACAACCTCAAAAAGGAATTGGCTTCTCCGCAGATTATCACTTGATACACTTATTTTATTTTATTTTCCATTTTTCATATCATTCATTTATCCTGCTGAGGATTTATGAAAAGCGGCGTTCTAAAGCATTGTTTCCCCAATATTTTAATACGGATTGCGAGATGTTTAAGTTCAGAGGGCAGAGTGCAGTTTGAATAACAGTCATTTGGGCACACACCGACTGAACAATTCTGGCTTGTTTCAAGACTAGACTAGATGGTTTCTAAGTATTGTAGGGCATCATTATCGGGCGGTGGAAAGGTTTTCCTGAACAATCTGATACCCTTTTGGCCTGTCAAGAAATGATCTCGATTTTATATCACTGTAAATACAAATCCAACCGTGAAGGCTGTTGTTACGTGCCTCTGTGACTTTTGGCACTGGAAACGGGTGCGACGACAATTTAAGGACTACTAGAAAAGAACCAACCAAAATACACTTCACTTAGTAGTTGGGCCCCTTCAGTGAGTTGGAATTTAAGACAAGAACTTGGAAAAATTGTACAGTGTTTGTGCAGTTTAAGAGAGAGCTGCTGTATGTGAACCACTACACTACAGATAGTTTTAGTCAAAATCTTGGTCAGTGTTAGCTCAACAGAATAATTTGCAAACCTACGTGTTATAATAAATACAGTACCCCCTATTAAAATCAAGTTATATTTTGTTTCCAGTGATCCTCCCGCCCCTTCATATGTTATCCGAGCACCTGTGGCGGCACAATACTCGCGCCCATTGAGAACAGAGAGGACGACGTCACACGTGAAGCCTGGCAGCGGCGTATACGCTTACAAGCTACACTGCGGTGTATCTTCGTTTTGACGGGAGGAAGGGCAAAGCGGCGCCAGGCAGCGGCCCCAGAGCCGTTCAGTCTCGCGGGAGCCCATTCTCAATAGAAATGATGGACAGGTAGAACAAAATGAGGCGAAGGTAATACTGCTCAGGAGAGGTGACAGGTACAGTCACTCTGAATGCGTGTGTGTTTTACAAGACACGTCAATCAGCAGCAGAGGGAAGCTGCTCTGATGTGGCCTCTGGGCAAGTCGTGAGTGTGAGTGCGTGTGTGTGTGTGTGTGTGTGTATGTGTGAGAGAGAGAGAGAGAGACAGAAAATAAGTCACTCACTGAAAGTTGCATTCCAGGTTCAAGGGGCATGCAGGGGTAAAGAGTTCAGATGTCAAAACTGAGCTTTTTTTCCCCCCTTATCAGTTGGCCAAATTGTTGAGTTTATTAGGTCAGAAGGTTGCATAAATGGACAAAAGTCATCTTCCGCATGTTTAAAATGTGACAATTCTGTCAATTACACAGATATCTTGCCCACAAAAAAAAACATGAATAAATATGACACATTCAACTCATTGATGCCCTGAAAAGAATTGAAAAGTGTGATCGATGATTATGATTAATATTACTGTCATTTCAAGTTCTTCCAGGTCCTTTGTTTTAATTTCCAGTATGCGAATTCAACTTTCAAAAATTGATGCCCAATGAGAAAAAAAACCTCCAATAAAAAAAGAAAAAAAAATGACATTGGCATGATAAAACTATTCAAATCAAATGGAGACATAATGAGAAAAAATGTTTAACTTATTGATTATTTTCATATAAATTCTTGTCATACAGTAAGTAACTCAGTATTTTGTGGGGGTTTTATTTAGTTTTAAAAATTTTATCTGAAATACAAGCAAATATACTGTGTCCTTGTATGGATATTAGTCTTTTACTTAACATTGAGCTTTTATTTGATCTTCGCTCCTGTAATGTGCACACACTTTGCAGCGAATAAAAGATGATCTCATAAATTTAACTAATTGATCCAAAAGCAGGACTCTAAGTGCAAAGTCCAAACCCCTTTAAACATGATCTTGTGGCCCGAGTGAGCAAAGAAAAGCAGGCGAGGAGGGAGGAGGATGCCGCGGAGATGAGAGGAGGCTTTTCTAAGCACAAGTGTAAACGTCATTAGAGGAACTAATGGAGGGAAGAAGGTGGGAAAAAAGGGAAACTCACTCCAGCAGAGGTATTTACCCAACGCCTGGAGCAGAAAGACAAACACAGCCGCAGTAATGACTGAGAAAGAAAATGTGTGTGTGTGTGTGTGTGGGGTGGGGGGAATGATGGAGAGGAAGTAAAAGTGGGGAAGACATCCCACTTGATTATGCCTTCAACATGTTTTTAACCATCCAAATCATTCAAACATTTGCACACTGGGGCAGTAATGCTTGTCGCTCTCTTCTGTTCCACTAATAGTGCTAATCCCGGCAAGCGTTTCGCTAAAAGCTCGGCGTATCTGCCCCTGCGGCGACGCCCAAGGGCATGAAAGGCAATACTTCCACAGCAGCTTCACAATTGGCGGGCCAGCCGGCTTCAAAGAGATTGTGGGCCGCGATGCGCCTCGGCGGTGCCGCTACCCTGTCGCCGTCGAGGTGACGCGTGTCACATTGACACGCTGGGGTTTTGTTTACGCTGTTGGGATTTTCTGCTCCTAAAGCCCGATCGCTGCCCCCGTGGTTCGCCCCACACCTTTTGACCACAAACACCGCAGATGAGGCCACTGTCTCCTCCAAAAATATTGGCACGGCACGGTCAATTCCTTTGTTTTTATTGCATACTGAAGACATTTGGGTTTCAGATCAAAGGATGAATATGAGACAAAGGTTCATAATCCCAGCAGTTATTTCATTGTATTTGCATCTAGATGGGTTAAACAACTCAGGACCGAGCACCTTTTGTTTGAACCCATCCACGTTTCAAGTGAGCAAAGAGTATTGGAAAAGACAACATTAAATTAACATTACTTGTTGCATCCGGCATTTGAAATGCTCGCTCTTCTCTCAGCTTCAATGTGCAACTAGAAACACAGTCACGTGTTCCAATACTTTTGCTTACTTGATGTTCCAATACTTTTGCTTACTTGATAAGTGCGTGGGTTCAAACAAAAGATGCTGTTCTGAGTTGTTCAACACATCTCGATGTAATTACCATGAAATAGAAGCTGGAAGTTTGAACTTTTGTCTCAAATTCATCTTTTGATCTGAAACCCAAAAGTCTTCAGTAGACCATAAAAACGAGAGGAACTGGCTTTGCCATTCTAATGGTTTTTGAGGGGACTGGGCTTGGAGTCACATTCAAAATAAAGCATCCGGACACACATTAAATCTTAATTAATGTGTCATACACTAAGTCTAGTGAACCAACAGACCAAGCACATGATTCTCTCCACTTAATGTAACCAACGCTAGAGATTTTGAAGCACGCGATTATGTCTTCCAAGCGTGCATTTATTGGCCATGCTTTGTGCACTAGAAACAGAAAAGTAACGTTACCAAACGGTTCCCACAAAATTGGAAGCAAACGATCAAAAATCACTTAGCCGAGGACTCTAGTTGTGACCTGAAACTTGTCCACTCTATCACATATACATAGACAACCTCAAGCTGACCACCACCCATGCGGCCAACTTTCAACAAACACCTGTCAAAGGCTGTTGATGTCGAAGTCCTTTAAAGTTGCTGTCAGGCTCATGGAGCGGGCCCAGACCCCGGAAGAAAGGAAAGGTCACGCCAAACGTCCCCTAGACTTCTTAACAGTTTTATTCACCCGTCATACGCTCACACACGGGCTGTCTGTCACCTCTCAGATGAGGCCGTGACACCTCGGACACGCCTCAGCGGGCAGCCACCGTCTTTCTGTCTCGCTCCACCTGTGACGGGTTGACACGATGGTGAGTCGCGAGTCGATGGCGCTCAGAGCAAAAGGGTTCGCTTCTCTTTGCCACGACCTCTGAGATGGATTCCGGTGTCGTTATCACCTTTGCAAACCCCCGACTGAGGCATTCTGCCATCTACAAGTAAATAAACAATCCTTTCCCCTGTCTTGGCTACTTCCAGCAATGACCTGGCAGACGTCAATCATACTTAAGGAAAGTGCCTCATCTACCAAAAACAAACCCAATCTTGGATCTTAAATTTCATCATCATTTTCCTTTCATTTAAACAATTGACAATGAAAATCTGAACGATGACCCTCACACGCCCTTTTATCATTACAGCTCCTCCAAATAATTACCAAAATTTAACCCCATTCTCCACCGACATCAACTGGCTCAGGCAAAAAAAAAAATCTTTTTTGGGTTCAACCCATCCATCGATGGCATTTCGTTACTATGGTGGCAATCTAATCTAAATTTGTCCATAAAATGGATTGCGGTGTCGCTAACCTAACGCAGTGGTTAATTCATAATTAAAGGACCTCCTGTCCAACCAAAATAATTACAGCACATTTAATGGAGATACTAGGAATTAAATTTTCGCCATTTGAGTCACTGTCATTGTTTCCACCATTGGTACGATGTCACACCCAACAGTGGAACCGTAAATCGGAACCGAAGCGCCATGGGGTGAACTAAACCAAAATGTACCATGTAGTAGAAATTTCCCTTATATCAATTAAATAAAAATGAACCCTTCATCCATGTGTCCACCTCGCCTGCTGACTAACAAACAGATGGAGTCACACACACGACTGATGCACCACCCGTTTTTTTCCCTCCACAAAAGTTAGGTCCAAGGCAAAACCCCTACAAGAGTTAATTCTGTACTTATAAATGGCACAAAAGCAGAGCAGAGCCTCTATTCGTGGGTCAAGTCTTGTCTTGTCAGGAGCGCTATCTTCTTCCCGTTGGAGCTGACAGCTGGGAGCAGCAAAGGAGCAGCCGCCGGGCATCACAGTTAAACATACTTGGCCCATTTGACGTCTGGAGCGTATAGGTTCAATTTTCGCATTTTGACTATTCATCTTCAGCTGTACCCGACAGTGTGAACAGGGCCATGGCTCAAGTAAAATGCAGGAAGTTGGAAAAAGCAGCCGACGGGAATAAGCAATGATCGTTTGACTGACCTATTCAAGTTCCTGCTCATTTTACACTGTCTGGCCCATTGTTATGTTCATGTACTGACAGAATGTACAGTACATCACAAAGATCATGCCAGTCATCATTAGGCTCAAGTTTTGACTGATGATATTTTGTTTCGCTCAATTGTGTGGCTGCTGTGATTGACACAGCTGACAAACAATTGCTACTGAGGCAAACCTGTTTTCCATCCTTACGTTACATCGAGATACTCTTGTTTGACATCATGTTCCAATCTGAACTGGACCAATCATTGAGCTCTATTCAAACTACTGTCATGAACTATACTGAAGAAATATATGCTCCCATTAATTGCCAGAAAGGGTCTTTCATCTTGATTCTTATTTGCATGTCCATATTTTGTACCCAGTTATGTTGCCAGTGCACAAAGCAAGGCAAGACTTCCCTCAAGCTTATAAATTTTGTAGGTAAAATTCACACTACGTCCCATTAATTTTGTCCATTTGTTGACTGTTTCACCCTCATGTCACGTGTCCCAACTTTCAAACCAAACTGGCACTTGTTTCTATTCACACACATACATATGCTTAAGGTCGTTTGGGCGGGCCCACATCCCAAACGGCCCTTCTGTTGTCACGGCAACAAGCAGCTATCCTGGCTAACATCTGCTGAGCGACCCCGGGCCACTCGGAACGGGCCTTAATCCCCGCACGGAGCCGTGTTGTGGGGGAAAACATTCTTTCCTTTCTTTCTGGGGAGGGGGGTGTCGTATAGAGAGAGGGAGAGGGGGAGGAGAGAGAGAGAGAGAGAGAGAGAGAGAGAGAGAGAGAGAGAGAAAGTCAAAGAGAGAAAGAGAGAGAAGACAAACAGGACGAGCCATGTTGCTGGTAACCTGCAGGCGAGCGGATCACAGTGTTGTCTGCTACGTTGCGTGGCCCCTATACCAACTCCACCCCCCCCCCACACACACACACACAACATTATGGCTGTGCAGAGGGGTGTGACAGCCAGCTTTCGGCAGTGGGTTGCCATCGGCGGTCCAGTTGGATGGATTTGGGCTCGGGGGTTAATAAAAGGTCTGGCGAGCTGGCCTTGGTCTTGGTATGCTAAAACGACATCACTTTGATAAGCGTTGATTAGTACAAAAAAATGTGAAAAAATTATCTGCAGTGATACACAAATGTGCTGTGGTCACCTGTCAGTGAGTGACGTAAAAAAAAAAAAAAAAAAAAAAGGGAATTTTTTTTGCTGTTGTGCATAGTCCATGGAAAGCATTTTTTATATCATTGATATGCAGTTTGTGTACTGGTCTGCTTTTTGTACTCATTCACAGCTAGACAACATTGGCATACTTGTAGGATAACTGCATGTCACTATAGTGAGGCAAAAGTGTGCACAAGACGCCAACAAATACATACTTTGAGCGACCAAATCTAATATTAAATTTGTTTTAGGTTCGTGGTTGAACAGTTTGAACGGTACTGGTAATGTAATTAAATTAATATTCTTACAGATTGCACTGTAATGTATTAAAATTCATTTTGCATATTAGTTAGTGGACCCGAGCATTTGGCCACTGAACAAAAAAATTGTACAGGAGAAACAACTGAGAAATGGAGTCGATTTGATCAAACGTAGTTACAATTTTTAACTCACCTGGTGGGTTAAAAATCGACCAACCCATTTTGCTGGATCAAATTGAGTGCTGATGGGTTGGTGCTGTAATAACCCAGGGTTCAAAATAAACCAATTTGGGTTATTTTTGACCCAACAATTTTTAGTCTGTAGTCTAACCTTTTTATACCACCGTCTGAAAACTTTGGCATACAAGTAGTAAAACTACATACTACTAGTGAGGCAAAGCTACTATTGGGCATTTTGTTGCTAGTCCAGAAGACTAGTAGAGTGTGGCACATGCCTACTAGTTGGGCCAAGTAATGTTACTAGTGCAGCACACTACGTTACAAGTAAGAAATAATTGCATTCCAGTAGGCCAAAATATAAATAAACTAGGAGTGGGAATAAACATTACTAGTAAGAAACAGTCATTCTACTAGTGCCCGGAACCGTCTCACTAGTGAGGACAAAGAGCATACTAGTATATAGACCTTAATCTGGATTTCAAGCATATTAAAAAAAAATGTTCAAAAAGCTTTCCATAAAGACGTATGAAGTCAGCATGCAGCAGGTTAGTGTCCCCTAGTGGCTACTAAAAAAAAGACTGGAAAAACAAAAATAAACAAAAAAAAAAATAATAATTTAGACCCAAAGTATCCCTGTGAGGTCTAAAATTACAAGTTGGCATATCAAAAACAAGCCGAGCCTCGGTAATATTCTGATAAGCATCTCCTCCGGGGAGGAGATCTGCAGTGGAGAAATGAAGATGCTGCTCCGTCAATCAGTCCATCAGCGGCTATGAAATATGCATTTGTCTTAATATGGAGTTTGATTCCATCAAAAGCCATTTCACGGACCATTTGCTTATGCAAACGCCTTTGGGAGACAGACAGCAAGAGAGAGGGAGTGCGGTCGAGGCTCACTTGGAAGAAAAAACACACCTCCAGCATGCTGCGTGTGCGTGTGTGTGTGTGTGTATTAGGAATTTTAATTGAATAGTTCTGCATCAGTGCCAAGAAGTTACTTGGAGTGTTTGCAGAGGCTTGCGTTCGCTCTGATTGTCAACATGGATGACCTTTTCCCTCCAATATACAAACACAAGAAATACAACGCTTTTTCACCATTTCATTTTTCCATTTTTTTTTTTTGTGTGTGTGCTAAAACGGTGCCCAGTCATGTACTTTGGCGTCCAGCTTGCGTTGCCACTCCTTCAATTTATCAGAATCTGGGTGATATCCGTCAAAGTTGTTTGTTAATTAATTATTATTACTTAGCACAAGCTTGTTAACTCGCAAGCTAGTTGGTGGCTCGTTGGAGCGTGGAAAGCACTGGGAATTTATTTTTTACATTTCAAAATTTGGCAGGGTTGTTAACGGCACTCTTTTTTTTGTGATGTGCAAAATTGGCAAGCGTTGCATGTTTTGACTTTACAGGAACGATAAAAATATAAGAAAATGTTAATAAGTACAAAAATAAATCCTGGGCGTGTGTGCCATGTCAGCCAAACCGTCCTCAGAATTTTATGGTTTCTGTCTTGGCCAATATCACACCACTTCACACAAAGGCTGTGAAGACCATTACAGTTGGTTTGTGAAATGGAAGTAATTAACGAACAAAAGGAAATAAAAAAAGAACATTCCTGGAGGCGGTAATAGCGGTGAAAGCACCTTTTAGAAGCAGGTCCATCATCTTTCATCAATCAATCCTTTACTTGCACTTTCTGTTATTTTCTGATTTAGTAGGCTGTCTTTTATTTCTGTTCTTGTTTTAAAATTATTTTAGTTATTTGTTTTTAAAGACTTTTAATTGTTGAACCTTTAATCACGAGAATCCCACTGAGTTACCTGTGGAGGAAATTTGCTGCATAAATAAAGCTGCCTTGCCTTGCCTTTAAAAAAAGAGGCTCAAAACACCATTCAAATATAAAATCCCACCCAGGTTAAGATGTGTGCAATGGCAACCAATCTTCTGGTTTTACGTTTGTCTCCCACTAACATTAACGCAAGGAATCCTGCTAATTTACAGGTCAGGCCATCAGTGCTCATCTAAAATGGTGCAGCTGGTAGTGTTGACTGTGGTCCTGCACTGACACCTAGTGGGATAGAACACGAGACTAGGCCCAATTTTAGCACCAGAGCAACAGTGCAATGAAGCACAAAAATCATCCATTTTCGACAGGGACATGACAGTAATACCGAGACCCACTATGCGGGAGGCAACTGCAATCTGGTCCATAGTCTACCGGAGCAGATAAAAAAAAAAAGTTGGGATTCCTCCTGGTTATACAGTATCTGCCTCAAAGGCTGTCGACGTGACGGGGGTCTCGCTCAGGTGCGCCCTTCAGGCCCAAGTGGAGGAGCAGAATAGGGTAGGCGATAAATAAATAAAAAAGGTGCTGAGAGGAGGGAGGTGAAAGGACAAAGGAGGCAAAGAGGAGGTGGAATGAGGAGAATTAAGCGAGCGACGCTCCAAAATCCTTGGCTGAACTTTACTCAAAGTCACTTCTGAGTGGCTTCTAGGGACAAAAGAGTTACCTTATTTTTACAGAAAAGACAAAAGAGGAGCACCGGGTGAGTGTTGCAGATGGGCGCCAGATCCTATCATGCCAATGCTGCAGCTTTTGTGAAAAGTCTAATAGTCTCACATAAGTTGACATAAACGGTATATATGCAAATGCTCAAATAAAAGGTACATTGGTATTCAAAACTGCAAAAATAAATAAAATATACACAACACAAAACTACACTATACAGCAGAACCTTCAGATAGATTAAATTGTTCCGTGACCATGCTCGCAACTCACAACACAAACATCTCAAATGATGTTTCTGTGTGTGGTTGCGCGTGCGCGAGCATATGTGTGTGTGTGTGTGTGTGTGCGTGCGCGCATGCACGCTTTGGCCACCCAGGGGGAGTATAACACAGGCATACGGACATACATGAAGACAGACATCACAGTACAGTCAGCATCAATATTAGCCGTTCTTCTCATAGGATAAAGAATATATGTCTGTGAGGGTGGTGGTGACATTAACTGTCAATATGTGTTGCTCCACTGTTTGTGTTCAAAAACTGTAAATCAACCGCATAGCTTTGCGTAAAAACACTCAGTTTCGCTTAATGCTAACAAATAATGCAAAACCATTATAGACAAGCTAACAACCCTTTGAAGAAGAGATATTTTGACACAAGAGGTGGCGCAACTCATGTAGACAGACACTAAAGTATGACTACTAATTTCTAGACTATTTTAGGCTTGTAATTTGTTTGTTTGTGTTCAAGTATGTTTAAAAGGTGTGTTTTAGTAAGTTTAAAATGTGTTTGAATTGCATGGAAAGGGTAAAACTACTTTAAAAATGTCATTTTGGAAATAGTTTGCTGAGAGCCCTCTGAAGTGTGCACAAAGCAAAGTCCACAAAACCATGCTTGGGTGACTTTGGTGTGGAGGAGCATCTGACATATTGTCAGTTTGTTTTGGAGTTCGTACACAGCGTATGTTTCGTGTCTTCCTCCGTCATATTTGCGACAGAATTACAGCAAACATCGTTTTGAATCGTGTGATTTTCCCCCCAGGGATTTTGACAGGGCCAGTGATATTTTCTGACACCGTAATCGCCTTGGCATGTACAACATATCAGATAATATTTGAGTTACTGCGAAGCCTAAATTATTTGATGAGGCCAAAAAATGCTCACCTTCCAGGTCCTTTCGAGAAGACAAAAAAGGCTTGCAGCAACGACAACAACAACAGTAAAATCACTGCAAATAAAGACACAGTAAGAGACAAAAGTAAATGAATTGCATGTCGAACGAATCAACACAGTCACGCTACACTGATTTGGGGGTTAATCTATAATGTAAAATGACAGCGTTGTTCTCATCTTTTTGTGACGGCTGGTCCAAAAGAGACGCTAAGAGTTACATTGAGAAAGAAGCACAAACGGAGTTTACCATCAGAAGTGATTAAAGTTGCTGAACTTATGTTGTGCCCACGTCTTCTTTCGGGTGCTCCACGTCCGTCCAACTTGAATTGAACGTCCACCCGTCGCTAACAAAACACGACAGACCCCACTCTGTCTAAAAGATCGCTGTAATTTAGCTCCCACGTTGCTAAATGCTAACTGCTGTGGCACCATTGGTGTCGCTAGGCAACAAGCCGCGCTATCCGGCTAACACGCTAACGGTGAGACTGACGGAATCAAATACAGCGACCGATGGGCTTATGTGTCGGGTAGCTTCATAGGGGCGCTTAACTCATGTTTGTAAGAATCTTCTATAAGATACTTGCTGGAAAACACGTCATTTATGGCTGCTTTTTGTTTTACTACAAAAACTACAAATGCCACGAAAAAAACACATAACGACACTTCCCACAGTTCCTAAGGCCCTGTCTCGAGCGCCCCAACTCTCGCGATAGACCCATTTTTTTTTATAACCGGATGACCGACTAACTGGCTAACTCAGTGAGCAGTTGGACGTGAAGCTATCGACAACATGGTGAGTACTCGCAACTCATGGAGATTAGATAGTCGTATTCATCTTGCATCAACGTAGAATGCGTACGTTTTGACAGTTTGTGATTTAATTCGTGATTTAAAAAAATGATAAACGTATGACTTTTATTACGTAACACAACTCAAGCTGTACGGTGAACGGTAGACCGCCAAGTTCGAAGTTGTTGAGAATTGGTAGAAAGTTTGCATGAAATTGTAACGTGAATGTAACTGTTGCGGTTAAGTTGTTTATTCCCTTTTATGTAATGCATGAAGAGGAAAGCTCACAGAGACTATATTTGAACTGACCTGATTAAAGTTAATCCTGTGTAAACGAGAATGTCGACAACACTATGAAAGTGTACCACCTCCTGCCTGCCTACCTGCCTCACCTACCTACCCTTGTTTGTGAATCAATGCTAATTGTACTAACACTTGCTCTCTACCTTGAACCCCTTCTACCCCCAACCCCCCTTTACAGTCTGAGCCAATTAGAGTTCTGGTGACCGGCGCTGCAGGGCAGATTGCCTACTCGCTGCTGTTCAGTATTGCCAAAGGAGATGTCTTTGGCAAAGATCAGGTAAACCCTTACCCCTGTAGTCACTGCACTCTCCATATCTTAGTAGGGCGTGTCACGAAACTAGGACTCCTGTTAGAAAATGGCTGTGTGCGTGACTTTGACAAGCCTGTTGTGCCTGTGAGAATTGATCAGCCCACAAAGAGAGGTTCGTCCTTGAAGCCTGGTGAAATGGATCCAGTGCCAACCACCTCGGGCTGTAATTTAAAACCACACCTTAGGAATGCGCAGCACATTGCTGCCTTGGCCGGGCTCATTGGCTTCCGGACGGTCCGAAGTAGTCTTTATGGCATGATGGTAGTTTTCCATTTGTTTCCTGTCTTTTATTCCAGCAAATCACACTGCTCCTCTTGGATATCCCACCTATGATGCCCGTCCTGGAAGGTGTTGTCATGGAATTGCAGGACTGCGCCCTCCCTCTTCTGAGAGGTAACCATTTAACGACAGTCGCCCCCTTCTATTCACAGGAGATAGGGAATGAGCCCTGCATGGGTAGAAAAAAGTCCATAAATAATTGAAGCTCATCTCCAAGGTGACTGAGAGGCTTTGTAAAGCGTTATGGGCTCCATAAAGCTCTATACAAGTGTGCTCCGTTTCCCATATGTCACTAGATGGCGCCAAATATTTTTATGAGACATGGCTTTAGCCTGAGCACAAAAAAATGGTCTTTCCATGTTATCTGCTTTGTGTACACATGGGGGGGGGGGCGTTCTGTGAGAGTTTCCCCTTTGACCACACTCTGACATGGATCCAAAACATGTCAGGTGTTCCACCGCTAAGTCACAATTCACTACTCGCGCATTTACTTGGTTGTGGATTTTGGTTTTGAACCTGTACAGTAAGTTGATGATAATATATTTGATTAATTGGTGTTCAGGCCAAAGACGAAGTATTGCTTTGATGCCATCTTGTAGCATCTTGGTTGCAAAGAATTATCCTGACTTTGCTTGTTGCATCTATAATCTATGTTGATCGGGGCTGTACATTTCTTGTAGATTTTCACTTTTCGTAGCAGGGCTTGGTCCCTATCCCCACACTGTAGAACGATATCTATACACATAAGTTGATGCACGTCAAGATTGTCCTCCCCCGCAGAAATTGTTGCCACTGACAACGTGGAAAAGGCCTTCAAGGACCTGGATGCCGCCATCTTGGTGGGTTCCATGCCCAGGAGGGAAGGCATGGAGAGGAAGGACCTGCTCAAAGCCAATGTGGCCATCTTCCGGACCCAGGGAATGGCCTTGGAGAAGTATGCCAAGAAGACCGTTAAGGTAGTAACACCAGGAGTGCTCAGTTATCCCTCTTTGGATGTCTTTTTCACATGAATGTAACTGATTGTGATATTTTCAGGTTCTGGTGGTCGGAAACCCAGCCAACACCAACTGTCTGATTGCAATGAAGTCTGCCCCCTCCATTCCCAAGGAGAACTTCTCTTGCCTCACACGCCTCGACCATAACAGGGCTCGCTCTCAGGTATGTCTTTTGCGGGGTTCAAGTTTCTGTTACTGTTTGATAAATGCTGTTGTACAAAATACATTCCCATCTTCCCACTTGTTTGTAAGCCTGCCAATAATGCACTTCATCTCCCTCCACCTGTTCTGCAGGTTGCGATGCGCTGCGGTGTCCCCGCCACCAACGTCAAGAACGTGATTATCTGGGGTAACCACTCGTCCACGCAGTACCCAGACGTTCACCACTGCAAGGTCAACAAAGTGGACTGCTTTGATGCCGTCAAGGACGAGGCTTGGCTCAAAGGGGACTTCATCTCTGTGAGTATAAATTACAGTAGTGATTTTTAGATGTTTTATGTTTTCTTTTTGCATGGCCATTTGTGATATTGTAACACATTCGCAGTCATGCATGTGCCAAAGCAACAGGTGATGCTACAAGTTGTACAAGCTTTTAAAAAGCCAATTTGGTCCACCACTCACTTCAAGAAATGAAGCTAAAATGACAAGGACCTTAAAAGAGCGCTGCTGAATCTAGAAGTGATGAGTTTTTATTTTATTTTTTTAAGCAGCATTGCGTTAGTATTTTTCTTTAATTTAAAATATTCGCTAGTGTGCTTATGTTGATTTAAGCATTACATTGTAGCTTTATTAATTTGATGGCTGAAAATCAGTCCACTGAAACAATAGTGCACACTGTAACATCATACAAAGGAGACAGGTGGGGTAGGGTAGGCTTTTTCCTAACCACAATACATAGAGACAAGCAGAATTTAGGCAATATGAATGCGCTTAATCTCTGGAACAATATTAAAAAGCCTCTATGGTTGCAGTTAGATTATCTTAATTAAATCGCTGGCGCGTTAAGCATTGTATCATGACAACACAAAGGGAAACACACATTTAATCTAAGAAAGGTACTTAAATCAAGTAGTTAGTTCATTTAGGCCTGGCTATCTATCTAGCCAGTCCAGAAACCTCCTCTCTGTTTTTTTTTTTTTTTTAAAAGTCAGTTTTCAGTGACGGAATACATTTGTGTCCAAATCCTTGTTTGTGCGGACACGTCCCAGTGTTTACTAATCTCATCCGTGTTGCCGCGCCGCAGACGGTGCAGCAGAGAGGCGCTGCTGTCATCAAGGCCAGGAAGCTGTCCAGCGCCATGTCTGCGGCCAAAGCCATCTGCGACCACATGAGGGACATCTGGTTCGGCACCCCGGAGGTAAACCGACATCTCCATCCAGTATATCGCTAAGTTTTTACTCTCTGGGGATGAAGTGAAGTATGCCCACACCAACATTTTGAGTGACACTTCTAAACAAATTTGTCCTCCTTTTCATCCAGGGTGAGTTCATCTCTATGGGCGTGTACTCCTCAAACAACACCTACAAAGTCCCAAATGACCTCATCTACTCCTTCCCTGTCCAGATCAAGGTTGGTATTCACTGGAGTGGCCTTAATGCACACTGTGCTGCCCCCTTTGGTGTGCATGCCTTAGCTCGGGGATAGGCACATGACCATGTGGCCCGTGCCCACACTCTGAGTGGTCCATCTATTGATTACTCCAAGAAATGTATTTACATTTTTTTTTTTAAATAAATCAATAAAATTGGGGGGGGGGGCTCAAGCAATCAAATATTTTGGCATTTGGATATCCTACTGAAAATATATTGAATAAAGGGTTTTCTGATACTTTTTTTTTCTAAGTTATATGTACTGAAGCCTAAAAAAACTCACTTCTACTTAACAATGGAAAAGCAGATGCTCAACATTTTACACTAAATTTAAACTGTGCATAGCAGCATACTATGTTCCTCTCTTGAAACATTAGTAAGAATTTAGATAGATCTCTGTACTTAGATTTTGGTTTATGAGATGAAGTGACGTCAGAACTACAGTAGTGAATTTGTGGGCTAAAACAACACACTTGACTAAGCCTGGTTTATTAGAAAGTGATTACCAGGAACGTTGACTGTGTCAGGCTGTTGGCATCCAAGTGTGTTGTGCCATTTTAGGTCTATGAACTTGAGTACTGCTAGCGCTAAACGCTGCCAACAGATGCCAGACAATACAATGTCAGGTGATTAGAGTTTTGACGCCAATAAATGCCATACCAAGGCATTGATGTCCCGATATTATTTGGTATGGTTATATTTTGAAATTGACCTTCTCACCGCATTGGCGGTTTTCTTGACTACTTTGTTAGATGGTTAAATACTAGTTTTCCCATGGAGCCATATAACCCACTTAAAAAATGAATTATTTGACATATATGAGGGGTTTCAAAGACATGCAGTATTTACTTCCCATGGTAACTAATTATATTCACGAAGGAGTAATTCATTTATTCAGTTACTTTTTTTAGGAACGTAATTAGCAACTCCAGCTGAATGTTTTTTTTTATTTATTTTTTTTAACTAATTTGCCCAACAATGGTTGCTTGTTGTGGCACCACTGTACTTGTAACGTTGCAGCTTACACTGCAATTAACATGCTGGTTCTTTCTCTCGCTCCTCAGAACAAGTCCTGGAAAATAGTGGAGGGCCTGGCCATCAATGACTTCTCTAAGGCTAAGATGGAGGCCACAGCCACAGAGCTGATAGAAGAGAGGGACACAGCTCTGGAGTTCCTGGAAAAGTGACTACGTTGCAACGCCCGCCTGTGACACAGCACTCCCTTCAAAGTCCTTGTTATTCCTCTTATGTCCATGTGTGTATGTAAGAGATGTAGTGTGTGTTTTCTTGCAACTTTGGGGTGGGAGTGGAAATGGAACGCTTTGGTACTGAAATGGATCCCAGGGGCACATAGTTGCAGTTATGCAGACATACTTTTTAAAGGTTACAAGCACAACAGCTTCAATTTCTTTTTGGATTCCTTGACTTTCCGGGCTCTCCCTTGTAAAAGGCATTAGCATCCTGGCTGCTCCAAACACTGTTGTCTAATCCTCTCTATCTTTTATCATGAATAACTACACTCCAAGAGTCACTCCAATGTGAGTGTTAGGTCCATATAATTTTGCACCTGTGGCTCGTGACTTCATTTGTAGTTTTGTAGTGCTGGAAAAAAAAAACTTGAATCTTAACCCGTTCATGCTGAAACAATAAAAGACTTGAACTGCATTGGGATTTCATTCATTGAGTTTACTCAATTCCAATGAAAAATGCATGCATATATTTGAATTATTGATAATTAACCTGTGTTGCTGGTTCCCTCTTGTGTTGCCACAGGGAAAATAATTTAACCAACTTTTTAAAAACCCTTTCACTGCTCTTTGAGTTTAAGTCTCAAAATTTGCTGACATTAAGCTCTATGTATGTGACATGTTGGAATGTGGCCTTCAAAGATTGAGGTCATGTGAGTTAAGCTATTCAAGGTTATCCCTGTGAAAGATGTTTATGTTCTAGCATGATGACAAATGCTACACAAATTTGACCAGGCAACAAAACATTTGAAAGCCTCAATAGATCGCTGCATAATATATTAGCGATGGTGAAGCCACAATCTTCTCAGCATACTTCTAAATAGGTACTTGTATTGTCAAACGTTGCTCTTTGCTTTAAGTGTACATGTGATCTATTTGAGATGGAAGGGTAGCAGTGTCAACTAAGCTTGAAGGTTGTTTTAAGCAGGCCAGTGAGTGTTTTGGGGTGACTGGGCTTGAGGAGCTGTGGATAGCAGCCAATAGCAGCTCCTGGGTCAATCCGCATTTTATTTATGGGAACAGAACAGGTGAAGAGCACCAGCAACTGTGACCTACTTTAAACGTGGGCGTGACAATATTAAAAAATATTAGCATGCATTATCGACATGACAAGGAAGGAAAATGTTTTTTTTTATTATAATTTTTATTTTTTTAAGATGGAAATTTGTGGAGGCACACATTTGGAAATTTAGAAATGTTATTTGTGTCGGACAATTGGCTCTTGACAATTACAGCACAGAGACGTCGTACTGGCCTCGCTTCACGCTTACGAACCTCCAATTTGTTCTTGAAATGCCGTCCACGTTTCGCACAAACCCATTGGCGCTTGGCAATGACGTCAGGAGAACATCGCGCGCTCATTGGCTTTGTCTCGCACTGACGGCTTCCAATTCGTTCTTGTTTGGAATGTCACTTTATAGAGGGGAGGGGGGAAAACTCATCAGCTATTTTTACCCCCACCCTAGAAATTCCACATGTATTTTAGCTTATTTTTAAACGGCCAGCCAGAATTGTGTGGTGCGCTATAAACGCTTGTGAGGAGATAAATATTCGCGTGTGTGAGTGTGTGTGTGTGCGTGCGTGTGTGTGTGCGTGCGTGCGTGCGCAGTGTGAAGTGTTGTGGTGTGTGCGTGTCCTCTGCGGGGAGTTGCTTGCTGTGGTCCCTTTCGAACAGCTGGACCGGGCCGATCGCCGGCATCCTGCGGCCAAGCGGTAAGATGCCCGGTTTTGTCGACGTTTTCGCCCTTTTCCGCTTTTTTAAGCACGTAGCTGTTTAGCTAGCTTAAACCATCGGGGTTTCTTTCCTCCGGAGGCTCATTTTACCCACAGCGGTTCCTCTTCTCCGCGGTGTGTTCATGGCGCCTCCGTTTTTCGGGCTTTCCTGTGCGCATCGTCTACGTGCTGCGTTCGCTCGCTGCTATGCGATGGTTAAGTTCCCTTGGCTACCACGGGTGGATGGGAGTGTTACTCTCGATAGGTTAATAATTGACGTGGGGTGTGTGTGTGTTACAAATTAAAAGCGAGGAGAAAACGCCGCAGTAAAGTGGTCGTAAAATCACAAGCAGGGGAGTTGGCGTTGAAGAGGAAGAGGAGGAGGGAAGAATGTGGAAAAACCTGGGTAGAGGTCAGGAGTCAGAGCCAGGCCCTGTGACGTGGTTTATGTTGGGAGAAAAGGAGGAGATTGGGGATAAAAAAAAATAAAACGACGTTTGTGGGACTACATCGATATTTGGCGACCGGCCAATGAGATAAGTGCGAATGTGTCCTTGTTTTTGCTCCTTTTTATGACTCGGACGGGATGTCCTATGCTGTGGTGCTCCGCTGGTGATTGGACGTTCATTGCATGAATGGACAGTCAGCACTCAGCACAGGAAACTTTACTGCGCCGCGGGATGACACTTTGGAATTAACTGGCAACTATTACAAGCTTTTATTCGTTTTAGCATCTTATTTCCTGACTAATTTGAACATGGCCCTTTATGTGGAAGGTAAGTAGCTGTATAGCAGACGTTTTCTACTTTAAATATGTAAACTAGATTTATTTTGTGGATTCAACAAAACAAGTTTCTGTTTCCTTATTAGATGTGCCTCGGTTGAAGGAAATTTGCTTTCAGACTAAGCCATATTTTTAGTTTTGTACAATTACACGACAAATTTGATTCAGAAATGGCATTATGTGACCCTCAACATATTTGTTGACGGTCTTTTTAAAAAATGGCTTCACTTTTTTTTAGCACAACTCGTTTTTGATCTGTTTTCAAGTTTTGATTTTAAGTTTGATTTATAGAAGCTTGCGCAATACAGATTATACCATGCGTTGTAATTTATAGCGATAACGTTTTAGAAAAAAAATTCCCCTTGTTGCTAAATTTAACCCTTAATTCATAAATATGACTAAATATATTGTTATACTACATATTATGTCATATGTCAAGAGGAGCAGGATTTTGGACCTAGAAGTATACATCGCACCGACGTTTAAAAGGAAAAGTCTTCATATATGAGGGTCATTCAATAAATAAGGAGGACTTTTTTTGGTATCAGGAGTAAAAATGCAGATCGAAGCTTTCTTTTTTTTTTTTTTTTTTCAACATTATCTCCCAGCACTGTCACACACCTTTCCCATCTGTGCCCAATCTTACGTATTCCTCCAGCGTAAAAATCTTTGGACTGATGTCTCAGCCAGTCGCTCACGATGGATTCTGTCTCTGTAAAAACCGAGCAGGGCTGGATTCAGAAGGCAAAGAAGAAAACTGACATGGTCACTCGAAGATAGCTTGAAGATCTGACAATGTGTCGCTGAGTAACTCGAGCTGCTATGACATGATAAAGGAACAAATATTGTTGGCAATCTGTGACAAAATAGTTATCAGAATGCCATTTATTGTGATTATACTCAAGTGTTCAACGCGATAAGAGAGATTATATAGGTATGGAGCGCAATTGCAACTTTCTTCTTCTACTATCTCATTATAAGTGTGTACTCCAAGCATGGGCGGCACCACAATGCCCCCATGAGGCCAAGGCGCACAGTTCAGGAAGAAACGTTATTTATTTTTATTTGAGTTTTTATTGCTTTATTTTACTATATTCCTATTTTTCTTTTTTACTCATTGATTTTCAGTTTTCTTTTTTAAGTTATTTTTAAAGTTGAGTTTTCAAGTATTCCAGGTATTTTTGATTGTTGCACCAATCCACATTTCCACATAGATTTGTGAAATTAAAAATACAACAACAAAATAAGTGAAAATAAATACGATCAAGAGATAAGGGGAGTGCTTCTTCATGTTTTAAATGTGATGTGGTAGTTGGGCGTAGGTGAATTATGGTAGTTCATAAATACTAAGTTATGACCTCAATAACCAATCGTTTTTATTAATTGTGATTTCAATATGAAAATAATTTTAATTATTATATTTTTTTCCAGAATTGCCCCTGCTTTGCAATTCCCATAAAGAATTCTGAATTAAAATCTTCTTTTACTGCCAGATGATGCAAAATTGCAGCACAAGCCTTAAAATCTGCTTTTTATCATCAGAACGAAAAGGAAGTCCTTCAATGAAGACCAAATGCAAAGTGTCTCACTTCCCTCTTATACGCCCGAACTGGATGTCATAACATCCTACTTGTCACTTTTACCCTGCTAACGTTTTGTTTCCTGTTTGCACTTTTTGTCAGAATGTGCTTCCGCAAGCAAAAAAAACATTTGAAATAAGACATTAATAAAAGTAAGCTTTGTGAACAACTCTTCCTTTCTTTGTTGACCGGGGACAACTTGATCTCTCAAAAATCCGCGAGGTTAGATTCAGGCTTTCTTTTCCTGTGCCTTTCACATAGACCCCCACAAAGTGTGACATTATCGCATCTTTTGGTTTCCACTACTTCGGAGTCATGTTCGATCCGACACTTGGCATTGTTCTTGGTGATGTAAGTAAGGCTTGCAGGCAGCTGCTGTAACCTGGAAATGGGCCACAAAGTCCCATGTGTAAAGTTTCTGTGCTGCCAGAGGAGATTTGAAGCAGGATATTGCTGACACTGTTAGACGGCATCCCGTATTCATATAATTACGTGACGTGAAGATGGAGAGCTAGCGGGACTTGTGAAATACTCATTGTACAATTGCTTTGAACGCAACATCTTAAAACTTTGCAGCCCTTTCACAACATTGCAAAACCATCCTGATTTCATATTTAGACGACGTCAGTGGTCTGGTTCGAAGTCGCACAAATACTTTTGGGCTGCGATAATTGCCAACAGGATGGGAGAAGTGGGCAATTTCACACACTTGTTCCGGCATTTCACAATACTCTACATGGGAACTTTAACACGACATTGCTGGCTTTTACAGGCATAAGTTGCGTAACTGTCCTTGCTATCATGTCTCTCCGTGGTGTGATCTTAAATGAATGTTGTTCAGGGTTCTGGCGATGTTTCTTCCGAATGTGTGTTCTCACATGCATAAAATGATTCATTTAAGAGTCTCGTGAGTCATTCTTTCCAAAAGTCTAAGAGGTTCTTCCATGACTTGATGAGAAGAACACGAGGATGTTTCTGCCCAAAGCGTCAGTAACATCTTGTATCCAGATGTAACTGTTTTTTTTTTGTTTTTTTTTTTTATGTGTGTGTTGTTGTACTGGATCACATAAGTGTCACTTGCGCTTTGCCGACATCAGACATGATGATGATGGTTTGAAGTTTTGTCTGACTGGTGAGGCATGTTTTCAAACGGTCACAATTTCTGGATTTTTTTCAGAAAATGTTGGTTGAACTAGTAATCTTTAGACTTGCTAGTTAAACAGACATAATAGAATCATCGGTTTTCTCTCAACCTTGATTTAAGTGATTAAAAACATGAAATAGTTGTGGTCTCTTCTTTTGCTGTACATCTTGTAATCAGTGTTTATCATTCGGGCTGGGACAATCTGGCTAAACCAGACTAGTGTACCAGCTACCAACAGCATGTTGGTCTTGCTTGGTGGCTTTGGCTCAGGTGGTATAGCGGGTTGCTCCGTGACCAAAGGGTTGGATGTTGGAAACTTGTCTGTTCTGTTTTTTTTAAACAGGGGCTTTTCTCCCCGTGGCCTCGAATGTGGTCGATGTGGTTAATTAGCAGCTAGCTGGGTGTTAGCTTCCAAGCTAACAGGTACCCATTGTCTCCTAATCGATATGAGCCTATGCAGCTAGCAGGAATTAGCCTGTGGAGCTAGCGAAGGTTAGCCTATTTCCATGTCGATATTATCATGTCACCAATCAGATGGTGCGGTGGGAAGGACGATGCTTATACTTGTCATGTTAAAATGTGATACGTTTGGCTTTCACATTCGGCACAACAACGCAAAGCAATTCTTGTTCAGGTTGCTGGCACAATAATTTGTAGATCTTTTAAATCAAATTTACAATCTACGTAACTACTAATACTGTAAAGATAATAATAAATTAAAAGCCAAATGTTTAAAATTATGTAAGATTTAAAAAGAAGATACATAGGCACGGTCATGTGACCTGAACAGGAAGTAATTGCTTTGTTTAGTTATGCCATATGCTGAAGACAAACGTATCCTGTATTACTTCATGTTATCACATTAAAATGCGACAATGATGACGTTATAACTTGATGTGAATTTTTTTTTCTGGCGAGATCCGTACTACCATACACCCCTAGTAACTTAGCTTAGAAAAAAGGGATACTGCTCAAATTTGCTACACTTACTCAAAATGATCCTAGAAATACACAGAAAAAGTCACTTGATGGTTGGGGCTAATAATTTTGTGATTGGAGGGGGGGGTTCTTATTCTGGCAGCACCTGCCAGAATCAGTATCCCCTGGTAACTTTGCCTAAGAAAGAGGGATCCTGCTCATACTTGCTGCAGTTCCTCAAAATGATCTCAGTAATACACAGTTAGTCCTTTGATTGTTGGGCTTCACCTGTTTGATCACCAGTGAGGTTACTGCCTGCCATCATATCCATATTGTTTTGAGTTGTGTAGTTGTTTGACGCTTTGAAGACGTATATGGATGTCCTACTGTGTAAGTGGTCTTTGAATGCATCTCGAGTCCGACGCAGAACGCAGGTGACTTTATTTTGTTTTTCTTTTGCTACTCTTGATGTGGCTGTCGATGGTTACCAAGAAAAATCAAACTGTCAATTGGAATTATGTGTTCTCTACCAGGAGACCACCTGTATGTATCTTCCCACTTAAATTTGACAAATCTGCAACCATGATAGCCCTCTTCACTTATCGTATTAGATTTAAATTAAGTAAAAATGCACTGAGAACAGGGCGTAGGACTCGATAAGTTCTCTACTTCTTCCTACTCCGTATTGAACATGTAGACTGTGCTTATGACATTCCTTCTTCTCTTCTTTCCTTTTAAATCTTTTTACTTATGACTTTATTCATTTATGTTCTGTTTATATGTTCAATAAAATGCTTTGCGAAAAAAAAAATCCTCTCCCCCCTTTTTATTGCGTTCGATCACTGAAATTCATTAGTCACTTCATTGATTGCAAAACTTCTTTGGCCAAACAAATGCAAAAGCAGGTAATTTCCCCCCAATTTCGGCGGAGTCAAACGCTTACTTTACGTGTTAAAACACCGGCATCCATGCACCCGACATCGCCTCTGCACAAGTCTAGGACCCGGAAGAAGTCTTTTCCCTTGTAAAATAACATTGCGTTATATTGCAATAATTATTTTTCATTGCAATGTAACACAAGAAAAAAAGGAAAACTTATTGCGTTATAACGCAATAGTATTGCCTTTTTTTTTTTTTTTGCATTAACTATTGCAATATATTGCAAAGTATTGCATTATAACGCAATCTTAAATATTTTCCCAATGTCCCCTGGCGGGCATCAGTTTAAATACATTGGTGATCTTGATATGTGTCAAAAATGCTTCATACTAGTTGATAAATTGCCTCTCCCTAATACAAAGGACCATGTTCTCCTATTTCTAAATAATGTCATTCATTGTATGCGCTTTTTAGGGAAAAAAAAACGTGATTTAATTTTAAGGCCATGCTTCTTGTTTGACTCTGATGTGTTTGGCTTATTCAATCCCCATCGAATATGATTAGCGAGTCTTCTTTCTAACTCCTAACTTCCATCCATGTGTAGGTCTGAGGAAAGGAGTACTCAACGGAGGGATGTCTCATTTCCAGGCAATGATGCGGCAGCAACTGGAGAGCTCCATACACAGCGAGATGGAGAAGCTGCTGGACACCACGGCGGGCGCAGAGAGAGAGGTAAAATCTCTCGCCGAGCATCTGGTTGCGATTTGGAGGGAGGAGGGGGTTGCCGGGAAAACACACAAGTGACACATACTGTGCTGCGGTGCCAATGAGGGGTCCGCCTGCTTACTAACACATATTGAAAGCATGTGTGTTGAGGGCGGCGCCACACAAAGGATCACCAACGAGTATGAGGTCAGCAAGAGTTATAAGTCACTTCCAGGCTGGTGCGCAACCTGTGGATCGCAGACAAACCTGGGCCCTTGTTGTACACTTTAGTCCGTCCCAGTTTATCGCAGAAATAATACATTCCAGACTCACCCACAATAAATCCAAATCTGCAAAATTTTAAAGCTTTCCTTATCCATACTGTTATAAACACTTACTATTAGGTTTGGGGTTTCCAAGTATTTTTAGAATTGATTATTGTGCTAATCATTTCATCACTTATTCAAGTAATGGCATAAAAATGTGTTTTGCGTCGTACCCATACGAAATATGCAGTTACGGGTGTTATTTTAGTCCACCTTGTGTCGTCCTCCTCGCATTCTGCACTGTTGCTTCTGTCGAGGCAATTCTAAACATTTTGGGGTGCAGTGTGTACTATTTGTAAATTTTTGGAAGCAGTTTTGTTTTTTTCTATTCATGCACAAACGCACAGTGAATTCCTCTCTGTTGTTCTGATTTCCAGCAGCATGTAATCCCTCCGCATTAGGTTGGCTGTGTTTATAAAGATTAGGCTCTTACTGGAAAAAAAACAAAAAAAAACAAACACTGACAGACTATTCTTATAATTCGAATTAAAACCCTGAGCTGTAAAGGTGTTAAAGTGAATCAATCCACAGAAAACGAATCCATTATCAAATTAATCGACAACTCTTTTAATACTTAAGTAATCGTTCAGAGCCATTGTTCAACGTAAATATGGCCGAATCCTCTGATTTCAGCCTTTTAAGAGTAATCATACTCTGATTTTTGTAATCGTTTATGAAATCAGACTTGCATGTTTAATCAAAAAGAGACATTTGCAAACATTCCTTTTTACTTTGGAATGCAATGAATAAACCAGCTACCGAATCCATTTGAAAATGTTGGTGAATAAAACGGCAATCTTTCTCGTCACGTGATATTGCTCAATTGTTGTTTACTTGTTTTTTAATCACTAAACAATACCAAAGAAACAACACTGATTTGTTAACAAACAGTAAGCAGGGGCACATGCTTTTGTAAGTGCACTCTAATGCAAAATCAAGTTTTATCCAATTATTTGATTAATTGATGGAATAATAGATTGAATAATCGATTCTGAAAGTATTCGGGAGTGACAGACTGCGATGAAATCCTCCTCCTTTGGTTCCCGCACAGACTTTATCAGCATCATGTGCTTATAAACAAAGTCCGTGCTGAGCCATTTAATCTTTAATCTCTTATCTGTGGGAAAAGTAGAGCCATTTGCAATCTAACGTGTGGTCCAAGGGCCTGAAAAGGAATTTATTACCTCCAGCAAGGAGTTTGTTTAGCCCAACCACTGCTGTGCTTACCTATTTTATTATTTATTATTATTTTATTATCCAATGGAATCAAGACCAACACCAATTAAACTTGTGCATGTAAGTCTTTGCCCATGTGTCAAAAATGCCGCAACACTCCCGCTAACGACCCAGGCTAAACTAAAATCTTTCCATATAAAGCTTACTGGATACAAATTTTGTGTGTTTCAGGCATGTAAGAAAGACTTTGAGGGCTTCAGGACTCTCTTCCACAGATTCCTCCAGGTTAAGGGTCCATCGGTAGAGTGG
This sequence comes from Idiotropiscis lumnitzeri, assembly GCF_059441095.1. Lineage (NCBI taxonomy): Eukaryota > Metazoa > Chordata > Actinopteri > Syngnathiformes > Syngnathidae > Idiotropiscis > Idiotropiscis lumnitzeri. Next base: position 6,934,309 of record NC_142399.1, read on the forward strand.
ATCAAGATACAGCGACTACCCGAGGACTCGGTGAGTTGGCCTTCCATCGCTCGTGTACTTAACATGGTCACAAAACACACGCTGATAAAGCTCAAACAACGCAGTCTTTAAATATTTGATGCCGGGTTTGAACTTTGGAGGATCACAGTCCTCGTTGCTCAACACACACACGTACAGACACACACGGACACGCAAACATGTTATGAAAGTTGGCGCGGTGATAAGCATCGTGATACGAGGGAGTTTTGTCCGGATGAACCGTGTACAAATAGGGTCATTTTCATATTTTGTCAAAAATAGATGCAGACAATTATTACCTTTTGGTGACTAAAGATTTGAATACAGCTTGACAACAAATCGTTTCACTCTCTTTCCCACTTGAATGTTCTGATTAGCGTCTTAAACCTCCTCAGTCTGCGGGAGCCATGCAGCTTTAAGACACCTCAAGATTGAAGTCTTAATGGTTTGTTAAAAATGGATCGCTGTCACAGTTTGGTGCACAAATGTGTCACCCAGATGGGTAAATAAATGCACGGAGATTCATTTCCTGCCTTGACACTGCTTAGTCAGCTGGACATCTCCTATCAATGTATTCAATTTGTGATTAAATGTGATCCTGGGGTGGTTTTGTATTGTTGACAGTGTGCAACTCTACATGAAGCGATAAAGCAGGATTTTTATTAAGCAGCGATTTTGGAGACGCGACAGCGACAATGTTATCCTGTCATAAACTAATTAAGTAGTCAGCATGTTGGTATAGCGGTTAGAATTAGAATTAGAAATCCCTTTATTGTCATTGTACTCAAGTGTGCAACGAGATTAGCTTGACAGACAGGAAAATGGATGGAACTGATATGCGCTGTGTGCCGTGGTTTTACTGTATATAGATGGCTGTTCGAACCTCAACGTTCCGTGAAATTTAAAAGGTTTATTTTATTTTATGCCTAAATTGTGAATTATACATCACCGAAGCTTTCTGCTTCCAAGGTTCAAGTTACCTCCAACCACCAAATGGCGCTGATGTCCTTGAATCGCTGTATTTATCATTCATTAATGAATCGCCCGCAGTCATATTTGCAGCAAACAGCGACCTCTTGAATGATTCACGGCCCAACGACCCAAATTGGGGTTCACCAGCGGAACGTTAAATTGTTTATGGAGTGTGCAGACCTTCTGTCTCGCTGCTCTTTTGCAAAACGTCCTCAATGGCTTGCCACAAACACACAAAGCCTGCTCTGTCTTTGCCTGTAAGCATCCAGAAACGCCATCACCATTCTCACGCCTCCCCTTGCCTCGCCTCTCAGCAGCTCTCAGCATATCTTTTCTTTTCACCATATGTGACACATAAGAGATGAAGTGTGCAGGGATAAAGTAACATAACAAGAGGAAGTTGGAGATGGAGATTAGAGGGATAAAAAAATGACAGTGATGCGCGCTAATGAGACACGCTGGTAGTTTAGGAGAGGGCCGCTCCAGAGTTCCATCCCAGGAAAGCTACTGCTTTCTCACGTTTACTCAATTCCATTGATATTTTTAGACAAACGTAATAGGACTAATTTTTTTAATTTCATCATTAAAGGGGAAGTCACCCCCGCCCCCCAAAATTTTTTTTTTTTTGCATTAAAACGTTCTATGCGCCTTCACTAATCTAATGTGTTTATGGAATATGTGTTCAACAGCAAAATCTACCCGTTTTTAGCCACTTTGCCACTTCTGTCGACTGAAAATGACAACATCATAGTTCCCCATGGCTCAGGTAACAACCAATCATGGCTCACATGTTTTCTGAAGCTGAGCCATGATTGGTCGTTATCTGAGCCCTGAGCAACTGTGATGTTATTTTCAGTTGACAGCAAGTAGCAAAATGGCCGCCCTCTGAGATGGACAAAAATAGGTGGCTACTGTCCCCTGAATTCAATCAAAACTTGTGTCAAAAACATTTTAATTCTTTTTAATTGTATTGAATAATGTCATTACTGTTTGTTTTTTTTTACATAGTGTTATGTGCTGATATTATTAAATGACGTATTGCAGAACTGGATATTTATTATTTGGGGAGACTGAAACGGATTAATGTCATTTCCATTCATTTCTATGCAAAAGATAATTTGAGATACTGTTCATGTGTTTTGGCGAGCGAACGTATTAAACGTCTCACGACATCATCGTATCAGCTTGGTTGTACAGAGCACAACAAGGTCAACGGGTTTAGTGCAGTCCCTTCCTCCATCCTGCTGAGAAATAATCGTTTGTGTAAACACACTCCCTCCTGTTAAATCAGCCGCACAAACATTCTTGTTGATTTGTCACGCTAAATGCTAAATGCCTGTTGGGTGCTAAGTGATCATCTGGGGAGGCAAGCCGTGGCCCGGATTGGAATCCCGATTGAAGCGCGCTGGTGATAATTACGCTCTGCGGTGGTTTGCCTCTTAAAATGCCTCACTGACGCAGATTAGTGCATCCTGCTGCGGACTGTGCTTTGTTTATATTATCAAGGCAGAGTGTTGTGTTTGTAACCTCATCCTCTTTGAGGGAGGAATGAGGTTACAGTTGTGGTTTGCTAGCAGGAAGTTTGCACACGCGCACCCACACGACATTTAATTTCACAGTCACTCTTGCGGCATCAAACAATATAACAAACACTTTGATGATGAGTCAACAATAAAATAAGAGCAGACAAGTTCAGGCCACATGCCATGAAAACTAAAATGTTTTCAATTAGTGCTGCCAAGCGATTACATGTTTGTGACTAATTAATCTGTAATTAATTACGATTAATCACATTTTTTTAGACTACTATGTTTTGTGAAGCTTTTAACAGGTGTTTACTTGAATAATATAATTAATGCAAAATCACCAAACATGAAGTGTATTTTGAATCACAGACTATTTTAATAACTTTCTTTGATGCTTGAATACGATCGAAATGTAGTCATCTTTTCAGGAATTCTTCTTAGAAACAATTCTCAAAACCTATCCAGTACATTTAGTTATTTTTCGAGTTCAAATATTTAATCGCATGAATTAAAAAAAAAAAAAAATCTTGAGTTAACGCTTTAATTTTGACAGGCCTATTTTAAATGTCATGTTGCTTAGGGAAAAAGTCAACAGGTGTTTAATTTTTTTTTTTTTTTTTTTTTTTAATTTTAAGGGCTTTAGTAGCTGCGCTCGGAGCCTAAAGATAAAAACCTCTCAAGCTAGCACTAAAATTATCCTCTAAAGACCCAATCTAAAGACTTCAATCTCGAATAAAAGCGGAGGCGGTGGGGCGGGAAGCCAGGGAGTCTTACGGAGCCTAGCAGCTGCGAGCAGGTCACCTGTTTGCGCTCACTCTCTGTCCATCCCTCCCTGCCGCGGCCGGTAAAATAATCAACCTTGCCTGATTCTTTCTGGCCTCGGTCACCTTTAGTAAGCTCTCCCACACGGGCATTTAAACCTGACAGTTATGTGTGCCCAGATCCAACAATATGACAAAATTGCGGCGCGAGGCCTTCCTGATGGCGTTGCCGACAGCCTGAACAAGCTGGTGGTGGTGAAGCTGAACGGGGGTCTCGGCACCAGCATGGGCTGCAAGGGCCCCAAGAGCCTGATCAGCGTCCGCAACGAGAACACCTTCCTGGACCTGACTGTGCAGCAGATCGAGGTAACAGCAAACATGGCGAACGCCACTTTCATTTTGGCGAGGACACAAAGAAACTCGCCAAGACCGTAACTGTGACTTCAGATGGGCTTGGCAGGAAGTCATGTCATGGTCACGTCAGCGCTTGTCTGCGCTTGGCTTGCTTGTTATAACGACGTGTCCTCCACATGTCGGCGTGGTTCAAGTTACACGCTTCCCATTTTTTGCTCTGCAGTGTAGCAATTGGGGCACGGCAGCTAGGTGAATGTTGGACATTGAATTTTGCGTTTCATCAGTAGTGGATTCATTTAAATATGGTCAAAATATTAATAATAATTTAAAAAGAAATTATTGCATTAAAGGTGTTTTTGACCATTACATTCGGTCTAATTATATTTCTTGTATAGGACATTGATCATCATGTAAATGTACTATTAGAGGTGTATATAACGTTAGATATGGTATTAATTTTCTATTCCTGGATGTTCTCGCCTGCAACACACCTCATTCAAATTTTTGTGGAAGTTCAGCCCAATACTTGGGTCCAAAATTTGATCCCACTCCTTTTCACATATAATGAGGCCAATTTGACATCCTAGAGTTTGTCCACTATAAACACACTGAGTGGGTGAGTAAGTGAGGCACACTATCGGGGGGCCAGAGGGGGAGAAGAAGGATCTGTTGGTTCGACAGCAAACATTGGACGCCGTGTGCTGTCCAGTAATTCAATAAATAGCTTGTATGCAGCAGTTTGGGCCAGGTGAAAGAATCTACCGAATGTTTGTTTAGCTCCTGTGTAATTCCGTTAATATTTAGTCAGCGTATGCTGAGGTGAGTGAGTGAGGTTGTGTTTCGTGAGGGCCGCGTGGGACGCCGCGGTCCTGCGTCCCCCGCCCCGCATCCACCAGTACACTGCTCTCTTGTGTCCCAATCACTGTGCCCCAGTTCTGCTCAGCTCAGGTCTGATCGCATTACCTCCAGTTCCCAAACAACCCAATTGCTGAGAAAATGGAGACCATTCACCGACACACACTTGAACACACATCATCGTTTTTTGGACCATCACATGTACTTTCACTCCAATGTTTGTGGACGTATGCTGTTTATTTAAAAAACGCAGTATAGAACCTGTTTTTGCTTTTCAAGAGCATTATTGTTTTAAGTACAACTCAGTTGTATTTAACTTTGTAGTTCAATACATTTGCAGTTAATCTTTAAAAAAAAAATTTTTAAAACACAATTTCAGTTTAAAATGATTTTTGTTAGAATTTATAGAAATGCGATTAATCCGTTGCAGACCCCCATAAAAACGTCAACAATTGTGATTGTATTGTTCTTTCTTGTTCTTCTTCTGTGAGGTTTATTAGCGGTTAGCAAAGCAGCGTAGTGGTGCAACAGCGCCATCAACTGGTAGTGTCCTTCCACAGCGAGGAAACCAATGTGCATTGATGTTGGCGAGGTTGTACATTCATATCTCAAATGTTAGCTTGTATAACCCGAAGACAAAAAAAAAAAAATCATAAATTGGCTAAGCAATGGCTTGTATCTTGAAAATTTGCATTGGCAAAATTATGTACAGTAGTTCTCAATAATATTGTTGAGATGTAGCATTAAACTGCTTTTAACCTTTTCAGTTTGATTCAATCAGGACGTGGCTAAAATGGCCCACTACATAAGAACCTGAGTGCCTTTGTACGCCTCACAGGTTATCTGACACAATTGTGCGTTACTCAGTAACGAGAGCCAATTCTACCACAACAAAAGTCCGTTAGCCAGCAAGCTAGCTATGCCTACACCTCAGAAAAATGCATCTTCACTGGATACCACAATTTACAGAATAGCTCTGTGTCATTATTTAAAGCTGACACTGTGGATGAGCTGTCATGCGGAGACCAGGAAGCCTTTTAGCTCACAAGCTAGCGCCTCTCATTGCAGAATGTTTGACAACCAGGTGGGCAAAACTCCCAACAACTTGACAATTTCAGCAGATGAATGTTCATGACTCAAACATGTAACAATGTTTGGACATGAGAAATTAGTATACTAGATGTTCTTTTTCACTTTACATTGATTTTAATTGAATCATTATTCAAGTACAGTTTTTCTTCTGTATTTAATTGCAGTGTTCATTTCTAAACTGTGGATAATGTTACAGCTTTGTTCTTTTATGCTTTTGTATTTTATAGTTGGTCACGATGGTGGTACTTTGAGAGCTATGTATTGTTTTTTCAGGTGAAACTTTGTGTCAAATGTTTGAGAACCACTTGACTAAAGTCTTAAAGTGGCTCGCCTTGTTCGTCTTCTCGGTAAAATCTAGCAAGTGTCAACACTGCACGCGTCATCCGTTTTAATTGTTTGCTATGTATTATGATTCACGTTTGAATGTGCATGTTAAACATCCTGAAGTGAGAACAAGTCTCCTCCCAGTGGGTGTGCCGGTTTTTTTTTTTTAGTTTTTCGTGACCAAAGGCAAATTGTCAGTCTGGTTAATTTATAACAAACGTTTTGTCCTGCTTTCAAGTGAGAGGGAAAAAAAGAACTCAAGTCACTCCCTTTTTTTCTGTCCCAGGTTGGGCATTAAAATCTATGAGGATGCCATTTTTCAGCTCATGTCATTTTTTTTTTGGGGGGGGGGGGTAATATTTTTGCTTTTTTTTCTAGTATCTGTGTCTTTTTCTAACATTTTAATATTTCTCTATGATCAAGCTAGTTTTGACCAGGTTTATTCCACCCGTACTACATATTTATGAATTTTCAGGTAATATTTTTGAATTGTGAGCCAAAATTTCTGTATCACTAAAGCATTGTTTATTGTTTTTGTTGTGTGTTGGCCTGGAGGTGTTAGGGCCCAGGAGCAAACTGATATCAAAGTAACAAAGAAAACATTATTACATAAACATAAATAAACAGGAAAAACAACTTGAACTATTCCAAAATAAGAAATAAAAGCAAAACGACAACCGTTTTTTGTTTGAGCCGTTTGGATTATGTTCTTATCTTTGTTAAATAAAATTTATTTTTCATCTCATATTTATACTTATTTTTTACTGTTTTGCAAAGTACATTTATAGTTGAATAAAGATTTAGCATTTTCTATTTGATCTTTTTTAATTTTTATCAAATAGCTTTTTTAATTTTTTGAATGTTTTTTTTAATTAATTGTTTATTTGATACTTTATTGTGTTTTTAATTTAGTCTTTAAATTTGAGATTTTTGTTTATATTTTGAATCAATCATTTTTTTGTAGAATTTGTATTGTTACTTCAATATTTATTTTTTTCCCCAACACATTTTACTTATTATGATTTAATTATTATACATTCCTGATACCCAATATTGGAACTGTGTGAATATAATATGTGTATGAAAAGTATATAATAATTTGGTTATTGTATCTTTATTTTTTTTATTTTTTTTAAAGAAAAGCCAATTCTGCCACGGTTGCCCCCAAATGTTGCCCCCGCTTTTCCCCATGATAAATTGACTTTGTATTTTTTGTGTTTGCCGCACAGCACCTGAATAAGACATACAACACGGACGTGCCTCTGGTGCTCATGAACTCCTTCAACACGGACGAGGATACAAAAAAGATCTTGCAGAAGTACACGCATCACCGTGTCAAGATACACACCTTCAACCAGAGCAGGTAAATGCTCTCATAGTGTCACAAATGCAAACGTGTCCTGCTGATGAAATATAAAAAAAAAAAGATGAAGGAAACATGCGGTGCAAAGTAAGACCGTCATTCATATTTAATGTCACTGTGAGATGGAAAATTGTTTTACCATGTGCCTTCAATTATGAACGAAGACGCGTGAGCAGCAACCTTGTTTCAAACTATTGAGCTGTCAAACACGAATGTCAACGTCACGCCAACACAGTCTCATACGGCGGTGCCTTCAGATATTAAAATAGCCCTAAAAAAAAAAAAAAATCAAACCGAGTTTGGCATTCATGTCTTTGGAAGTGATTCAGAGCTGGACATCAAAGACACAAAGTGTCCGACCATCTCAGCACACCAGACCAAAATAAATCCCTCCTTTTAAAATCTCTCTTGATGTCTTATTTGATGTTAACCAGACTTGACATGGATCCGTTGATCTCTCTTAGATCACAACTCGGTTAAATTCGCTTTTGAAGTTCTCAAGAGATATTTCTGTCGCGTTCCCTTCAGGTATCCTCGCATCAACAAAGAGTCGCTGCTGCCCGTGTCCACCAGCATGAGCACGATGGGCCAGAATGCGGAGGGCTGGTACCCGCCGGGCCATGGCGACATCTACGCCAGCTTCTACAACTCAGGCCTGCTTGAGCAGCTGATTGCCGAGGGCAAGGAGTACATCTTTGTGTCCAACATCGACAACCTGGGAGCCACCGTGGACCTGCACATCCTCAACCACCTCGTGGGTCGACACAACGGCAAGCGATGTGAGTTCGTCATGGAGGTGACGGACAAGACGCGCGCCGACGTCAAGGTGGGTGCCATCCAGTCGCATCAGATGGCCTTCAGGTGGCGCTGACAGGTCGTGGAAATTGTTGGAAGCTTTTTGTGAGGAAGAATCAAACCAAATTTCTGGTGTGGCTTGCAGGGCGGCACGCTGATTGAGTACGAGGGCAAACTACGTCTGCTGGAGATCGCTCAGGTGCCCAAAGCCCACGTGGACGAGTTCAAGTCGGTGTCCAAGTTTAAGATCTTCAACACCAACAACCTTTGGATCTCGTTGGCCGCCATCAAGAGACTGCAGGAGCAGAAGGCCATGGACATGGAGATCATCGTGAACAACAAGGTTAGACATAACAACGCACTCGTTGTAGAGTTCGTGTACGGTGAGTTATAGCTCATCGTGCAAAATGGTTTGCATGATCTATAATGATAATAAATTATCGTGATAATAATTGATAATAAATTGATAATAAATAATATCATAATAAATTGATCATCATGGAAATTATCCAGTTTCACTAAATTGGTCCCAACATTATTTATTTTTTTACCACAAAAAACATTTTTCCTAAACATGAAATGCCTATTGGGGGGCTTTTTTCACCCGCAGCTTTCAAAGTTGGTTGATGCCCGAGTCCCACTGAGGGATAAATGTTTGCAAGTGTTCGCAAAGGTAGCGAATGTTACATTCTCATCAGGGTTTGCTAAAGGTCGCAAACATTCGTGAAATAAGGCTCAAATCCCGGACTGTTTAGCCTCTGGTCACACCAAGTTTGCATCCACTGTTATATTTCATTGTTAGCATCCAATATTAGCCTCCAACATGGGCTTCAATGTTACCTTGAATGTTAGCTTCCATTGTTAGCTTCAATATTACTTCTGTCGTTAGCTTACAACGTTGGCTAAAATGTGACCTTTAACATTAGCTTTCAAAATTAGGCTCGACATTAGCTTTCAATGATAGATTTCAATAATAGCTTCAGAGTTAGCTTTCAATGTTAACCTAGCTTTCAATGCTAGCTTCAACTTTAATTTCTAATATTAGCTTCCATTGTTGTCTTTCAATGTTTGTTTTAGTTATCTTAAACGTTACTTCCAATGTTAGCTTTAATCTTAACTTTCTTTGGCATTTGTAGCATTTTGCTTGGTTGAAGATCATTAGATTTCACCATTGGCTTTTGATACGTTTTCAATGTTAGTTTTGAATGTTAATATATGAAGTTAGGTTTCAATATGACCATCATTGTTAGCTTGTAGTGTTTGCTTTCAACATTTGTTTAAAGGTTGCCTTTTAAGGTTGGTTTCCAATGTTACCTCTAGCGTTACTACAAAGGAAGACCAATGTTTGCTTCTGACATTAGCTTCCAGCATTAGCTTCCAAATTTAGTTCCCAAATTAGTTTGGACCAATGGCGAATGGACGCGTGTTGCCTGTAACCATCTCCCGTGTTGTTCTTGTGCAGACGCTGGACGGGGGTCAGAACGTGATCCAGCTGGAGACGGCGGTGGGTGCGGCCATCAAGTGTTTTGACAACGCCATGGGCATCAATGTGCCGCGGAGCCGCTTTCTGCCTGTCAAGACCACCTCGGACCTCCTGCTGGTCATGTCCAACCTGTACAGCCTGGACGCCGGCTCGCTCACCATGAGCCCCCGCCGCGAGTTCCCCACCACGCCGCACGTCAAGCTGGGGAGCTCCTTCACCAAGGTACCGCACTACAAATGGCGTTGTGGGGTTTTGGGGGCGAGGGATTCAAAGAAGGGTTTCAAGCCTTGGTTTGGTTTTCAATGCAAATTCGAAGTCAAGTCAAAGACAAAGTGCCAATATTGATGGGTGTCAATGTTGTGTTTTCCGCATTAAGGTCCAGGAGTACCTGACCCGATTCGAGAGCATCCCTGACATGCTGGAGCTGGACCACCTGACTGTGTCCGGAGACGTCACCTTCGGCAAGAACGTCTCGCTCAAGGTAAAGCGCCACACGAGTGTCACTAGGGCAATAGTCAAGCTTGTTTCAGAGGGAAAAATACACAATTGTGAGTTTTCACACCGCGTCACGGTTTCAAATAAGGGTTTTAAAGTAGGGTTTTGAGCTTAGGTTAGGGTTTGAAAGTGGGGTTTCAAGTATTGGTTAGGTTTTCAACATTGGGCTTCAAGAGTAGATTAGGATTTCAAAGTAAGGTTTCGAGACCAGGGTAGAGTTTCAAAGTAGGATTTCTTTCCTATGTTCACATTTCAAAGTAGGGTTTCAAGCCTAAATTCAGGTTTTAACCCTTGGTTAGAGTTTCAAAGTAAGGCTTCAGTCGTCAGTGAGGGTTTCAAAATATGGTTTAAAGCCTGGTTAAAATTTCAAAGTAGTGTTTCAAGGGTAAGATTTGTTTCATAATAAAACTGTTTGACGGCAGTGAACATTGTCGCCGTGTCGTGTTTCCCGGCAGGGCACGGTGATCATCATCGCCAACCACGGGGATCGCATTGACATCCCGGCAGGCTCTATGCTAGAGAACAAGATAGTGTCTGGAAACCTGCGTATCCTCGACCATTGAGACCACGCCCACACTTGTCATATGACCCACCTGCCTGGCTTCATCCCAACTATGTGACTTTTTTTTTCTTTTGACGAAACGCTGCCCCCTGCTGGCTGACAAAGAAAACTTACACCTCTCATGTGAATATAACAGTGTACAATAGTTCTATAGTAGCGTATATTCATTAACAAGGACTCAAGTATTGTCACTGAAATGAAGTTGAAGGCCTTACATACTGTTCGACGTGTCCTCATATCACAAAATTGTGCATTATTATTACGACCTTAGTGTTTTCTTTGTGTTGTCAATCATCAGGAGATGGCAAGCACACACGCAAACGTGCATACGGAGAGCGAGACAGAAAGCAGCAATAATTGTTGAAGTGTGACTGAGGTCTGATTAAAGTGCAATATCATACACTGAACTATGGATGTGTGGCTGTGATGACTTCATTATTATATCTTATATTACAATGGGATAGGGCCGAAAATAAGAATTAGGGTTTTTAAACCGAGGTTTGTGTTTCAAATTATGATTTCAAAGGAGGTTAACGTTTTTAGTTAGAATGTCAAGCCTAGGTTAAGGTTTCAAGCCAAGGTCAGCGTTTTGAGTCAGGGCAAGGGAGATAAATTTCGGTTTCAAGACAGATTACGTTATACAATGGGTTTTGAGTTTCAAATCAGGATCTGGGTTTCAAAGAAGAGTTTGGATTTTAAAGTAGGGTGTTGACACAGGAGTAAGGTTTCAAATTATGAATTCCACCGAGTGTTGGTATTTAAAATTTAGAGTTTAAGGCAAACTAGCATTAGGGTTTCAAAGCTGAATTGGGAATCCAAAGTTGGGCTTCAGGACAGTGTTCAATTTAGTGTTGTTGAGCGGCAGTGAGTGTGCGTAATCCATGCCCAAAAACACACGCACACTTTCGGGTTTTTTCACTTTATTTTAAAATTATTAGAAAAACATTCTTTTGCTTTCTTTCACCTTCACAAAAAAAAAACACATTTAGAGGAGGACAAGGAGTGCGTGCGTGTCAAGGTGATTGACGGGACCGGGTGCGGGTGAAGCCCTTTCTCCCATTATTGGGCAAAGGTCGGGGCAGTAACGAAAACGAGGGTGGCGTCATGTGCGTTTTCTTTCTTCGTCTCCCTGAGATGAGTTCGGGACACTTCGGGCTCGAGTATTAGTCATCGTACACGCGGCGACGCCAGTTGCTTGAATTGTTGGAGAAATGTTAATCAAACCTGAGTCAAACAGTCTGGCCATTATTGCCGACGTCATCAAGTTAGCGGAGTCGGATAAGAAAAAATGACACGGAAATCAAGCTCAAGCTCTTTTTCACGTCGTCGCTGTCCGATAAAGCACATAGCTCCATCTTTTGTTATTAATAAACTTTTTTTTCGTATTTATGTTTATTAGATAGCGGCGACGCGTAAAATATTTAAAATTGTCGGGAAAACTCGGAATTAGAGGTACCAACGCCAAATGCGGAAGTAATGGTGACCACATCTCGCGATAATTCAGTCACCGTGAAGTATACGTTGCTGCTACACGTTGTGAACGTTGTGAGAAGACCGTTTCTTTTTTTTTGGGTCACAAGGTAGTGAACCAAAGTTAGGGTTTCAAGTCATAGTTTGCGTTTAATATATGGTTTAGGCTTTACAATTTGGATTTAAAGCCTGGGCTGAGCTTTGAAATTAGGCTTTGGAGCCACCCTAAAGGCTTCAAATTACAAATGAAATCTTGGGTTGGGGTTTCGTGTTCCGGTTTCAAACATGAGCGAGAATTTCAAAATAGGACTTGAAGCCTTGATTAGGGCTTTTAAATGAGAGTTTAAAGCCTCCTATTGGGGTTTTCAACACACAGTTTCACAGTCAGGATTCAAGCAAGACGGCAACCCCGTAACTTGAAATTCAAAATGCTCATTTAAAATCAGACCGCTGGCTTCATACACCAAAGCCGGAAGCTTCAAACTCTCATTTGAACCCCCCAGGGTTACGTGTGAACATGATGAAAATTATGGATCATTAACTGGAACACTTTCAACTTATAAGGCCGTCAAAATAACTTTTGGATAGAACGTGTACATTCAAGAATATACAGTAATGGTTTTCCAACCAATCAACAACACTGGCATTCATAATAGTGGTCACAAAAACCATTTGAAGTCCTGCTCATGTGTGTGATGCTACATGGCTGCGCTGCTTTAAAGGGTTCAGGTGGAGGCGCCACACAGACGACCCATAATGCTTCAGGAGGTTCAGAAAAGGTATTGCTTTGTCATCGGCTTGGAGAGGTAAACACTGGACAAAACGTTTAAATATGACACACACACACACACACACACTCACACAAATGAAAGACATCAGAAAAGTCTACAGAACACACACATTCGGCAGAGTACAAAGATGAAAGATAGGAAAGCGACATGATGCTTTGAGGGCCATAAATAAAATAAAAAAAATAAGAAAGGTTTAAATTAACTGTCAAGACGTATAATGTACAAGGTGTCCCCCCCCCAAAAATCGACATTATTCTTTATTATAATTCATATTTTTTTGTTCCTTCAGAAAGGATGGTGCAAGTTGAGTTGAGTAAACCACTTGTAATGCCTAACAGATCACTTTAGATGGCAGTGTTGCACCGCTTTGGATTTTTTTTTTCCAAGTTTAGGAACCTCAAACTTGAGCTGAGCGTGTCCATGTCTGGTAGAAACAGTATGTGCCGCAGTAGTTTTTTGCTTATTTTGTGTCATATTACGGAACAAACTGAGCACTATATTTATATTTAATATATTTAATTATAATAATGTGAGCAATTTCTTCACAATCAATCTGATATGGCCTGTTTTTCAATAAATGGATGGAGATTAAAACATGTTTTTTATTCCTCTGAATCATCGATTACTCGCTCATATAATTAATAGATTAACTGATTAGTTGCACCACTACACATAACGCAACATTCTGTGGCTCTTGAAATATCAATCAATTCAAAGAGTGTGCAGATTTTTGGAGGACACCTTGTAGTACAAGAACAATAAGCCTCACTGTTTCTTTTGGTTTGGGATAAATACTGTCGTTGTCGTCACAATCACAATGTCTCTCCAGCAGTTTTGTCTCGGTGGAAAATATAGAAATATTTGTCTTGAAAAAGGAATACTCAAAAAAGTCACTTAAAAATGAGAGCGAGACAACGACGACGACAAAAAAAAAAAAAAAAGACGTCCAAACCCGGCGTCCTCTAGTCCACGGGTCCTTGGAAAATGAGTCTGACGAAGCCGCGCTCGCCGCTCAGCTGGTGGGCGCAGAAGGGGCATGCAGCGTGGAAGGTGTGCGTGCCGTGGGGCAGTGGTATCTGACTCCAGAAGGCGGCCGTCTTCTCCGAACAGACGTGGCCGCAGGGGCCGAAGGCGTGCGTGGGCGGCGCGGCGTCCACGTAGAAGCCGGCCTCGCAGCCCAGCCAGAGGGGCACGTAAGGCCCCTTGGCGCGACACATGGGGCACTCGCGCTGACGCCCGTCCCGCTCCTCTTGTCGGTTGCCCCAGTCGTGGTAGCCGTGCACGTGGCCGCAGCGCAGGTAGGCCCACGGCTGCTTCTCGTCCGGTGTGTCCTTGCGGCGCATGGACGGGAAGGCCAGCGTGTTGAAGCCCACGGGGCACTGGGGCCGCGCCGCGTTGATCTCCTGCCGCAGGGCCTCAAGGTGCTTGAGGGTGGGCGTGCGCGACAGGCCCTCGGCCGTGCGCCACAGCAGCGTGGCGCCACACAGGTCGATCAGGGAGCCGTCCACCAGCTCCTGAGACTCCGCCTCCACCTGCAGCCCACAAACACACCTTTATTCTTGTGAAGTTGCATTGAAGTAAAGATTAATCGGACGCTCGATATAATCAGCCAATGTCAGCCCTTTTTAAGTCGTCAAAAATTCCAACATTAAAACATGCTGATTTTGGAATGTTGAAACTTTGGAATATTAAATCACACTCACTTTTTAAATCTAAAATTAAGATAACCCTCCTGGAAAAATATCTACTCTGATCCCCATTATTTATTTTTATGCAAATGTTGAAATAGTTTTTTGTTCTATTTTTTAATATAACTTTGATGTCTGAAATATTCATAAAACTGAATTATCAAAACATGTACATCAATAAAAATGTAAAATACGTTTTTCATTATTTATTTAGTTATTAATACATGCAATTGTTTATTTTACGTAAATAGCACATATGGTGGAAGGGCTTAATTTCATCAGCTCTGGTTCTAGCCTTTCATTTTTGACTTATATTATTTTTTTATCTGTTTTTCCAACACTCTTCTGTATGATGGCGGAAAAAAAAATAATATTTTTTTCCGCCAATTTTTCTGACAGTCGTAAGGTAGAACAAAAACTACATGATAAGTATTGTAAAACTGTCAAATGTTTTGTGTTAAAGGAAAATAGATGGATGGAAAATTTTGGAAAAAGCTGAGCGTTAGATGGCCGCTGGTATGCAGTTCTCTCCCACGTACACTAGGAGGCAGTGTTAGTTTGCTCCTCACAGTGCACGTCACTTCCAATTCGCTTACTGTATAGTAACAAGGTTTTTTATAAGCCTACCAACTTATCATCATGATTTTTTTCCCTCCTTTGTGATTTGAAATTTGCATTCTACTGCAAATCAAGATGATTTTTAAACGTAAAGCCCAAGTGAGTAGGTAAGAGTAGTTTGGTAGGTTAGGTTAGGTGGTTAGTTTAGCGTAGGTAGGAAGGTAGGTTTGTTAGGTGCCCTGCATCCGCTCACCATCTTTCCCCGCTGCTGCGCCGAACGCGTCTCTCGCAGCGTGAAGACGTTCCCGCACACGGAGATCTCCCGCCACACGCCAGGCTTGGAGTCCTGGCTGAAGCCGTGGCGAGGGTGCATCACGAGCACGCCGTTGGTGGTCAGGCCGTCCATCTGCCCGTCGGACGTCTTCCACTTAGCAGCTTTCTCCTGAAACAAAAACAACAAAGGCGCTCAAGAGTCGCTCGCCGGCTTTTGGGTTTCCGGACGGCGGCGTGACGCGGGTCCTCACCCCGAGGAAGATGTTCTTGGACGAGTCGAAGCCGGCTGCGTAGATGCGGGCGGTGTAAGGCGGCGTGCGCTGACACATGATGCGGCAGGCGAAGCGCGAGATGGTGCTCTGGACAGTTTGCGTGTCGCCGTTGCTCTGGCTGCCCGCCATCGTGTCCGTCACCACAAAGTCTATTGGGCTCTCCGTGGAACGGCCCACCTGCGAAAACAAGGACCAGGGACAAAATGTCACTAATGTACATGCTTTTTTTTTTTTTTAAATGAATGTACTTTTATTTAATTTATTTATATTAAAGTATTAATTATGCAAAGCACTTTGAGTTACCTTTTGCGCTACAGAAATAAATCGACCTTCACTTGCCATGACATTGATTTAAGCCCTAGCCTGTTGCCTTCAGAACTTTATAGGAAAGTTGGTCTTCACGGCAGCCATTCAAACAAAAAAAAGAGAATGACTCATCCATCCTTCCCTCCCTCATCTGTAGTACGTCCTTCGTGCTTTGCTCTCCCGTACGGCCCGCCCCGCAGCTTAACCTCTGACATCGCTGTGAATATTAAACACGTTTCGGAATTAAACTTGCACGCGCGACTCCGGCAGAGAAGGCGCGTGACCTATTTTTTAAATTTTTTTCTGGGCCGAGCGAGCGAGAAAAAGAAGAATGAAATCAAAGACACTTTCATCCTTGTTTTGACGTCTTTAAGACGTTTAGCCCTGGTGCATTCAGGTCAAATAGGCAAATCACTAAAAACCGAAAACAACGACAACACAGCGAGAAGATCAAGTAAAGGGTGTACTCTACATTCCATAATAATAATGACGAGGGGCTCTCCTCTGCCCCTGATAAGCGACATGAATCACACTTAAGTGTTTCACGCTCTCATCAAGGTGATGTTAAAAGGCACTTTCAACATTATTGACAACATTCTGGCAGAGGATTAATTATTAATTATATTGCATTCAGCATCATCAATAAAAGAGAGAGAGCATTTCTCAGTAGCATTCACAGATAATCCTGACACTGGAAGGTACTTAAAAGGACCGTGTATGTACCGAGTGAGGAACCGCTTGGTCCCAAAGTGCGTTTAAGTGTCAGAGAAAACGATGATGATGAAGATGGGAAGCTTTCACAAAACACATTCACAAACATATAAAAGTACATAGAGGCATATTTTCTTCATCATTTGCAAAAAAAAAAAAAAAAAAAAAAAAGCTTACTGAGTCACGTACACTTATTGCCATTTGTTTCTGCCTGACTGCTCTATACTGCCCCCAGTGGACAGGTTGGACATGCCAGAAGGAGATGGGATCATGACTACTCAACTCGTTGAATTTTTTATAATCCGTCTAATGATGTTATTGCATTTTCATCATATTCTAAGTATTCATTTTGCGTTGTGTTTTGGTGGATAAATGTATTTTGCTGCCATCTTGAGGCATCTAAAGGCAATTACAAATCTTTTCCAATTCCTTGCAGATTTTGGCAATTCACAGCAAGTATGCGTGTGCGTGTGGTACCTGAAACATGTCGACATTGCTGTCGTGCGTGTACTCCACCACCACCGTCTGGGCTCTGGACAGCGTGTACGAGATGCTGTGCTGGTCTTTGTTGCTGATGGCCTGAAGGGGGCGCAAGACAGCACACGTTGAAGCCAACCGTCAAACCAGCAACGACGGTCCGACAGCAGTTAAGACAAAAGGAGGGTCAAGTGAGTTCATATCGTCACTTTGCGGTCTGGACAATGAAGCCGAAACGTTTCGGGACCACCCGCAAGACGACCACTTTTCCAGACATGTGAAATGACCTAGAAGCTTGGCCTCTTCTATGTGTGTGTCCACACCAAGTACTGCATATTAGGCACAGATGTCCACACACACCCTGCATTTCAGCAGTCGCGCGGTAGAAAACGCTGCGATTCCACCAAATGATCCGTTTACAATTGCTTTCTCTCTTCTAAACTTTTCCCAATATTCCATTTCAACGTTATCGTTTCACTTTAAGTAAACTTTCACTCGGTCTTGGACACACACACATACACTTAGGAAAAGAACAAACTTTAAAAAAAGAAAACGATTTTGTGTAGCCTATTCCTGTGGATTTAGAATAGCAACAATGGAACTGGGCAAAGTGTTGCCATGGTTACATCATACAGCTTAATAACTGTTCCGTGGTGCCTTGAAATACAAATTGAATTTGTTCAGTGACAATTTGTAACGAGGCATCTCAATATTGTACATTCTAAAAACATAAAGTAATATATGGAGACGGTCACTTATTAAGCAAGGGCAGAACAGTTGATCAAAGTCATCGAACAAAATTTTCAAATCGCAAAAGCTGCAATTTGGGAAACACAAAAACTTCTTATTTCGGTTAGACAGGCTTTATTTTCTTTATATTTTTATTTATTTTTTTTTATTTTGCGGTTGTTAAAAATGCACTGGAAGAGAACAAAATAATCACGGATTAAATTGTAATCGCAAATCCATGGAAAAAAATAAGAAATACATTTTAAAAATAACATTTAGATTATTTTTCTAAATATGTCAAGGATACAGTAAGCCACAGTAATATTTGTCATTCTTCCGAGAGGACAAAGAACACAGATTTGTGATTATTGTTATGTTGTCTGTCCCTATGTGTTGCTCCGTTCATTCAATATTTAATTGGATTGTATTTTTTGTCAGAATTATGCAAAGCAGACTTTCCTAAGTGGTTGTTTGAGTATTTCTCTGTTCACTAGCTGCCAAATTGCTGCCTCATGTAAAATGAGTTCAATTCACAGCCGTAATACAGCGCTTACATCTGAAATTTCAAGTCAAAGCAACAAAAAGCAAATAAAATAATAATAAATTAGCTGAACGACAGCTAGTATCTCGAAAAAGATGCGAGTCGGGTCACTTGTATCCCAAGGTGCCAACATACAGGCAAAAATGAAGGTAGAATATGTTTGTGTGTGCGGGTGTCTTTATTTATATGCATTATGGGGACCATATCCACCTGAATAAACACCACACTGCGAGGACACAGCCCATGAACTCATAATTCGGACAACGCTATAGTGTTTCTAAGTGTGTAGAATGCTAAAATTCCAATTTTTAGCCAATGTCCCTATAAACCATATTAACATGAATGTTGTGTATTATTGTGTATGAGAAAACGCCCCTGTAGGCAGGACCTTGTATTGCACCCTTAATGAATTCACACAGTGTATATTTCACAGTTTTTGATTGGCTGATGGTCATCTGTCCCCACAATGTCTCCTCTTATTTTATTTTTTTAAATCAAAATGTGTGTATGTGTGTGTTTGCGTGCACGTGTGTTAACGTGTCACCTTGGCGGCCTGTGGAGAGCAGGCGACGTGAACCGTACTGGGTTTGACTCCGTTGGCTTTCGGTCGTTTGCAGAGCGCAAAGCGGCTTTTGCGTCGGCCTCGATCGCCGTTGGGCAAAGAGCCATTGTACCTGCACGCGCATACACACACACACACAAAAACACACACGACGGGACATTATAGTCTCAGCAGCTGTATAATAAATACAGTGGGGGGAAAAAAACGAACGCTTCCGTTCCTTGAGTGCACGTGCGTACACTCACACACGCGTTTCTTTTCTGTACTTAAGTGACCCAAAATCAACTTACTGAACGCATCACATTGCAGCTTTAACTTCACAAAACGCTTAAAGAATAATCAATAATAAATCTTATGAGGGGGACAAAACGTTGCTACGAATGCAAAAAGTCTTAAAAGTGGTTTACTAGTACGTTCTACATTTTTTTTCAGGACCTGTTGTTTCTAGAGCGGTGGCAGTGGCACGCTCGTGGAGGGTGGAGCCAAACACGTCTGTTGATTGGTCGACGGAATATTGAGCATTGTTGAAGTGAATTCATTGTTGGGTCAACTGGAAGTACGTCGGCGCGTTCCATTATTTAGCTATTCCTTTCTGGTGTAGTTCCGACTCTGCGGTTTGGTTTATGTTGATTTGGTGGCAGTTTCAGTTAGTTATTGTTTATTTTCTTTCTTTTTATTTTTTAAAGCACTCTCATTTTTATTTTATTTCGTGAACGATTTTTTATATATATATATATATATATATATATATATATATATATTTTTTTTTTTTTTATTTTTTTTTTAATTCAATTTTCCATTAGTTTTATTCTTAATATCTTTAATAAACTTGGTTATACATGCTCCCAAGGAATTAAATTAATTATAATTTTATTGCTCATTTGGTGCCGAATGTGTTGGTTATCCGCCAGTAAAAATATTCATTCAAATTATTGTCATTATTTTATTAGATTTTTTAGAGTATTTCTTCTTTATCCCAGATTTCCACCTAGTACGCTTGGGTGCAGGACGAATCCCTGCGGAAAAACAGGGCATCACTGTAAAGCAATAGTTGTGCCCGATGAAAAATAAAGCATTGTGAAACGTTTGCTATTTTGCTTAAGAAACGCAAGTTGCCGACGTTCCCACAAGTCACCCGCTGTGTCCCCTGAGCCACATTTAGGTGTGCCTATATGAAAGCATGCGTTTGTTATTTGCTTTTTTTGGGTGGCCTTTACACCATCTTAACAGAAAACCACACGGAGTAAAAAAAAAAAAAAAAAAAAAAGAGCGAGTGGCGCTTTTGAAGAGTGTGCGCTCAAATGACTGCATCCTCCCTTTAAACGGCTTCTTTGAGGTTTGTTTTGACTTAAGTCCACATGCTCAGCTGGAAGTGGGAAAAAACCTTCACCACACCCTCATCATCATCATCACGCAAAACACACACACACACACAGCAACAGCCACATGGCACACTTCCTGTACGTCCGCTAACCTCCTCATCCTAAAGTGCCAACCTTTGACATTAAAACATGTGTGTTATCGAACAACACACATGTACATGTGTTGCTTGGTTTCACAGCTGACTCAAACTTTGCTGCTCTTAAACCGATGTTGTCACGCAGATTACCGTGGAAATTTTCCTCAGTGGAAAAAGCAGTAAAAAGCGGCTGGCTTTGCTTCTTTAACCTCTCAAAGCTTTTCCACTTTGCTTTGCTTTTTTTTTTTTTTTTTTTTTCTGGGACTGCTTTTTTTTTTTTTTTGGTTCTAGGTCAGGCTGACATTTTTAAAAGGATCGGCGGGGTCGTAGTATTGCGTGCGATCGGAAAAAAAAACCATCAAAATAAAAGGCCTCGAGTTTTACCAAATATTTTAGAAAAATATGCAAGCGTTGAAAGAAACTGTTTTGTCCTGCAAAACATGTACCAACTTAATAATACTTCCATTAATCATGTCATGGTTGTGTGTCTTTAAGGGGTGGGGCTTAGTGAGTGCCATCAGATCACTTGTAAGTCAAGGTACAACTGTATTGCAATATTCTTTACAGATAATGTGAAAAAAGGTATGAAAATGTGTTTGAGCGAATACAATTTTTCAATCTATCAACTTCCATACCATTTGGTGACTTTTTCAGTCGCTCCATCTCTGCTGCAACTCTAATCTCATATCACCTGAAAATCCAATATCCTAACCTTCTTGCGAGGAGTGCATATATTTATATATAGCTACTGGCACGTTATTAGAATGCGAAAAAAGCTCGACTCCACCCTCCCTGCTCCTCACAGGTAGATAAAACATGTACGCACACGAGTCCAAAAGGAGAAGCAAATTAACACATCAAGGAGTGAAGTCTTGACGTGTATGTATTAATAAACAAGCGTGGCCTCTCTGGATCGTGTGACTCCTTATTTGCATACTAATTGCATCTGCACATTCATGAACATGCAAATGTGTTTTTTTTATTTTTTGTATGGATGTTAATGTATGTATAAATATATATGCTTTTAAATCTTTACATGGGCCTTGTAGCCGCACTCCATACGAAGACATTCTTAACCTTTGAACTCACAGCCATTGTTTTGATCATGTTTGTTAGCACCGCTGCTACCCACGAGAACTCGGGCTCAAACGGGCTACAAAGTTCGGCGCCGTCGCCGGCGAGCGGCCCTGCCCCTGTCGCCATGGCGACGCGCTTCCCAAATATTGAGCGTTGTTACTCAGTCAGAAACTCTCCCGACCTCGTTTTTCGACCCCGCTGGACGTGTTCTCTGTCAAACAACAAGAACAAGGATGCTTCCTGACACGCCGTCGTCTGGGCGGCTTCACTCGGAGGCTCCTGAAAGACGTGTTCAATTTGGGCTCACTTCCTGTGTAGTGTTGAAACACACAGCTGCTAATGACAACAGCTGCGTTATCGCCACTTTGGACAACAAAAATGTTGTCTCATGGCTACAAGTTATGTGATGAAGATTTATGTGATGTTATGTGACAATAATATCAGAGCTCCATAAGACATACATATACGTTTTCAAAAATGTAGTCCCTGCATCCCAAAGACGTATTTATACGTCTTAGCATTTTTTTTTTTTTTTGCGTCATAACTCCGTGTTTTTATAGCATTAGAACACAGTATTCGGCTGGCCTCACAAAATCAGTCAAAATCCAGAAAAACGCTGGAATTGAGTGGTTTCATCTAGTGAAAATTTCTGGCATTAAATGAGTTAATTGGGCCAAAGCTGAAGTTGGGGGGAGCAAATGGATTTTTGTTTCATTGGCGTGCACTTAAAAATGTTGAGACCATCAATCTGACTTAACCTCAATTAAAAAAAAAAAAAAAAAAATCGATCAATTGCGGAAATTTTTTTTTTATTGTTTGTGCACACCGTCTTACATATAACTGGTTATGAGGCCGTGTTGGAAATTAACCAATCACACTCAAACTTGGGAAAAAAGGGAGTCAGACTCTGATTAACCCCCCCAAAAAAGTTCTGATCTTCTAGAAGGCTTTTCCAAACCACACCCCCAAACTACGGATTAAGGACCCTTGGGGAGCCGGAGAAACTGAATTTAACTGTCGTGACGGTGTAATCGGGACTGCTTACCCGAGCACAATGAGCTCTCCATACTTGACTGGCACTTTGATGGAAGTGGTGCAGATGTTCTCCTGCTCGGGGGAGTACATCGGGCTCGGCTGATGGATGGACGTCAGGGTGGGCGACAGCGAGGGGGGGGGGGGGGCGCCAGGCAAATAGGGGTAAGGAGGAAGTGGGACAGGGAGTCGGGGTGGTGCTGAGCTGAGTGGAACACAGGGGTGGGAAAGGAGGAGGAAGGGGAAGGGGTCAGCTGAGACTCAGCTCCAGCCTCTCATGCTTCAGTCGTCCGTCAGTTGTCCCCTGCAAGGGAAGCAGGGACGTTAGCAACAAAATGGCCACTGTGAGTCCAGCTTGTTTTTAAGGCATGCATCAGAAATGCGAAGTGATGCTGATTTTCTGTGACTTTGACACAGCGCAGGTGTTGATGTGGTTTCCTGAGTGGCTCGCTCAGGCGCAAACAAAGTTTTCAGTTGCTTGCAAATTTGTGCAGAGCACAATAATGCCTTCACACTGTAAGTACAATGCCTTGACTTTGGAGTTAGATTCATAGCCACGCTCGGAACGCATTAAACTTGTTTCTCAAATCATCTTTTGCCATTGACATGAATGGAAATGCGATTAATCTGTTTCAGTGACCAAAAACACCAACAAATTTTTTGAGGGTTTTTTCGTACAAGAATAGCTCTCTACAATATTGTACTTAAAATAAAAAAAAAAAACTTGTAGTTATATAATAACATAATTAAGCATTTGATGATGAAACAAGATATTAGTTATTTTACAGAGAGGATAAAGAATATATGCCTTTAAGTATTGTGGTATGTCTTTTCTGTATGTATTTGAATGTACATTTTTGCACTTTTACAGGGGTTATAGTTTTGCCCCATTGTCTTCGAAGGTTAATCCGATTGACTTCAAACTTGGGCTGTACCATCTCAACACCTATGACAACAACAGGGAAAAAAACATTTCCTTTTTGCATAATGATGCAGTGCAGTGCAGCTGACTCTTATTCTAGCATGTGAACATCGCCTTGAACAAGAGTTCTATATTTGGCTGGCAATGCCACAGTAGTCAACTATAAATGGATCAATAACAGATAATGTGTCGAAGGAGGTGAGGAATCACCCGGGGGTTTGGCATTTTCACGATATTCATCTTCTCACAGTCTCTCGTTCTTCAAACCTCCAAATGTCACATTGTTCTGCATCACAAGATGAGCCACAAAAAGATTTTTTTCCACATGGAAGTGGAAAGTTTACTTTGGTCTGGACCGACTTCCCCCCCTAAAAGTTTTAGTGTGGATAAAAGAACTTGGATTCCTTCTCTTTGCTATTTTTTTTTAATGATAAAGAAAACACTTAAAAATGTATTTCAATATTTTATGCAAATATTTTAATTGCTTTTTTAATTCATTTTCAGGGCTTCTATGGCATTTATTTTTTATACTTAATTTTCAATTGATTGAAAAAGAAATTGTACTTTTTTAACATAGAAATGGTTTTCATTTACTAGTGATTTTTATTACTTTGAAGCTGATTTATAGTATATATATATATATATATATATAGATTCAACTTTTTAACATGAATATTTTCATTTTATTATTTTTTTTATTTAAAATGAATGAGTGATTTTTTTTTTAATTTAAAAAAAAAAGCTGAATAATTTTGCACTTCTAAACGCCGATGAAGATGATGATGATAGTGTTTAAGAAGCTGCCTGGGAATCTGCAAAAAATAACGTTAATTATACGAGTGCATATTGTGTGAGCCTGTGGTTTAGTGCGCACACACCCTTGACCTCGTTGTGACATGCAGCTCGCTGCTTAGTGAGACACACACATGTACACACACACACCCACCCCCACACCCACACACGCACACACGCACACACCAACAAACAGCGCTAAAACAGAAGACAAAGGCGAGAGACTTTGGAGGCGAGTGAGATCAGAACACTGATGACAGCCACAAAAGCCACTTAAACTTTTTTTTTTGCAGTTCAGACATTCAAATCTAGGAGATAAAAAATATGTATATGCTTTCACAGACAACATTTCATCTGGTTTGGTGCTTGGGAGATGTGACACGGCAACCTGATTGCTAGATATTAACAGCAAGTCAACGTGACAAACAAAACGTGGACTCTGATCTTTGTCGTATGTTGAAGGTCAATCGCGACATTCACCACATCCTCAAACATTTGAAAGGCATTTTACTCTTTTTTTGATTCTTTCGACATCCTGCCTGCCTTGATGAACATCTCAGCACGCAGTGCCACTAAAGAGCAGCAGGAACTCACACACGATCCTCACGTGTTTCATCTTCACGCTTCATACAACAACAAAGGTTTGGGTCGACCACGTGTGATAAGATGCCCGCTGAGATTTTTTTTTCACATTAAGGAACCGTGACAACATGCAAAAAAAATAATCATACCAATCAAAAATTAACTCATTAGAAATAAATAAATGGATCATTGACGTCTTTAGCCGTCAATGGTAGTGAATGAATTAAGAAAAAAAGCCCAAGATCAAGATTTAAGCCGGCAGAACTTCTTGTTTTTCAGCTTTGTCGAGACGTGGGTGAATTCATCTGTCAAATAACATAACCAAATGATATAATGAATCGTCATTGTCTGGTGAGCCTTTTTTGTGCTGTTTCAGCTTCCCATGGTTGGCGTTGACTTTCAAAGAGACAACAAGGAGCTGCTAAGTGGTACCAGTCAGCTGATCCACTTCATCCAATGCGCGTAACAACCGCTTCTTTTGTCCAAGTCTGGAATTCCGTGCAGCCCTTTGGCCTGTGTCCTGTTCGGGAAAGCTGATTAAGTCTTTCAAAGCCCCGAGGAGCATTCAAGGAAAAGCTTCAAGCATGACTGACCAACTCAAGACCCACATTTTTTTTTTTAAATAAATAGTCCGCTTGTTGATTAGATTAAGAAATGTATGGTCCGATAATTTAAGACCAGCAGGGGAAATAAAACAATAATTCCTGATTTTTGTTTCCCTTCTCAACATAATAAGGAAGTGTTTCATTCGACGGCGACGGGAGCCAACGACAGACCGTTCCGGAAAAATCACTCATTATTGAATCTTACATTTTGCTCCCCCCGAAAAAAAAAAAAAAAACGTGGCACACGCGGCGCCTCACTTCTTCCCACAAAGGCTGTCAAAATTCTGAACGAAAGGGGGAAACATCTCGCTGATGGTTTCCAGACGCAACGACTATAAAAGTCAGAGAAGAGACCTGAGGACAGCGGAAAATGGCCACAAAAGCCACAATGCGGGAAATTAATGTAGCAGCGGTTAGACAGATAAGACTACAATATCAATACGGGACAGGCGAAGCACATCCGGGAATGTGAGCTGTCGCTTGGGGAAAGGAGATAGAGAATAACATAGTATGGAACACAAATGTTCGTGGCGGGCAAGTTGAACTTAGACAGAAATGAAAAAGAATATACGAAAACATTTTCTGTAAGTGAAGAAAGGAGCCAGGTGGAAGGCAATCACAAAGTCAACATTGCCAAAGACATGGTACAAATGTATGGACGTGGAAGAAAGAAGACGGGTGACCCAATACTTATGTCCAGGATCATTCCCAGGAAATGCTCAGAAAAGTCCCAATTCCCTTCCCACTTTTAGACAGGACACACTTCTTTCATGCAGGCTGCTCCTTGGAGACCCATGCTATATATTTGAGTGTGTGTGTGTGTGTGTGTGTGTGTGTGTGTGGTCCTCTTAATGCAAAAAAACCCTCAAAAATAGGAAGTTAAGTAAGAGGTTGCTCATCTGCGAATTTCACGTCCTCGTTTTAACGTGAAAGTAGACGTAACACTCTATTCTAAGGCTGCTCGCTAAATTTGCCAGATGACGACTTTTCGTCAGATAGCGGCTGCCTTTGGCGTTTTGTGCTACCGATCTATTTTTCCCCACAACTATTTTTTTCTTATTTTGCTCTTTTGCCTCAATGGCACCAGACAGAATGAGAACCGTAACAGCGGCAGGACGGTGGCTGTGTGTAAGATTACCCGACAGCGGTGTGCAATCCAACACCCGACACTCACATTTCCCACAATGTTGCGTTGAAAGCGTTTGTCTCGATAACGATTCTGATGCTCTGTCGCTCTGAGAAAATTAGCTTGAGTGGGTTCTGTATAAAAGACAAAACCCACAATGCTGGAGCAAGCGTGTGAATTTTATTTCATCCCACTCACTTGTAAATATTTGATTGCAGGATGGAGTAACATGTCGTTGGCTGTTGACAATTTTGCTTGAGCTCTGTGTGAAAGAGACTTGAAGACTGAACTTGTCTTTCCGGAGACTTGACAAGTACTCCGCCCCCGATGTACTTTGCTAACTTTTGAACAAGCGTTGCCACAACAATGCTCGTCGGCTCTAAACAGCGAGGCACGAAATATGCAGCGGGGGTCAGGAGGAGGACTTGAGCATTAGGAACAGGGTGTGGAATGTAAACTCGGTTGAAAACACATGTGAACGCAAGCGAAACCACCAAGCATTGCACGGCCAAGACCGACCACACCTGTCTGATTAATTTCAGATTTTCCTTTTAATGACACATTTCACTTCAAAAAGCATGCTAAATACATACAAACATCCGCTGTTGTTGTTGTTCCCCCACTCCCACCCGTGGGGATGACGGCACGATCAATGCCACTCACCCCCCGCTGTGCCTAAACAAGCAGACGGGAACAGGAGTCGGAGGCTTTGGCGCCAAATTCCCGCTGAGAATGAAATTGACTCATCAACGCGAACTTGAAGTTGCTGCGCGCAGGCTGCGAGACATCATGGTAGCCAGGTCCAAGAATACAAGGGCTCCCAGATTCAGCCTTGACCTTCCTGAGGACTCTGGAAACAGGACTCTTGAGTCATATTTGTCCTGGCTGCCGGTTGCTAGGCAGACTTTACAGGGCTCAACTGTAATTGGCCCAATGAAAAAATGTTTATATGCCAAAATGATTCATGCTTTTCAGATCAACGTTTAGCAGTTATTGCTATGGAATGCGCTGCACTGCATTCGTGTAACTTTAAATTCCAAGTTTAAAAGCGTCAGCTTTACAGACGCCACATCTGTTGTGTAGGTGGACTATGACACATGGTGGGATCAGTCAGGAAAGGTAATCACAAACGAAGGCGCTACCTTTTTGAGGCTGATGCTGATTCTGAAATGTCGTCAAATAAATTTGAAATAAAATTCAGATAATCAAGTAATTGGGATTTTAATTTCAAAAGTACATGATGGAAAAAAAGAGCTATTTTATCCTGCAACATTTACAAAAAAAATAAATGTTTCACAATACCTCCATTAGTAACTTTACAACACAGAGAAAAAAATAACAAAAATCATTTTTTTTCATATCATTATCTTTGCGTTGTGTGGTAATGTCTTAATGTGTAATTATTTTGATTTTTTTGGGGGGGCAATTTTAAACGCTAATATCAGCTGATTAAATCGACTGGCCAATTAATCGGTCAGGCCGGGATCTGATGAGAATAACACGGCCCAAAATCTATTAGAGCCAAAATCACTATTTGAGGATCACAATTTTTCCCTAAAGGGGAAAAGGGAATATGTATTAAAGACAATATTTAAGGATCTACCAGAAATGAATGCAACGTGGAATCTGAGGATATATAATATTTTACAAATACTCAAAAATGCTTTATTTGTGTCGTGAGAGGCTAAACTGAGGCATCTACTTGACTAGAGACCTTTATTTATTCAAACGGAGGCATGCTGGCGGCCTCGTGCGACGTTGCCGAGAGCGTCACCGGGAGGCGAGGGGTGGCGAGGGGGGGGTAACACGTGGAAAAGGAGGGGCGACGTTCCAGTTACAGCCTCATCAATGATTCAACCCGACCAACGACAAAAAAAAAAAAAAACAGCAACAGGATCCAAAGCAGCGACACAAACGCACACAAACACACTGTAATAAACACTTCCACTCAACGTGTCGGCGGCGTAACTGTGAGTTGTTGTTGTTACGGAGTTCAGCGTGTGTCAACACGACGTGTGTATTAACAACAACGCTTTCTGTGCGCTGGTTATAAACTAGAAATGTTCTCTGCCTTCGGGCGCCCTCTTTTCCCCCCTACTAATGTGGGAATGATCTCATAGCGGAGCATAGCTGTGAGTGACGTGCGCTAGCAGGTGTCCATGTTTCATCACACAGGAACTACATTTACTTCCTGCTACCGTATCTAAGAATCATGGGAAATCTAATGCTGCACTGAGAGCAAATGCGAGCTAAGCGTTTCCGCCTGCGCCTTTCCAGTTACAATGTGGGACCGCGAAGCAAACAACAAAGCCAGCTTCCATTAACTGCCACGACGGAGTAAAAAAGGTTGGATGATGGTGAGTGCGTTGATTTGTTTACAGCAGTTGAACTGAATTCAGAATTCGCCAAAGTGATAACGTAACCACCAGCCACCAGATTGACTCGCAACTTTTTTTTCTTTTTCATCAGTCGGGCGATCGCCTACTTTTTGCCATCTGTGTAGTTGCACGCCAAACAAAAGCAAGCGAGACACGCGGCGCTACCTGGTATTCCGTACCCTGGTGCGAAACTAGCTTAATAACGCCGAATGATCAGAAAAATACGTTAATCAGCCGATATTAGTCCTTTCAAAAAACAAAATTCAGCAAAAATTGGGCAGATTTTTTTCCCCACATTAAAACTCAAAACAAAGATTACGACATTAAAAAAAAAGGCAGAAAAATATATATGCAGATTTTGGAGATGTTTTTGTCAAAAAATAATAATCAGCCAATCAATCAGTTATCAGATTTTTATTCTGTCAAATCTCGATATCGGCCTTATAAAATCGGTATCGGTCAGGCACTAGTTAGCACTTCTACACTGTTGAGATAATCCCTCCACCTTCCTTCAAAGGTAGACAAATTTGGAGTCGCCACTGCAGGATGGGCATCGTCCACAGGAAATCAAGCATGGAAAAACTCCCATTTGATTTGTCTTTTTATGCAGAAATCTGGCCGCCAAAACGTGGCCACCGTTTGACCCACTTTCCAGGACAGATGTAACCTGCTTCCGCTAACTTTCAGGCTGTTTACCAGACCCTCACACATCCCCAACAGCTGCTTGCAATATGTTGTTTTTTAATTAAATACATTAATGAGTCAGGTTGCACAAAATGTTTGCCTGATGTAAATGTGGCTCATCACGCATTTACATTATCAAGAGAACACGTTAGTTAAATCCATATAATAGTTTTTTATTTAATAGGTTAATTAAAATGTATGTATTCTTTTTTTTGTCATTTATCTCATTAAATAATTGGTTAATTGGTTTATTGTACATAATAATATAAAAAATAGTGGCAAAGTAAATCATTTAACCGACTCTATCTGTTAACTTTGAAATCAATTGTCACCCCTTGAGCCCATTCCTGCTTTAGAGTAACTGGACATCCAAACGAATGGATCAGTCGCTTTCTGCTTCATTAATGAATTGGCTAATGAGTTGAGGTGTAATGACTATAATGCGTTATGGGGCGTGATGGCGTATAATGGACTGCGGGCACGGCGCCATGCAGCAACATTTGGCATCTTTCTGCCAACTGTCACAAAGGAAAGCTCGACGGCTAAGCCATATTTCCGCCCAGACAGCCGACGCCTTCACAAAATCAAATCATAGTTACGGCGTGCTTTCAGACCTCTAAGTTTGGCCGTTTATATTGTCTTGTTTGGTTTCTTTTCACACGGTAAATACACACGATATATTATGGGAAGCATTGGATTAGTGTAATTTTTATTTTATTTTTTTTGCTAGAGGCTTACAATTTGGGGTTTGACATCGAAAGATACATTTGAGTCGAGATAAATGTTCCATTTCTGCGTACAGTATATACATCTGGATTGGATAAACACTTTTAATCAAGTTCTTAAGTGTTGTATTTGGATGTGCATCACGGCAGCTTAAAAATAAAAATCAATCGCATACAACTTGGGCTTACGAAAAAACTATCTCGACACCTCGCGGGAAGAAGTGGTATTTTTTTCGGTGACCTCCCTGAATTTGATGTGTGCCGTTGGACAGCATTCAACATTCCAGTCTGACCTTCATCCATTCGCACACGGACAACAGTAATGCAGCATCCCGCTGAGACCGCGTGTGTGTGTGTGTGCGTTTGTTCGAGCCTCCATTAAGACATCAGAGTATCTGCCTGCTCCCCTCTGACACCATCAGCTCGGGTTTCCTAGCTGAAATCGAGACGCTCACGCCCGCAACGGGGGGAGAGGCGTATATTGTCAAACGTCCTCTGCTACGACGCAGAACACTCTGACAATAATAGACACGTGAATTGCTTTTGGAGGACTCTCGGAAACAAATATGAAAAAAGACTCACATTTTAGGAGCGCTCGGCACATTAGACAATATGAATGTCTGCCGCCAAATCGGATTTGAGGCAACAAAATCCAGCAGGCTCGTCAATCATGACAAATTCAAATAAACGACGGCAATCAGCTCCTGATTTGTACCTGAATCGACCAATCAACCACAAACATGCAACAGCGAGTGTCATCTTTATTTCTTACCATTTCTTAGTTACAACGATATCATTCCAGCAAACGGAATCACCTTTTTGAGGCTTTACCCTTACTCAGAAACGCAACAAATTATTTAGGTATCCTGGCAAAATGTGCACATTTTAGAGTCTTCTCATGTTATTGGATTGAGACAAAATTGAGTGACTATGATTAAGGTGCAAGAAAATATGATTGGGATATACCTACCTGCCACCCACTGACATAAAATCCAGCACGTATGACGCAATGAGATGCACAAAAATCAATAAAGAAACACAGGAAGTCTGCCATTGTGGTTTTGAAGGTGCCATTCATTTCATACAGCTCCCGGGGGGGAAATTAAGTATTCCCCTTTTACCCGGCCATCTTCCTGCAATTCCAACATAGCAGCCTGCAGAATGTCCTGATTCTACCCATGCAACAGAGCCCCAGGGAGCTGCAACAGATGGGAAGTTTACCCTTCTGCAAAAAGGCGACCGGGAAGCGAGCACGATCCCAATCTGCAGCCAAACTTGCAATCACATCTTTTCAAATTTGACATGCTGCAGGAAGGGAATGATGTAGAGATAGTCAAGGCTAAGTAAAGGGAATTCATTATGGTGTCAAACTCAAGGCCCGCGGGCCAGATCTGGTCCGCCACCTTATTTGAAGTGATCTGCGAAGGCTTGTCGCAATTTTTCCTCGACTTGTTCATAAATAGGTATTACTCAAACGCAGGGACGTATTATAGAGCTGATAAGGGTGGCGCGGTAGCCGACTGGTTGGCACGATGGCCTCACAGCGCAGAGGTGCAGTGTTTGATTCTGGCTCCGGCATTCCTGTGTGGAGTTTGCATGTTTTCCCCGTGCCTGCATGGGTTTTCTCCGGGTACTCCGGTTTCCTCCCACATTTCCAAAAATATGCATGGCAAGGTGTTTGGCTGGCAACCAGTTCAGGGAGTACCCTGTCTACTGCCCAAAGACAGCTGGAATAGGCTCTAGTACCCCCGTGACCCTCATGAGGAGAAGCGGTCTAGATAATGAATGATGGATGTTTCTAATAAAATACCAGAAGCGAAACTAAGTCAAATCCGTCTGAAGTCTGAAATCGTAACCTTTAAGTCTGAAGCAAGTCCCAAGTCACTGTGGAAAAAAAAAACTCAACCAAGTCAAGTTGAGTCGCCACCAAATGTCAAGCAAGTTGAGTTAAGTTATTAGTGTGTGAATGGGTGAATGAGGAAGCACTATGTAGGTTGCCACTTTCTGAAGTTTAGTCAAGTTGACGTGCATTTGTTTACGTGTATCCTGCCACATCAAATATGGCCGACACGCTCACAACCAGAAAAGTACTCAAAGTCGAGTCTGTGCATAGACGCCCAACTTCAAGTCAAAGTCAAATCGAATCTCATGAATGTCAAGATAAAGTCAAGTTGAGTCGTTTGCCAAGCAAGTCGCATGTCATAAAATTTGCAACTTAAGTCGACTCAAGTCAGAAGACTTGAGTCCCACACGACTGTAAAATACACATTAAAATTCTTTTTTGCTGGTCTTTTTGGGGTAGCCGGAACAGAATAATAGCAGCTGTACTCAATTCAATGAGGAAATATGATTTATGATTTGAGAGCCTGGTCATGGAACGAATTCATCTGCTTTCTCACGGCACCACTGTACTTCTATTTTGCCAGAATGTTTTTTGTAACACCAGTTTCTGTACTGCAACTACCTCTGACTGTGATGAAAACAAGTTTGAAAGTCCTTACAGAAAGCATTTTACGCAGCTATTTTTTAGACAACACACACACACACACACACGCACGCAGGCACGCACACACAGATTTCCTTCTTGCTGTCTTCCTTATCAGGCAATGTTGTTGCCTGTGCAGCCTGGGCTTCTGGTGACAGGTCAGCATACACATTGGAAAGAGCAGGTGATGGAAAGTAACACAACCCGAGATCACATATAAAGGCGATGCATAAATCTAATTTGTATGTATTGAAACATAGAAACAAGCAGCAAACGGGCACAAAGAAAGACCCCCACTCCTCCTGCAGCCCCCCGAGTCGTAACTCACAGCTGGGACCACCACTAAAATACAAGCTAGTCCTTTCTTTCTCTGTGGCACTATAACGGCTGTTAGCTGCTTCTTAAGGAGCCTAAAGCCACTTACTGACGTTAAGTAGAAGAGTGAAGGACTCACCGTGGGTTCAATGACGGTTTTATTTCCAGCGTCTCTGACTGACTGACTGACTGCCGCCGGGCTGAGCTCCACCGCCGCCGCCGACGCCGCCAACTTAGCAGGCTAGCTCACCGGCACGTGAAGAAGAATAGAATGGGAGGTAAAAATGTAAATTGATGAAGAAAGGTGAACATTGTCCAAATGAAGCTTCAACGAATGTGGATGATGAGTTCGTCCGCCGAGGAGGAGAATATCCCGTGAGTGTGAGTGGAGGCTCCGGATTGAACGGTTCTCCTTTGTTGTGAGCCTTTCAACGTAAACACACACTGTCCCCTCATCCACGCATCCACACATCCACGGGCGACAGCCAGCCAGGGAGCACGGGTGGGCGGGGCCAAGCGTTGAGATCGACGCGGTGACGTCGCCGCTGAGCATTCTGGGAAGTGTAGTCGTCTCGCGAGCTCGTCTGCCCAAGGATACTAAACCAAGTTCTTTACCGTACCTACCGCGAAGTAAAAGCAATGTTTAAAAAAAAAAACAAGAAAAACAGGAAACGAACTATTTCACTTGCTTATAAATGGAATATCGACGCAGTGTTGCAAACCAATGAATAAAAAAAAAAGGTTTTGAAGCACGTCCAGCCATACATCATCCAAGCTGCAAATCCTCATAAGGGTCACAGGCGTGCTGGTCCACCCTGGGAGGGTTGCCAGCCAATTGCAGGGCGCAAAAAGACAAACAACCAGTCACACTCACAATCACTTAGGGGCAATTTTGAGTGTCCAATCAACCTACCATGCATGATTTTGGAATGTGGGAGGAAACCAGAGCACCCGGAGAAAAACCATGCATATATGGGGAGAACATGCAAACTCCAAACAGTAATGCCTGCACCTCTGAACTGGGGGGGGTGGAAAGATGAAAGAAAATGGCTTGTGTAGTGTGTTCAAATAGCTGACGTGCACTAGGTTAGGAGGTTGTTTCATAGTTTAGGACCTGCAATCTGAAAAAAAATAAAATAAATCCCGTCTAAGCTTCCACTTAAGACTGTTTCGTCCAGAAGCAGCTGGTCAGATGACCTGACGCACCGGGAAGAGGTGTGGTAGGGTTGTAGCAGGTCATCGAGTTAAGGCAGGACAAGAACATTTTTGAAAATAACAGGTCGTGGTGTGCTAAGGTGGGGAGGCGAGTGGGTGGCAGCCTCAGGTAAATGCTCCTGAGAAAGGGCATCCACATCTCACCCCGTCGCCGAAAAATGTTGATAGGCAGCAGGCAGCAAAGTTACTTATGCCAGACAATACAGCAAACAGGTTTGTCAACAAGAAAAAGTTTCTGTCCGCATGACCCCCACCAAAGGTTTGAAATTCATGCTTACCTGTTTGAAAATGTATTATTTTTTTTAAATCATTGATGGTGAGCAAAATAAAAAAAATATATAATGCACATGGACCGTGAAATTGTGTTATGTATTTTTTTTTTCAATATTCAATTGACTTGAGTGCACTAAAAGAATTCACATAAGTAACTAAAATGACATGCAATAATAATAAAAAACATACAAAAAGGTTAGAATACAATAATCAAATTTAGGCTTAATTTGTGCATACATACATTTCTAGGGACAGAAAAAAAACATCTTGCAAAGTTTTTCACCAGAGGCTTAACTCATTCCCTACCATTGACGGATATAGACGTACTTTCATTTTACCTGGGCTGGCAGTGGATGAGTTAAATAGTACAAATTTAAAAAAATATGAAAAAGCAAATGTAAATAGAGCTAAAATGTGAATGAAAAAAAATCTAAAGAATGAAAATGAATCTATTTACACACTGTCCTGCTATCAAAGTGAAGTTTTTCTCATGCACAGTTTCGCTTGAAAATAGGAAAGCGTTAACAGTACGCATGTTCAAGTTCTGTTTCAAACTTGCTGCTGCAGATGCAACAAAATTCACTGCAAAAAGCATGCTTTCTGCGGGAGCTGTAGACTGAATGCACAAGCTCTTACATAATCCTTGCACACGCTGTAATGTAATGTAATGTGTGTGCGCGTCGCCATGGTTTCAAGAGCAAACACCTCCAGTTGGCATTTCCAAGTAGCAGAAGCAGGAGCAACGGACACACCTTCCTTTGATTTGTGCTGATGGATGTTGCTGCACGTCCTTGTGAAAATGTCGGGAGAACATTCTTCTTTTGGCAATTTTTACTGAGCGTGACGTTGCAACATCGCTGGGAACTTTTCCATAGTTTGCCGACCCCTCACACGGGCACAGAATGTGCGCTTTAAGCAAAAAGTGTCAAAAGTAGACCACAGTATTTTGTTATGAATTGCAACTTAAGCTTTTGATCATTGACATATAGGGGAAAAAAAGCAACCACAACAATGCACATCAACAACAATAAAAGTCCTTTCAATTCATTGCATTGGATTGAATTGTGATGCAATGATGATGATCGCTCCAGAAAATGGACGGACGTCGTCAATTGGCTGCATCTTCTCCTAGACGAGGCAACGAGACACCAAATTTAAACATTGAAGCGGTCACTGCCGCAACTTCCCAAATAGAATAAACCATTTTTTCATGATGTCAGCGATGTCATCCATCAAAGCGTCTGTCATGATGACTTGGGGGCTTTGGGTTCTTGAAGCCAGGCCAGGCTGTTCTTGTCGTGCTTGTTGTTGTTGTGCGATAAGAGCAAAACATAGCAACAGCTGGGCTGCTGATGTGTGCGTGTCTGTGTGTGTGTGTGTGTGTGATAGAAACACGCCGGGCTGGTTCACCAGTCAACTATTAAATAACAGCACTGTCCCGTGTTTGAGGGGCCGAGGCGAGCGCTGTTGTCGCGGTGCCATGGCGACGGTAACCATGCTCGCCAATGTTTACACAATGTTTAGCATATCACACAAAGCAGGAGTAGCAGCAGCAATTGTGTGCGCTGTGCTTTTACACGTTGATCTCAACACAATGTTACATCAAGCCCTCAGAATTCACTCCACATGGGTTGAGGAGTCAAGAAAATGGAAGCGTAATTTATCCCGGGACACTTCTTGCACTGCCTCAAGCCTTTTTCTAATTTTAAGATTTAATCCCCAAAAGTGGAATGAGGACTTGTCCAACCTGTCGGCATAATCTGCATTTGTGGTGTAAGAAGTCCTTTATTGTCACGTAGGAGATGTCACGACAGTAAAAAGATTTACATAAGAAATGTTGTGTATATGGTAATAATGTAAAAATCTGTTTCGTATTGTGATTGCAGTGGTGTAAAAGTACACCATTCGCAAAAAAAAAGTTACATTTTCTTTGAGTATGTTATCCGTTTACATGTGCTGCTCCACCGTTTGTTGTATTTTTTTTAAATCTGTTGCGTTATAACATCACCACATGGATAGGATTTGCTAGCTTATCGATGGTGTTTCCTGAGATGTGTTAGCATTAAGATAGCGTATTTTCAGACAATGTAGTCCATTCATTTTATCTCACCCATCCCGCAAAATGTTCTTTTGTATGTTTCTATGAAGGGGTAAACTCATATATTGAATGTGTAGAAAAAATGTATTACATTCTTTTAAAGTGAATTCAAATAAATCAACTTTTGTCTTTAGCTGTGGATTTTTTTTATATTGTCATTATTGAATACAAGTGAATAAATTTGAGTTGAATTGTGCAAAATGAAATAAAATACAATAAGCTTTACAACAGAATTCTAGTAATATTCCATTTGCTGTTAAGAGTTGTTTTGTACTTAATCTCAATTAAATCAAATACTGTTCATGGTTGTAATGTTATTAATGTTCTTTTCAATGCTAGCTTTACGCGTGTACAATGAGGAATTATCTAACGCGTGTGTGTTAACGTGTGTGCGCGTGTGTACTCAAATTACATAAGTGTACATTTCCATGTCTTTTTTATTTTTTTTATTTGACCAAAATAAATAAATAAAGTACAGCATGGAAAATGTATTCTGTGTAATTAGCAACATGTTGCAAAGACGATGAGAGAAAATGTGAAGCAGATGTCGTCCCTATTAACCTGGCGCAAAGTCAGTTACACGCGTGCGTGTGCGTGCGCGCGTGTCAAAGCGTGTTTGCGTGTGCGTGTGCGTGTGTTTGTGTGTTGGAATTTTCCTGTCAGTGACGGCAAAATGTGGAAGTGTTTCATCAATTAGTGCTCGGCTACGATGTTTGACTCGTCCTGTCGCCTTTTAATGGTAAAACATACAACAAATACATCATGCACTCAGATAGTCTGCAATCTGCATGTGTGCATGGCGCATGTGCGTGCGTGTGCGCGTGCATGTCATCCGCTCTGCTGGTGATGTCATCAATAAGCGACCACACACATCCGCTTCACTACAATAACCTTAAACTATTTAAAAAAAACGTTAGTACAGAAAAAAAAGTACAATTTAATTTACTTGATTACATGTATAACATAAAAATATATATGATTAAAAAATATTTACAAAATAAATTAACAATGCAGCAACATAAATCTGAAAATAAAATCATTAATTGTTGATGTTTGTAAAATTTTCTTCAATTTATGGTCTCCTAAGTGAAAAAAAAAACTATATGGAGCAAAGGATGTGCTGTAGTTTTTTTTTAATATATTGTATAATCTAGAATTATTGCAAACTATGCTGTCACAAAAGTAGCAGTGGGCCCCTTAACAAATTTATTTGTGGTCAATCTTGCTACTATAGCTAGTTGTATAAAAAATACATTATATCAGGAATGTTTTTATAAAAATCACTAATTACACTAGATACAATACGCACACCCACACCCACACACACACACACACACGCACGCCCACACATCATGTGAGAGTCAGCGTGACGCCGTTCTTGTTGGGTGAGCGTGTGTGACAAAAGAAATGTGACATCCACATACATGTACTGGAAACAGTGCAGCCAAGTGAAATGCTCCAAAAAGATGAAAACAGACAGCTGGTATTGGGAATAAATTAATGCAACTTCATGGAACAGATACATTGTATTTAGTTGTAAATGTAGATCAGCAGTGAAGGCCACGCTTCGGTTCCCTTCATGTGATTCCAGGTTATAAAACCATGACGGTGACGATAAAGAATCTTGGCTTGTGCCACATTCAAAGCTCCCCCCGATGATTCCCGTGGCGGGTTGCCACAGGCCTCCTCTTCCTCTTCCTCCACTGTTGACAGACAGGCCAGATGACATCATGCTTTGCCCTTGCATCACTTGTGTTCCTCGTCGCCATGGTGACCGCGGTGATGATGATGATGACCCAACTGGCTCTGGAACGTCACCTGACTGACTGGTTTAACTTCCATGTGCGTGTGTGTGCGTGTGTATGGGGGTGTGCGTGTGCGTGTGTGTGTGCGTGTGTGTGTCACTGAACATCATCGCAGTGCTTGTGAGGCGTACTTTGGGGCAAGGCCAGGGTGAGTTAGCATAGCGGGTAGAGGATACACTCCACAGGCCAGATGATACCTGACATGACAACATGTTATAACATAAAACACATCATTGCAACTGAAAATCTCTCCTGCCACAACACGCGACATTTTTAGAGGAACAGGTAATTTAAAATACTTTGTAAACAAAGACACCATGCGTCGGAAGCTTGCCTCGAAAGTGGTGCAATTTGGGGGACAAGGCTCGAAAGTCAAACAAATTATAAAGAAATTGTGAAAAGCAACTCAAGAAATAATACACTGTGCACTCGGTGAACTCCAAAGTGCAGAGGCACAGAGGCGCTTGCTGGTGGACAGACAGCCGTGCGTCTCCCGTGACAACGTGCAAAAATAGAGGCCACGCCAACGACCGCTGGGTTGCCACAGCAATGGAGCATGTTGTCGTGGCGATGCGGTGCATGTGGGAAACTGATTTAAAGGGTGTACAGACAAGCGCTTTGGACTTTGGTACGTTCATTAACACACAAAGTGTGTCCTTTCTTTTGTGCCATTAACTAAAGCAAAGGAATTTAAAGAGTCCTAACTTAATCTTGCTACAAAATTCACATCGATTTACACTGGTAAAAGCCCTATTTTTCTCATACGTAATTAAATCATATTTTTCAGAATAAATGTATTTTTATTTCGTATGAAGTCATATTTTTTGGGAGAATAAAGTCAAAAATGAAAATAAAAAAAGAAGACATTTCTCTAGAATAAAAAATTTTATTACCAAGAATGAAGCCAAATTTCTGAAGAATAAAGCAGGATTATTTTTTTTTTGAGAATTAAGACACATTTTTGAAGAATAATATTGAATTAAGTCTCACTTGTTAAAGAATAAAGACAAATTAATCAACAATAAAGCAGGATATTTCTTTCATATTTTTCCAAGATAATGTAATTTTTTTCAGGGGAAGAAAAAAAGTTTCAAGGATGCTGGTTGTCAGGTTTGTGTGGTGAATAAGTTCCAAAAACCAAAGGCATGTTGAATGTATTTCCAAAAATAAAACAAACACAGCCACTCGGAAAAACATAAATACTGCATTAAATATCAAAATAACAAGAAAACATAACACATCAGCCAAGAAAAATAACAAGGAACGTGTGACGGTATAACATGACCACAATAACAACAATGATCAGAAACAGACGAAACAACAGCAGGGAACTAAATACCAGCAAATTGACGAGATAATGAGGTACACCTGGGCAAGACATGTGTCACGTGAGTGTGGGAACCGAGTGTTTGTCATGAGGAACATCGCTGATCTATTTGTTAACAAATAAATTGGAAAAAAAAGAATACAGAGGTAAGTGAGTCCGAAAGCCACTTTTGAAAAATAAAAGTGCTTGGCTTGTCTTTACTGAAATGAAACGTGATCTGAAAAGTCTTTCACGACTCAGGTTCATTTGAAGGTGGAAAAAAAAATGCTTTTGCAAATCATCAGCGTAAAAAGCGTCGGGATATTTGACGAGGTTGTAAAAATGCTAATGAAGCGCCTGTGTAATAAGCATTGACCTTCAACAAACCCAAGTGAGCCGTTTTCAAGAAAAAAAAGATGTGCGCAGATTTCAGCAAAACTGGGCACACTCTATGGAAGCTCTCTCGTGGTGTGATAATGTTTTAATATACATTAGCATAGTTTTGTATTTGGTAATGAAGTCACATTTTTCAGTATAAAGTCATAGTAAAGTATTTTCCAACAGTATTTTTTTAGAATCACTATGTTGCTGTTTCGGAATTGCCATAGTTTTCTAGGCATAAAGTAGCTTTTTAAAATTTTTTTTTTTTTTTATTGATTTTCCAGGAATGAGTTTGTTTGAATAAAGTTGCATAATTTTTCAATGTTATCATTTTCTAAAAATAATAATTTAAAAAAAGAGAAGTTTGTTATTTTTAAAAAATAAAACAAAGCTTTAGATATTTTAAGGTATTATTTTTTCAAGAAAAACAAGTCACGTTTGAAGATGTACTGCCCTCTGCTGGCTGTATCTCGATTTACATCATACTCAGTGCAGCGTAGGCGGTTGATGGACTGGGATCGTCTAAAAGGAACTTTTATTTTTAAATTTAACATGAGCTATTATGACTAAGTTATTTTTTAATATCATTTTGAAAGCATATGTGTAATATGTCACCTAATACTACAATATGTAATGAGGCATATAAGCAGGAAACCTTTATTTTGGAATGGAACCTAGAAACTTCCTGTGTGGCATTTTGGGCTCGTCTAGTAATGAACTCTAAGTTTTATTTTAAATTTCAACATGGATACTGGCTATGATAGGCAAACTTGAAAGAGGTTTTATTCTGAACTATACAAAATTGAACTGACCCACTGATTACTAGAGTGGGCTAATTTAATTTTGCCGTTTTTAAATTAAGTGCAAAAACATAGGGAGATTTTTCTCAGATGGCTACTGGACAAAATCAAGGTCTAGTTCTAATATTGACCGCTAGGAGGCAGTTCATTCCTTCAATATTTCGTAGAAGTGCAACATTGGGCCTCTCACCCATGAAATCAACCTTTCGCTTGAAGCTTTTTAAACAAAACAAAAAAAAAACTGTCACACTATGGTATAATACAATGAAATACTTTTATTGTAAAAGAAATACATGAATATGCCCAGAAACATAAAAAAAAAGTTTCACTGATTGTTTACTTTTCTGATCTTATTGACTTCTGAGCAAAAGTTCCATCGGACGAAGAATACCAAGTGTGATGGACAGTTGCATGTACAAGACATGATGTCACGTGATGATGCCACAGGGTCGCTGAGGTGGTCAGCTGACCCTCGAGTGGTGTCCACTCTGTCCGGCAAAGTGGAATGACAGCAGCATCAAAATCAACAGTTTTGTTTAACACAAACAAAAACATTAAAATACAATTTTCACATTATTTCCATCAAAAAGTTCACTTCAAGAAAATACTGTATGAACACAAGTTTATATCCCACATGTATAGTCGGCATATTTTCATCCACTTTGGTCTGCTTCGGTTGGCTGCGTGCTCCATTATTTGGGGGCAATAACAAGATGCATGTAGAACATTATTGAACAGCTAAGTTAAAATATGTATATGCAAGATATATAAAATAGTTGACTTTCATAATAAAATAATAATTCAGTCTTATTTTAATTTGGTTATTTCTTCTTGACCAATTAACAAAAACAGATGTAAATATGTTTATTTTAATAATATTCTTTATTTTATTTTTTAATACCAGCGAATTAAAAAAAAGATTTAATTAACCAAATTTAAGGGAAAATGGTTCAATTAATATACTAAATAAAATGGTTTATCTAGCAAATAAAATTACATTCTCACTTTCAGACGTATCTATTTAGAAAATGTATTAAAATGAATCCATATTATTGTCATAAATATTGAATAGAATATACTATTTAAAAGAACTGTATAGCATCACTGGTGGGACCAAATCCGCTTATGTCCATATATGGCCCAGTTTATATTTTGTCACTATTGAGCAGTCCCCACATCGTGTTTTTTTTTTTTTACGCAACAGGAACCAATTTCAGGTGCTGATAATAGTTTGACTCTTGAACAGTTGAACTTTCTTTGTCCCACTTCCTCACTCGACGGGAGCCATGCAGCATTATGTCGCCTAAATATTGAATGTTTTAGATTTAAGAAAATAATATTTTTCCCAGCCCTGATGTGAAAGCATCTTCATACATTGTCCTTTTCCATGGGCAGCACAAGCATGCAGGCATTCTTTCTCACATGTGTGTATGTGTGTGTGTGTGTTGGGGGGAGTGGTGGGGGGGGTAGCGGTTGTTTTGCAGTATTCACTTCCTGAATTTCAAGATGAGAGTAGCCACAATGATGAAGAACGTGTTCCAGCCCAGAGTGACAACAAAGCCTCGCCAAACCATCATGTGCGTCAGATCCCAACCTGGTGGACACGCACAGGTAGAAAAACTCAACAGATGCACTGCAAAGCAACACTTTTACCCATGCATTTGAGTATGATACACTAGTTATATATTTAATTATTTGCGACAGTGGAATAGTTAAATGTTTGTTTTTACTGGTTATAATTTTTGTTGTGAGAGATGTCATATTTTTACAAAAATGAAGCCCCCCCCTAAAAATAAATGGAGTGATATTTTCTTCAAAACAGGAGTCTTTTGTATTAAAGGATGATGTTTTGTATTTTCAAGAAAAAAAGTTGTAAATCATTTATTCAGGAATGATAGGTCAAGTCCTATTTTTAAAGAATGAAGACAGATTTTTCTTATATCAATTACATAGTTTTTCAAGAAAGATTTTTTTTCAATATCGTCATTTCTTTCAAGAATGAAGTCAGTTTTTGCCCCACAAAAAAAAATTAAATGTTTTTTTCCATGAATACAATTTTTTTCAAGAAGAAAAAAAAAAATAATGCTTCCAAGATAATTTTTTTTTCCAGAAAGAAAAAAATTATTTTTTAGCATACCTCTGTACATGATGCATCGCAGTGCTTCGGAGGCGTAGGTCTGAGGCAGGGCCAGGCTGAGGTAGCGTAGCGGGTAGGGGATGCACTCCACAGGCCAAATGATACCTGACATCACAACAACATGTTGTATAACAGAACACAACAATCCAACAACAGGATCGCCTTTCACAACATGTTACATTTCGAGAGGGACAAGTCATTTGACACCTTTTAGCAACACGTAAACAAAGACAACACACAGTGGGAACATTAACAAAGCAAATAGAAAAAAAAAAGCTTTACCGTAGACAGAACTACATTTGAGTATCAAAAGGGTGACAAGAAAATAGTCGTGGTTTTACACTGTAAGCAGAAAATTATGATTTAATGCAGTATGCATTTTTTCTTAAAATGAATTTATTCATTTTTATATAATTAAAAAAATATAGATTTAGCTCATCAATTAGTTTTCGTGTTATTTTTCAAGATTCCACAACTTGTATTAAATAAGGTTTCTAAAAGCTAAAGTTTCCAAAGCCTGTTTTTTTTTTAAGGGAGGTTTAAGCAATTTTTTTTTTTTTTTAAGAAAATACTTTTTTCCCCTTAAGTTGCATCTTTGAAAAGTGAAGTATTAAAGTCATAGTTTGATAGCATATTTGTAGGAATAAATTTCCTTTTTTTTGGCAAATCAAGAAATTTTTAAAACAAGAAAGCCTTGTTTTTTTTTTCCAAGAATGAAGTCCTATCAGGGAATAAAGTTGCAATTTTTTTAAGCATTATTGAATGTAATTTCTACCAAGAATGGTCAGCATTTTCAGCGATGCATTTTTCAAGAAAAAGTGTTAAGTCTTATTTCAAGGAATAGCCATCTTTTAAAGAATAGACTTTTTGACAATATTTATATATATATATATATACATTATTTGAACAAAAAGCTATTGCGCGCAGCCTACCACTCATGATGAGGTTGGGGTAAAAGAGTCCAAGCGCGGCTTGGTTGGCGCTCTGCTCATCGTCTATGGCGGCGGAGATGACGAGGCCAAAGGAGATGCCGGTG
Organism: Idiotropiscis lumnitzeri; assembly: GCF_059441095.1. Taxonomy (NCBI): domain Eukaryota; kingdom Metazoa; phylum Chordata; class Actinopteri; order Syngnathiformes; family Syngnathidae; genus Idiotropiscis; species Idiotropiscis lumnitzeri. The sequence continues at coordinate 6,978,520 of NC_142399.1, forward strand.
ATGCCCTGCAGCACGATCAGCAGCACGATCAGAACCAAGGAGCCTTCGTTAGGCATCTGCACGCAAACACAAGCATTAAACTCGAAAAGTCATTCTCAAGAAAAAAAAAACCTGTCCTCCCTCATTCTCTGTTGCTGGGGTAGCAAAGTGACTAATTTTACTTTTATTTTGTTTCATTAAAAAACCTTTTTCCTGAAAGAGGCCTTTTTTGGGAGGGAAAATAAAGTTGTATTTATTTAGGAACTAAGTCATATTTTTCAAGATTTAATTCACATTTTTTTCAAATTATAAAGTCATATATTTGACAAGAATATACTCTAGTATTATTTTTTTGCTCAAGAATAATGTGAAAATGTTCACGGTTTTTTATAGGCATATTTTTCAAGAATGAAATCAGAGGTATGAAGTCACATTTTTAGTGAAAATAAAGTATTATAATGTCATATTTTTTCAAGAATAAAGACACAATTTGTCAAAAAAGTAGCATTTTTTCCCCCATAGTAAAATCCTGTTTTATAAGTTAAAGTCTTATTTTTTTACACATCAATAAATATGAAACGTGTGTTTGTAGTGTGTGCTGTTATCTGGCACCTTGAAGACAAGCAGGACGAAGAGCAGCATGAGGATAATCTGAACGCTGATGACAAGCAGCTGAGAGAAAAGGTGAGCCAGCATTGTTTCCAGTGAGCTCACACCTGATAAATACACAAGATTAGAAATATAAAAGTATTGAAGTTGAAAAGTAATCTCTGATATCTATTGCTTTAATGTTTATCTCTTCAAATTTTGTGGATTAAAGTATTGGCGAGTCATGGTCATTTGTTTCACTTTTGTGATTAGACTGCATCGTAAGATAAAAACGGTACGATACATTTTGATACTGACGACAATAGCAATGCAACTGACGGCTTTAATGATTTACTTTAAAGTCTGTCAACTTGGAACACATTTTCTGCTGTGATATAGAAATTTGCCACTTGTGTACTGATATTGTATCACAAGAGAAAATGCATCAAATGCATTTAGTGTCTGTTCCTTTAAAAAACTATTACAAGAGTGCTGAAGGATAATATCCATTTTTGACATTAAAATTGATAATGTCATAAAAAATGATATAAATGAAACATCCCCTGCAATAAAGTTGCAATATTTTTTTTTTTTGCTTTTAGTGTTTATCCCTTCCAAAAATATACATCCAACTATTATTGACTGATGATTTTTATTGATTATTATTATTATTGATTTATTGATACCGTAACATGAAAAAAAACAAAACAATAAATCATGGTATCAATAAATTATCACCTGATAGAAATAGCTTTAATTATTATATATTTTTAGCTGTCAGTGTTTTTCTATATCAATACTGTATCGTGAGAAAATGATACATCATGATATCGATGATGCAAATTTTTACTTTTCATGTTTATTGCTAGCTGATGTTAACATGGGCTTTTGGCACTTTTGCAATTTGATTTTGTTTCATAAAATGAAATTGAAACATCAGGATATCAAAGGCAACACCAATACAACTGATGCTTTACTCTCAGACTGAATTGATTTAATGTCCATCCCTTTAAATGTTTTTTTTACTAAAGCATTGAAGATTGAAAAATAATTACAACTCCAAGAGATATTTGACACTTGAGTGTCAAGACAGCTGATAATCTCGATACTATACATAAACAACTATACAATCCCCACCTGCAACCCAGCATCGGTCCAGAAGACCCTCTTTCCTCTCCAGAACAAAGGAGAGGGCAGTCAGGCCCAAGGCCAAGTAGAAGGCAATGCTAGACAACGACAACAAAACAAGTTGAACTTTGTGCTGTCCATTCGTGTCCACCTCGCTTTCTTTTAATGAAGAAATAAATCGGGGAGAAAAGTAAGTCCAACAAGGCCAATGGGTTATGTAAACTAATGAAAAAGAATTGTGACATCCAACTGACCTGAGGACAGCGCCTGGCATCACAAACGTAGTGAAGTCTGTATTCTGGCTGCCATAAATGGCCTCTTCAAACTACACAACAGAGGAAATTAGTGTTAGAAAATATGTTGTTGCAGTAGTACCACTTGAGAACTAAACGATACAATATTGTCTTGTTCACCTTTATGGGCAAGGCATACAAGTAGGCTTGGCTACCCAGCTTGCTTTCCACAAAAGCCTGGAAAGGAAAACAAGCTATTAAACGAGGGAAAGCAGCGCCATCTACTGGACAAAATGATCATAACCAACAGGATGATTGGATGCAATTAAATTAATCTAAATATTGCATCAGTAAGTTGCATTATCCACAGGATATTTTTTTTAGTTACTAGTGACTAAATGATTTTCGTGTTATTTGGTCATTTTACTAATGAATTTTAGGAGCAGAGATGAGCCTATGGACTATATTATAATATAAAGTCAAATCAAATGTCAAATTTGCAATAAAATATACATATATTGATGTTTTTCCTCTCTCCAATAAAATGATTCGGTATGTATCTTGATAAATGGGGTGCGATACGATTCAAGGACGGTATATTTTAAAATAGATTGATTTGAATTGGTCCAGTTAAATCGGATTCAATCTTTTTTCTTGTTACACCCCAATGTATACATATATTGTATATGATAAAATATTTGACAAAAAAATTCAGAAGTCACTTCGTCTTCTTTGATGCAATGTATATAGACAATTCTGTAAAAATCTCTATTTTCGTTAATTGATTGCTCAAAATTCAAGTACAGCAGTTATTACTTTGTATATATACTTAGAAGATGAAATTAACCAGTTGAAAAATCACTCGATGACACTGTACTAATAAAGTGGCTGAGGAGTGTCTACATCTTTTTATTAGTTATGAAATAAGGATTTATGAGTACTTGACTACTTTTGAACAAGTAAAAGGTAACTTCACCTGAAAGGCCTCGTACAATTTTTGCTGCAGCATCAAGGCAATTTGTCTGTCTGGAAAAACAAAATGTCTTTTTTTTTTTTACCTTAAAGTTTAGCGTCACAACAACTGATTATAATACGGAGCCATCGACTTACTGGTCTGGTCCAGCCAGACGTGCACTGAACCTCCATCCATCACCTCCTTGGACGCATTCTTCAGTAGTATCCTGTAATAGCGCCAGGTTTTCAGGTCAGGTTTTCAGTGATATAAAAAATGAAACCAAGTGAAACACATTTTCCACCATTAACATGATTCAGCACTTGCACAACCCAATTTATTACAAATTTTTTTATAGAGCAAGGAATTAAAAACAAACAAGTAAAATAATGTCATGTGGTTGCATAAGTGTGCACACCCTGTAGGCTGTACTCAGAATCAGCCAATCAAATTCAAACTCAAGTTAAATGTGATCATTTATAGAGCATCTGATTAACCCCAAATTAAGTTTGGATGTTCCAGTCACCTTTTTTTTGTGATTTTTCTTTTTTGCTTCCAGAAGGCGGAAGGTTTTTTTTTTTTTGCTAACTAACTGCACCTCCTGTGACCTTGTGAGTCTGCCCTGAAGCTTAATCCATTACGAGTGACACTTAGGTATTTCAGTGGCGGCGGCATTCTCTGCTGTGGCGTTGTCGTGACGCACGAGATTGAGAACAGCGGCACGACCTGACAAGATGCTGAGTCAGGCGACAAACTAAACGCTGCAGCTTTTTTTTTTTTTTTGCCTAGGCATGTAGTCAAAGGCCTCATTACACAGTGACACCTTGACTTACCAGGAACATAACTTACTAACAGCTAGCCTTATGCTAACGCATGCTGCAAAACACCATGCACAGGCTAATGAAATTAGCATTGATGTTGTGGTAATTAATAAGCTGTTAATAACTTATTTTTAAACATGAGCAGAAGCAACACATAGAGACGGCGCATACACCAATACTCACAGAGTCACAGGCTCATATTCTTTATCCTCAGCTAAGTTAAGGTCTTCAGTGCTTCATCACATTATAGCTGTATTATATTTATTTATCGATTACATTTTGGCTTTTACTCTCCTTTGAATCTTTTTTTAACCATATATTTACACATTTACAATATATATTTTTTGCGAGAGAGTAATTTTTTAATATAAATCTCACTGACATTGTATTTAAATCTCTGTCTAATGAAAAACAAGTATTTCTGTTTCTTTTTAGAATTTATTTTCTTGGGAAATACTCTATCTGCTTTTCATTCATGCTTCTGAATTAAATTATGCAAATTGCAAACTACACAAATTTGGCCACACCAAAGAAGATGATGATATCTTTCAGTTTTTCTAAAATCTAACCTGACACTGAAGTGGCTAATTTTTCATTCACATTAATAATATGAGAAAGGATGCGGGCCCAACAGTACAGATTTGAATCGGTGTATATACAGAGTGCGGATGGTACCTATTCATTAGGGAGCTGCTGAAGTCCTTCCTAAAGCCAATGACGCCCCAATACTTCCCGTCATAGATTCCTTGGAAAGCCTCCGCATGAGACAAGTTGACCTGTCATATCACACAATAAGACATTAGATACCATATGCACAATTTGGTATATTCATTTTCGATGGGTCTTGAAAGATCAGTGAAAATCTCTAAAATGCTCTAAACAGAACTCTTGATAACTTAGCTGTTCGCTGGCACTTAGTACCTGCTCCACACTGTCGTTGTTCAAAAAAGAGAGCAGCGAGTGGCTGAAAGCTATTGGGGAGGTCTCGTTGTTGACCACGGCAACTTGGATCCCTTTTGGGTCTCCTCCGACGCACAAGCAGATGAGCGACATCTGGATGACGGGCAGCAGGAACTGGAAACACAAGGAGCTGCGAAGGACACCATCGTCAGGAATGCCACCAAATGTTTTGACTTCCCGTAGTGGCAGACGTACCCTGGCATCCTCCTCATCCGCAGCAACGTTTTGATGGTGAGGGCGGCAATGTTCCTCCACTTGGGAATCACGTGTCTGACTCGCACCTTCCAATCCACTACCAAATCACAATTATTCATTAGTTAGTCATATAAGTCTCAAGTCTTAACGCTTATGTGTTGGAAATTGATTACAATGGTACCTCCGCAAACGAGAATTTGACATACAACTACATGTAAATCAAAATTTGTTTAAATCATGTGACTCAAGTCCCCCCCGCCTCTGCCCGCTATTACATTTTGCTTCACTTGACACAAGCGACTAATTACTGATGAAGCCACACCTGTGTGGCTGACGACTTCCCCGGTGGCTTTGGGCACGTTGGCAAGAATTGGATGGCGTTCATCCCGCCCGCTCTCGAACGATTGGCTGTTCCCTAACACGTCGTCTTGGGAACCAGAGCTCCGCTTCACACACATCTGGTCTGAGGTCTCACACAGTTGTAGGAAGGCGTGCTCCAGAGTCTAAGTAAGGGACACACAATGGACTAGTACACAAGTTTCAACCATATTTTAAGACACTGGAACATTATTCACATCTTTAACTCATTCACTATCAGCCGAGCGAAAAAAATGGATCTTTGACGTATTTATCCGTCAATGGCAGTGAGTGAGTTAACAGTAGCACTTGCTTAAAAATACAGCAAAACAAAAAACTGTGGAAATAATGATTCAATTAAGTACCACAAGTAAAATACATATTGTAGATTAATGATTAAAAGCAAATGTATTGTACATAACAAATGTACTATTTTGGATTAGAAAAAAAAAACAACTTTGCAACTGTTATTCTCATAGGATTTTTTTTGTCCTGGTGGTACCGTCCATAAAACTCCCCCACAGGCACCTAACCACCCCTGGGTGCCGACTTGCAACTCACAGTGGAGCTTTGCATCTTCATGACTGCTTCTGGAGTTCCTTCAGCCAATAAGCAGCCGTTCCTCATTAGGCCCACCTGGACAGGGAGAACAAAAAATCCATTAAATATTCTGTTTTGCTTACAATTACCCTGGACACACACACACGCACACACACACACACACATATATATTAAGCAATGGATATCTGAACACCAGTGGCGAAGCAACACCAAAATACTGACAGGCATAATTTTTGCATACATGGCGAAAACGACCAATATTACTGCAGCTCACTGAGTGACATCACTTTATATATGTTGTTCATTATACACATTTTACATGACTTTTCAAACATTTTTTTCAATTATCTTTTTTTTTTTAAATACATTCACTATTCCAGCATTTCTTATACATGCAACTCTAGTCCAGCGTTCACACCATATTTGTAGCTGACAGTTTCAATGGAGGCTTTCGTGGAGGTCAGCGCTGTTGTGTATTAGAAAAATGTAAAAAATAAATAAAATAAATAACTAAAATGAAATTAATATAAAAAATTACAAGATTAAAACCAAGTTGTTTATTTAACTTAAATATACAGTGCATGTTTATATTAGTCCCCTTAGGGCTAATAAACAGCACTGGCGGCTGCAAGGCAAACAAAGTGAATCAAGTGCAGACCACATGTAAGCATGCATGTTGTGAACTCCTCCCTCATGGCGAGCATTTCTAGACACTCGTGCTTGTTTTAAGTCACAAAATGAATCCCAGCCACCTGACTGGTTTGACCAGAGAACTCGTGCCTCTTTGTTTGCAAAGAGTCACCTGTGACTGTTATTTGTTGCGGTGGGGAAACATGCATGATTTTGTGTCTATGCATGAGCGCCTTTGTTTTTATCGGTTGTGATCTCCATTTAGAAATATTTAAACACTGGCATGGTCCAGCGACAACTTCTAGTGACACCAGAGTGTATTATTTCTTGTCGTTATGTTTCTTTTCATGTGCAAGATGGCGGTTATCATCAATAACCGATCAGTTCAATCATTGGACACATAAATCTGTGCCGGAGTGTGCTGTGCTATTTTTCATTCTACGGATTATTTCTAGTCATGGTTATTTCTATTGTGCTAACTTGCTTCCTCATAAAACAAAATCTCAATTTAAGAAGCATTTTCATACTCTTAGATCACAACTCATGTACAAACACGTCTCTTGCCCAGCCTCGCCCCGTGAGATTTAGATTTTTGATCACTGATATTTTCTCGTTATGTGTGCTATGTTCAAAAAATGCAGACCTCCAACGAGCTCAAACCATCGCTAAGTAGTTTTGTGTGTGACTTCAAACTTAATCTTTCTGAACTGCCTGACCCAAACACAGAGACACACTGACTCTGTTCTGGATTCATACAGAAAGCATAACATTGGGCGGTAACTAAAATAATCTACAGAGTAAATTTACGGCTACTAATCGTTCAGTTTTCGAAGGATTAACTGGTGCACGAAGGAATTATTCAGAATAACTGCAGCTGTAATGCAAAGCTAGTTAGTGGAAATGTAGGGTACTAGTATACATATAACCTATTGTGATAGGCGCACCAACATCGCACTATTTTCAAAAGGCAAATTAACTTTTTTGGGAGGTAAATGAGACATTTCCTCACCACGTTGGCTTGTCTGGCCTCCTCGATGTAATGCGTAGTGATGATGACTGACACTTTGCCCGGCTTCACGATGTCCACCAGATGCTGCCAAATCCTTGAACGACATCAAAAGTGAGAGTCAACCCAATCTATCTATCTATCTATCTCGCTAGCTAGCTAGCTAGCTAGGTATCTAGCTAATGATGTGAAGGCTAGCTAGCTAGCTAGCTAGCAAGCCAACGCCATCATTAAGCAAAATCCAATTACATTTGAAAGCACTCAAGATGGACTGACAGATGGATTGACAGACCTACAGATAGATGGAAGCTAGATGGACAGATAGCTAGATAGATGTACTTTCCAAGTTCAAACACATTTTTGTTAATTGCGCCAACTCAGTGAATGGTGCTGTTATATGCATTTGTGTTTTTTCCACTTTCCATCCTGTTTTTACCAGGACTTAATTAATTGCTTGCTGGCTTGTAAAAGGACACGGACGATGGTCCACATTGTACTTGAGTGATGAATAATCACTGATGAATATTTCAAGTAGAAGCCAACCAGTGTGCCACATCAACTAGGGGAACATGTCAGGTTTCATGTTTCCTTTTCTTGAGGATAGAGAAGCAACCAGGAACTAATGGCACCATGCTCACACACGGCTCCATTTCTCCTGTAGGCATCCATTTACACAAGGAGCTCAGAGTGCTTGCGTATTAGATTTGCAGAGAGATGAATGTGAGTGGCACTTAGCATGTAGGGAAGAGGGTGCAGACAAAGAGATTTGTACATACTTGGCCCTGAGCACCGGATCCACGCCCACTGTGGGTTCATCAAGGATGAGCAGCTCGGGATTCTGGAGCAGCGCCGCCGCCAGAGAAACCCTTCGCTTTTGGCCACCACTGTAACACGAACACAAACACATCCTGAATTACATTTACTTAGTGAAAATATTGTGACTATGGCTGCAATGTCACATGGTGCATGAATATTACATGGCACGCTAATGAAGCTGCTTTCAGGGGCTTCTTATGTAAACTATCAGAGCTGCAGCGGGCCATTACGGGCATTCGGTCATTATGTATGTTGTAGTACAGAGCACACTTTCAGCCGCACTTTATACACACTTCCTGTACAGTGTACAGTGGTACTTCGGCAGATTTTTTTTTCTTTGACTTGCAAGCAAAAATTTGAGTGCTTGATGGTGGCAGCGAATGTCACAACAGGCAACGGTTTGGCAAATAATGAATCATTTTTCCAATTAGAGGCCCATTGCATGCGTCAAACTGTTTATTGTCACTCCCAGTTGGAAGAGTGTTATTTTTCTGATTAAAAAGACAAATGGTGTTTCCATTCATTTCAACGGGGAAAGATGATTTGAGATGTTTTGTATTTATTTTACGTGTGATTTCACTTACAGCCAAATTAAAACTTGACAGTCAAGGCTTCATTTTAGAAATAATTTCTACCTGAGATTGCGGACCAGCCGGTCCTTCTGCGGCAGATCCAAGAACTCAATCAGGAAGTTAATGCGGGCCTGGGTTTCCCTCAATGTCAGCCCGTGGATTCGTCCGTAGAAGGTGAGCGTGTTGCTGATGGTGAACTCGTTGTACAAGGCGAGCTCCTACACGACACATCATGTGACTCACAACGCAATTTGTAGAAATTAAGCAGGCGCAAAAAGACAACCCAGGCTTACTTGGGGCATGTATCCCACCATCCTGCCCGGCACGCCGTGGCCGGGGAACGCCGGCGGCTTCCCCAGCACGCTGATGTAACCTCGGGAGATGTTCAGAGTTCCCACCATGCATTTTAGCATGGTGGTCTTGCCGCAACCGCTCGGGCCCAGGAGGCCGTAGCTTCCAGGATATAAGAGCAACAAAAAAAAAAAATGAAGCATCCGAGAATATTTAAGTACATATTTGCAACATCTGAAGTCCCCCCGCCCCCGGAATAAAGTCAGATTATTTCAAGAGGAAGATTCTGCGAGGGTGTTCGTTAGACCATGAGAGCGCTCTTAATGTCAACAGATCATGACTACGTAAGCTAAACGGATGATGGCAAACGTGATAAAATAACAATAACAGTCGTCGTGCCCCTGTTGACATTTATGAGTATGACGACTATGTCGAGTATGAGAGTCGCATACTGTTGTATGGCCACTAATTCCAATTCATATACTTTTTATTTAATGCACTACAATGCATTTTGTACAAAATAAAGTCACATTATTGGCACAATACACGTTTTCCAGAATAAAATGCTAATTTTCAAAATAAAATAATAAAATCATTTTTTTTCACGTCATGTCTTCCCAAAATAAATTAATTGGTTTTGAGACCAAACTGTCAGTTATCCTAATTCAGAATAAAGTTTTATTCCCAAAGATTTTTTTTTTATTGTTGAAAGTAACCACATCCCTTCCCGCAATAACGTTTTATTTTCAAGACATTTTTTCCAGAATAAAGTTTTTTTTTTTCTCTAACAACATTCTGAATTTTCCAGAGTAATGTAATCATTTTTATATCGCTGATTATAAGATTTAAACTAATATTTATGCTTTGAGGGAGGTCTACTTTACACTCCGGCGTGTTGTCATTTTGAGACTACGTTGAGGAACTTGATGTCCTATACTTCTCCCGACTGTATACATTTAAGATTTTTTTATTTTTTTTAACAAGTGTTTCTCCTGGCAGGTTTTGTTGCCCTGGGCAACTGCAGTTGTCACTGGAGGAATGCAGCAAGGTGTTTGTTGGACGAGTGATGCTCACGTCAATGCCTCCTCATGCCGTCCAACTTGAGTCAAAACAAAAGTGGGGTGCGTCTAAGGACATCGAAATGACACACATGCCAGGGTGGCGGAATGTTCCTGATGAGCTCAACAACGTGGATCATTTGGGCTATTGATCGGGCAGGACTAAAAGGGAAGTTTATGTCTCAATTGGGAAGCTTATTTGCACTTGAGAAACAAACAAGGAGAAGGCGACATGAGACGTATTTGTTTCATTTTCATGCATTTATAATTGTTAAAATATTCTTATCCCACTATTAGCGTGATGACACATGGTACTGTATCATCTTGGGTCTAGTCCTCCTTTAATAGAAACAGTAAAATATGCGGAAAGGCGAAGATGTTGCACAGTGGTTTGCTAGCATTTATGATAAAGTTTATTTTCACGTGTTTTTATACTGCACGGTGCTTATTTTTGAACAGACACACCAACTAATTGGATTTCAGTTATCTTCAATAGGAATCATTATCTCGTTTGTGAACATTTCGGAAAACATTGAATCCAGAAATCAAGGTTTTGCTGTATTGAGATTTTTCAGAATAAAGTACTACACATTAGTTTTCGGGGTTAAGTGCTTCAGATTTTTTTGTTGTAAAATTACAACTTTACTCCTGTAAAGTTCCAACTTGTTTTTCGGTCATATAGTATAAATTTATTGTCATTAAGATTAGATTATTTTTATTGCTATTACTAAATCGTAATTCTGCTTCCGTTGTGCTGCCTTGACTTAACTGGGTAGAAAATCTTACAGCCAATGACATAACAATAATACACCCATCATCATACGGACCGAATGATCATTGTTCTCGAGTCCAGTTGCTCTACTCACATTTGCCCCTGCGGCACGGTGAGGTTGAGGTTGTTGAGAACTTGAAGTTTCCCATACGATCGGCAAACGTCCCGGCACTGAATGGCGGGGTCTCCCAGCGACAGTGACACCTCCGTGTCGTCCTTCATGTTCTTTTGCCTCTGCAAACAGTGGCAGAGATCAGTGATGAAGTAGCGAAAAGAAATCGGCACGTTATAATAAGTAGACAATAATAATCGATAAGAAACATTCATCGCTGCCTTTGTCATGTAAAATAGTTTTTCTTTACCTTTCTCACTTCCTGTTATAAATATTACATGGTATTTTGGATCCATTTGGCAGGCAGGACTTATAGTGCTAACCTTGCCTGATCTGAGTCCTGCTCTGTCATATGGCGTGCCACAGGGTTCAATTTTGGGGCCCTTGCTGTTTTCATTGTGTTTGCTAAATGTGGGTTTATTTTAAGAAAGCAAGTGATTTCCTTTCACTGTTATGTGGAGGACAGTCATATATATGTCCCACTAAACAAAAAGCACAGCAGGAGATGACAAGATTGTAGAGAAGTTAGGATGCTTGGTACAAGTGGCTCTTGTAGATCTCACCCTGTTGACTTGTCCTCAGGCGTCTTATTTCATGCCAACAGTCTCAAATTTTTGTTTTAAATTGGACCGGCACATTGGTGTTGTTACATCCAGTTATTTATTTATTTTTTAAATCTTAAGCAGCTGGCTATAGTAAAGCCTTTCTTTTCACAACAGCACTGAGAAACAGTAATCCATGCCTTTGTTACATCTTGACCCTGGGATTGTATTTAGCCTTCATGAAATGGTCATTTTTTTCATGTTATTTCAAGACATTTGACATCAGAAACAGGCCACAGGGACATTCCAACAAGTCAGGTAAGAGGGCTGGGTCAGGTGTTCATCTTCATACCACACACGGCTGATTACCACCCCTGAGGTCGGAAATTGCGGACTGTGAACTTATTGTGAACGTTTCAAAGACGGCAAATCAATGGGATTATTTAGTAAGTTTATATACATAATTGATGTAGATGAACTCTCTTTCTTATTAATTATTAATTAATGTAATTCATTTATGTGTCTTTATTATAGTGGATGCCTATGCTATAAGATAAAAACATTTATGTATGAAAAATTTGCAAATTTATTGTAATACAGATGTGCACTTAAAAATGCTTGGGAAGAGGAACTTGAAAAAAATAATTACATATTAAATTGCAATATTGATTCTGCAAACAGGACTAATCTGTTTTGCCCTTTCATCCCAATGTGAACAACAACAACTCATGTGGCAACATTCCCAAATTTTAACAACTGCAATTAAACACACCAAAAAGCAAAAAAAAATAAATAAATCAATAAATAAAAAAATAAACCTCTTTCCTCAACATGAAACCAATATTTTCCCCAGGCGGGAGATTAGAGAGCGGGAGCCTGGCGTTGTTGCATAACAATAATCTGCTGCCTTTCACCTCTGCCACTCCGACCTTCATCTTCCGACACGTCTAAATCACATTGAAGACAGCAGAAATCCATTTTGCAGCGACAGGACAAATGCCAGATAAGAAGAGGCAAAACTTACATGTGAAGGTGACGATGGAGCGGAAACGATAAGACGTGTGTGGATGAAGATAAAGCGATGAAGTGAGGCAGACTGCTAGCAACAACTACAACAGGACCTCATTAAGGCATGCTTGCAAAGTGGGAGAACAGGTTCAGTCAACACACACACACACACACCTGCAGGATGTCTAACAGGTTACACTAAGAAATTCTATTTATCCAATTTCTGTCCAATTGTCCTCAATCGGGTGCCAAGTGGGATGGGGCCTACGTCAGCTAACTTTTGGTAAGAGAAGCGGGGTACAGCCTGGACTGGTCGCCATCCAATTGCAGTTCACATATGAAGGAGGAAATATTGGAAATCACCAATCACATTACCCTACTTCGGATCATTTAGAGCAGGCGTGAGCAAACTACGGCCCGGGGGCCACATGCAGCCCGTTAAACGTTTTAATCCGGCCCGCCAAACTTGAAAAAAAAAATGAAATGAATAAACCTTGTTAATGTTTTATTTTCTAAATACTGTGGTTTTTCAAAGACATATATTATGTTGCAATGCTTTTGTTCACTTTTATTTAAAATGGGGGTTTTTTTTCGCCGATGAGGTGAGGTTACCAAAACACTCCATCTGCTCCTGGTCCGGCACCTCTGTCATATTTTAGAACCCATTGTGACCCACCAATCAAAAAGTTTGCCCACCCCTTCAATTAAACTAGTATGCCCCTTTTGGGGGGAGGAATAAGACTTATGGCGAGAGAAGCAGGGTGCACTAGGGCTGAACAATTTTTGGAAAAAATTGTATTGCAATTTTTCTGACAGATATTCTCATTTTGAATTCATTTGCGATTTTCTTCACAATGTACGGTGACAATTCCAAACATGACAGAAAATGCAATTATACCATCAGAAACAATAAAAGCTATTACTGTAATAATGCAAGGACACTAAAGAGGTTTTAAGAGGTGTTTTTTTTTCTCAAGTTAAGAAAAAAACAAAAGCAAAAGATGAAAGAAATATATTTAGGGGATAAGACAATTGGAGTACGCCCTAGACTGGTCGCCAAGAATGACAAACATTCAATTTCACATAGATGGAGATTTGGCATGTTCATTTAAAGTATTATGCATGTTTGAGAAAAAAATACTTTTAGAAAATACCCTTCCCTGGTTGCTTGTCACGTGGAGAACGCAGAGTGGGAGCCTGGATTCGAACCCACCACCTCACATCTGCAAAGCCAACATGCTAACTAGGCCACAATGCTACCGGTATTAGAAAAATCCTGCATAATAATCTGCTTTCATAAAATTATTCTGAATCGCAAGAAACCCGCTCCATGCAGTCATTCATACAACTGAATGAAGACAAGCGTTTATTCCACTTCCCATACCGCCACAATTCACTCCGCACACAGGCGCGTTCACCCACACAAACAATAAGGCCAAGCAGCGTGTCGTCTGGATTTGTCACCAATGCACCACACTTCCTCACCCACCCCACAAAATGATGCACCTTACCCGGTCGCCCATCTCGGTGCAGTCCACCGCCTCGCAGGCCGCCATCATCGCATCCTCCCGGCCGGCTGCAGCCTCCTCCGCCGCGGTCATGGCTGCAGAGAGGTGGCGGGCACCGTGGAGCCCCCTGCTGGAGGAAAAAGGAAAGGAGGGGTGGACGTGTAACTCGCAGCGAGTAATCCTGGCTGCAGAGCGCACTCGCAATTTTTATTTATTTGTGAAGGGAAATTCCAGGATCAACAAACAGATTATATTTTCTTTAATGACAGATGAATAAAAGCATCAACCAGCGCCTGTCTCTCTGAGAAAGCGTGTGATAAGTAAGAACTTTATTACAAAGTACATATTCAAAGGAATAGTGTTACGAGCGCATGGCGCCTCCAGAATTTTTTCATAGGCGTGGTCTGGTGGGGCCACTTAAAATCCTGGGGTGGCACACTAAAACTAAAAGACATAATTTCATAATGCTGTTGTAGTAAACCGGCCAATAGAAAACCATTCGAAAGACTGAAGGACACACCTACTAATATACTTGCGTTGTATTTAAAGTTACTAATGATTCAATGTGCATAGCCCATAACAGCCCAGTCAACATTTTAGTTCCACAACAATTCAGTGTTATTGTATTATGTATATATTATATTTGGCATAAAGTGTACATTTAACAAGACAAAACAATTATTGGGGAAAAGCTGGTGTTGCAGATACAAATAAATGCAAGTACAGAAACAATAACATCAGTTTATTTCCCAATACAATGGTATTGTAACATAAAAATCATTACTGAATTAACAAAATATTAAGGAAAAGAACTTCCCAACAGAGATCAATAGATTACTTGGCTATCCAGTATGTGCAACATACACTCCCATCGTTGCTGAATGTATTCCTGGCTGTGCATTTTCATAGAATTCCAAAACCTTTTTTCCCGATGAAGTTTTGATGGGTTTTAGCAAATGTACTATTTTTTATTCCTTTAAGTCTTATGAATGAGATTGCGTAGAACTAATATTAAATATCAAATAATGTTGTGCGTGTACATTTCACGCACACACAACATTCTTTCCATAAACATATATATTTTTTTACTTTCTGTTGCCTACATTTAGACAATGTCAATTTCCTGTACCTCTACAGCCCAAATCATCGAATCACCTGATTTTCAAGCACTGATCTATATAGGTAGAACAAATGGTTTCAAAGCTCATAATTCGACGCGCGTTACAGACAAATCGAGGACGTCACTTGGTGACGATGTACACCGAAAATACCGTCGCGCTCCTTTCCATGTTTTTTTTTTTTTTTAACAAACACACAGCATAGATATTTTCAGTCAATTATATGGTAAATACTAGTCTCACACACGTATATAGGCCACGTTCTTCACGTGGTGTCCTGGTTTTCAAGACCTAATTTGAATCAATTAAATGAGTAATTGAGAGCAGCGCTGGAATTGTCGCTTGGTGGTGACGTACCCGGAAAACAAGCGGCTCGCGTGAAAACCCGTGGGGAAAAAGGAAAATCACGTGTGAAAACTAAAATTCAAGTGTATGAACGTTAACATGTTTTTACCTTTCCCATGTTAAACGGGAAATGTTTGACCTACATCGTGAGTACTCTAGCAACATATACGAAATACATAACCGCGTAAAGCTGTGAATGGAACTATTTTATTGTCAGGTGTCAAATTGACGACAGCCATTTGTCGTGTGCAAACGACCACAGCCGTGTAAAATATCCGGAGTTAGTGTGTGCGAGTTGCGCAGATTGGATTTTTTTAGCTTGTAATTGCATCAGATGTCCACTTGGAGGCAGCAGCACATTCGCATATTTAGGTCGGGGGGACATAAAAGACGCGTCCTACAGGGGGGGCTGTGCAGTCAATCAATTAGTATTGTGTGTGCGAGCGCGCGCGTGTGTGTGTGTGCGTGTGTATGGGGGTGGTAAATGATTTTAAAGAAACATGTGGTTTGTATTGGCTCGACAATTAAACACTGCAAGATGGTCGTTGGGGTTGGTTTAAAAATACACACGCACACGCCCATGTTGTGTAATTGGGTGAAGTGTGTGATTAGCCCTCTCCAACAGACGGGGATTAAGCTTGGGCAGTGTGTAATTATGAATAAAGCATACGTCAGCAGATAAAGAGCAGCCACCCGAGGCGGGGATGCCCTCCGGCTACCATTGCTGCTAGACCGCCCATAAGCAGTTCGAAAGACGGACGACGACAACGCAAAAAGCCCTTCTGGCTGCAGGAGTGCCACGACGTGGACACACGGCGTTCCCAAGCCCGCCGGCAGGGCAGCGCTTCACTCCCCCCTTCTCCTCCTCCTCCTCCTCCTCTTCACACTCCTCCTCCCCCTCCTCCGGGACAGACAGCATCCTATGCGGCTCAAGATGGCGGTGCAGGCAGCAGAAAACGACGCGATTGTAAGTACTCTTGCAGCCCGACGCGCGGATTGCTTTTTAAAATCGTTGTCTTTGTGTGCGTTGTTCGTGTTTGGTGCACGCCGCGTTGTGCACGCTGCGAGGCGTTCTTGGGTGCACGGGCTCACCTGGCCCGCCGGTGTTCAGAGGATTGCCCCACTCGTTCGGAGCTCAATTGTTGTGTGCCAGGGATCCAATTTTTTTCATTAATATTATATTTTTGAAATGGTTTGTTTTTGCAGATGGTGGAGGACGAGCAGCTGAA
Organism: Idiotropiscis lumnitzeri; assembly: GCF_059441095.1. Lineage (NCBI taxonomy): Eukaryota > Metazoa > Chordata > Actinopteri > Syngnathiformes > Syngnathidae > Idiotropiscis > Idiotropiscis lumnitzeri. The sequence continues at coordinate 6,995,301 of NC_142399.1, forward strand.
CGACTCGCTGGGGAGCGTCGGCCTCATCTCACCTGACAAGGAGGATCTAGCACGGCTGCTGGTAGGAATGAATGGGGGGACATGTACATCCATTCATCCATTTTCCTTACTGTCTGGTCGAATTTGAGTACAGGGTGAGCTAGATACTATCCAAGCTGATTTTGGGCGAGAGGCGGGGTACACGTTGCACTATTTGGAGAGTCTAACATGCGCATTTACAAGCATTCACATTCGCACTTATGGACAATTTAGCGTAAATGAGCTGCAGGACTTTTTGGGGAGAAGAAAAATACTTTTTGGCATATGAACCTGGACTGGTAGCCCAGTCAACTGTTGGGTATGGTGTATAGACGAAAATATATTTGAACTCACATTCAGGGGTGGAGCTACATGGTGGCCAGCCCCTGCCACTCTCTGGCCATCCCCAAATCATTTTTACATGGATGCAACATTTTTAGACCCTTTGACACTCTGCAAAGAGGTTTTTATATTAACTGCAAATTTAAATGATGAATATATGATTGATTTCAATTGAACATAACATGCATGTTTTGCAAGAGAACCGGCCGCGACTGGTTGCTTATTCAATCGCAGGGCACATATGGACAAAAAAACTATTCAAACTCACATGTAGCAAGCAAGCATGCGCTCAGAGAACATGAACTCAGGAACCTCAGAACAGTGATGCAAACATGTTAACCACTAGCTGCCCAGAAAATGTACATCTAGTTTTTTAAATATATATATATATATATATATATATATATATATATATACAGTGTTTAATGTAGATTGTGTGTGTTTTTTTTTTCTTTAATGTGCAGACAGTTCCCTTCAGTGGACGCATACGAGGCGGCATGAGACCCGGGAAGAAGATCATTGTCATGGGGATTGTGGACTTAGAGCCAGACAGGTAAAGTTTTTTTGTTGTTTTTTTTTTTTTTTTTTTAATGAGCAAAATATTTTGTAAATTTGATTAACATGTCACAAAATAATTACCGAAAACGTGCCAAGACTGAAAACAATGTAGCACTAAATTGTTGATATAGCATTAAACTGTTTTTCAGGTGTTTAAAGGGCGAGGGAGGATGGGGAGGGGGGGGTGTGTGGCTAAAACACCCACTGATGCACTTGGACGTCCGGCCTGAGTTGCCCCTTCCCCACTATATAAGAACTTGAATACCTCACCCCATATCAGTCGTCTTTTGGCGCAATTGTCACTTGCAGTCACCCACCTGAAAACACATTTTCCCTTTGGATAGTCCACTAATGTTGCCAATTGAGAGTGCCTCGTTGTCTGCCATGAGTGTATGCACATCATGGAGAGAAGGCGGAGGAGCGAGCGAAATTAAAAGTAAGACTTGACAGCCAACTTGTCGACGGGGTCTTCTTCCTGGTGTGGGTGCTTTAGAGCGCCTCGTTGTTGCTAGGATTGAGTGCTTAACACTGGAGGGAGTGGGTGGAGCAGTTGGTTGTTCGTGGAGTATTTATCTATTTATTTATTTATTTTTTAGGCTAGCCAGTGTGTGGACTGGTGTTATTTTTCACAATTTTGAAGCCTCATTTTATGTACTTGTCTATTTTTTATGATTCGTGTTGTCAGGGCTGTTAACAACACTCTTATCTGCCACGTGCCAAATTTAGATGGCATTTTTTTTTTCACTTTATAGGGTTTTCAAATATAATTTGAAGTTTTAGGCACTTCCTCTTCCGTTACATCATTCGGCCTTTTTCTCTTCCCGAAAATCCCCAAAGACATTTGTTGTTATTTTTGCTAGTCTGTGGGCAGGTCTTTTTTTATCATGTCACTCTGTGTGGCCGCAAACCAAATGGCCCACGGACCGGTACTGGTACTGGCATATACAGTTATGACATATGAGCATTTGCGGGTTGCCTATTTGGGATTTATTTATTTACTTTTTTTTTTTACATAACAATTCCTCAGCGTATTTTGAATCTGGATAAACTGCTCTGGTAGGCCAGTAAAAGGTCCACATACCTTATGTTGCCCACCCCTGATTTAGATTGATAAATCCTTTTGTTCTAGAGGCTGAGCCACTCCTGTGTAGTACCCCCCCCAACACACACACCCCAATCTTATGAATAATTACTGATATATGCGCCAAATGAAGGTGAATGGCGACTTCTGCGAGGACAGTCAGGGCGTTCCCTCTCCAGTGGGAGAGGGAGGGGAAAAAAAGCAGAGACTTGTCTGGGTGTGACTTGACCCAACATGGAAAGTTCAACGTGGAACTAACCCTCCCTGCCTGCTCTGTGGTGACTTCATCGCTCACTGCAGCTGGGCACATTACAAAAGTTCTGACTACTGGACTAATGTATTGGGACACGCATATCTTTTATCAAACAGTTGGACTACTCGACTTCAGTCCACCCTGAATCGTCATTCTCAACATGTTGGTTTGCAGTGGATTCTTGTTTTTCTCAGGGCTTCTATTTCAGACCCACTCGCGATAGGACAATGGACTCTAGACATTAGAGAGATCATAGTAAAAAAATAGATATACAGTTTTACCTCCACAACATGCTTTAAATGCGTAAAAACTTCATAAAAGATGATTTTGAAAAGTCTTGCGGAGTGCCAGTTCTCTTTCTCGCTTTCAAGAAATGGGAGACTATTATAAAACATCACTTTGAGGAAACGGTTTGAGAAAAAAAAAGGACTCGATCATGAAAGAAGACGAAGAGGCGAAGCATGCTTGCGTAAAGCTATTTTTTTTCCCACTGATTTGTAGTTTACCGTAAAACTGACAGATAAAACAATAATAGAATAAAAAAAAAATTGCGGTACAATATTAATCAACACTAATCTATTGGCAAATTACACCGTAATTATTTTCGACACCTTGTTTAAATTAAGATTGGCAAATCCTTCAAATTTCAGCGCACTTTTTTTGGTAGTTTTAAATAAAACCGTTGTCAGCATCTGCTTTCATGTTGGAAAACAATTAGCCACATTTTTCCAGATGTTTACGGATCACGTCAGAAAATCACCTTATTTAATTTACATTTGTGCGTTTTCTCAACTGTTAATTCGAAATAATGTCCTGTTTTTTAATAAAGGGATAAGCATTTTTTTAATCAGATTCATCTACAAATTGAAAAATTAATTATTAAAATAACCCGACCACATTGTGTATTTGAACACTAAAATGTTCAGCCAAACCGTAAAGACTTTCTTGTCATATTGAGGTATCTCAATACCTTTGTCCATGTTTCCTCTCAAGCTCGTTAGTGTCAGTTTTGTGCATGTGTGCACACCAAGCTGCAGGGTGCCGGATGCTCGCTCAAATGAGCAGCGGGGATTATGATTCATTCGGGCCGTCATCCCAGATTAGCCTTCAGACTGAAACATCTGGCAACCTCCGTGCTGACTCCCTCTCCTCCCCTTTATGCCTTCAGCTTTGACGTGAGCCTGACCTGCGGCCGGGATAAAGACAAGGGCAAGGAGGAGGCGGCGTACGACGTGGCCCTCAAACTCACCGCCCGCTTCTCGGATCGCCAGTTCCTGCGCAGCGCCCGCGTGGCCGGCAAGTGGACCGAGGAGGAGGCCTCCACCGCCTATTTTCCCTTCATCCCAGATCAGCCTTTCAGGGTAAAAAAATCGTTAATTCGTTACAAATTGACAAAGCCAAAAAATATTTTGGTGCAAATCTGCTTCCAGGATTCTTCACATAGGACCATGTACTTCTTGACCAGATGTGCGACAAAAATGACGTTTTAAATATGGACAAAATATGTGCTCTTAATATATATTTTTTTTTTTGAGGAGGGGTGGGGGTGGTTGGCGTGCAGCCATCATTCGCTGAAATGTAATCGTTGGCCGTAACGGCCAGGACCGGAAATATACCGGCCATTTTGGGAAATTCACATATTTTCCCAAAGTTCCCGATGGCCTCCCCGCCTCTGCAGTCAACTCCTGCATAGTCGTAGTGCGACACCTGTACATTCCAAATTTTTCAATATTTTTTTTCATATTTTGGATTTTTTTTTTTTTCCTGGGATTTTTGTTTCCTCATTTCCCACTGCTTTTTTTATGGAAAATATATACTGAATGTTTTTTGAAGAATATTTTGTTTTGTAACCCCCCCTCAAAAAAAAACAGGGGGCTTTTTTGTCAAATTCTGAGTTAGTACCAAAATGGCCAACTTCCTGTTGAATGTTGGGTGTTTTATATATAATATTGGGGCGGGGGTCTTGTTTCGGACGCCACTCCCACCAGCATGCACACATTTTCAGGCCTCAAAAGGAGATTAATGTGTTGTGATTGAAGTTTGCATGTTGACAATGAGCGCTTGTGCGTTGTTCTCCTTCCATAAAACAAAAAATCTTGATGACAGTGATAAAACATGTCGGGGTTTTGTCCAGCACAATAATTGCAGTCCCTGCTCTGTCGTGTCTACATGTGTCCGGCTGTCTTGCCAGTAGCATCGGTCCTTCAGGGATTATTGTAACAATCTTGTTCATTTTGTAGATAGTAGCTGATGTCACATGCGTGTACGGGATTTTCGTCAGTTTTCTACCGAATTTAAATCACGTTTACTTGCCTCGTTAACTCTAACCCCACGAACATTTTCGCATCTTCGTCTTTAGCCGTCAATGGCAGTAAATGAGTTCAACGCTTTAAGGCATATATTCTTTATCCTCTGTGAAAAACAACTAATAATATTGCATCTTATGCTGCGACGTTGAATTTTTTTTTTTTTTACTCTGCTTATAATATATTATGATAAAAGTATTTCATCTTGAATTTCGTATACGACCTCATTTCACAAAAACTCGGATATTTCTGACCCGCTGCGTTTGATCGTGGAAAAGTAATAAATTGCGTATTTTCAGCCAGCTAAATGCTTTCTCTAATAAATCGCTTCCATCGCAAAATGACCATTTTAAATGCCGTCCACCACTTGTTTGTTGTGGAATAATCCAAGCTTTTTTCCGGCACTTTGCGACTAACAAGCAAACAGGAAATTCCACATCAATGCAGATACAAACTGTTGTTTCTGCGTGAAGGCAGCTGTAGATAACATGTGATGAATTTATGCCACATGACCTCAGTTCCACACATTTCTGCTCCAGTAATTCTTAATGTGGTGACGAGCACATGTAAGAACGTGCGTTCACTTGTTTAATGAGGTCCAAAACAAGAGTTGTAATTTAAAATGAGGCCAAAATATTACAAATACCTCCCCCGGCAGGTTGAACCTCATGCTGACGCTGTCCCTGCTTATGTAAGAGCATCCAGCTGATAAAATTCAGTGGCCAGAAGCTGCAGGCTGCAGATTAAGGCTGACATGTTTCCTCATCAATGCAAGGACACGCGTTCGGTCGGACATGTGACACGCGTTTGTTTACTTGCTTCCGCTCAAACATCCAAATGTTTGCACGTTTTAGCTCGTTGTTTGCTTTGTGAGACTTCAACTGGCTCAGCTTGTTACATTTCTCCGGACAAGTCAATAAGAATAAATCCAAGTTTTGTCATCCTAAGATTTAAAACGCCCCAAATCACGGTTTTGGTACATGCATACCTTGACCTGGCCTTCCGGTGTGGAGTGACTCCTTTTCAAAAAAAGCACCTTGTTAATGAATCTAGCGACTTTTTCTGGTGTTATTGTTGTGCACTTCAAAAATAATATGAAAATATTTTTCTTTTTAGGAAATGACCATTTTTTTTTTTTTGTTGTGCAGAACTTCTGACAAATCTTGTAACTGACATGTGACTTCTTTGACGCATCTCGTAGTTGTTGCCATCATCTGTTTCTGCTTTGTTCCTTTATTATGTCATATAGGCCTGATGTTTTACAGTATATAAGCTCGAGTTACTCAGTGACACACTGTCAGTACGTCAAGCATTCTTTAAGAGAGGTCAGCTTTCTACCATGTCTTCTGACTACAGCCATGTGTTTGTTGACTTTTACCTTTCTACCTCAGTCAGGGTCTAAATTCTGCTCGTCACGTTCCACGTGTGGCATTATGTCGCCTCACGATTGAAAGTCCAGATGTTCAGAGCAATATGACTTTTTAATTTTTTTTTACATTTTTTTTTTTTTTTTTTTAATGAAAGTAGCAGAGATGCCACGATTAATGATAATCTCTTTTTGTCCCGGATTCTGTGTGGAAATCCACCTCAAAATGTCCAGCTGCATAAATGCGGTTTCAGCAAGTCTGCGGCAAGCTTTCAACACATTTTCCACACTTTCACATCACGATGGCTTGTATTCCGACTCTGTTATGGTTACCAAAATTGAGTGTTGTGTTTGACACAAAGTGTGCCTTCGCTTCCAGGTGGAGATCCACTGCGAGCACCAGAGGTTCCGGATATTCGTGGACGGACACCAGCTTTTTGACTTTTACCACAAAGTAAAATCTTTGGCCTCCATCGACACGGTGCGGATAGACGGAGACCTACAGATCACCAAGCTGGGCTAATCGCACACACAAACACAAACACACACACACATACACACACAAGCATGCACAAAGCTCGGCAGGGTGAGTGTGTGTACATAAAGGACTTGAGCACGTACACACACACAGACACACATGCACCGCTAGTCATGTAACAATGCGCCTCTTGCTTTCGTATTCTTCTTCAAATATGTTTTTCCCCTTTCAGCAAAGCTCTCGTTGATTTTATTTCTCAGGTTTTAGATTCGTCAAGTCACGAAACAACTTTATTTTCTATTTTCATTCATTAAAATAGATGGAATTTTTATTGAACTAAAAAGATAAGGATGAATTTATAACACTCACAGCATCCCTTCATGCCATTTTCATTTTTAAAATAATTTTACATAAGTTAGAAATAAATATATTTTTAAAACATTAAATAATATATTTAGAAAATGTTTCCTTATGTTTCCAGATTTTTAGGAGTGACTTTTTTTTATAGCTTAATTTAAAACATTTTTAAAATTCAAATGCTGTTTTTAAATTTAATTCAACAAAACCTTGTTAAAATATTAAATTAGAAGTTGAAAATCTGAGAGCGTCTTTTGCCAATTTTCATTTTTTCGTACTGCTTACATTTCCAGTTGAAAAAAAATGAAGGCTTATTTAAAAAGTATTTTTTTATGATTTTTTTTAAAATAAAAATATAATTTAAAGCTCACAGCATCCCTAATTGTCATTTCCACAATCCATTAAATTTATTAAAAAATCATTAACATTTTTCAATGAAATTAAAAATCGCAAAATTAAGCAGACTTCATCTCTTCTTGTCATTTCCATGTTTTTATTTTTATTTAAAACATGAAAAAAATAATTAGAAATTTAAAAAAATATATAAAGCTCAATATCTCTTCCCTCCATTTCCATACTTTAATTTTTTTCAATTTAAAATTATTTTTCATAACATTTTCATTTTAAAACATTTTAACACTTTTAGTTAGATTAAAACATGAAACGGGTACATCTCACAGCATCTCTCTTTGCGTTTCCATTTTTTTTTAGGAACTCTGACTTTGCATCCAGAGACACCCTTGCATGTCCAATTTACAAGGATATCTAATTGGACCTTTTTTTTGTTTGTTTGTTATTCACTCCATCAACATGTTTTACAGTGACAGTAAATCGCAATTTACATTTTGTTACACTAAAAGTCACTTTGCAAAGATAAGTTGCGTATTCCAGCTACGTCCTCTTTTCCCGACATCCCTCTGGGATCCCCCCTTCCCCCATCTCTTGGTTGTCACGGCAACTCATGACCTAAATAGTCTAAATTGATGAAGATTTCTCGTGGGTGGAGGAAAACAAACAGGAAGTAAAATCCTGACTGGTGGGCATTTTGGATGAAAATTTGCATTTTCAAATTTTTTTCATATATATATATATATATATATATATATATATGAAAAAAAAACTTAGCCATGCACACCTATCATTTTTTTTTCTTTTTTCAAGTTGGCACATTGTAGAATTGGATTTATTCAGTTTTGGAACAAGGCTGTAATATGACAAATGCACTGTACCTTAAATGTTTTTCATCGGACACTTTCAGGTTCAGTTTGAGTAACAGGAAGGCTCAAAAGATGTGAAGCAAGTGCCAAAGTTAACTTCAGTCCAATCAAGCATTTTTTTAAATCAGCGAATATGTATAACATAAAAGCATTTACAAAGGGGGATCTGCAACAAGAATGCAAGAATGTTAAAAAAAAAAAAAAAAACGTAAAACCCCAAATTCGCCTTTTCTTCTTCCCCCTCTCCGGTTTTCTGTGCTCACGCAGCCTGGCCCTAGGTTTTTTTTTTCCTTTTTTTCCCCCCTTTTTTTTTTTTAATTTTCGGCAAACAGGAAACTCGCGTCCAGCCTGTTGCATCATTACTGCAGCAGCAGAACAAAACGTGCTCTGTGTGTGTCGACTGTGCTTGGCGTTGTACAGTATTGCAGGCTTACGGTACTCTACTGTAATGACACGTTTCGCTTTCAACCATTTTAACAAGCACATTCACTCGTGTAGGGAAACAAAAGCCTGTATAATAATTGTAACGTGTTTGTTGTTGACTTAAGGGGGAAAAGAGTGGAAACAGGGAGTTTTCTTGTGGTGTTTTTTTGGTACTGATACACTTAAAGAAACTTGAAGACTGTTTTTTTTTGTAAATTAGGACCTGATTAAAGTGTTTAATTGATGCTGAATGATGAAATGAGTGTTCCTGTCCCACAGAGGAGAAACGTGTTTACACAATTGTCTTAATCTTTACCTTCCTAACTTCAGAGTCATTTAATTTGTCCTGGTTTTTCACTTGTGCAACTTTAAATGTCACCTTTACACATGACAAGGTGAGACGGAAGATGCTACCTGGTACGCTTTTCTTGTATAATTGTTCACTAGAGCATTCATTTGAACCAATTCAGGTTTCTATCTACAGTGATGCCTTGAGATACAAGTTAATTTGAATTGAATGGAAATGCCGTTAAACCATTACAGACCCCCCCAACACACACACAAATTAAATGTAAATTTTTTAATAATATTGTACTTTGTGACAACAGAGTAATGACATAATAAGAAACAATGTCAAGATTTCTTTTTTTAATAGCCACACTTCTGCTTCATTTCAAAGGATATTGTAAATACTCGACATGTAATTCTTTGTTTTATATTTAGTTTGAACTCTGGGTGGCAGTTAATATTTTTTCTTCCCACTAGCGGCTATTTCAACTTTTTGCTCACAGGTCAAAACAAAAAATAAGCCGAACGACGGCTCATATATAAAAATAAAGAAACCTTCACAAATCGAGTGTCTTGTATCTCAAGGAAGCACTATATTCCTTCAATAGAGTGAAGATATGAATGTTCTCTTGATTGTAATTTGATCATAAATAAACAGCAGGTGTGTTTTTTAAGCACATATCTCACACCTCTTTGTCTGTAAACTAGGTGTCATGTTTTGCCACTGATTTATTTGACTTATGTGGGTACTATTGGACTTTAGATGTACATATTTATAAACTAACCCTGTATTTTGAAATAACCAAGGACTTGAACAAGCAGAGACCGTAGTCTGTTTTTATAGATGACTAATTGCGGCGTTGAGATGTGTCATTTAAGCATTTTTAGACTAACTAGAAAGAGTCACAAATTCCATGATGTGTACTTAAGTGTTGTTTTTATTTATTGCAGCATAACCAGCAACGTGCGGATGTGTGTGCGATGAACTCAACTTAGGAAAAGCTGTAGGCGTTTTTTTTCTCCCTTGGTGGGTTGTTTCTTTTTTTTTAAACCACAAAATCAACTCAAGTATCATTTTTCATTGCAGTTTTTTCTGCTGTGTGGTATCCCCCCAAAATAACCTAAAACTACTCCGCTGCTGTTTTTAGACCAGTCCGGACTTCTGCATATGTTTCTTTCCTCTTCTGACTTGGTGCGTTTGTAAAAAAAAAAGAAAACTGCTCCTTTGGAAACCAATAAACTTCTCACCTTAGTACATGACTGTGTTTGAGTTTATAGTATTTTAAAAAACATTGTAGTGTATCGTTTTGTTTTACATATGCTGATTTAAAATCATATAAATCTGAATCCAGTTTAATAATTTATTACCCATCATTTTATACTTCCATTTAAAATGTAATCGTATCTATAATAATGCCAAAACAGGCGTGAACAATGTTCATGCTTTGTTTTGCTTTTTGAACTGGGTCGCTTTCCGTCGTTCCCGGAAGTGTGTCGTATGTTTTGGTCATACGCCACGTATGCCATCAACGTCACTGACGGTGTACCTACACAGTTGCTAACTTAATACACCCAGGAAAAAAAATACATGGACGTATCCATGTTAATTTATGGTCATAGTTTTTTGTAAAGGTTGAGTAAAAGTTTTCGGTGCATTTCAACTGCGGTGGTACTTTTACCTTTTGGACTCTGTCACTACCCGTAGTTCCGGAAGTACCGTGTTTTGCTCATGCGCAGTTATTCCAGGAAGTGCATTGTTCTCTGTCACTACCCGTAGTTCCGGAAGTACCGTGTTTTGCTCATGCGCAGTTATTCCAGGAAGTGCATTGTTATGGTGGCGAGCGCTGGCTTACATATCCACCGGTTAAACAACAGCCTCGAACGGTGTTACGGTGGCGCAAAGTAATTTGAAGTAGTGCTACAAAATGTCTGGTGGGACCCAATTAGAAAACGCCAATCCGGTCATATTCGAGCGGTCTGGCGAGAGGCTGCAGACGGCCGCTGATGAGGACGAAGACTTCCATGATCCCATAGATGACAGAGAAATATTTGATATCCTTTTTTTGGCTCTCTGTTATACGCAAGTTAAATCAGTGGCTGTTTTGGTTGACTATTACAACATTGACTGTTGAAATTTTGGCCTTTGCATTTTTTGTCTGTGTGACTTTTTCACTTTCCGTTGCACTAGGAAGCGTGTTGCAGTTTTTGATTGATATATTTACAAAAGATGGCATAGTTTAGTTTCAGTTGGCAAACCGTGCCCAAATGCATTAGCACTTTTTTTTATTGACGTTCTAATCAACAAAAAAATGTTCCAGAACAACATTTTTTTAAAGAATGGGACATATTTAACGCATTGCCCATTTCACGCACAAGATAACTAAATGTGCTTCATATGTAAAAACATATTTACAAACAAAAGAATTTAGGACGTTTATATGTAAAAAAAAAAATGTAAACGAACATTCAGAGCAGTGCTTTAAATCATCTTAATCATAGTTATTTTAAATCTGAAAAATCTTTTACAGTTTTAAACAATTAAAAATTATGCATAAATGTTAATTGCCTTGTAATTTAGTCTAAGTAGACCCTTACCTGTCGTTTTTTTTTTTTTTTTAAACATGGATTGTATTGCTATGTTATCAGTTATATTATTCCTAGCCAGGACATCTCACCAAAGGCTGAGCTGCACAGTGGTTGTTTACAGAACAGCTGTGTGGCTTGTCGTCGAATCACAAACTGTCCCATGTCTCATTTGGTGATGAGATACGATAGATTAAGATGAGTGATTGTCTTTAACTGATGCAACATCTGATCAGATCCATCAATGATCCAGAACATCCTCTCTCCCTTGAGGAGCTCAACGTGGTGGAGCAAGTCAGAGTGAAAGTAGGTTCTTAATTGCTTAATCTATTTTAAACATGTTTATATGTTATTGCGTTCTTGAAGTAACCAAATAATTACATATGTTAAACCTATGTTATTGAAAAATGAATGTAACAATAAAAATATTTTTTTCTTTTATGCATTTTTATTCTTCAACCACCAAATTGATGACCATGCCCAAAGTTTCCATTTGCATCAAGTAGTTTCTTATTGCTGTCTTTTTAATTAATTCCGCGGATTTCTTTTTTGCGTGCAGGTGAACGACGCAGAGAGCAAAGTGGATGTGGAATTCACGCCCACCATCCCCCACTGCAGCATGGCCACGCTCATCGGCCTGTCAATCAAAGTGAAGCTTCTGCGCTCGTTGCCCGACCGATTCAAGGTTCACCGCTTGCTCCGGTTCAAATGTTTGCGTTCATTAAAACTCTTTGGGAATATCTTTGCAACATTGAGCGAACCCTGATAAAATAAAAACATTCGATCCGTGAGATATGGGCTTCAGTCAAATGAGGCAAGAGATAAACTTATCGTAGGAACATTTTTGAAAAGGTTTGCCTTGGTCTCATTTATTTGTTTGTTTTTGGGGATCCCTAAAAGCTGGCATTTGAACAAGGGACTTTTTTTAAATTCATGTGTGTGTTTGTGTCCACCTCTAGATCGATGTGCACATCACGCCTGGGACACATGCCTCCGAGGACGCAGGTAGGATGCGTTCACGCTGTCCCGCTCACATCAAAAGTGCAAGCTTTTGATTTTCCCCTCGTGTTTTTATGGCCACAGTGAACAAGCAGCTGGCTGACAAAGAGCGAGTGGCGGCCGCCCTGGAGAACTCGTCGCTGCTTGAGGTGGTCAACCAGTGTTTGTCCACCAGGAGCGTCTGAGGAGCAGGACGTGTTCCCCACTTCCACTGACACCACTGGAGCCTTAATTGGAAGTTGTTAAATACACAGCAGAGGGTAAGCAAATGCACTCATGTATGGTAAATTAGGCAACACTGTTCACTTTAACTCTGCTCTTATGACTCTCCACGTTGTTGCAAAACTATCATTGGGTGGTACTACCGCGCAATGGTTCCGTTACATTTCTGAAAGGCTTTCTGTACTTGTATGCCATGTTTTGATGATCATAGTTGCTTGTTACTGCAATCCTATTGTGCGTGTAACAGTGTGAACCGCACACCCACCTCCCTCCCAAAATAAAAAAAAAGTTATTTTTCAAAATTATTATCTAAGTGTTTCCATCCCGAGAAATGGTTTGGAATCCCAGAACCCGATGTAGAATTGTATCTAATTGTGTGCATCAAAGTATAGACGTTGAAATGGTTGGCAAAGTTGTTTTCACCACCTTTTTTAAATACAAATGATTGATGAGTTTGAATTAAAAATGGATTTTATTTTATTTTTCAAACTGCATCCGAGTGATTGGATTACAAAACATTACTGTTATCTATTTTCAATTTGATTCTTTTGAAAACTAAATCCAAATGTTTGTCTCACAATTCTGTTTAAATATTTGTATTTAATTTAAATATTTGCCGCCTCTGTTTTCTGGCACAAATACAAAACAACTGATATATTGTTTGTGTGAACAAATATTGAATATGTTAAATGAAGACCAAAGGGTTTTACATATTTGCACTTGGAAGAAAAAAAAAACAAAATTGAAATTTGAAATACAATACTTCTGAAAAACGAACAACTAAGTCGTGTTCCTATTTGACCACCAAGTGGCGCTATTGTAACATTTCTGTGGCCCGTCTGTTTTCTTTGCATCAGATTAAAAGAAGAGAAATTAGTCTGCAGCATGAGTGAGTTCATCTGGAATGCATCTGTCATGTTGTTGTCGCCAAAGACGTAAAATGGCAGCCGGTCAGAGTGATGTAACTCAACACTCTTATTTCTTCATAGTAACCCAAAACGTTTTAAAAGACATCGGAGGGATTATGTAACCCCACTGTGAACGCTTCACTGTTATTTAACGCCTTGTGACGTCACGCCTGTAAACCATTCCCGACATTTTTGGAAGACATTCGCAGCTTCCCGTTCGTTCATCTTTTGTGACTGCTAAAGCAGTGGCTATCACAACTTTTTTATGAGTACAAATTGAAAAATAGAGTATAATAGAGTATAATTCCCATTTTATTTCAAGAGTATAATACTCATCCCATTTTATTTCAGAATTTTATTACACATTTGCTATATCGTACATGCCAACTAATTTGCGCATTTACTCAAACAGTCTCAAAGAACTTCACTCAGGAAACGAATGGAGCAAATTAATTGATACAAAGATAAGATCATAGTTCAAGTAAAACATAAGCAATTGAATAGATCTTTAATATTTCTTAGGCTAATGTTGGGTTTACAGCATGGAAGCTTTTACATCTTTTTTTACATTTTTTGTTACCTGTAATGATTTTAGATCTACAGCAGAGGTCACTATTGCGTGTCCAACGGTGTCAATTCAGTGGCAACACAATTCGTGTAATGTGTCAATACACTCCTCGTGGTGTCGTTAAATCACCACATACGCACTGACTCCTCACTTGAGCCAGTGTGAAATCTTACGTCTCCATCCTGCTCTTTGACCTCAGATGTTCCTTTAAACCGTTGTCATCATCAAAGACATCACAGGCACACTCAACAAAGGAATAAGAGAGCGACAACTTTTTACAGGCAGCGCTGCAAAGCATGCTGGTAACTGGAAATGGAACTCACCATTGCTGCAATAACCATTTTGACCTCTATAGCTGACCATGCAGTTATCTCAGCAGTTATTTAACTCGCAGAAATGCATCTTTCATGGATTCCAGAATTTACAAAACAACTCTGCTGTTATTCATATTCCCAACTCCCAATTTTGTTATGTTGAAACACAAAGCAATGTGGGGCTAATGCCTAGCATGAATTCTGCTCAAATGTCAAATGCCACAGGCTGAATAATGTGCTGTTTTGCTTTAATAAATACTTAACTTTCCCTGAAGTTTCTGTTAGGTGGACACCGCCTCACACAATACAAAGCCAAGCAAAGTGGTGACTTTTTGAACGAACTTACTGCCGGTCAGCGGCGTCCAGGAGCCTGTTAGCTCGCAAGCTAGCTGGTGGCTAACAATAGCCTATTTGCGAAGGCTAGAGGAGATAAATTTCAGCCCCCAGAGGCTTTTACGTGGATATATTTTTGCCATTATGTTTGTTGCGTGAATACAGTATAGAAGGCAGTACAAATGTATCTAAGTGACAGTGAAAGTGGAGCTGGGCATTTTTCTCAGCGCATTCAGCAAACACGTCAATTGACATTTGGAGTTTTTAAAATGGACATTTTGATTTTTCACCATTTTGAAGCCTGGTTTAATAAATTGTGTGCGTGTGTGTGTGTGTTTTATTCATTCAAATTTAGCACGGTTATCAACCCTCTTCTGTGCAATGTGTGAAATGTATAAGACATTTTTATTTTCACTTTGCAGGCTTTGAATTTGCCTACCATGACAAGACTGTCCACCAGATGGCGCTACCTCCCCCATTTAAAGCATGTTACAAAACTCATATTGTTTCGCAGTATTAGCAAGGTGCTGAAATGAAGTGTTCCGTTACTCGTGTTGGATAATGTTTTACTGTACAAAGAATTGAGAACACTGAACACGAAATTTTGACTGAAAAAAAATAGTTGATCTGTCAGTTATTACACTGCATTGGTTTATCAGTGTATGTGTGTCCTAAATAGATAAACAGGCTCTTATCATAAAAAAAAAATCCCGCAAGCACACACGTGCAAAAGAAACGACTTGGCCGCAGGAGTGTGGATGAACGCTTCTGCAGAAGGAGGGGGAAGAGTAAGAGGAGCAGCTGACCCCGCCCTCCGCAGACTTGACCATTGACTGCACGCGTTCAACATACACGCACACACACACACACACACGCGCGCGTACACGCATTCCCACTTTGACGCTGCGTGACGCCTCCTGGCTCGTGCGTCGGTGAGTAACGCAAAGTCACGTTAGCGAGGAAGTATCGCGCACATGATGAAGACTTGCCTTCCTCCTCTTCCTCCTCCTTCAAGCTGCAGCTGGCAGTGATTCGAGCGGCGGGGATTGTTTACTGCAAAGAAGAATCAGAAGAAGGGGACCACTTCTTGCTCGGATAAGCTCGGCAAGGCGTGTTTGTTGGCTGCAGGCCCAGGTTGGTTGGGGACCCTTTTCTTTTTGTACCCACCTCAACTTATCAAATGCCCGAGAAAAAAAGTCTTTCTTAAAAATGATCGTATGTGGGGCTGTTTTGTGTTTGTTAGCTGCATTGCGTTCACATTTGGTTTTGATTATCATGCTCCAAAGAGTTCTTTATATAAGGACATCTGCCTGCTGCATGCACATCAATACGTGGAGTGTGTGTGTGTGCGTGCATCCTGTTTGACAGAAAAACGCTCTTCCAGCTGAGCGTCTTGTGTCAACATTTGGGAGAAATTGAAGAAAAATAAATTCAAAGTATTACATAAATTAATGAACTGCAGTAGAGTGCTTAACAAGTTTGTTGGACCACCCAACATACTGGAAACTTGTTTTTATTGGAATGTGGAAGTGTGCCTAATGAAATGTCCCGTGTGCACAGTTGAAATGGTGGTCTTCAATCACATTTTGAGGCATTAAAGTGTTTTGCTCTTACTTAAAAGTGGCGTTGTGAATTTGCTTTTTTTCAAGGCAATTTTGTGAAGTATTTTTATGCGTTGAGAGTTATTGTGGTTTGGGTTTGTTCTCCATTTCTAATGTAAAAATCAACTATTTATGGCAATAATAGTGACCACAATGCTAATGGGCTGTGAAAAATGGCATCAAAACGTTGGAGTCATTTCAAAGCTGTATTCCAAACCACATACTTTATTGTTCGCTTGATCGATTTTTTTATTTAAAGTCCTCAGCTGTTGGTAAACTAGGTCTGGAAAAGGGGATCCGTTTCATTCTGAATGACACTAAATTCCAACTGAAGTTGTAATGGTGTTGAATGTTCTTTCAATATAATCTGCTCATGTTGTTGGGATTCCTCGCTGGTTGTTGCGGGACCAATTGTCTTGGATTGTTTACGACTGCTGAAGCGTTTCCCCATCACTTTCTTTCCATCGGCCGATTGGAAAGACTGCAAAGTGATGAAGGGAACAACTGAGTGTGGAACGCATTTGGTTTTGGCTCTCAAAGTCCAAGACGAGCCAAAGTTAATACGCAGGAGAGCTTTAGACGAGAAGATCTCTTCCCGAAGAATGCGTCTGCTTACATTAACAACACATGACACCGATATAGACGCCAATTCAGACATAATCTGTAGTCACATGCGTAACACTACAATGTTACAGTCGTGCACTTGTGCTTCAAATTAGTTATCCCGGGTCAAATTTTTGATTTAAAGTCTACCCATACTCTTTACTCCGAAACTTACTTATAACCAATCTCCAATCCCTGACCTCGACCCGTTACTCTAATCCATCCGTTATCTGTACCGCTTCTCCTCACTAGGGTTGCGGGGGGTACTGGAGCCTATCCCAGCTGCCTTTGGGCAGTAGGCGGGGGGGCACCCTGAACTGGTTGCCAGCCTATCGCAGGGCATGCGTAGACGAACAACCATTCGCGCTCACACTCACACCTAGGCCTAGTGTGATGTGGGCGAAAACCGGAGTACCCGGGGGAAACCCACGCAGACACGGGGAGAACATGCAAACGCCACATAGGAAGGCTGGAGCCGGAATCGAACCCGCGACCTCTGCACTGTGAGCCCATCGTGCTAACCAGTCGTCCACCGTGCCCCCCCCCGTTACTCTAACTCAGGCGTGGACAAACTACGGCCCGGGGGCCACACGCGGAATGTGGAATTTTAGAACCCATTGTGGCCCGCCAATCAAAAAGTTTGCCCACCCCTGATGTAACTCTTCAATCCCCCCAACACTAACCCAATTATGATGGAGAACGAACAAGAAGTTGACTCAAGATTTTTTTTAATAAAACTATAATTAAGTAACAACTCTCACGCTCCCTTTGAAGATACCTCATGGAGAGACGAGTCCGTGACTTCAAATAGCACATCTTATGCTTTGCTTATGACACTCGGGACAGCATTCCGTCTGTAACACGCCAACATCATCAGTAGAAAAAAAGTGCGAGGATGTCTTCCGTGTGAAGAATGTCCAAAAAGCAGTCAAGCAACTGCAACATTCCTCGACCATATTTGAGTTGCTGTTGTTGCTTGTTATCTTTTTCTGTCCTTCTTCTACGCTTGAGATGTTCCATGTCAGAGTGCCGCATTCATATTTCAAGCATGAGTATGCGAGCTCACTTTTGGCATCTCTTGCGCGACTGTTCCAACCCTTTGACAGAGGCCTTGGGAATGCAGCTATGTAGAGATACAATTAACTAATAGAGAGTTAATTTTTTTAGTTAATTTCCCGCATGAAATTGAACCAAATGCCCATTCAATACTGTAAAAAAAAAAAAAAAAAACTCCCCTCCATTATGTGCGTTGTATTTACACCAACGAGAATCATCAACTGCTACACAAATGTCTTTTTTTTTTTTTTCTTCACTTTACTAACTCATTTATTGCCATTGACGGCGAAAGCCGTCAAAGATCCATTTTTTGGACTCGGCTGGTAATAACTGGTTGACATCCTCACATTAGCCAGTAGCTGATGCGCCACAGTAAAGAAAAAGAAACGGAATTTCCACTCGAAAAGGAATAAAAATGCCTTTCAGCAAAAACTGGAAAAGTAACACCTCTGCATGTACATTTTTAGCTTTGTGTGTTTTTCTTGGAAATGACCACCCATCCTTCCATTTTCTAAGACGCTTCTCCTCGCGAGGGTCGCGGGCATCTGTGGGTTGTAGGTGGGGTGCACCCTGGACTGGTTTTTAAATTTATTCTGTCTGTCTGTCTGTCATCAAAGGATGTGCAATCCATCTTTTTATTCTAATTGAATTATTATATAGCTTCTTTTTACACTTGTGTGTCTGTTAGCCGATTAGCCTGGACAGCTTCTCCCCCTTCTGAGTCATTTTCCTGCCACACGTTAGTTTGGTTAGCCAAGGCTCTGCGTTGAATGGCCGTTTATGTACGCAGCATTAGCTTCATGCTACGCTACGGTGGGCCCGTTATTGTTAGCACTAGCTTGGACAGGTTTGGTTTTACTCATCAGTGCACATGGCGCACGTACACAATCACTACACAACCACACGTACCCACTTGTGTGCACACATCAACAAACACACAAATGTGCACGCACACACTCACGTCTCCCTAAGCATGCACACAAGCAACACACTCGCCCAGACTCACACACATCTGCACGTGCACACACACACACACACAATATGACATTGTGGCGGCGCGCTTGCTATGCAGGAAGTGCGACGCTGAGAGGACAGGAAGTGACAGGAAGTGTCTGCTGTGAAGTTAAGTTTCTCTCCTCCAAATTCAACCTTCACTGTTCGCTCGATCACTTGCACTTTTGAAGCATTCATTCAAAATTTTGGCTTGACCATATAGTTTTTATATATATATATATATATATATATATATATATATACATATAATTTCAATGTTAATTTTTACAGACATAGTTTTACACAAATATTTAGATACTCATAGGAATAAAAAATGAATATTAAAAAAAATATATCACAACAAAGAACGAACTATAACAAAAGTATAGAAAAATACAAAGTTGTACATTTGTTTAAAATACAACAATTTTATTTATATAGCGCATTTCACAACAGCTGGGTCTGTAACAAAGCGCTTTCCATATGCCATCATATGAATACAGGAAGGCTTCAAGTATATACAAATAATTATGGAACATAATCCATGAAATGAACACACAAAACAAAGTTATAAGAAATGTGAATTTATAAAACCTAAAATACAATAATAGGATTAAATGCCATAAGAAATAAACAACAAACGGACCTTTGGTTGGGGAAGTGAAAAAGAAGAAGTGGCGCGTGCCGCATGTCAACTCTTGTGCACTTACAGGAAGTCCAAGTTGTGCTGGGGGTGGGGCATCTTTCTTTTTTTTATTACATTCTAGCAATCACTCATCTTCTGCTTTTTTTCCTTGGCTTTTTTTTCAGCTGCATGTGGCTGCTGCTCGCACTTTGCATTTTCATGAGGACGGAACTGAGGTGCTTCTTCTATTGTCTTCTCAACGTCCTGCTCCCTCTTCTATGGACGCAGATTGAGTGAGTAAAGCTAGAAATGGCAAATATTTACAACCAAAACAATATTGGATTTGAAAAAGGCTTTAAAAAAAAAACAAAACAAGAACAACCCAATGCTACTTTTTAACATTTTAATAATGTATTACTGATATGTTTATTAATCATTGTGCATATTTCGAGATTAGCTTGCAATGTACATAAAAAAATTGTTATTAAACTAATGTACTTAACAAAAAAAGAGGCTTGTAGCCCTGCTCCATTCCATAGCGCAAAACTAGAAAAAGGAGCGTGAAATCAACATTATTTTTGAGTTTTCAAATGAAAAATAAAAATGTATACTGTATTAGAGAATGAAATTAAAAGAACATTTACAGTAAAAAATAAAATATTTGTTGAAAACTAATATATTCATAAAATATGTTATTCAGTTAAGAGGAGAAAAAACGTGCATTATGCTGTAGAATTAAGTATTCTCAGTTAAATAAGATAAGATAAATACAATAAAATAAAAACTAAAAATAAAACATTGATTTTGTATGTATGTATGTAAGTATGAATAAAATGTACGAGACTAGAATTAAAATAAAATGTGATGTAGTGCAAAAATAAATTTATCATTCATTATAGAATAAAATCCAGAAAATAGTTGATTATACGACAAAATATATATTATAAAAAATATTGAGTCAAAAACAAATATATAATAAAATAAAAAATATATAAACTATATAAAAATAGCAACAATAACTTTCATTTGGAATATATTGAACTGTCAAATAATAAAGCATTTATTGATATAATTAAAACAATTCATACTACTCCATTTTTGTTATTCTACACGCACGCACACACGCACACGCACACGCAAAATCACGCATCTCTGTCCTTGTATCGTGTAAAAATTGGGTATATTTAGGATTTAAAAATAATAAAAATAGCTTTTCTATACATGCTCACAAGTGGAATGTTTCTGTTTTACGGTTTGAGTCAATGAGGAACAGACGTCAGGTCAAATTACTCGGCACATCTGCGTGTGCGTGTGTGTGCGCGCGCGCAAGTGTGTGTGTGTGGGGGAGTGTGAGTGTGCGCGTGTGCGTGCGTACGTGTGCGTGCGTGTGTGTGTGGGGGGGGGGGGGTGCGCGCGCGCGTGTGTGCGTGTATGCGCGCGCGCGCACGTGTGTGAGTGTGGGGGGGGGGGGAGTGAGTGTGCGGGGGTGCGTGTGTGTGTGTGTAGTCACACAGGATGTTAGCTTAGCCACTCAGCAGCACAATTCTTGCACCGCCAACATTTCTGGCTATGTTGTGCTTGAGATTTGAAATGACTTTTGTTTTTCCTCCTCTTGTTCTGCGGCTCCTTCTGGTGTGTGCAACTTGGCCACCGGGGTTCCGTATGATGCACGCAGTAAGCCACGTTTTTTTTTTTTTTTTTTTTTGCAGAGGATAAACAATATGACATTGCTTACATGATTAACATTGTAAAATCCATGCCATTTTTTGAACCAATCTACTGTGTTTGGTGTCGCGTCTTAGCGGTAAGATTTACTTTGAATGTTTTTTTATATTTTTGGGGGGGAGAATTATTATTTTATTTTAAATCATTAATTTCACATTACAACATAAGACAAATTTTGACATAGAACAACAAGAACAACAAAATCCAAACCAACAAGAATAACAGTTACTTCTTTGTGCTTGTTCTTAAGTACATCTGAAAATATCTCCGGAAGATAGAGAGGGAAAAAGTACCGCAGACATTCGAAAGGAAACAATTGAGCCGTTTGTTATTAGTGTTGGACACGCATGCACAATTGCAGTATTGTGTTCACAGCTGATCACAGTGTGCGAACGCCAGTGTGCATGTGACTTGGAGAGATACACTCAACATGTCATTGGTTTCAGTTTACATTCGGCGCATATTTTAACTCGTGCCAATTTTATGCACGCATTCGAGTTTATTGATACAGATTTTTTTTTTTTTCTTTTCCTTGGTACTCATATGTTGCAATAGGATGGTCGACCCTTTTCAAGCGAAATAATTGGAGCCACTGAGAACTGAGGAGGGCTAACTCAATTTTTGATCCTTTAGCCCACTTTGGACCGGGACGCTCCGGGCTGTGCAGATAAAAATAAATAAATAAAAACTAGCAGTACTTCTGATTTATTTATTATTCAAAGCGGAAAAAATATTTTATTTTGAAAAGTGACCGGCTTCTCCCCGTTCCGTCCATGATGGACTCTTGACGCGTGTCAAGATGCTGATCGTCTCGGTCACATTACGCTAATTTAAAACCCACAAGCTAGCAAACTGACAGCAAACAAATGGTGAAGGGAAAATAATCGATTGAAACCTGAAATGTTATTTTGGCCAGCCTTTATTCTAACAGTCTATTAATTGAGTTTTTAAATGACCATGCATGTTTTGTGTGTGCGTGCCACGAGAAATGTGCTTGGTCATCTTGTGCTCCTCTAATGAGCCACACGTGATGCGAGTACAAATTGTAATACAATAAAAAAGGTGTCAAAACGGTCGCTGTCACTTCCTGCCTGGTGTCCTGACATGCACTGTTTCGTCACGGCTTGCAGGAAATGGGCTGCGCGTTGCTGCATCCTGATTAAAGAACTCAAAAGCCGTGTTTTCAGTTTTCACCCAAGATAATTTAGTTTGAGTCCGGTGGGTTTAACCAGCATTTTTTTTCTTTAAAAGAGCCTTCAGGGTGTGAATAGTGGACTGGATAATTTGATTATGACGGTGTGCAAACTTGTGTGTCGAGCTGCACTTCCTGTTTGTCAGCATCTTACAGGAAGTGCTGAGTTATTGTTGTGATGTTTATCAGGCGTGTGTTCCCGTTACCGTGACATCAACTACAGACTAATTTTCCACGACTATAAAGATAATAAAAAATATATACTACTATTACTACTGCTACTGATAATAATGGTTAATAAATAATTAAAACTGAAACTAATGATAAGCAGTACCGCATTGTGGATCACCTTACCAATTGTTTACTGAAATAATTAAATACTACCGTTTACTGTGTACATGTTAAAAGCATGTGTAAAATTGATCACTTCAATTATAAAATGATTCATTCTCAATTCTCAAAATTAATCTACTTAATTATAGACAATAAAACAATAGAAACATTTTTTTAGCAAAAATAAATAAAATACATTTATTGATAGTATTTTATTTTTATGAACTATTTGAATATGAGGTTGTTAAATGTATGTGTAAAATTGTTTATTTTATTATTATTTTGACAAATTATTAAATGGGCTGGCTTTTTTTTTAAATGAGTAAATTCATGTAAGTTTATTATAATAATAAAATGTCATTCTCATATTTGTTTATTATATGTAATCAATGTAATAAACAATGAGTTCATAAAATATAGACAAAAAACGGTTCAATGTTCATATTCAATATATAAAATAATTTACAATAAATTAGTCAGTATTGAATGAGGAAAACCATTAAAATTACATTTTAATTAATCAGTTTTAGGACAACAACAGATAAATGAGTGCAACAAATTTGAGAGGACTCTTGACATTGTAACTGCACAGTTAAAGAGGACCAAAACAATTTACCGTTGTGTCAAACCCTTTGTGAAGCAGGCTGAAGCATCCAGTGCAGACCGCCTAAACGTGGAGAGATGCCTGCCCCGCCGCCTCCTCCGCCTCCGGGACCCCCGCCGCCTCCCACCCTGGCACTTGTGAGCCACGACAACAATCATAATCAATAACCAAAATATTTTTAACGTGTGTGGAGTTAGATGACACTTGTCACATGTTCCTAACTTGGGCACGTGGTTGTTCCAGGCCAACACAGAGAGGCCCGGTCGCGGAGAACAGAAAGGACGCAACGCTCTCTTGTCGGACATATGTAAAGGAACCAGACTCAAAAAGGCGGTCACCAATGACCGTAGTGGCCCCCTGCTGGACAGTAAGACATTTGCTGCATGAGGACACTAAATATTATATGGGACATATAGAAATGATAGTTCTAGAAATATGATACATTAAAGGTGTGTAAATGCATCATGATCTAAATATGCAACAGTCAATCATTTAATAAGTTATATTAGAGTTGTATAAACATTAAATAGGATATACAACAGTATTATTAGTCATTCTTTGCAGAGGATAAAGAATAGGAACATTCAAATCTAAATCTGCCCGAGTGAGCGCCTCGCTTTTGCCGCGATAATCCATCCTCACAGATGTGGCATGTCGTGATGGCCAATCTAAAGCATGTGTGCAATAATGATGTCCAATCGGCATCATGATATTCCATCTTTGTGAAGTGGATGGCTTACCTTGGCAAAGGAGAGGTGTGCTCACTAAAAGATTCAGTATGATTAAAAATGGTATGATCGAGGTGTCAACAACATTCAAATTATGACTTGCTTGTATCCCAGAACCCAAAGGAGGAGGAGGTGGCGGTTCAGGAGGAGGATCAGGTTCAGGTGGAGGAGGAGGTTCAAGTGGAGGTTTCGGTGGTGGTGCTCCTGCTGGTTTAGGAGGCCTGTTTGCGGGCGGGATGCCAAAACTGCGTTCGGCAGCCAACCGAGACTCCAGTGGTAAAAAAAAATAAATAAATAAAAATAATTGGTATATGTCTTCAGTTATTTCTTTTTTACTCCCTTCTCCAGACTCAGGACCCAGCAGAGGACCCGCACTCCCTCCAAGTCGCTTCGGTGGGAGCCCTAGCCCCTTCGGTGGGGGCTCCACTGGTCCTCCCAAGCTCCCAGGTGCACCCTCTGTCGTCCGCAGTGGGGTTCCTGATTTTCCCAAGAACCGCACAAATCTCTCCTCAAGGCAAGACACTCCAGGGGGTGCCCCTCCTCCAATCCCCAACACGCCTCGACCCAACCAGAACTTCAGTACCCGTGGGGGGCCAGCCCCGCCGTCCCTCCCTGCAGGACCGAGATCCAGCCCTTCTTCTGGACCACCACCCCCGAGTCTTCCCCCGGGACGGCATGGGCCCCTGCCTCCACCCCCAGGTGGCTCCTCGAGGCCAAGCTTCTCTTCACCACCGCCCCCGCCCCCTCCAAATAACAGCAGACCTCCCTTACCCCCAACTCCCGGGGGGCGGCCCCCACTTCCCGACGACCGGCCCCCACTCCCGCCGGCCCCAATTGGAGGGCATCGGCTATCCATGCCCCGAGACATGCCCCCTCCACCGCCTCCCGCCGTCAACTCCAAACCGCCATCTTCTGTCTCTTCTCGCTCTGGTGGGGGGGCGCCACCTCTACCACCGGGGCGACCGGGCCCACCTCCTCTGCCGCCGACGCCCCCTGTTGGGGACGACCACTGTACGCCTCGTCTGCCACAAAGGAACACTTCACTCAGGTATGCCAAAAAGAAAACATCCGTCCATTTTCTATGTAGGGGTTGCAGGAGACAAACAAGCTTTCAGTCAGATTCACACCTCTAGTCACTTTAATATTTTCAGTTAACCTTTTGAGCGGAAGGAAAAACTTGGTGAGGCCAATGACGGCACATTCAGACAAATGAGTGTATCTTTTTGGCTGATTTGAACAGGGCTTATTTAGAGAGGAGCAAATCTTCTCTCATCAGTGTTATAATGTTGATGTCATTCATCTCCAGCACTTGTGGCTCTGCACCCCATACCCGGACAGGACCCCTCCCTCCCCCGCCCAATGAGAGGCCGCCATCCTTTGGAAGAAACCAATCGTCAGGGCGCACAGGTTGGAAGAGTCAATATGACATCAGAAAAACTGTATAGGCCTACTGTGGACTCTGTAATGTTAGCATCACATTATCTCTCACGTTTGCTTCAAAAGTTAAGGTCAACCTTAAATTCCAAATTTAACTTTCAATGTTAGCTCCTAGTGGTGGCTTCCAGTGTTACCTCTTAGCTTAATGTTCATTTTTAGCTCACTGTTACCTCTGACCTTAGCTTCTAATGTAAGCTTTAATGCTAAAGCTATTGTTGGTTTCTATTATTACATCTATCGTTAGCATCCAACATTAGTTTTAACATTACCTCTGTTAACATCTAAAGTTAGTTTAAGATGACCCCTGAAGTTCGCTTCCAATGCTAGCTTTTGCTACTGACCAATGTTAGCATCTAAAGTTAGCTCTTATAGTGCAGTCCAATGCTTCAAATGTTACAGTAATGTTAGATTCCAATGTTAAATTCTAACATTAGCTTTAACATTAGCTTCCAACGTGTCCTCCACAGGCCCCCTTCCCCCGCCTCCCCCCACTGGGCGTAGCGTGGGCGGTGTCAGCATGAGGTCATCGCCGGCACATTCTCCTATCGGGCGGCCGGCGGCGGATTCCCCACGGAGCGGGCCCGGAGGTAGGCCCCCTCT
This sequence comes from Idiotropiscis lumnitzeri, assembly GCF_059441095.1. Lineage (NCBI taxonomy): Eukaryota > Metazoa > Chordata > Actinopteri > Syngnathiformes > Syngnathidae > Idiotropiscis > Idiotropiscis lumnitzeri. Next base: position 7,021,412 of record NC_142399.1, read on the forward strand.
TCCTCCGGACAGACCGGGGATAGGTGGAGGCGGTGCCCCCCCTCCACCGCCGCCACCCATGGGCAACGGCTTCCAGAACTCGCACCACAACCAAATACATGGTGCGTGCTCATGAATGCTAATGTGGCTGTAGTGATTTTCAGCTTGTCCCACTGTTAAACTAAAGTGTGGCATTTAAATGGGATTTCTCCATTCTTCCAGATGATTGGGAGGTTCGGTTCACTTTCCATCCTGTCTCGGACCTGCCTCCACCCGAACCCTATCAGCACTTTCACAAGACGTACCCCAGCAAGATCACCAAGACCGACGGCAGAGGTCAGCCAACTTGCATGCATTGTGACTTATGACAGCATGACCTTTTGGCAGGAATAGGATTTAGCATACAGAAAAAAAATGTAATTGTGATTTTTTTTTTTTAATTTATAGTAAATCGATTAAATTAATTAGATAAATCCTTAAAAACAGATATATGTTAACAAACCAATTTTAGGGTGACATTTTTTTAATATAATTATTCATGGTAAGTTTAGGACTTTAGTGTAGTAAATTTGCAACTTTAATGTCTTCATTTTTTTGCTTGCAGCATGAGCATTCCTCTCAAAATTAAACGATCACTTTTAGATAACCAGCCAACATTATTTTTTTTGTTTTGTTTGCAGGTTCAGGAAAAAAGGAGAGAGGGGCTCCTCCTCTTCCTCCTATACCCAGGTGAAGAAGACTTGCAAAGCGGAGCCGAGGAACAGTGTTAAAAAAAAAAACAACAAAAAAAATGTTTCATTGGAGAAATTTTAGCCACCAGTCAGAATGTGCTCCACTCCTACGAGATTCACGGATTTAATTGATTATCCCTCACTTGTGTGAGTTTTCCATCCTGAGGCCATTAGTGAACACAGAATGAATGTCACATGCATTTAATCAGCTTCCTCAGGGGATTGACCTTTTTTTATTTTATTATTTTTTTGGGGGAAGGGGGGTTGAATGTTAAAATGTTTGTGCCTTAAGGAGAAAGCCAGGGATTCATCCCATTAGTGCCTTAGATAAAATAATTTACGTATGGTTTGCTTGAGTGTTCAGTTCGAAAAAGTGAGAATGAGTCTGAATGGCCCAGCCACCGCTGCTGCATCGGGGGAAATGCAATGTCAAATTTCACCAACAGCCACGCGTGCCTTTACAGTATGTTTACTTATTTCTGTGTTTCTGAATGGTACTATTTTTTTTTCCCTTTTTCACCTGAGCACACTCTCTTTACCGTAATTCACGTCCACGACTTGGATGATATTGCACTCGGCTGCAACAACAGCACTGATGTATTTTTTATTTGCGTAAAAAGCGCCCTGTTCTATAAGTGCAGTGATGGACCTGTGTATGTATTTCTGTATGGTTAACGCGAGTCGTAAAGTCTTTCTTACCAAAACTGTGCAGTATTAAGTTTTTTTTTTTTTTTTTGCTTTAATAGGGGTTTCCTAATCTGGTCCTCAAGTGCCACTATCATGCATGTTATAGATTTTTCCTCCTCCAACACTCATGATTCAAATGATCAAGATCATTAACATACTTCTGCAGAGCTTGCTGATGAGCATATCTGAATTACATGTGTTGGAAGAGGGAAACAGATAAAACCAGAGGGAAGTGGCTCTCGAGTACCGTCTTTGGACACCCCGCTTTTCAACATATATTAATAATATAGTTTTATTGTCAAAGACAATCAAACAGAAGTTGACATCAGTTAATAAAAGGAGATATGTTTTTGCTGTACTTTGGCTGATGCCTGATTTGTAAACCATACCGAAACAAGTCTGGTCACTTTTGTAAAAATACTTCACTGTGACCTATTCATATTCTATAACCTGATTGAAACAAGAAAAGAAACGGTTTGAAAGCTCATAATTATCTACACTACATCATAAAAACATGATTTAAATTGCGAAATCCATTAATTGTAATCCAGCACAGTTTTCTCTAAAAAGATAATTACGATGGAAAAAATCATTTTATATTTAAAAGCAATTCACTGATCTACTACACAGCCACCTATAAAAACGGAAATGAAAAGATGAATAACGTTAAAAACATTCATGGATCTACCACGGTTATCCACAAATTTGTTTAAACTGTAATGTCAAATTTAACATTTAAAATGACCATACACCGCCATTTCTCGCATGGAAAACCATAAAAATATGTATCTGAAAAATCCGATTACATTTTAAAACAGCAATCATTTTGCCTTTTCACGCATCGCAGCGTTAACCATAAAAATACGAACCCGAAAAATCCGATTACGTTTGAAAGCGTCATTCACTGTACACTACCACACCGTTATCTATCGACTATGTCACATGATCCACAACCACCACCACCCCCTTGCCATGCCCTTACGTTGCCTCCAACCAATCGAAGAGGGATGTAGAATCGCAACTCGCGGCCGATTGGTCCACTTGCCTGTCAGTCACTTCCAGCTGTCAGATTCAGAATTCCCCACTGCTGCTTTCCCCAAGGCAATAGACCACAACTAGAGAGACAATTCACGGGGAAAATGGTGATTTAGGTAACAGAGGTAAGCATTATAATCTCGAAACTGAATTATTTGTGTGTAATATGATGCGTCAGCTGCTTAAAATAGAAATAAATGAACGCTGTGAACGTCTGCAAGGCTGGACGTGCCCTGATGTTTTTAGCATGCAGCAGCGAATGAAGCTAATAACAGGCATGCCCCTTCATGGAGTTCTTTTGAAACGTTTTAATTTATTACAAATCAATAAGTTTAATTTGACAACAAACGTTTTAGGCTCTCATTAATCTCCCACCAGTGTGCTAAGTATTGACTCAAGTGTGCTAACGTAACAAAAAAAAGGAAGCTCACCGTTATGTTTGCCTGGTTTTTCTCTCCAGTGCGTTCAACTCCCATCCCCAGCAGCCCCGGTCGTCACCATGGAGACAGGCGGCACATATGTGCTCATCCACGGGAAGAACATCTCCCACAGCTCCCTGACGAGCCCTGGTGGTGTTGCTGGTACTGGGCCTCATATGTCCATTGACAAGCTGTTCCCTGCCCTGCTGGAGTGCTTTGGCATTATCCTGTGTGGATACATAGCTGGCAGGTGGCTTGTCATGTTTATTTCTTCATTTTATTTTAATACTGTAATGTATTTATTGGCGTGCATAGCATTGTCAGTTGTTTAGGGGTTTAGCAATCAGACTTGCATGTATACTTTTCGTTTTATATATTTTTTTGTTAGATTACTATCAAAACCATCCCTCAGCCAAGGTGCTTCTCCTCTCAAGGGTTTGCGGGCATGCTCAAGCTTATCCCAACTGTCTTGGTATTTTGATTAGCACATTAAAAAGATTAAAACAAAATTAACAAAATGAGGAAATAGATCAAATGAAAAGATGATTGATGAGATAAAATTATCTAGTTATTTTTTTCAGAATATAGAGCAAAGTACATGCTGTCATCTCTTTTAACCTGAATTCTGCCTTGGTTTATGTCATGAAGTCGCATCCTGAACTACAAAGATTGCAAATGAGAGTCAGCTGTAACACACTTTCGCCCCCCTAAAAGGGTCTGAAATAAAAATAAAAACATCCCAATGAGACATGAATCTGTCATTTGAAGTTTTGTTACATCCGCACAGGGCTGACGTGATCACCGAGAACCAGGCAAAGGGTCTGGGCAGCTTTGTGTCTAAATTTGCCCTCCCGGCTTTGCTGTTCAAAAACATGGTGCTGCTGCAGTTCGGTGACGTCATCTGGTCCTTCCTGTGGAGCGTCCTGGTTGCCAAGGTCAGCTTGGGAGTCCAGTGAGTTAGTTAAGACACTGTGATGCCCTCACATGTGGGCAAGGAGAGCAACGGTCTGCACTAGCACACACACAAATATTAAATGAAAACACTCTCAAGGACTCCAGCTGACATTTACACAACATATGACAATAATCACAGACATATATTCTTTATCCTCAGCGAAAAACAACAAACACTTTTGCAACATCATATCTATGTGTAGTAAATTGATAATTGAAAATTAATACGATTGTACATGTCCGTGTGTGTAGGTGGCTGTGTTCACGCTGGTGTGTGTTCTCACGATGATGGTTGCCAGCCCGGAAAACAGGTACGGCAAAGCCGGACTGTACGCCATCTTTGCTACGCAAAGCAACGACTTTGCTTTGGGCTATCCCATAGGTGAGGTCCCTCACAAACACATGTACAATGCTTAAGTCCTTACTAACAAGATGTATTTCCCCAGTGGATGCTTTGTATCGGAGCACGTACCCGGAGTACCTGCAGTACATCTACCTGGTGGCCCCCGTATCGCTCATGCTGCTTAATCCCGTCGGCTTTGCTTTGTGCGAGGTGCAGCGGTGGAGAAGGCGGACCGACCGACATGTGGAGCGAAGCACTGCCCGAGTGTTGGCGGTCGTCACGCTACAGGTACTGCATCACTTGCAATCTTTATAAATGTTGAATGTTTAAAGTCCGTAAAATGGCCTCTTCGAATTAAAATGGCAGACTCCCTGAGTGTTTTTTTGCAGGGTTTCTTGAAACTGTTTTGTGGGTCTGCTCTTATTTGACATCTGTACCTCCCAAGTTTTATGCTGCTTGGCAAAACTGGCTTCTGGGGCTGGATTGTCTGAATCATATCCAGAGATACAATTTCAGAGATTTTCGTCTTTCAAGGGGTCATGGTATTGGACAAACGGAGCCTAAAATGGTTGTGTTAAACAAAAAATGGCCGACTTCCTATGACTTTTCGGGGCATTCTAATTATGATAGTAGAGCCTACCAAATTCCATACTGCTAAGTGAAACCGGTGTCAATGCACAAATTTTCAAAATATACCTGCCAGAATTATGAAGGAAACACATAAATGTCCATAATAAGCCTAGAATGAAAACAAAATGGCCGACTTCTGTTTCTTTTCGGACGCCTTCTTGAGTTTTTTGTGGGTCAACTTATGATAGACATCCCAACCAAATTCCATGGTGCTAAGTGAAACTGTCAAAAGTGGCTGACTTTTCAAAATATTCCAGCATGGACATTTTTTTTTCTTTGAATGGCACCCGTAAACGTCTAAAAACAACCTAAAATGACTTTTGTCTTTTCAAGCATGAAACTTTTTGTTTTGTGGGTCTACTCTCAATAGAGATGCCACCCATAGGTTTCGATTTCAGGTTGATGTATTATCTGTTTGAGGATTAAGACTCTTAAACTTTCTTCTCCAGGTGTTAAAGAACCCGATCGTGTTCATGGTGGTTGTGGGCATCGCCTCACACTTTGCTCTGGGCCAGAGGATCCCCGACGTGCTCTCCCAGTTCATCGATGGCTTGGCCAACTCTTTCGGAGGGGCCGCTTTGTTCTACTTGGGCCTCACCATGGTCGATTCACACTCATTTTCGTACGAAACATTTTTAGGAGGACATTAACTGAGAGGGCTTCATGTTTGCGTTGCAGGTTGGACAACTAAGGAAACTGACGCGAGACACCGGCGTCGCGTTGATTCTCCTCATCACTGCTAAACTGTGAGTGTCAGTTATATTTATTATAAATTAATGCTTTCAATTCCAGCGAGCTTGCCAAATTTCATTTACATACATAATTGACCACGGATTTTAACTTATCGGTACTTCGTTTTTAAAAACTGAACTAGAATCATTAGAAATATAAATGACATAAATATTCACAGCACCAAGATCAGATGGATTTATTTATTGAATTAAAACCATCAAATCAAGAAAACTTTTGCGTTTGAACTCTTCAATTCGTCCCCCTCAGTCTGGTGATGCCGCTGTTCTGCAAGGACATGATGGACATTCTGGACGTGGGCGTCAACAGCACCAGCGCCAATCACACCAGCTTATCAAACTTTGCCTTTCTTTACGGCGTCTTCCCGACTGCGCCCAGCGTGGCCATCTACGCCGGACACTACGGCATGGAACTGGAAGTGGTGAGCAGCTAGTAGCAGAATTCGGGGACTCGAGTCACATGACCTGACTCGGGTCAAACGTCATCATCCGTCACTATAAAACGTGCAAGAACTGCTTGAAACTGGAAGATTACGGATTCAGACGTACTGTATGTAACTTAGCAGCATTCTCAAAGATACATCTTTGTTTACTAGATTAAATTTTGATCTATTTTAGCATTTCGTTTGCATTTTGAAGCGTTCATTTTGTGGCGTCGTCGTTCAGGTGACGTCAGGCATGGTCATCAGCACGTTCCTCTCGGCGCCCATCATGTACGTCTCGGCTTGGCTGCTGACCATCCCGCTGATGGATCCCGCGCCTCTGGTGGCCGAGCTTCAAAACGTCAGCTTCAACATCAGCATCGTATGCCTGCTGGCGCTGGTATGACAACAAATGCTCAAAATGATACAAAGATTGGCTCATCTCCTTTTTTTTTTTCCCCCCCATCGAAAGCAGACGTTAAATGTTTGGTTTAGGTCCCAATAAAAATTCAACCGCCATTAGAAATCACATTATTTGACGTTATCAAGTTTGCAATATTTGCAAATGATTTTAGAATTTATTCTTTTTGGTGTTTTAACATTAAGATGAATTTCTCAATTTCATTTTAATACATATTTTCATTTTCAAATCAAAATGTTAAATTGATCCATTTATTTTTACATTATTCATTGTTTGTGTATTTATTGATTTATATATTTATATATTTTTTTTTTCAATATTTTTTAGGTTGGAGTGTATTTAATGTATTGAAAAAAATTGTTTTTTTTCAATTATTTGTTTCATCATCATCTATTTTTTTTAAGTTGAAAAGATTTTGGGGGCAAATTGTGTCATTTTACAATTATTCATACATACATTTTTATATTTCATACTTTTATTTCTTACATTTTTTATTGCCAACCTGCTTGCACTGAGGATATCACATATTTATGTAATTTTTAATACAGTATTTAAAGAAAAGTAATATTTTTATTCATTTTAACTACATGTATTTTTTATGGTAATTTTATTAACGATTTGAGGCAAAGTTGATTTAAAAGAATACATTTAACCCGTCACAAAAAGTGGACAATTTTGTCTCCACGGGTGAAAAATTTGACTAAGTCATTATTAGTCATACCTTCAATTCCTGTGTGACATCAAGAAAAATTATGATTATTTTAATGACTCCCACTTTTTTTGTCTCCCACATTAACTGACAGGTTTGGACCATCGCTGTGATGCTGCTCAGTGGGAAATTCAAGCGTCTCCCGCACCTCTTTGCCTTAAATCTGTTCTTGGCTCAGGTCAGTCTTAAACATAAATTTGTCAAAGTTGTTGAGTTTTGTCTTGTGACCAGATCGCGTTCGTCCTCGTTCCAGTTCCTGGTGTGTGTGAGCATGATCCTGTGGAACTTCCTGGCCAGACAAGAGGATAATCTGACGGGCAAAATGCTGGCCTTTGCGCTGCTCTACGGCTCTCTGTACAGCACGTACATTTGGACGGGCGAGTGTGCACGTCTCCATTTTGATGCGCTGCCGCTAATCTACATGCTAACCACTAACTGCGTCTCTCCTCCACTCCACTTTTAGGTTTAATCCCGTTGTGCTTGGCTCTGACCAGCAGAGATGATCTGCTCAGGCTCCGGCCGGCCATTTTCATGATCCTGGGTTGGGGGTGAGTACCACAGTATAACTATACCAGATCAGGGTTTTATTCTTTTTAATGTGCGTGCAAAGATTGTATCTCAAATGAGTTGGTTTTTACTTTACAAAGATTTATTTAAGATTCTCGACAATCCTTTCTCATCATTCAGTTAATTTCAATTGTGCTGGTTACACTTTTAATTCTACATGACTGGACATTTTGACCATCATAAATGTGTCAGCGTCTATGTCATATTATTATGATTGTTTATGTTTACAGGGTTCCTTTCTTCATGGTTGGAGGTCTTTTGTTAGTGGGCCAGAGGACCGCCTCCATCGACTCTGCCTTCTTCTACGGAAAAGCTCAGGTTAGACAAGCACCTTTTAACACTTTTACGCTCATTAGTATGTTTCGTGATTCAAATATAAAATAAAATTCTCAAAGTGTGGTATGCAATGCATTACGTTTGCATTTTGGTTTCTTACAACGGCCTGTTTTTAAACATTTATTTAGGCACAATTTTTATTGAATTTATGCACAACATATTTTAAATGAGTAATCATTTGACATTTTTATTATCCTGCATTTAGTGTTTAATCTGTGCATTTTGCTCTAAAATGAACCAACCCAGTCCATAAGAAAAGTAACAATCCTTGTCAATTTCTATGCGCAGATAATCTGCACAGCGACTGTGCTGTCTGTCAGTCTGACATTGGCTGCAGTTTCTCTGATGGGTTTGAGCCAGGGAGACCACGAGCAGAGAGGCTACCACGTGCTGAGCCGGGCGGCGCTACCTGCCTCCAGTGAGGAACAGCGAGCACCCCCTGGCGGTTTGGAAGACCAATTGCAACAGCAGCAACAACAAGAGCAATCAGCAGAACTTTCACCGTCTGTCTGCAGTATTAACTCTGGTATTGTGTTTTTTATGGGGGGAGGATCATCTAGAATAGTGCGTTTATTGATCCTTATTTTGTGTTAGACCTCCATACAGCTCCTCCGCTCCAGTCCATGCCTGATATGATCACCAGCACGCAGAGGAACCATGGCAATAGCACAGGCAAGGAATACAATTTGTAGTAATGTATATGACACTAAATTTGTGATCGGATATTTGATGTGATGTTCTCTGCAGGCCACGTGGGGGCGTTGTGCGACGGGCAGCAGCAAAGTTCGTCCTCTTCAGAACATCTACTGAATTTAACAGCACCCGGATGTCGACAAGCCACAGATGACAAGCAGATAGTCAGACACATTCTCCTCTGTCTCCTGCTTATCGTCAGTCTGCTAGCGGTGAGAATTCACTCATATTTTTAATTTGCGGTATATAATATATATGGAATTGTATTGAATTTCATTTTTTTTTCAATTCATAAAAAAATAATATTCAACTTGGTACTATTTCTTCCTTTAAATTGTTAAATATTTGTATATTTCCAAATTACAGTACATTTAATCTTATTCATCTTTCTGACAGAAAAATGCACTTATAATTAATTTATATATTATTTTAATTCATTTAATTTGGTTTCTTTAAAAAAATTTTTTTTATTTATTTATTTATTACAATTGTTGAGTCTCACTAGAAAGTGTACATGTTATGCTGTGACCACTGAGTGTAGAACCTGTCGAGCTGCCTGTGGTGGTTGCTAAACAAAGACCCCGGCCGCCTGTACTTGGAGCTTCAGTTCTTCTGCGCCGTGGCCAACTACGGCCAAGGCTTCCTATCCTTCGGGATCTTCGGCCTGGACCGCCACCTCATCCTCCTGCCCTTCAAGAGGAGGTAGAGCGTACCGCTACCGTCTAGCGCGCGTCAACATGTCGCAGTCACATGACCGTTGTGCTACTGCGGTCCCGGCAGGTTGTCAGCGTGGCGAGGACGAGACGTCGATCAGGGCCGGCCGGCAGGAGGAGCTCGCGAGGAGGTCCGACTAACGTGCACGCAGTTTGTGCGCTACCACAAAGAGAACTGCGTGCAAGGACTGCTACATGTGCGCAGGTATGGACCTGTGTGTATATGCGCGAGTGTGTGGACGTGTTCCAAAATTACCTTATCAGTGTGCTTTTTTTTCTCTATATACAGTATCAACTTTGATGCTGTTCATTTTTATTTCTGCATTAATTTGAGGCCACACAAATGCTTATATTTTACTATTATTATGTTTTTAAATAAAGTCAAAAAGGTGACATATATGTAAACACAGGAAATCTCATATATGCATACTGTCTACATTGCCTTCTTTTTCTCATTCCACTTTTGGTCGGCAAAAAATACCTATTTGAATAACATTTAAAAAGTATAATTGACTACTATGTAATCATCATGATTCAAAAGCTGAAATTAAACCTAACATGAAAACTCTAATTCATTAACAAAAATGAAGAAATGCATAGAATGAAAACTACATTGACAAACTGTAAATTAATAATACATTTCTTCAATAAGTCAATTGATTTGAACCAGTATGATAATTTATTTAATGAATATTAAATTCAATTACTTAAAACTATATAATTGCCACAAAAAAGATGAAAATAAAACACAATTAAGAAATATGCAAGACAATAGACAATTGCAAAAAAAAAATTCTGAAAATAAATTATTCAGTTTATCAATTAAGTTTATTAATTCAGTCATTCTATTCGCTCTCTCTCTCTTCTTCTAGTGCTTCAGGAGAGAGTGCGAGCGCCTCGACTGGTGAATCCTTGCTCTGATACAAACTGGCCGCCAGGGCATAACTACAGAACTAGCACTGACACCAGCATGACCTCGACCTGACACGAAAAGGCAGCGACCGGCATGACGTCCTCCCCTCCAAAAGTGCCTTACGGTGCAGTTCTTCCATCTCTCGCGATGGTCGCTGACTTTACTTCCACTCCATTTCACTTGTCTCCAAACCTAATGACACACTTGGTTTCGTCATTTCGACAGGAGAGGAGTAACACTTGATTTGAAACCAGGAATTCACTGCACTGACACAAAATTAGGTCTCCATCCCTAATGTGACTTATAATTGCACAAGTGTGCACACCCTCTTAAAACTTGGTATGGGGCATGTTCTGAATTTACCTATCACATTCAAACTTATTTTAAATGGGAGATGTCACGCAATTGAAACCATTAAAATGCTTCTAATTAACCCCAAAATACGTCTACAAAATGGAGTATACTTTTCCTGACATTTTTAATATCCACCGTAGCTCCAATAAAACAATGGTAATAATGCAAAGTGGAAACATATTAATCCAACCAGGCTCATTCTCATGTATTTACAGTATGTTTGATTGTTATGCTGAAAGAAGCCACTAGATGTCACTGTTTGTCTTTGAAGAGGCATCTTCAAGGTTTAATTAATCAATAAAAAATCAATCAATTTAAGTTGACAACTCATCAATTCAATAAAATCAAATAAAAAAAGTAACTCGGTGAATTATCATTGCTGGCCAGTCAACAATAAAAAGGTTATGTAAATATGAGTGAAAAAGTAAAATGATGACAATTGCTTCACACCCATTAAATCACGCAAGTAATTCATTTAACTTAAATACAATATAATATAATTAATATAGTAAATAAAATGAATACATTGAAAAATAATTACATTAAAATGTTTTCAAAATTATTGTCCTGGTGATTAGTAAAAAAAGAAAAAAAAATCAAAAAAGTTAAGTTAGGTTGAAACTAATCCAAATAAAAATGTAATTAAAAAATTCAATTCAATATAAATTGTAACCAGTTAAGGCAATTATCACCACTAGCAAACTAACACACAAAAAACACTGACAATTATATTTCTGTACATTTAAAAAAGAGATTCAAGTTTCATTAGACTCAAAGAAAGCCAAACTTAACTGTAATCAAGGAATACAACATTTTTTTTTTAAATAAGTGGGGAATTATAAAATACTACAAATAAATCAATTTGTTGCTCACTAAGCTGTACATTGAACTACTGTACTGTTTAAATTGCTGCTGACTCGTTTTCGTCTTTTACTGTGAAGTTCACAAGACCATTTATTAGGAAGGTGACTTGAGTCGCATTCAATATTATTTACATTATTTGTTTTTTTACTTTTTAACCCAAAGCAATGTTTTTAAAAAAAAATGGCACCTCTCCTGCTTATGCATCATCACCGATATCTAAAAATCTGACTATCATTGTGTGTTTTCATGTATGATCTCGGCCAATGTGAGAAGTGTGCGCGTCTGCATGCTGTGTGTAAAAGTGTACAAAAGAATAAAGAGGTTTTAATAAGTGCGTTTTATTGTGCCGTCTCATTAACATGAATTAAAAAAAAAAGTAAAATAGATTAACAGTAAAAGACTTACAGTAGCATTGTTTAAACGTTTACAAAATTTGGTCAAAGAGGAAGAGAATGACAATCTCATCCTCAGAGACACACACACACACACACATACACACACGTGTAACAGAAGTACAGATTTACCCTGTTATTGTCAAGAAATATAAGTATTAAGACATCTAAGTGCTTCACAAAATTACAAAGAAACAATGTCAAATAATGCAAAATGACATACGCACAAAAGGAAACATTTAGAAGATAAAAATGCTTGTTCAGCATGTAAACATCTTCAATTTCAAAACATATTTGATTGAACCTGACATTCCACTTTCAACTTGTAAAAGTTGAAAATCCAAAGCGCGAGTGCTCTTATGGAGGCGGATCTCAACGTAAACCGTGACATCAAATGGGACGGAAACCTAAAAATAATGTCATCATAATTCTTTCTCTATAAACGCAATATTAATCAGAAAACTGTGTTGGGGCATAGAACATATTATTACAGAGAAAATTTTGTCCTTGTTTCCGTCCGTCTTTAACAATATTTTTTTCACAGTGACGTCAAGACTTGTGACGTAAGGTCCGCCAGGGGAGGCCTCCGATATTCAAAGTCCCAATCCTACCTCCGTCATTGCCTCTTCCGATCGCCGTCCATGTCATCCACCTTCAGGTGAGCTTGGCTGTAGCGTTTTATAAGAGCGCCGGGCACCAGCGCCGCCAGCGCAATGGCCAGCAGCTGGGCCAGCGTGGCCCACGAGAAGATGTCGTCCAGAGAGTGGATCTCCGAAAGAATGGCGCCCGTGCGCACGCAGATGAAGTTGTAGGGAATCAAACCTGGGAACGAAAAGCCGGGAGAGCGCTTTTTAGCGAGCCATGCGTCGGTGGTAGTTTGTGGGGTGTTGAAAAAAGGGGTGGCGCTCACCGATGAAGACGGAGAAGAAGAAGATAGACATTGGGATGTTGAGGACGGGACAGGTGATGTTAAGGAACCAGTTAGGAGTCATGGGAAAGAAGCGCAGGAAAAGGAGGAAAAAGAACAAGCTGCTACGGTTTTCCTCTACCTGACACAGAGCAGGAAGAGATGGGAAACAGAGGACGGAATATGGACATAAAGACAAGCACGTTGTTGATTATATCGAACTAGCCCTGTGTGACTTTGTCCTTGAAGTACCTCTGGAAAAGTTAACCTAAAATGAAAAGAAAAAAACAAACCTCCAGTCTCATTCCAGACATAGCCTCTTGAGACTTTTTTTGGGGGTCCACTTGTGATGGACACACCTACCAAATATGTTCCGAAGGGAAACTGGGTTCAATTGTTGAATTTCCTAAATATTATGGCAAGAAAAGTTTGTCTTTTCAGGCAAGGCTTATGAAGACTTTTTGGCGGGTGTACCAAATTTAATGTTGCTGGGTGAGACTGGTTTCAGGGGCTGAATTAAAAAAAAAAAAACGATAGGACTAATATAAACCTGAATTAATCATTTCACAACAAAGTGGCACTGTGTTTTTTGCGCATGGCTTCTATAGCTGCTACAATGCAAAATGGAAGACGTCTTAGGTGTTTTTTTTTTCTAAAATGGCTTCTTGAGACTTTTGTGGGTGTCTCCTCATGATTGACATCGTCTACCAAATTTCATGTTGTAAAACTAGCTCCAGGGGCTGAATATTCCCGGGAAACTTGCTTTGAAATTCTCTACAAATCTGTCCTAGCAACATGCCAAAAATCATCATACCTTCCTCTGCAGCAGCGCCACCTTGTCCGGGAACATGCGAAACACATGCTGCTTCCCAAAGGCAGATGACAGCAGGTAGCAGAACGTTGAGCCCGTGGTGGTGAGCAGGCACGCCAGCGCAAGGCCCTCCCAGGGTCCGAATATGGCGCCGGCTAGCATGTTCTGTCACAGGGGGCCAAAAATTCAACGGAATGTGACTCAGGTTCAGTGGGCAAAGTAGCGTGAAAGGGTGCAGGCGTCTCACCAGGAAGGAGGATCCGGGAATGGCGAAGGACTGCTTATAGAGGTATGCGCTGCAGAAGAGCAGCAAAACGTAGCCGTGGTGCTCCCGCTTGTAGAACTTGAGCATCTCGGCGAGCTCCCGAAGTTCATCCAGATCCGAGGGGAACTTTAACCTGGCGAATGGGAAAACCACAAACTTCAGAGCTCGGATCAGTGAATTTAATATACTCTGGATCAACGCAGGACCTGCGGATTTCCTTAGCTACTGGTGGAGTCCCCCCCCCACCATTGTTTTTTTTTTTTCACATTAAATTTTTTTGGAGTGGGAAACCCACGTTTTTCGTGTAAAACACTTATTTTGGGTATGTCCAGATGTTTTCAGGTTAAAAAGAAATGTTGTTTTATTTTCCTCAATGCAATTGAATGGACATCAATTATTCACAGATTTTTGCAATTCACAAGCCCATTATCACTCGTCAATAACAAAAGTCTGTACACTGTACACGGGAAAATTACGTTGGGTTCAAAGCGGTACACTACAGCGATAATGCAAGGTGAACTTTTATTGTTTTAAACTTTTAAAATAGGTGACCTCTTTATAGACACTTGCACGGAAGCTCAGAATGTCCACAAGATATAATTCAGCTGTCGTTAAAGTTCAAAGGTCTTAGTTGCCCGAACAGTGAGTCTTAGACTGCCCGATACTACAAACATGAGTAGTCCTAAGATTTTTTATTTATTTTTTTACAGATTTGAAATTATACACAAGACCACCATAGCACTTCAAATAATTAAAAATTTTCAGTTGTATGTGAAGAAATTTACTGCACTTAACTAAACATAATGACCTACTAAACATATTGTAGAATAAACTATAGGTCTCTGTTTCTACTTGGGATTGGCTTAATACCAAATCTTGCAATAACACAACAACCAGTGTCCTCCTAATCAATCACATGATCAGTCAGAGGTCGGATTAGAGTCCTTAGTTGTGACATTTTGCATGCTTCTTTTATCCATCGCAGCTGGGACAAAAATTCTATGACTGACAGTCTAAAGATAGTCCATATTAATATGGCCTTTAAGGGAAATGTCAAAGTTAGATTTTTTTTTTAATGCATTTAAATTGCACTTGTCTGTCTCATCCAAATGGCATTAGTTAGAAGATTTATTGTTGGTTGGCCGCCACTGAGCAACACAAGCTGTGAGTGTGTTGCATTCTGGGAAATTGAGCTATTTTTGTCTTTTAACAGCAAAGGAAGCAACTAAAAGTGATTAAGGATGTTCGAGCAGTTGACACGCATTTGTGAAGCGGCGACTACAGGCAGTCCGCTTGCCAACGAGGAGACAAGAAGTGTGTTTACGCGAGAGCCATTACGCATTGGGTAAAAATAAAAGTGCCCACCGTGACATATTTCCCGCCCGAAATACTGCACACGTTCAAGCCACATGTTGCGCCTGGTGACCAATAGAAAATGGCGCCGGTGAGAGGCTCAGCAGGTGCTGGACAAGGCCCATGGGCTTAAATTACGTAGAAGGGGGATTCTAGTATGTGTGTTTTTCTGCCCTTTGCTCATGCCTATTTGTGTCCCCCACACAGATGAGATTGATAACAAGATTAATTTGCAAGTCTGCCTCACAATTTTGAACTCCAGGGTTCTATTCTCGGCATGGCTCAAGGGTAGGTGTCAATGGGTGTTGCTTGTTAGTCTACACGCTCCCTCCGATTGACTGGCGACCAGTCTTGAATGTATCCCGCATCCTCTCCTTGTTGCTCCCCTCACAAGCACGATGAAGGCATGTTTGAGTCTCGTCAACTGCATTGTGT
The DNA here is from genome assembly GCF_059441095.1 of Idiotropiscis lumnitzeri. Taxonomy (NCBI): domain Eukaryota; kingdom Metazoa; phylum Chordata; class Actinopteri; order Syngnathiformes; family Syngnathidae; genus Idiotropiscis; species Idiotropiscis lumnitzeri. The sequence continues at coordinate 7,037,094 of NC_142399.1, forward strand.
AAGGCAAAACCTTAAAAATCTGCAAACTGTGATTAGGAAATAGCTTCAAATATGCCACTGACTGAGGATAGTGAAACAAATGTTGCAATTATGGTAGTATAATGCCCTCGCATGTGGGCAGGGAGAGCCACAGTTGCCAATGCACTTCCAGCCATTTGGGATACACACAAATGCAAAATGAGAACACTCACAAGGACTCTACAACATCACTAACTGGTCCTCAACATGCAGTAACTTAATAAATAAAAGCATTCATACTTTAACATGCAGTTCTATTATGTTTTTTTTTTTTTTTTTTTTTTTACAACATTCTTTATTACAAATACGGAAGAACTTTTTTAAACGGATAAATGGCATGATCATTCATTTTAATGGGTACCATTGTTTGGAAATTATCTTATTTATTTGTGAAAATTTAGTTCCGAGCTCAGTCACAGAACCACTAGTATTTTATTTTTATTAAAAATAAAATGAAAATAGCAGCGTGACTAATTCATTGCACTTGGCTTACTTGTAGTAGTGGGGCTCCGGTTCGGGCTCCCCCGGCGAGGCCGGCGGTAGGTGTTCGTCCGCCGGCGGGAGATGAGTGGAGAGCACATAGAGGTAGATGCTGGCCGCCGCCACGGTGGCCGCTAGCCCGGCGAGGGAGCGCATGTCGTTGACTTACAAGTTTGTAAGGGCTCCACTCGGAGACTTGTGGATTTAATAAGGGACGAGACGAGGCAGACGGCGACGTGGTGCGGTCCAGTTGGACGACACCCCGACCCCGGGGAGGCTCGGTGTCTATTACCCGCCGACACGCGACTCATGACGGCGAAGGATCAGGTGACACCCGGCGAGCGGAAAGTTTCCCCGGTAGGACCCGTTAACGGTTGTTTTTCTTTTTTTATATTGACAAATTCTGCCTTTTCTTCTCCCTGCATTTAAACGTGTTAATATTCATGCGCCGAGCTTGTATTGACGCCACCCACGCCCTAATTGTCCGGTAGAGTGGCCGTTGATTGACGGCTACGTTGTAAAGAAGAAGGTCCGGCTACAAGATGGCGGCATGGTGATAAGTTACAAATCCAGTCCTATTTGGCCTTCCACATCTGTGTACTCCACTATATACAGTGGATTTAAATTAGTTTAATAGGTGTCAAAAGTATTCACGTTCATTACTCATATAGAAGTATAGACTGGATTGGGATATAAAAAGACCTGAAAAGTTCAAGTGCACACGTGTGAAAGTAATGTCAATCATAGGAGATTGTTCATAAAATTGTTTATTATATGTATTTATTAATGTGAAAAATCTAGGATTTATTGTTTCCCTTTAATTTCTTTAAGTGGTAATTGAGTGGAAATTCCGTACTCTTTTTCCAGCCCACCCCATAAAACACCCCAAAAACATGTACTGTAAGTTGTTTTTCCAAATAAGAAAATTTGCCCTCTACAGCAATGTTTTATGGCCTGAATAATCAAGTGACCCAAGAAAGCAGATGATTGTCGCTTTGAGCCGTTTATCTCATCGGGACAGATTGTTTCAGACAAAAATCAAATAAAACTACGAAGGTAGGTTATAGAAGACTGGCTGACCATTAAGTAGCAAGCACACTAATGCTTACTCAGGCAGGAGAATGCAAAAATCGAGTAATAATTGAATTGCTCGAGATAAACTAGTATGGACAAATATGTAAGTACTATCAATTATTGATGGGATTTTCTGGCTGAGTGATGAATCTGAGCCAGGCATTTTTGGAGTTGATGAGCGGCAATAATTAGTTGAGCCCTGCTGTTCATGGTCAGCCATGCCCTTCTGCCACAGCCACACACCAACTTTTTAGGAAAGAAAAAGCAAAATAACGAAAAACATGAGTCCTGCATATGACCAAAACTGAAAATACCAAATTCCAAGACAAAGGGTTTAAATATGCGGCTCCTGCTGGTGTGCACATATTGGCCACCAGGGGGCGGTAGATTTTTTTTTTTACATACCTATGTACTGTATTACTGTATATCCACCAATATAGCAATCACACGTGCCCGCTGAGCTGCTGTGGTAGTGGTTGTTCTTTGCGGATAACAAATCACATTATCTGTAACATGAGTGTTGGTATGATGTCTGCAGTCATGTTCAGGAATTAGTTTTACTGTAGTGGATGGATGTTATTGCATTACAATAAACATTGATATCAAGAGTAGAAACAAGAAAAAAGCATTTGAAAGCTGGCATGTCGGTGGTGCAGGGTTGCCTTCTGTGGGATCTTCTCCGCTCCCACTCCCTGTTGTAACGAAATGAGTTATACAGTGATTGAAGATGAGTGATGGTGACAGATGATGATGTGATGGTGATGCAAAGTTGCAAAGCAAGCTTGGAAATACATCAGATTAGTGCATCATTTCATTTTGGAGCAGGCTTTTTGGCCATTCCCAAGAAAGCGCGAGTAGGTACGGGACCCTTTGGCATTGATGCAAAAAAAAATTTAAATCTGCACGCTCCTGTTCACAAGGGTACTTAAAAAACAAAGCCACTGTAAACGTTTTGTCAAATTGCTACCAAATTTAAAATAATGCACAGCACCAGATAGACGCGGTGAATCAAAAAGGTTAATTGGGAGCAAGTTGACAGCGCATAGCAATTTGCTAATTGTGATGACTCACCCTCATTTTCAGTTTCTCTCACTCGCCCTGTTGGAAGGAAATTGTGAAGCGTGCCTGAAAATGCATCAAGAAGTCTGTCATTTTGCTTTGAAGTCATTTAATCATTCTGAAGATTTTTTCCGTGTGTGACCAAATATAAGCAGACTCATACTGCTTCGATGAACAGATGAATCAGAATTGTGAACGGTAACATGTTGACGGCACACAGCCGGTTGGTATGCTTGATAACTCACCCACTTGCTCTATTTCATGTTGGTTCCAGTTTCCTGTAGAACGAAAGTATGGATTACATACTGCATACAAGACAGACAAATATTAAGCTTTTTGCAGATATTCCAAAAGCCATCCATGTTCTCCTTGAGCACTGGGAGGTGAAATATTCCTGGACCCATGCCTGTGAATAAAACTCCCAAAAACAAAATCAAATAAATGTAACAGAACTGAATTTTGAGAACTGAATTTGCTTTGAAAGGATTTATAGTTCAAACATATAGAGTTAAAAAATATAGTAAAAAAAAATAAAATAAATACATTCAATAATTTTGGATTCAGTGTCATGGTTATTGGACTGAACTTCCAATCCAAACTATATTCAAATTGTACAATTCTAATATTGTTTTGTCAATGCAATGATTGTCATTAAACTATGCAAATTCTACTTATGTACCGTATTTTCTGGACTACAGGTTGCTCCGGAGCATAAGTCGAACCAGCTAAAAAAAACCCTGTATATAACTCATGAACAGAAAAGGTGTCCAGTGTACATGTTAATGTTTTAGGGACACCGCTGTCCGTGCTCTGATAGAGATGATGAAGCGGAAGCACCAATAAGGTCCTCCAGCAAAGTCCTTTATATTCATTGTCTTGGCAACTACCTGAGGTGCATACGACTAGAGTGCCCTCTTGTGGCTGTCTGTGAAATTACATTAATTTTTTTATTCATAAGTTGCTCCAGAGTACAAGTTGCAGGACCAGCCGACCGATGGAAAAAAAGTGTGATTTTAAAGTCCGAAAAATACGGTAATTCAAATTTCAAATTTTCACTGACGTTATTCAAGCTTAGCCATTCAAATATAAAATTTAAAATATCAACGAACAAGTCAGGGTCTGTTGCCCAAAGCCAGCTGGGATATGCCCAAGATCACTCCTGACATAAAAGAGTATATGAGGTCCAGAGAATGGATGGCTAAATTAGATATCCTCGTAAGAATGTCAGCATGTAATTTGAATACTCACTGGCAAACTCAATTACAGCTCTGATCTGTTTCCCTGTTGGAAGAAAATTTTTATTATGTATATTTGACAGATGAGTAATGCAAAATAATGAAGTAAACACACCTCTATTCATAGAGCACTTTAAAAATAACCAAAGCTGCATACAAAATTAGAGTTTCCCTCTGCGCTTTACATTTCTGACTGGCCATTTAGTAACTTGGGCATTTATTTTGGAGAGTATTGCTTTGTTGAGTCAAGAAATATGTAACCAGCAAAAAAAAATTAAATCTGCTAAAATGATGTACAAACTGATTTTTCATCTCACTATACAATGATAGCATGTATAAAAAGAGACATATTCTAATGAGTAAAATATACTGGAAAAGAAATACACAGTCAATCACAATGATGATGATGATGATTACTCAGTGAACATACAGGTACATCTTGTATTCACTTCGGAAGTAACTGCAGACGAGATAAGCAGTAAAAATTGGATTTGTCACACAGCCATTCCAGCCTCTTACAACCCGGTGAAACTTTGTGAAGGAAATAAAAGACATCATTTTACTCTGCCACCACAAATAGTACACTATGTCGTGTAAGAGTTGTGGTAATATTTGTTGAATGTTGTTTAAAAAAAAAAAAAAAAAGAAATTTTCTTTCTTTTTTTTTTTTTTATTATGATACGCCCGCTAATAATGTAAATAAAGTACACTGATGAAAATCAAGCATCAGTTAAGGAGCCGGTCGGCTTAGCAAGGTTTATAGGGGGAAACACAGAATGTCCTGTACTAAAGTAGAAATCAGATCTGTAAAAGCAAAGGCATTTAAAACAATAATTTAATTTCACAAAGTCAGTAAATACAATAGAACACTAAAAGAGTGCCAAGTATCATGCTGAGTCAAAAGCCTCAAAATAAAATTTAAATTAATTAAATAAAAGTGTTTTAAAAATAAACGGAGATAAGGATTATTTAACGCATAGCGGGATGTCATTCCAAAGATAGGAACCGGCAACAGAAAAAGCTCGATCCCCTCTGAGCCTCCACTTAGACCTCGGTACCGTCTGGTCTGCTCACCTGAGGGAGCACGACGCGGGGAATTTCAAGGCATACTTCAAAGAAAGTCATTCTATAGATTTTGTCAGATTGCTACCACATTTTTCACGATGGACTCTCATGTCCAAATACATTGGCCAATTTGGAACAACACACAACAAGGAAAAACGAGAATTTGGAAGTATTGAGCACTTTTTTTTTTTGTACTGCACCATTCGAACAAATGTTCTCCTCTGTCCGTGTTCGGTGAGAAGTTGGCTACAGTGGTTTTGAATTTCTTGATGATGATGATGACGATGTAGACACAGGAACATTCAAAACTCTGGAAAGGGATTTCTAGCTTTTCCCAATTTGGGTTTCAGATCATCTTCCAATTTTTTGCTTTTCTTCTCTCCGTGGTCAGTGTGGTACAAACACAAAACTTGCGTCTTCTTTTCCTCATTTGAACTAGTTGCAAGTGAGATTTCTAAATTGCCAGCACTGGTTACTTCCCGCGGATGAGTTTTATTAAAATGAAAGGAGGAAAGGATGGTATTCTTGGCATCCAAATATTTCTTACAATTTTAAGAAGGTATCAATAATTTTAAATTTATGAAGGTAGACGACTCACCATGAGGGTTCACCTCAATTAGCCCTTCATTCTGGAATTCTGTTGGAAGAAACGTAAACGACCACTTGTCATTGCTCTGTACAACCAGATTTTACATGCCTCCCAAATTTTGAGTGGCCCCAACTTATTCGTCATTGTTTCCCGAAACGGAATAAGGTGCATACCTCCGTCATCAATGCCAAAAGCAGGTATGGCCGTTAGTAGCAGGAAGACGACGTGGGCTCTCATGGTTTGTTCTCCTCACACCAGGACAAACGTGAGCTCCTTCTCGAGCACCGATTCGTAACCAAGGTCTTATATACCATGCTGCGTGTGGTTGAAACATCTCAACTATCCAGTTGGTCCAACTTGTCTACATACATCAATTACTACCATCCCGACGCCAGCATAAGTTCTTATCGGTAGTACACACCCGCCATTTATTTGTGTATTTTTTTTTTTTTTTTTTTGGTGATGCGGGCGAGGGTTGGAAGAAGGCATGGGAGAAACGGTTGAGAAGCGCATCTATCTTGTTTTCTATCAACGAGTAGATTGTGATTTCTCATCGGACAGCAATGACAATTGCGTTTGCCCAACAGGTCCGGATAAGGCAAATACGTATGTTTTTTGGTTTGTTGTACCACAGCATTTGTAGATTTCTTCGGCGGGGTCCATATACAGTCCACAAGTATTGAAACGGCAAGGTCAATTCCTTTGTTTTTGTTGTATACGGAAGATCAGTTTCAATTCGAAAGCTGAATCTGACCAAAATGTTCATAATTCCAACTTTGAGTTCATATTTACTTTGTACATCTTACTTAAACAACTCAGGACAGAGTTTTCTATTCTCTTCCGGGAAATGTGCGTGCAGTTAATATCGACACAAATGTACTGCTACTGGACACTAAATAAATGGTGCAACGATTATCTGCATCATCTGCTCAACTGTCGTAGTATTGCACCACAGATCAGTTGCTCAGGATCAGAATGAGAATGCCCTTTACAGTCAGTGTCACTCTGAGATTGGAGAGCTGCCGTCTCCAGTGCAATATAACAAATAATTGAATTAAATATATCAATTAAATTAATTAAAGGTGAAATAATTATCTATGCTCTTATGACTGTCCAAACTGTTGCACAGCTGTCATAGGGGCGGCGGTACTGCACAGTGGTCCCTCTACATTGTGGAACGTTTTTTTTTTTTTTTTATATGTCATCACATCTTTTTTTTCTTTTTTTTTTTCAAATTTTTTTTATCGTAGTTGCCTCTTGCTGTAATGTTAATGTAGCTCATACTGCTGGAGTCAAATTTCTTTCTGTTTTATACAATTGGCCAATAAAGATGATTCTGATTCTGATTTACGAAAAATGTTATTTCGTTAGTTTTCGTTTACTAAAATAACCTTGTCTGTCACTCTTTATATTGTCGTATGGAAGGTTGGAAAAATATGTACAAAGCAGTGAGTGCAACTTGCGAGCAGAAACTGAAGATTTAGTTTCTTGCTAAAGATAGCATGCAAGTATGACAACATACGTTCGTAGTAACCTTAACGACGCACGCCCACCGCATTTGCTAGAACGTCAGTACTTATCTTTCCATCTTTGACGTCATCACACACCTGTTTCCATAGATACAATCATTTTTTTCATATATCCTGCTCCTCAGGAAAGTACCTTCTTCAATTAGCTGACATGAAATGGCCACAAATAAGCTCATATGAGCCAAACTTGTTTTCTAAGTCGACTCCTAAAAAATACGGTGATTTTTGAAACGGCATCACTCAATTGCGCTATATAAATAAAGTTGTATTGTATATGTGCCGCCCCTTACTCTCATCAGTCTGAAATGTGGCAGAGTAACTTATGTTCTCATTGAATAAAAGTTGTTTTTAAATCATTCGGATTACTATAAATCCACTACATTGAGTTAGATATACTCTGAATATTTTACTCTTCTTACAAGTATAAATTTGTTTCGACAGGGACGAAATATTGTCTTTTTCTGAGTATAATTTTCTACAAAATTTACTTGGGGGTGGAATTTATTAGTGTATGTCGTGATAACTTGGCTCGTACTGTAACACATGAATCGTCCTGGAAAATTTAAGGAAAGAATGGAAACCCAACTGCCGTATTCTTATCCAGTGCTTCCTCTTTCTACCATGCAAGCGTAAGTTATTACATCATCCCAAGTTGAGCAATGAAAAGGCTTCGAACATTGTGCAGTGGAGATTGAAGTTTATTTGCAAACAAAACGTAATAATTTGCACCCAAAATTTCAGAACATGCAACCAAAACTACAATATATACAAAAAAATTTTGTTTCATCAGAACTTTTTTTTTGTTTTAAATTTCACATCTATTATTTTTTTCAGATAAATTTTTTTGTTTGACTGCACCCAAAAAACTAATCTAAATAAAAGCGATTAATTTTGGGCCTTCCACTTCTGTCTACTGCATCAGGGTTTTGTTCCTATTAATCGTCGCCTGAATTTTCCTTTGGATCGTCGCCTGAATCTTCCTCGGAATCGTCGCCTGAATCTTCCTCAGAATCGTCGCCTGAATCTTCCTCTGAATCTTCCTCTGAATCTTCCTCTGAATCTTCGCTTGAATCTTCCTCTGAATCGTCGTCTGGATCTGCTATGCAATCATAATCTTCATCTGGACTGCGTTCTGCAAAAAAACAAAAAAAACAAAAAAAAAAACAAAAGTAGAGATATTTATGGATGTAGTTAAATTAGACAGTGGTGGCATAGCGCAAGCGCATTTCATTTCAAATTCTGGACACGGAAGGTTTCTCTGGAGGGAATCTCAAGAATCTCCCAAAGTCTCTAAGATCAACACAAATTGTTGCTGGATTGGTTGCACATTGCTTTTCGTTGAAAAATAAGTTGAAGACTAATTATACAGTTCAATACACTTCCACAGTACACAGATTTTTGTTAGGCGTGTGTATCAGAATCAGAATGCCCTTTATTCTCATTATATTCAGTGTACAATGAAATCACAGCGCTTCCCTTGTCCAGTGCATATATAAAAAAGAGAATGAAATAATAATAGATAAAAATAAAAACAAGCAAAAAGAGTGTTGAAAAGGTGTACTGTGTGCCACGTTATGTTACAGTTCTATAAGGCACACAAAGAAAGAAAAAAGCCATGCCCAAAAATACACACGGAGTCTGGTATTTTGCTTTGACTTGAGTATTGTTGGGTAATTTTGGCCTCGTACACAAGGGAGTTGTTTGTACATTTTGTATTTCTGTATGATTGCCAGAAGGCGTTGGCAGTCGGTGTTGAAAGACTTTGTAGTCAACTCTTAAGTGGTGATTGTCGATTTGGCGTCAGTTAACCGATGGCACAATTGGTATTTTATTTCGTGTCACCAGCTGGCAGCAGGGCGCCAATCGGTTGTCGGTCGTGCTCGGGTGGCTGTGGTTCAGCAGGTAGAGCGGGTTGCCCTGTGGCAGATGTTGTCTGAACTGTTCCAGTCTTGGCTGTCTTGTTTTGCTTTTGGTTCTAGACTGCCAGTGAAACACAACAAAACAATGCTAGTCTATGCTGAAATGTGTCCACTTGTTAGCGACTTTCATTTATGAGTATTGTTTGTTTGTTTCCTTTAAAGGATATCCCCTTGATATGCTGCATATAATTTTCGAGGGCGTCTTTGCATGCGAGACAGATGCTAAATTGTTTTGCAATTTAGTTGATTATCTTGTGGGTGGAGCTGCGCAGTAACGTTTGATGACTCGACATAAAACAGGAATGAGTTCAAAAGAATGAAGACCCGACAAGTCTTTTGTTTTTACTTTATGCACAGCACTCAATGCACAGTTTATGTCGTGTTCCATAATTGTTTAATTGATTTAAAAAGTAATTAGACTCTTGAGTTCAGTTGTCTGCCTAGGACACCTGCAAGATTTTTTGCATGCCTCTGACCGGCATGTGGTTGGCTCACAATCAAGGTGAGGTTTGGAGTTTTCTTTTCTAAATTGTGAGGCTATTGAATGTAATACAGTGAAACCCCGCTACTTCGCGGTTCACCTTTCGCGGATTCAGTGCTTCGCGGGTGTAAAAAAAATATTCAAAAATTAAAAACTTTTTTGCCCGGCACGATCGGGGTTCTCCATTCGCTCCGCGGGGGCATTGTAGTTTCGCCGAGCGGCACGACGGGGCGCTGGAGCGGTTAGACGGCCGGCGTGCGCCGAAGAAGAGCGTGGGTGAAGAGGAGAGTGGACGAAGAAGAGCACGTTCCCCCGGGCACAATTGGGGGCGACGTTTCGCGCGGTTCGGACCGTACCAGAGCTCCGGCCGGCGTGCGTGGCAGTTAAGCCGAATAGGAGCACCTTCCCCGGGCACGGGCGGTGTCAAGCGGCCCCTAAGTTTAACCGAATGGAAGCTCCGGAGGAGGAGGGCGGGCGTGCGTCACAGTTAAGCCGAAGAGGAGCACCTCTTCCGCCCGGGCACGAGCGGAGCGCGAGGCTGTCAGTTATGAATGAATAAATAAATAAATGAAGAATGCCACCTTTCATTTCACAGGGCACACCAGACGGCGTACCAGCAGGTAAAAGTCGAAGTAATTAAATAAATACAAAAAGAAGTTATTGAATAAATACAAAAAAAATGGCTGGGGAATAAAAAAATAATAAGTTTTCATAATAATTTGTTTTTTTTTGTTATAACATGAATTTCACTCTCTCTCTCTCTCTACCCGTATTCTATATGGTGTACTGTATACAGGGGGGTATACTGTATACCTGTATAGGTTTTTTTTTTAGCATTTTTGAAGGGGTGCCGCTACTTCGCGGATTTTCAGTTTTCGCGGGTGGTCTCGGTCCCCATTAACCGCGATAACCGGGGTTTCACTGTAGCGTGTTGGCAGAGCATGGGAGCAAAGTTTGATGACATGCGAGAAAACGAGATTCTTTTTTTAAAATGAATTAATTATTTTAGTTCATGCCCCAAATCCAGTGTGAAAAATATTTGGTGGTCATGTCTAAAATGTGTAGCCCCACAAAAAAACTCTCAAAAACCAATGCCAAAATGGCACGAGAGACGACCAAAATCTTTCCCACCGAAATATTCCTCCTTCTAATCCAAGGTTGAGCACGAACAGAACCACCCAAAAAAATATGAAAAGAAAAAAAAGATCACACCCAAAAAAAGCGACTTTGGTCTTAAACGAAAACCTGTTCTAACGATTTTTCATTCTTTGTAAACAAGTAATAAAGTGTTGATCTTTACCGATGGAACGATCGAGCACGACCACCAGCGTCAGCAGCAGAAAGATGTTGTGGGCTCTCATGATTTCTTCTTCGCAATCCAGTAAAATGCAAGCTTGATGTATGCCGCCGATTTTGAACCAGAGCTCTTATTGTGTCTGAAACTCCTTAGCTTTTTCCGCCGTGTGTGACAACGTCGCTTCTCTTTCATCTAGTCATGTATATTAAATTACGTCACACAAATGACAGGTGAATGTTGTCTGTTCAGCGAGTTTAGTCATCTGCTTGTTCAGTGAATCACTTGTCCATGGGGAGGGTGAGGCATCAGTATAGTAGTACAGAAGTGCAGTATTATGTTTACATTGCAAACGTTTACATTGTCATAACAAATTTCAGTTATACAATAAAGTGATCAGTATTAATTTATTTATTTTTTTGCTGAAAAAAGGAGTGAAACTATTAAATTGTATTCACATTTCACGTTATGAGCTGCTACAGCAATGCTTTGTCGCATGAATGTCATGCGCAGTAATTCTCTCTGTTCCGGACTATGTAGGGCGGAGCTTAGCGTCAAAGTCGCTCATCATTTTCAAGGGTTCGCCTTAAAATTGGGTCTTAGTGCTAGTGCTCCGGTTAACTGTAATTGTTGCTTGCCGTGGTGTAGAAATGTGGCGCATTGTCTTTATGGTTTTCTGTGAGTGTAATGTACAAAAAGAAACAATTCCTGCATAATAATTCATTATTGTAGTATGATTGATTAAAAAAATTATAAAAAATGTACACTGTGTGATATATATATATATAAATAATTATGATTACTTTTTTTTTTTTTAACTCAACTACGAATGGTTATTTTAACAAACGCATATGCAAACATGTTATGAAGACACCCGGCAACCTTTTCAAATGCTTGAGACCAGGAAAAATTTATTCTGACATTTGAATCACTTCCTTGTAATCTTCCTCCGATTTTTTTACATAAGTTCAGTTGGCACTTGGAGGCAGAGCCTTGCGGGATACTTTGTCATGTCGTTCAGCTACTGATGGGGCGCTCGGAGGAATTGGACTGTGCACTCTCTTTAACTGCAAGGGAATTGCCGAACTTTGGGTGATGTCGTTAAAGTCTGCATTTGCACTATTAATATGTAGTCTAGATGCGGGACTGGTTCTCTGGAGCCTCTTGAGTCCCCAAAAGTCTCCAAAAACAACACAAAAGTGCGGCCATGTTTTTATGAACCGTCGAACGTCGTGCGTGACTTTGCCTTAAAGTTCACTGATCATTCCAAGGAAGCACCTTGAAAATGGGCCGAGAGGACTTGTTTATGGCGTAATCATGGTTGCTGTTTGCCGAGGTGGACCATGAACGACCACATTGAACCAAGGGTATTTTGACAGTAATAAATGTAGAATGGAACATCTGTACATTCCATTTTAATTTTTTTTTTATAACAACAAATGACCTTGCCCGTCTCCCCGTGTTTGACATCTAAAAATGTGCCTGGCTAAAAAGACCTTTAGTTATTTTGACGAAATCTTTTACAGACTTGTTAAGAAGACACATGTGAATCTTTGCAAATCCTTGAGCAAAGGAAAGGTTTATTTTGAGATTTTTAACTAAATCCTTGGAATCTTCCTGTGATTTCTACATGAAATCAGCCACCATGATGTCCGCCCCCACTTTCAGGCATTCTGAGATTTTCCAGGTGGGCTTTTTTTACTGGTAGATCACGTCTTGATTGGATGCCCGGTGGCAACGGCTCTGTTTCAACTGCAAGGAAAATTTGAAAACTTTTGATATGTTTGCATGCAAATGATTAGTCATGTCAGAAGCATGCCATGCTAAGGCCGGTGCCGGAATCGACCGCGTGACCACTGCACTGAGAGGCCATCGTGCTCACCAGCCGTCCATCATCCTGCCACAATTAAAATAATCTAAAATAATTTGATTCAAACGATTATCAGCCTAGGTAAATGAAAAGATGGCGTGCATTAAAACAAGAGAAGAAAGGATTGATTCATGAGAATGTGTCTGTAAACATCCCTGTTTTCGGACCTGATTTGAATGAACTGACAGTTTGAGCAGCCCTCTTGTGTTCTGAGAGTTTGTTCCACAGGTGAGGAGCATAGCAACTAAAGACTGCTTCACTTTGTTGGGTTCTGGTTCTGGGCACACACAAGAGACCTGTCCCGGATGACCTGAGGGGTCACATGCAACTAGATTTTAAACATTTTTGTTCAGTCCTCAAAGCTAATATCCCATAGGCACATTAAATTTCAATTCTGAGCAGTTGCATAAAAAGTCTGACAAACCAATGCCATCATTTTGATTTGGCGGAGTCAAACCTCCCCTTTTTTTAGTCGTTATATTTGATCTCAGTCACAGTTGGAAGAAAAACATTCACATCTCCGTATTGCACATTCCGTCATTCATTTTTCCGGCTTCCCAAATTCTGCGTCCCTAAAAGGAATCAAGAACATACCGACATTATCCTTGGAAAGAGCAGGCACTGCCACCAGCACCAGCAGCAGGAAAACGACAACTACCTTCATGATTTCTCCTTCTCAATGTAGCACAATGTGAGCTTGCTGTATGTCACAGATTTGAACCGGAGGTTATTTATACCATGCTGGGTGTGTTTGAGCAATTTCAACAATCTACCACGTCAACCTCAAGTTGGAATTCATTCTTATTATTTAATCCTTGTTAACACTCCTGGCTATTTTTTTTTCTAATGACATTATACGCTGCTGCAATAATATGTCTCATAAATGTCACATTGCAGGTGTTGGGCCTAAATCTTGTAGCTCTTACACCGCTAAACCAGGGTAGGTAAAAATTGTTTGATTGATTCGCCGCAATACTATCAACTAAAATGTCAGTTGGATAGTGTTCAATTTAAATTTGGTACCGGGAATTTTTCCTCAGATATGGAAATCTGTTACATTAATTGCTCTATAGCACGGAGAGCGAACAGAGGGAAAGTCAAACTGTGAGTCCAATTCGATTTGATGAAACACTTACCAACATATACATTTTTTATGAATGAGGCCGGAGTGCAGAGGGACTGACCGTCAAAAAAGGGTCAAGTGCCCAGCTCTGCCAATTAGTACTCCCATAGTAAGTGAATTGAAAAAAAAATGTTTTTACACACATTTTAAATTACGTACTTGATGGATTCCATTTTCAATCAAAGCACGCTTATAAGGAGAATCTCTCGACAAGCATCACATTAGCTGACTGAAAATTGGTTGTTTATTATTGACAACAGAATGATGCTGGGTACAGCATTTTTAGATTTTAGTGATGCTTTTCATGTAGTAGATCATAATTTGCTGCTTGCCAACCTTTCTGCATACAACTTCATGCAAATTATCTAATCTGTAGATCACAATCAGTTTTTTTTTAATGGGATATTTTTCCTCCCTGAAACAATGACAGTGTGGTGTTCCTCAAGGCAATTGTCTGGGACCACTGCTTTTTTCACTTTTCATTAATGACATGCCTTACGTCCCTTAAGCGGTGCAGTAGAACTCTCTATGTAGACGACTACAGTTAATTACTTATTTATACTACCACATTGCACCGAAGTTTTTTTTTTTTTTTTTACAGTAATAAATGCACAATGGAACTTCTGTATACATTTTTCTCACTTTTTAAAAAATTTTTTTAACACACGATTATCTTGCCCGTCTGCCCGTTTTTTAAATCTAATGTGGTCCTTTGGTTTAAAAATTTGACTGGCTAAATTGGGCTCTTTCGTTGTTTGACAAAATCTTTCACAGACATGTTATGAAGACACCTGGAAGTCTTGGAAATGTTTGAGCGTGGAAAAGTTTATTGTGAAATTTTAAACTCTTCTTTGGAATCTTCTTTTACGTAAAATCATCCGGTTTGTGGTTGACAACCATCGTCAGGATTTTCCAGTCTTTCCATGGAGTTTTGTTCGGGTAGATCACGTCTTGATCGGATGCCTGGTGGGAGTCCTGGTCTGGCCATCTCCATATTTTCAACTGCAAAGAAAATGTGAAACTTTTGTTTATGTGTTTATTTGCGCAATTGAGTTGCAGTCTTGATGCAGGGTAGTTAAATGGGCGAAGTCTCAGAAGTCTCTGAGAAAAACAAGAAATATTGCTCGATTTCTTGCTTGTTTTTTTTCGTTGGAAAAAAACTGAGAACTTGTCATAAAACCCTTAACTTTAGAAAATTCAATCCTTGAAGCCTGTGTTCTTTCAGCGCCTGAAACTTCGTTTGCATGCTTACACTGCATGGCTATAAACAGAGCATATCACTTGACCCTTTTTTGCCGGTCGGTCCCCGCCCCGACTGCCCAGCTCTGGCTCTAAGACATAAATTGTGAAGTTGACACAAAAAGAATGGTTGATATTGGTTTGTTATAAAACATCTGGTGCTGGGTTCACTTTTTTTTTTCTTTTTTTTTTCAACAGGTTTGATTAAAGCGTGCGGCACGGTGGCCGACTGGTTAGCACGATGGCCTCACAGTGAGAGACAGCTTCGGGCGTGGGTTCAATCCCAGCTCCGGCCATCCTGTGTGGAGTTTGCATGTTCTCCCCGTGCCTGCGTGGGTTTCCTCCGGGTACTCCGGTTTCCTCCCACATTCCAAAAACATGCATGGCAGGCCGATTGAACACTGTAAATTGCCCCTAGGTATGAGTGTGAGTGCGGATGGTTGTTCGTCTCTGTGTGCCCTGCAATTGGCTGGCAACCAGTTCAGGGTGTCCCCCGCCTACTGCCCGAAGATAGCTGGGATAGGCTCCAGCACCCCCCGCGACCCTAGTGAGGAGAAGCGGTACAGATGATGGATGGATGGATGGATGATTAAAGCCACTGTAAAATGCTTGTGGTAGAAAGCCTGTTAAAAACAGTTACAAGAGGCAGTGGTGGTTTGCGTGCAGTTCCGCTTGCCACCACTGGGGGCTGTCAACACTTAGGAGGATGTAGGATCGAGAGTGGTGGTGAGGATGCATAAGGGCGCTTTTCTTTCCAGAGACACTGCACAATGTTAGTGGTGGGCTCAAATATTTTTTGCTTCTTTTTTTTCTCCACCACTGCCCAGTACGTGATTAGCAGGCTTGAATGTATCTTGTTTTAGTTTATCGGTTTAGTTTGGGCTGGTGACCGCCAGTTACTCTATTATTTTGTTGTTTCTTTTGATCATCTTGAGCGTTGCCTTTTTGGATATGGCAACCAACCTTTGATTTGCGCTGGCGCTTCTGATTTAACTTTTGGCCTGAGTCTCCAGTCCTGTTTCTTTGTTGTTGTTTTTAGTTGGACAAAAGCTGAAGCTGTGGCATTTGACCTCACCCCATTTTGTCCCTGGAATCCCTTTACATGTTGTTCTCTCTTAATTAGTCAAATAGGCCATAGACAACACCTCTCAACAATTTTGAGTAAAATGGTGAGTTGTTTTTCTGACACACATCCACGAAATCTCATTGCCTCAGATGTTTAACTCAATTCAGACAATTATGACAATTATGGCAAAATAAATGTGGATTATAGCTGACATTTGATACATGTTCTGAACCACATCAAAGGCTCAAGAACCCATGCCGGAAAAGATACAGGATATCTGCCATTTTGCCGTCATTATCTACGTTCGGGTCCCTCATAGAAACTGATGTTCGAGATTTCTTTTCCCGGTTGCTACCAAAATTGAAGTATGTATCTTAGACAGGCTATTACCGGCTCGTTTTGTCAATTTGCAGGGGTCCTTCAAATAAGAACTCCTTCAACTGGAATATATCTATATTATTTTAATTCACGCCCTAAAGCAAGTGTTTTTGTTCTCGAGATGGGATAGACAACGACATCGTGGACAGCGACCCTTTTATCCAGCTTACTGTGTGAGTGTTAGGAATGATTTTCTTGACAAATGAAGAGTTTCGCGTAATAGAGTGTCGATTTCTTGTTCCTTTGGCGTTCGATACTGTTTCTGGAACAGTATTGTAGAGTGTGGTGAGTTTATTGTGCTTAGTCTGACGTCTCCTGAGATGATGGTGCTTGGCTGTTGCATAACGATGTGAGTCCGCATACGTTTTCATCTCGGTTTTAGCCTTTCTATCTTTTGCTCTGACTTGATGATCCAAACTGTTGGGAGTGCGTATGGCTGTTGGAATCTTTATACCAATTGCCCCCGTGAAATAGCAGTTCATCGACTGAAGCTCCTGTAGTGTTGCGTGTTATAGATCGATATTCTCAAAAGAAGATGTTGGACTTTTTAGCTTGAGGCTATTGGGGTGTGATTTTCTGATGATGAAATTCAAGGTATGTCGCAAACTGAGCTCTGTTAAAAGACAGCGCATTGTCAGTTCTTAGAATTCTGCGTATCCCAAATATGGAACATTTTTTCCATGACGTGTGTATTCATCTACAATGACGAGCAAGTAGTCTCATGTTGGGTGAGGTCAATGGAAGTCTGCTTTCAAGCTGTGCCAGCGGGCTTCTGGTAGCTCAGTCATCTGCTTACAACAACATCAATGACAAGACAGACTACAACATCATGGACAGCGGCCCGTTGATCCAGCTTACTCCCCCACGTAACTAAAATGCTGTCCACTGACTGCAGTTTCAAATCTTCACCAACACAGGGTGCTAACACACTGCGTAACGCCATGGAATCCTCATTCACTGTATCCACATTTTACAGTTGCAACGCCACTTTTTTAGAGTTTCGGCTTCGTCTTGGAATCAAAGGCAGCTTAACTCGTTTTTTTCCTCAGACAGGGCGGACTTTAGATTTTTGATTGAGACTGACGCCAGTGCTACTGTGATCAGTGAGGAATGCAGGTGTTGAACTTCCTTCTCAGTTTCCTGGAGTGCCACGCCTGCCGCACACAGAGCGAATGTAGACAACTAGAGACGCAGAGCTCCCGAAAAATGTGGGGAAAAAAAATCTGGAAACGCTTCAGTAAAAAAAAAAAAACACAAGCGAAACGTGCGCGGAAAACAATGCAACGTGTAAAGTCTGTGTTGCATTGCATACAGAAAGCACTGGCACAACATTCAGGTTTTATCAAGTGTGGGAGTTTTAGTAACCATTTACTTAACCACACTGGTAAAGTTAAAATCAGAGCATCCGATTCTAAGAAAATGTCAATACAACTGAAGGAATATGAGTCATCAAATTTGTTTCATATGACATATTGCAAAAAATAAATAAATAAATACGTTAAAGAATATTTTCAGAGAATTAAAAACTCAGTCAGGGTAATGTTAAAGATGCTTCAAAAGCAGTAAATTCAAAGTGAAATTTGATATGTAGTGATGTATGATGTGTTTGCCGTCTATAATTTGAGCCTTGTTTGCATGAAGTGTAATTTTCTTCTTGTTATTCTTGTTTTTACGGCAAACTAGTGAGAGGGAAATTAAGCTTCAAGTTTGCTTCATGACCCAGTTGTTGTTTTTGTTGACTCCTCTAGATGGGACTATTGGTCTAAAGAAAGCAGTTTAAGAAATGGCAAAGTCAGTGTACTTTCAACTTAATGTTGAACAGAGTGCGTCATCTCGTGTCTAAAAATACAAGGACAGGTTCTTGAAGCAAAATTGACACTTAATTCTCTCATCACTATTTCAAACACAATGAAAAACAGGATTCTGTTCAGTTTTCAGTTACCTGAAGCCAGTTTTGCTTTAGTCATGTCTGTCATGAGTCGACCCACAGAAAAGCTTCAAAATGCATGCCCAAAAAGACGTACATTGGTAGTCTGCTGTAATACTCCTAAGCAGCCATTTTTTGTCATTTCCAGATGTGCTTCAAAGACGGTTGTCATAAAGATTTTGTGCGATTGCCATTTCTGAACGACATGTACTGCGTGATAGACGGGTGATACAAAATGGCAAATGGTCGCACGTTAGCAGTTCAAATTGGTGGCTCACCCACAATCACAATCTCAAAAGTTACTTTGGTCTCGCTCGCTGTTGGAAGAAAAGTAAACATTGACTTCTCAGTACTGTACTGGAGTTTTCCGACCTCCCAAATTCTGGTGCCCCCTATTTAATTATTTCTTTTCAAATGTGTCCCTATCAGAAATGGGGACATACCGTCGGCATCCATGAAACAAGCAGTCACGGCCACCAGCAGCAGCAGCAGGCAGACGACGTGGGCCCTCATGATGTGAGCTCGCTGTGTGCCACCGATTTGAACCAGAGAACATTTATATCATGCTGGGTCACTTTGAAAGCTCTAAAAAAATAGTAATCCGCCCCGTCTACTTCAAGGTGGAATTCATTATTTACCTTCTGCTCGCATGCCATCCGGGCACCAGTTTTGCGTTCTAATCCCATTATCGCAATTTTTAAGTGTCATCTCTTTGTTCAGGACACTATCAACTTTTATTTGTGTACCATCTGATGTTGTGCAGTGCTTGGTGTCAAGATTTGATGATTGTTTTAATGATATGCCTTCAATGGAATGGGGTGGACGGACTTGTTTACCGCTTGGTGGAGTCGAATGGAATGAATGGCAAATACCGGTACACTGAAATTTACATAATCTGGAATTCGAACACCAAATATTTAAAAACAATAAAGGACGTCTCAAAGCTGTATAAATGCACAAATCAATGCATTACAGTACTTTCAAAAAATAAATGAGTAGAAAGTACCCTCAGGAATCTGCAGAGAAGATTCTGTGTGTTGATTCTGTGGGTACCTATTCTTGATCCCATTTCTTGAAAGTTGATTTTTTTTTTCCCACAGGCATTAAAGAGCAACCTGAGCTAGTCATCATAAACCAACTTCTAGTAATCATCAAGTAAGATTTACTTGCCTATCCAAAACACTGCAACGTGGTTATAAAATAATCATAATCAATATTAATTATTTGGGCCCTCTTATTATTTGTGTTTATTGTATTTTCCGGGCTATAAAGCGCACCCACATATAAGCCGCAGTACTATTTTTGGAAAAAAAAGATATACAAGACGCACCGGGCTATAAACTGCTATAAATGACTTTTTTACTGCATGTACAGAACGATTTTGTACTGTGAATGCACTTAAAGGTACATAAACAGATTGTTAAAACACGGCAAAAACTTTGCTAATTAAAACCGAACAGACCCAAGAGAAAAACAAATCGAGATTTATTGAGCGTATTTTCTGAACTATAGAGCGCCCCTACTGGTGAAAGATAAATCCACAGAAAAGCCACACCGGTGTATTAGCCGCTTAGTTCAAAATCTAGCAAGAAAAGTAGCGGCTTATAGTCCGGAAATACTTATAAAGTGCAAAACTACTTTCTATTTGATGATTTTACATGAATTTCATGATTTTACTTTTAAGTTAATATTCGTTACAAGCTTCATAGTATATAGCTGAAGTAGAAAAATGTGATCAGCCGTGATTAATTACAATAAATTAAAAAACTAGATCCCTTTTATGAATTTTGAAAACATGTCTAAACATGCCATTCTGGTTAATTTTTGTGTTTGCGTAAAATGAGTGAAACAGCAAAGTCCCCCCCGTTTTTCCATTCTGGCAGAGCTCAGGCAACGACCAATCATGGCGCAGCTTCAGAAATTATTAAAAAAAACATACAGTGTATATATAATGTAGAAATAACTCTATTGTTTTTTAAAAAAAAATATTTGACACATTTTGTAATTTTCACACTTTTTATTTCCTTGGGTTTAAAAGGGCCCACCTATTGTGTTATTTTGACAAAAGCGTTCACAGACATGTTATGAAGACACCAGGGAAACCTTTCAATTGTATAGGCCAAGGAAAAGTTTATTGTGATGTCTGAAACTCTTCCTTGGAATCCTCTTCAGAATCGTCGTCAAAATCATCCTGTCGCACTTCTTCCTCTTGACCTGGGGGATTTTGGCTTATGTTGATCACGTGTTAAACGCACTCCTGATTCGATTCCATCCACGGCCCATATGTCGGACTCTTCCAGATCAACTACAAAGAATTTGTAGAGCTTTTAAAGTGAAACGCAAATTAATTTTCACCATTTTCGCCTGAGTTGAATTGCCTGGCTGGCGCAAGGCCAAAAATTTTTGAGGTAAGCTCAGATGTTCGATTCAATTAAGACAATTATGTTATCACAACTGACATTTGGTTACATCAAAGTCTCAAGAACCCGTGTCAAGAAAATCACTGGATGTCTGCCATTTTGTTGCGAAGCGGACATTTTCTACAATTCCAGGGTCCCTCATAGACAAACAGTTCGAACAGATTTTGCTAGCAAATTTCAATCACGAATAGAGGCTCATGTTGACAATTTCCAGGGGGTCCTTCAAAAACGAACATCCTGCATCCCACGATGTAGAGGAATTTCTTGCGGCGTACGATGATGCGTTGTCATGCATTATTTTCACACCTTCAGGCACCATAAACAGCCAACCAGCTCTCTCCTCATGAATTTGTCTCAAAACATGACTCCGCACCTGCCTGCTGACATTGCCGCCTCTTGCATTGACCTTTTATAAAAATCAGAGAAAAAAAAAACATTTGCTTCATAATTCACCATCAGCATCCACGGAACGGGCAAGCACGACGGCCAGCGCCAGCAGCAGGAAGGCGACGTGGCTCCTCATGATTTCTTCTTCTCAATAGAGTACAATTCGAGCTTGTTGTCTGCCGGCTGGTTTGAACCACTGATGTTTTATATCATGCTGGGTGTGTTTCAATCATTATGTCATATGCAAAGTAGGTTTAGTCATCTGTTTGGTCAAGTATCAACATTTTTGGTTGTACCATCTAATGTTGGGTGGAGCTTGGCATCAAAGTTTGATGATTATTTCGAGACTATACTTTGAAAATGTGGCGTGAGAGCTTGTTTAACTTTTGCTTAAGTGTGGTTGTTGTTTGCTATGATGTATATAGGCTGGTTTATTCTTAGGGAACTCTGTATTGGTGTGTCTTGGGGAAAAACATGCCCAGTTGAAAGGCGAAGCACTCGATTTACCCGACATTCTACATTCCTACATTCACCTATGGTAATGAGCTGTCGGTCGTGATCGAAAGAACAAGATCCCAGATCCCAAAAATCCAGGAGTATCCTCTGCAGCTTGTCCGGAGTCTTCTTGAGGTGTTCCGGGCATTTCCCAGCAGCAGGACACCCTGGGGGTGACCTAGGATACGCTGGCGGGACTTTGCTGTCTCCTGGATGGCCTGAAACACCTTGAGAAGCCTCTGGAAGAGTTGGAAGAAATGGCTGGGGTGAGGGAAGTTTGGCCTTTCCTGTTGAAGCTGCTGCCTCCACAACCCAACCCCCAGATAAGAGAGACATATTGGATGGATGGATAAATATGTCAATTATATTTGACATTTGATACATATTGCGAGTAGACAACACACATTTAACGAGAAACCATGCCCCCGAAAAGACAAGGTTAGTTTGCCACTTTGCTTCAAAGCAAACATTTCAGGGCCATCTTGGACGTTTACAGAGTCAAAGGAAATCGTTCTGAAGATTTTGCGCCATTGCGACTGCTTGATGGAGAGGTGATGCAAAAATGACAAGTGGCTGCATGACGGCTCCCAACGATGACTCACCGTCACCCCCATCTTTGTTCCTCTTGAAAGTCTCATTGCTTTGTATACAATACCACAATTTTATTTTTTAATTTTTGTATTTATTTATCAAGCTGGATCGGTTGATGAAAGCTTATGAAGACATCTGGGAACATTTTCAAATGTTTTCAAAATTTTATTGTGAGTTTTGAAAGTCTTCCTTGGTATCTTCCTCATAATCGCCCTCAAAATCATCCACTACTGTTTGGGTAGCCTTTGCGTCGACGTGCAATTAAGAATCTTTTCATTCTTGGTTTGACTTCTTCCTCGGTCCCTTGCTCGGACACTTCCTCTTTTTCATCTGCAATGACATTGTAGGACTTTAGTTCATCATGGTGAGAATATTAATTTGCAACATTCATTTGCAGTCTAGATATACAGTGGATTTTCAGTGAGAGTCTCAGAAGTCTTGAATAACAACAGAAGATGTTGCGAGATTTCGTGCTTGTTGCTTTTCTTGGAAAAAAATAATTGATGACTTGCCGTACGACATTTAAAATTTTGAAAAGTGTCGCGAGCATGCTGGAGCCTATCCCAGCTGTTTTTGGGCAAAGGGCAGGGCACACCCTGAACTGGTCGCCAGCCAATCGCAGGGCACACAAAGACAAATAGCCACGTGCGCTCACAATCACACCTGCGGACAATTTAATGACTGCTATAAAGCCTGTTCATAAAGAACTATCAATTATGTTGGATACAATAGCAAAACGCGAAAGTCGAGTTGTCTGTCCGATGTACCTCCAAGATTTTTGTATCCCTCAAATGTTTAATTAGATGAAGAAAATTCCATCAATTACATTTGAGAGGCAGCATGTCTTGTGTAGACACACATCAAAGTCTCAAGTACTCGTGCCAGAAAAGACAAAGAAATGTTGGCATTTTTGCCTCGAAACAAACATTTTAGGGCCATTTTCCAGATCTCGTCGTTCTAAAGATTTTGTGGGATTGCTACCATTTTAGAACAACATGTACTTCGTGATAGAGAGGTGATGCAAAATGCCAAGCGGCAGCCAGAGATGACTCACCGTCAACCCCAACTTCATTCCCGATTCCTGTTGGAAGAAAAATAAACATTCATGTCTCAATGTTTTGTTCTACTAATTTTTAATATTTTAAAAAGAGAGTTGTTCATAAAAAAAAAAAATGCTTGCAATATCTAAATGTCCGAGTGCAAATATTTGATTTCTATACTCGCGGTACATTTCCGTCCTTGCTTAGTCTGTCCTTTAAAAAAAACAAAAAAAAATTACTTGTCCTCCGTCCCCAAAATGGGCGTCCATCCGGGACGGTTGGACGGATTGTTCCATCCCTGGGTTGGGATGCCCTTCTCTAAATATGAATAGTGAATTGAACTTCACACTCCATGGAACAAATTTGAATGATATTTTCTGCTTGATGAACGGGTGATACAAAACGGCAAATGGTCACATGTTGGCAGCTCGTGGCAGATTGATACATTTGACGACTTACCAGAGATGTCATCCTCAAACTCAATGTTCTCTTCGGTGTCGCTCTCTGTTGGAAGAAAAGTAAAAATTCACTTCTCAATACTGCGCCAACTATTGCTTCTCATTGTGTAACAGCTTCTTGAGACGATTCTGATTTCCTGCAAATTAATTCAAGCAGAGAACTTGGAAAAACGTTTTCAAGACGAACGAAGCCGCTATCAAAAAAGCGGTCCTGTGTTCAAATAAAATTTGAGCTGCTGAGATGTTTTGGGTTGGAATAACTTTTCATTTCAGCAATGACAACCTCCTAATGCTGCAAATTCAATAAATGACTATTTTCAGTTTTTACAACCCCAAAAATATCTTGGAACACTACTTTACATAATAATTTGGAACAGTGAAAAAGAAAATCGTTTACAAAAACATCATTAGGAGGTTGGTTTAAAAATATTACAATTCTTTTCTAACAGTTGACAAAGTGGAATGCGCCAACGCAGTGCGAGAAATAGAGAGCATACCGTCGTTATCCATTGACCAGGCAGGGACGGCCGCAAGTGCCAGTAGCAGGAAGACGATGTGGGTCCTCATGATTTCTCCGTCGAAATGCAACACGATGTGAGCTCGCTGTGTGTCACCGAATTGAACCAGAAATGTTATTTTTATGTCATGCTGGCCCGTCAGGGTGTGTTTAAAACATCTCAACCATCTGCCCTATCAACTTCGAGGTGGAGTTCATCATCATTATTTATCTCGCCCTTGCACTCCAGCCTGACACTAATATGTACAAGTAAATGTTAATACAAGCTCCTAAATACTCGGGGAAGCGCTTCAAAACAAGTTTGCTGTGTTTTGGGGAATTCCATGCAAAACGGCAGCTACTGTCTTGTTTTCTAATCACATTTCAAATTGTAAGCGGCAGCAGCAATATGTCACATGACTGATATGCAAATCAGGTTTAATCATCTCTCTGTTCAGTACAGAATGAACTTTTTGGTGTGCCTTCTCATGTTGGGTGAAACTTGGCATCAAATTTTGCTGATCATTTCAAGGGTACGCCTTGAAAATGGGGTGTGAGGATTTGTTTTCTAATTCCCTGCGGTGGTGTAGAACTGTGCCACATTGCGCTGATTTAAGGAATCCGAAAGAAAATTCATGCCAAATAGCTGTATACTGAAGTTTACACAAGCTGGAATTCTGACCTTTTTGGTTTCTAAAAAAGAATTCGCCTCTAAACCAGGGGTGGGTAAAAATTGGTCTGATATTTAGAAAAAAAATCCATACATAAGCAGTGTTACAGTGTTTGTATTTACTCTATCGTTAAAAAACAGCTTTGTAATAAAGCAAAATGTAAATATTTTTTTTTCCGTATTTTGGGCTGGCCAGTGGCCCTTCCAAACAATGTATGATTGGGTGAAAACAAAGAAGTGAGAAATGAGATAACAAATAAATGGTAATGTGTGGCAATTATTTTGGAAGCTTGAACAGATTAACGGCATTTCATTTAGTTTCGATGCGGAGATTATTGACTTGAAATTCATAAAAAAAAGGCTGATGGCGGTGCATATTTAGGAATATTTACATTATATAGAAAATCTTTCAGATTTTAGGCAAATAACCTTGCCTCACAAGTGTGCCCACCTCGCTTGATGAAAGCTTTCACAAACATGTTATGAAGACACATGGAAACATTTTTAAATGTTTTTAAAATTTTATTGCAAGATTTGAAACTCCTTGGAATCTTCCTCCAAATCAGCTCACTTTTGGAATCTCTGGGTCAGCTTGTCATTAAGAATATTTTCCTTCTTGATTTGACTTCTTCCCCGGTCCCTTGCTCGGACTCTTCCTCTTCTTTATCTGCAATGAAATTGGAGAACTTTAGTTTATTGTGGTTAAAATATTCATTTGCACCATTAATTCGCGGTTTGGATTATTAATGAATGAAGATCTTCTTTAATGTTGACGGGAAAGGAAGTGTGTTTGTAATCAAACACCTGGTTGTCGATCATGTTTTTTAAAAGGTGTGAGTACATTCACTTTAATCAAGCCTGTTCATCAATTATCTTGAGTACAATAATGAAACTTAAGTCCGTTTTCTTTTTCTTTTTTGTCTGGTGTGCCTCCCAAATATTCCCTCTGATGTTTAATGAGATGAAGAAAATTAGATCAATTATATCTGACATTTGGCACACCTCAGTCATAGACACACATCAAAGTCTCACGTGCTCATAACAGAAAAGACAGAAATGTTGCCATTTTTGCCTTGACGCAAACATTTTTTAGCCATTTTCCAGATCTCCTTCAAAGACAGTCGTTCTAAAGATTTTGTACGATTGCTACCATTTTGGAACGACATCTACTTGATAAACAGGCGATACAAAATGCCAAGCGGCAGCATGATGGATCCCAACGATGACTCACCTTCCACCCCATCTTTGTTCCCACTCCCTGTTGGAAGAAACATAAGCATTCATTTCTCATTGCTTCATCAGAGTTGTCCGACCTCTCAAATTTGTAGTGCACCCCACTTTTTCCCCCCATTATACATCATAGGTGTCAAACTCATTTTTGTCACGGGCCACATCGTAGTTATGGTTTCCTTTGGAGGACCACTATGACTGTGAACCAATACACTGCAAATTGATAACTCATTTTTAAATCAGAAGCCAGGAAAACTGTCTTTGTTCTCAGCTTTTTCAATCTTTTAAAAAGGGAGTTGGTAATTAAAAAATGCTTACAATATCTAAATGCTATTAAAAGTGACGCCAATTTGCAATTTTTGGTATTTTGCAAGAAGCATGAAGTCGGCGCACATGCTTTGGCAGGCGGGCCACATTAAATGATGTGGCGGCCCGGATGTGGCCCCCAGGCCTTGAGTTTGACACATTTGATCAGAGTTGGGCACTTTACTGTGTATTGCCGCTCGATCCTCCGTCCACGATCTGGGCACCTGTTAGAGTAAATGTACATAAGTTATCCCATATTTACGATGGAATATATATATGTGAAAATGAATGCTTCAAAGGCAGTCGTTCTAAAGATTTTGTGTGATTGCTATCATTTTTGAACGACATGTACTTTGCGATGCAAAATACAAAGCGACACCATAACGACAACCAAGGATGACTCACCGTCAACCCCAACTTCGTCCCCGCTTCCTGTTGGAAGAAAAGTAAACATTCATGTCTCATTGCATTGAATACCGTCAGTTTTCAGATGGCTCATTTTGAAATCAGAAGCCAGGTTCTTCTAGTAATTTTCAATCTTTTAAAGGGGGGGTTGTTAATAAAAATAAAAAAAATGCTTGCAATATCTAAATGTCCGAGTGCAAATATTTGATTTCTATACTCGCGGTACTTGGCCCAGTTAGGGTCGATTACAAGGATGGATGAAAACACGCTTCGGTCCTTGCCTTGTCTGTACTTTAAAAAAAAAAAATAATAAATTCTCGTCCACTGTCCCCAAATTGGGCATCCTTCTGGGACAATGTGACAGATCGTTCCGTCTGTGGGACGGGATGCCCTTCTCCGCATATGAATAATGAACGGAACTTCACACTCCATGGAAGAAATTTGAATAACATTTCCTGCTTGATAAACAGGTGATACAAAATGGCGAATGGTCACATGACTGCAGCTCGTAGCAGATTGGTAAATTTGATGACTTACCGGAGATGTCATCCTCAAATTCAATGTTCCCATCGGTGTCGGTCTCTGTTGGAAGAAAAATAAACATTCACGTCTCAATATTGTGCCCACCATTACTTTTCAGTGTGTAACAGCTTCTTGAGACGATTCCGATTTCCCGCAAATGAATTCAAGCAGAGAAGCTGCAAATAAGAGGTCCTGTGTTCAAATGAAATTTGAGCTGCTGAGATGCTTTGGGTTGGAATAACATTTGATTTTAGCAAATACAACCTCTGTAAATTCAAGAAATGACTCTTGTCAGTGTTTATAACCTATAAAATGTCGAGAAACACTGCTGTGCATAATAATTTGGAACAGTGCATTAGGAGATTGGTTTAAAAATGTTCAGTTGTGAACAGTTGGTGACTTGAGTGCCACTTGAATAAAGTATGAACACGAATCATCAAAAAAACAAAAAAACATTTACATAACAAAGAAGAATGCCCCAATGCAGTGCGAGAAATAGAGAGCTTACCGTCGTTATCCATGGACCAGGCAGGGACGGCAACAAGTGCCAGCAGCAGGAAGATGATGTAGGTCTTCATGATTTCTCAGTCGAAATGCAGCACAATGTGAGCTTGCTGTGTGTAGACCAAATTGAACCAGAATTTATACATCTTTCTGGCCCGTCAGGCCTGTTTGAAACATTTCAACCATCTGCCCAATCAACTTTGAGGTGGAGTTCATCATCATTATTTATCTCACCTTTGCACTCCAGCCTGACACATAAAAGTGCAAGTACTATTAACGGACATCTTTATCTTTATCTTTATCTTTAAAAGGTAATTATAGGATCCTAAATACCTGCGGAACCGCCTAAAAACAAGTTTGGTGTGTTTTGGGGAATTTCATGAGAAACGGCAGCAAAGAACTGGTCTTGTTTCCTAATCACGTTTTAAATTGACAGCACACATCAAAGTCTCAAGTACTCGTGCCAGAAAAGACAAAGAAATGTTGGCATTTTTGCCTCGAAACAAACATTTTAGGGCCATTTTCCAGATCTCGTCGTTCTAAAGATTTTGTGGGATTGCTACCATTTTTGAACGACATGTACTTCGTGATAGAGAGGTGATGCAAAATGCCAAGCGGCAGCCAGAGATGACTCACCGTCAACCCCAACTTCATTCCCGATTCCTGTTGGAAGAAAAATAAACATTCATGTCTCAATGTTTAGTTCTACTAATTTTTAATATTTTAAAAAGAGAGTTGTTCATAAAAAAAAAATGCTTGCAATATCTAAATGTCCGAGTGCAAATATTTGATTTCTGTACTCGCGGTACATTTCCGTCCTTGCTTAGTCTGTCCTTTAAAAAAAAAAAAAAAAATTACTTGTCCTCCGTCCCCAAAATGGGCGTCCATCCGGGACGGTTGGACGGATTGTTCCGTCCCTGGGTTGGGATGCCCTTCTCTAAATATGAATAGTGAATTGAACTTCACACTCCATGGAACAAATTTGAATGATATTTTCTGCTTGATGAACGGGTGATACAAAACGGCAAATGGTCACATGTTGGCAGCTCGTGGCAGATTGATACATTTGACGACTTACCCGAGATGTCATCCTCAAACTCAATTTTCTCTTCGGTGTCGCTCTCTGTTGGAAGAAAAGTAAAAATTCACTTCTCAATACTGCGCCAACTATTGCTTCTCGTTGTGTAACAGCTTCTTGAGACGATTCTGATTTCCTGCAAATTAATTCAAGCAGAGAACTTGGAAAAACGTTTTCAAGACGAACGAAGCCGCTATCAAAAAAGCGGTCCTGTGTTCAAATAAAATTTGAGCTGCTGAGATGTTTTGGGTTGGAATAACTTTTGATTTCAGCAATGACAACCTCCTAATGCAGCAAATTCAATAAATGACTATTTTCAGTTTTTACAACCCCAAAAATATCTTGGAACACTACGTCCTCCACCCGCACGCTGAGCACCGGTTCCCCTGAAGGATGCGTGCTGAGCCCTCTCCTATACGCCCTCTACACCTACGACTGCAGCCCAGCCCACGGCAACAACACCATCGTCAAGTTTGCTGACGACACGACAGTGGTCGGTCTGATCTCGGAAGGTGACGAGACAGCCTACAGAGAGGAGGTAAAGAGGCTGACGGCTTGGTGCGAGGACAACAGACTGCAACTCAACACTGCAAAAACAAAGGAGATCGTCGTCGACTTCAGGAGGAACAAGACGATACCGCCCCCCCTCTGCATCGAAGGCGTGTGTGTGGAGAGGGTCCACACGTTCAAGTTCCTGGGAGTACAGATCTCCGACGACCTTTCTTGGACTCACAACACCACAGCAGTGGTAAAGAAGGTCCACCAGCGTCTGCACTTCCTGAGAGTCCTCAGGAAATTCTACCTGGACAGGAAGCTGCTGCTGGACTTCTACCACTCGTCCATCGAGAGCCTGTTGACGTAATGTGTCTCCACCTGGTACAGCGGCTGCACTGAGGCGGACAGAGTGAGGCTCCAGAGGACAGTCAAAACAGCGCAAAGGATTATTGGCTGCCCTCTCCCCTCACTGTCGGACATCTACACCGCCCGGTGCCTCAGAAGGGCTCGCAACATCGTCAAAGACAATACCCACCCAAACTCCCACCTGTTCGACCTGATGCCCTCTGGCAGGCGCTACAGATGCATCAAATCGAGAACCAATAGACTGAGAAACAGTTTCTTTCCGAGAGCCATCTCTATTCTGAACTCTCACACACACACGAGACCACCCTTACCTTGCAGAACAGCATCGTGATGTGTTTTTATATACCCTTCAGTATTATTTTCCATTGCACTCTCTTATTTATCTAATTTATATATTTGTCTGTATTATTGTTGTATTGCACTGGAGAGGGGAGCTCTCTAATCTCGTTGCACTCTTGAGTACAATGACAATAAAGGGAATTCTAATTCTAATTCTACTTTGCATAATAATTTGGAACAGTGAAAAAAAAAATCGTTTACAAAAACATCATTAGGAGCTTGGTTTAAAAATATTACAATTCTTTTCTAACAGTTGACAAAGTGGAATGCGCCAACGCAGTGCGAGAAATAGAGAGCATACCGTCGTTATTCATTGACCAGGCAGGGACGGCCGCAAGTGCCAGTAGCAGGAAGACGATGTGGGTCCTCATGATTTCTCCGTCGAAATGCAACACGATGTGAGCTCGCTGTGTGTCACCGAATTGAACCAGAAATGTTATTTTTATGTCATGCTGGCCCGTCAGGGTGTGTTTAAAACATCTCAACCATCTGCCCTATCAACTTCAAGGTGGAGTTCATCATCATTATTTATCTCGCCCTTGCACTCCAGCCTGACACTAATATGTACAAGTAAATGTTAATACAAGCTCCTAAATACTCGGGGAAGCGCTTCAAAACAAGTTTGCTGTGTTTTGGGGAATTCCATGCAAAACGGCAGCTACTGTCTTGTTTTCTAATCACATTTCAAATTGTAAGCGGCAGCAGCA
Organism: Idiotropiscis lumnitzeri; assembly: GCF_059441095.1. Classification (NCBI taxonomy): domain Eukaryota; kingdom Metazoa; phylum Chordata; class Actinopteri; order Syngnathiformes; family Syngnathidae; genus Idiotropiscis; species Idiotropiscis lumnitzeri. The sequence continues at coordinate 7,067,949 of NC_142399.1, forward strand.
ATATGTCACATGACTGATATGCAAATCAGGTTTAATCATCTCTCTGTTCAGTACAGAATGAACATTTTGGTGTGCCTTCTCATGTTGGGTGAAACTTGGCATCAAATTTTGGTGATCATTTCAAGGACAGGTGTCAAATTCCAGTCCTTGAGGACCGGTGCCTTGCACGTTTTTCACACACCTGCAACCCACTTGATTTGATTGGGCAGGATACTTAACAGGCTGCGTCAGAACTTGCTGATGAGCTGTTCGTTGGAATCAGGTGTGATGTAGCCGGGAGAGATTGAAATCATGATGGAAAGCGGCCCTCTAGGACTGGAGTTTGATACCTATGATTTAAAGGGTACCCGCGGAAGTGCCTAAAAACAAGTTTGGTGTGAAACTTGGCGTCATAGTTTTCTGATCATTTCAAGGGTACGCCTTGAAAATGGGGTGTGAGGATTTGTTTTCTAATTCCCTGCGGTGGTGTAGAACTGTGCCACATTGCGCTGATTTAAGGAATCCGAAAGAAAATTCATGCCAAATAGCTGTATACTGAAGTTTACACAAGCTGGAATTCGGACCTTTTTGGTTTCTAAAAAATAATTCGCCTCTAAACCAGGGGTGGGTAAAAATTGGTCTGATATTTAGAAAAAAAATCCATACATAAGCAGTGTTACAGTGTTTGTATTTACTCTATCGTTAAAAAAACGCCCCCGCGAGCTGTCACCTTACCGTGGTGGAGGGGTTTGCGTGTCCCAATGATCCTAGGAGCTAAGTTGTCGGGGGCTTTTGCCCCTGGTAAGGTCACCCATGGCAAACAGGTCCTCGGTGAGGGTCCAGACAAAGCACGGCTCACCAAACCCCCTTATGATGCTCAAAATTATTGGACCACGGTTTCCCTTGCCCGGACGCGGGTCACCGGGGCCCCCCTCTGGAGCCAGGCCTGCACCCATGGGGCTCGGCCGGGCACAGCCCGAAAAGGCAACGTGGGTCCCCCTTCCCATGGGCTCACCACTTATGGGAGGGGCCAAAGGGGTGGGGTGCAATGTGAGTCGGGCAGCGGCAAGAGGCAGGGACCTTGGCGCTCTGATCCCCGGCTACAGAAACGAGCTCTTGGGACATGGAATGTCACCTCTCTGGCGGGGAAGGAGCCTGAGCTGGTGTGCGAGGCAGAGAAATTCCGACTAGATATAGTCGGGCTCACCTCCACACACAGCTTAGGCTCTGGTACCAGTCCTCTTGAGAGGGGTTGGACACTCTTCCACTCTGGAGTTGCCCAAGGTGAGAGACGCCGAGCAGGTGTGGGCATACTTATTGCCCCCCGGCTTGGCGCCTGTACGCTGGGGTTCACCCCAGTGGACGAGAGGGTAGCCTCCCTCCGCCTTAAGGTGGGGGGACGGGTGCTGACTGTTGTTTGTGCTTATGCACCAAACAGCAGTTCAGAGTACCCACCCTTTTTGGAGTCTTTGGAGGGTGTGCTGGAGAGCGTTCCCCCTGGAGACTCCCTCGTTCTGCTGGGGGACTTCAATGCTCACGTGGGTAATGACAGTAAGACCTGGAAGGGCGTGATTGGGAGGAATGGCCCCTCCAATCTGAACCCGAGCGGTGTTCTGTTACTAGACTTCTGTGCTCGTCATAGATTGTCGAGAACGAACACCATGTTCAAACATAAGGGTGTTCATATGTGCACTTGGCACCAGGACACCCTTGGCCGCAGTTCGATGATTGACTTTGTAGTCGTGTCATGGGATTTGCGGCCGCATGTTTTGGACACTCGGGTGAAGAGAGGGGCGGAGCTGTCAACTGACCACCACCTGGTTGTGAGTTGGCTCCGATGGTGGAGGAAGATGCCGGTCCGACCCGGCAGACCCAAACGTATTGTGAGGGTCCGGTGGGAACGCTTGGCAGAATCCCCTGTCAGAAAGAGTTTCAACTCCCACCTCCGGCAGCAATTTGCCCACGTACCGGGGGAGGCGGGGGACATTGAGTCTGTCATGTTTTGTGCCTCCATTGTTGAGGCAGCCGATCGAAGCTGTGGACGTAAGGTGGTCGGTGCCTGTCGTGGCGGCAACCCCCGAACCTGCTGGTGGACACCGGCGGTAAGGGATGCTGTCAGGCTGAAGAAGGAGTCCTATCGGGCCTTTCTGGCCTGTGGGACTCCGGAGGCAGCTGACAGGTACCGACTGGCCAAGCGGAATGCGGCTTCGGTGGTTGCCGAAGCAAAAACTCGGGCGTGGGAGGAGTTCGGTGAGGACATGGAAAACGACTTCCAGACGGCTTCGAAGAAATTCTGGTCCACCATCCGTCTTCTCAGGAGAGGGAAGCAGTGCACCACCAACACTATTTATAGTGGAGATGGGGTGCTGCTGACCTCGACTCGGGATGTTGTGAGTCGGTGGGGAGAATACTTCGAAGACCTCCTCAATTCTACCGACACGCCTTCCTTTGAGGAAGCAGAGCCTGAAGACTCCGTGGTGGACTCACCTATCTCGGGGGCTGAAGTAACCAAGGTGGTTAACAAGCTCCTCTGTGGCAAGGCCCCGGGGGTGGATGAGATCCGCCCGGAGTTCCTTAGGGCTCTGGATGTTGTGGGGCTGTCATGGTTGACACGCCTCTACAACATTGCGTGGACATCGGGGACAGTGCCTCTGGATTGGCAGACCGGGGTGGTGGTCCCCCTTTTTAAGAAGGGGGACCGGAGGGTGTGTTCCAATTATAGAGGAATCACACTCCTCAGCCTCCCTGGTAAGGTCTACTCAGGGGTACTGGAGAGGAGGGTCCGTCGGGAGGTTGAATCTCAGATCCAAGAGGAGCAGTGCGGTTTTCGTCCTGGCCGTGGAACAGTGGACCAGCTCTACACTCTCTACAGGGTCCTTGAGGGTGCATGGGAGTTCGCCCAACCAGTCTACATGTGTTTTGTGGACTTGGAGAAGGCGTTCGACCGTGTCCCACGGGAAGTTCTGTGGAGCGTGCTTCGGGAGTACGGGGTACCGAGCCGCTTGATACGGGCAGTTGGGTCCCTGTACCACCGATGTCAGAGTTTGGTCCGCATTGCCGGCAGTAAGTCGGATTCGTTTCCAGTGAGGGTTGGACTCCGCCAAGGCTGTCCTTTGTCACCGATTCTGTTCATAATTTTTATGGACAGAATTTCTAGGCGCAGTCGGGGCGATGAGGGGATCCGGTTTGGTGACCTCAGTATTTCAGCTCTGCTTTTTGCAGATGATGTGGTACTGTTTGCTTCGTCAAGCCGTGATCTCCAACTGTCATTGGAGCGGTTCGCAGTCGAGTGTAAAGCGGTTGGGATGAAGATCAACGCCTCTAAATCTGAGACCATGGTCCTCAGTCGGAAAAGGGTGGAGTGCCCTCTCCAGGTCGGGGAGGAGATCCTGCCCCAAGTGGAGGAGTTTAAGTATCTTGGGGTCTTGTTTACGAGTGAGGGGAGGATGGAGCGAGAGATCGACAGGCGGATCGGTGCAGCCTCCGCTGTGATGCGGACGCTGTATCGGTCTGTCGTGGTGAAGAGGGAGCTGAGCCAGAAGGCAAAGCTCTCGATTTACCGGTCGATCTTCGTTCCTACCCTCACCTATGGGCACGAGCTGTGGGTCGCGACCGAAAGAACAGGATCTCGGATACAAGCGGCCGAAATGAGTTTCCTACGCAGGGTGTCTGGGCTCTCCCTTAGAGATAGGGTGAGAAGCTCGGCCATCCGGGAGGGACTCAGTGTCGACCCGCTGCTCCTCCGCGTGGAGAGGAGCCAGATGAGGTGGCTCGGGCATCTGTTTAGGATGCCTCCTGGACGCCTCCCTGGCGAGGGTTTCCGGGCATGTCCCACCGGCAGGAGGCCCAGAGGACGACCCAGGACACGCTGGAGAGACTACGTCTCCCGGCTGGCCTGGAAACGCCTGGGCATCCCTCCGGCAGAGCTGGAAGATGTGGCTGGGGAGCGGGAAGTCTGGGCTTCCCTGCTGAAGCTGCTGCCCCGCGACCCGACCCCGGTTAAGCGGCAGATAATGGTTGGATGGATGGATGGTTAAAAAACAGCTTTGTAATAAAGCAAAATGTAAATATTTTTTTTTCCGTATTTTGGGCTGGCCAGTGGCCCTTCCAAACAATGTATGATTGGGTGAAAACAAAGAAGTGAGAAATGAGATAACAAATAAATGGTAATGTGTGGCAATTATTTTGGAAGCTTGAAGAGATTAACGGCATTTCATTTAGTTTCGATGCGGAGATTATTGACTTGAAATTCATAAAAAAAGGCTGATGGCGGTGCATATTTAGGAATATTTACATTATATAGAAAATCTTTCAGATTTTAGGCAAATAACCTTGCCTCACAAGTGTGCCCACCTCGCTTGATGAAAGCTTTCACAAACATGTTATGAAGACACATGGAAACATTTTTAAATGTTTTTAAAATTTTATTGCAAGATTTGAAACTCCTTGGAATCTTCCTCCAAATCAGCTCATTTTTGGAATCTCTGGGTCAGCTTGTCATTAAGAATATTTTCCTTCTTGATTTGACTTCTTCCCCGGTCCCTTGCTCGGACTCTTCCTCTTCTTTATCTGCAATGAAATTGGAGAACTTTAGTTTATTGTGGTTAAAATATTCATTTGCACCATTAATTCGCGGTTTGGATTATTAATGAATGAAGATCTTCTTTAATGTTGACGGGAAAGGAAGTGTGTTTGTAATCAAACACCTGGTTGTCGATCATGTTTTTTAAAAGGTGTGAGTACATTCACTTTAATCAAGCCTGTTCATCAATTATCTTGAGTACAATAATGAAACTTAAGTCCGTTTTCTTTTTCTTTTTTGTCTGGTGTGCCTCCCAAATATTCCCTCTGATGTTTAATGAGATGAAGAAAATTAGATCAATTATATCTGACATTTGGCACACCTCAGTCATAGACACACATCAAAGTCTCACGTGCTCATAACAGAAAAGACAGAAATGTTGCCATTTTTGCCTTGACGCAAACATTTTTTAGCCATTTTCCAGATCTCCTTCAAAGACAGTCGTTCTAAAGATTTTGTACGATTGCTACCATTTTGGAACGACATCTACTTGATAAACAGGCGATACAAAATGCCAAGCGGCAGCATGATGGATCCCAACGATGACTCACCTTCCACCCCATCTTTGTTCCCACTCCCTGTTGGAAGAAACATAAGCATTCATTTCTCATTGCTTCATCAGAGTTGTCCGACCTCTCAAATTTGTAGTGCACCCCACTTTTTCCCCCCATTATACATCATAGGTGTCAAACTCATTTTTGTCACGGGCCACATCGTAGTTATGGTTTCCTTTGGAGGACCACTATGACTGTGAACCAATACACTGCAAATTGATAACTCATTTTTAAATCAGAAGCCAGGAAAACTGTCTTTGTTCTCAGCTTTTTCAATCTTTTAAAAAGGGAGTTGGTAATTAAAAAATGCTTACAATATCTAAATGCTATTAAAAGTGACGCCAATTTGCAATTTTTGGTATTTTGCAAGAAGCATGAAGTCGGCGCACATGCTTTGGCAGGCGGGCCACATTAAATGATGTGGCGGCCCGGATGTGGCCCCCAGGCCTTGAGTTTGACACATTTGATCAGAGTTGGGCACTTTACTGTGTATTGCCGCTCGATCCTCCGTCCACGATCTGGGCACCTGTTAGAGTAAATGTACATAAGTTATCCCATATTTACGATGGAATATATATATATCTATGTGAAAATGAATGCTTCAAAGGCAGTCGTTCTAAAGATTTTGTGTGATTGCTATCATTTTTGAACGACATGTACTTTGCGATGCAAAATACAAAGCGACACCATAACGACAACCAAGGATGACTCACCGTCAACCCCAACTTCGTCCCCGCTTCCTGTTGGAAGAAAAGTAAACATTCATGTCTCATTGCATTGAATACCGTCAGTTTTCAGATGGCTCATTTTGAAATCAGAAGCCAGGTTCTTCTAGTAATTTTCAATCTTTTAAAGGGGGGGTTGTTAATAAAAAATAAAAAAAAATGCTTGCAATATCTAAATGTTCGAGTGCAAATATTTGATTTCTATACTCGCGGTACTTGGCCCGGTTAGGGTTGATTACAAGGATGGATGAAAACACGCTTCGGTCCTTGCCTTGTCTGTACTTTAAAAAAAAAATAAAATAAATTCTCGTCCACTGTCCCCAAATTGGGCATCCTTCTGGGACAATGTGACAGATCGTTCCGTCTGTGGGACGGGATGCCCTTCTCCGCATATGAATAATGAACGGAACTTCACACTCCATGGAAGAAATTTGAATAACATTTCCTGCTTGATAAACAGGTGATACAAAATGGCGAATGGTCACATGACTGCAGCTCGTAGCAGATTGGTAAATTTGATGACTTACCGGAGATGTCATCCTCAAATTCAATGTTCTCATCGGTGTCGGTCTCTGTTGGAAGAAAAATAAACATTCACGTCTCAATATTGTGCCCACCATTACTTTTCAGTGTGTAACAGCTTCTTGAGACGATTCCGTTTTCCCGCAAATGAATTCAAGCAGAGAAGCTGCAAATAAGAGGTCCTGTGTTCAAATGAAATTTGAGCAGCTGAGATGCTTTGGGTTGGAATAACTTTTGATTTTAGCAAATACAACCTCTGTAAATTCAAGAAATGACTCTTGTCAGTGTTTATAACCTATAAAATGTTGAGAAACACTGCTGTGCATAATAATTTGGAACAGTGCATTAGGAGATTGGTTTAAAAATGTTCAGTTGTGAACAGTTGGTGACTTGAGTGCCACTTGAATAAAGTATGAACACGAATCATCAAAAAAACAAAAAAACATTTACATAACAAAGAAGAATGCCCCAATGCAGTGCGAGAAATAGAGAGCTTACCGTCGTTATCCATGGACCAGGCAGGGACGGCAACAAGTGCCAGCAGCAGGAAGATGATGTAGGTCTTCATGATTTCTCAGTCGAAATGCAGCACAATGTGAGCTTGCTGTGTGTAGACCGAATTGAACCAGAATTTATACATCTTGCTGGCCCGTCAGGCCTGTTTGAAACATTTCAACCATCTGCCCAATCAACTTTGAGGTGGAGTTCATCATCATTATTTAGCTCACCTTTGCACACCAGCCTGACACTTAAAAGTGCAAGTACTATGAACGGACATTTTTATCTTTATCTTTATCTTTAAAAGGTAATTATAGGATCCTAAATACCTGCGGAACCGCCTAAAAACAAGTTTGGTGTGTTTTGGGGAATTTCATGAGAAACGGCAGCAAAGAACTGGTCTTGTTTCCTAATCACGTTTTAAATTGACAGCTGCGGCAGCAATGTGTCACATGACTGCCATCTGCAAATCATTTTCTTTTTATTTTATTTAATTTTCTCTCTGTTCAGATAATGCCATCGAATGTTGGGTGAAACTTGGCTGATCATTTCAAGGGTACGCCTTGAAAATGAGGCGTGAGAACTCGTTTCCTACGTCACTGCGGTGTTGTAGAACTCTGCCAACATGCTCTGATGGAATGAATCCAAAAGGAAATTAATGCTGAATAGCTGTATGCTGAAATTTACACAAGCTGGAATTCTGACCTTGTCTGTTTGATGGGGGAGAAAAATCACCTCTAAACTAGAATCAAACCAAAATCTAAACACAAGCAATGCTACAATGTATTTTAATGTATAGTTAGAAAATAAAAACAACAAAAAAAACTGAATATGTATTATTTTTCAGGATTTGGGGCTGGCCAGTGGCACTTCCTCATTAAACTTCATTTGACTCCAACTTCAGACCTCAGTCACTACACCTCACCCCTTAACCCAGTGCTTCGCAAATAGTGGGGCGCAGTGCGATACTGAAGAGGGTGCATGTGACTCTGGGGAACATGCTTTTTTCCCCGTTGTATGACAAAGTGTAATTGCACATCCCCTCCAGTAGTTGGCGGTGGCGCTCTCCTTGTGTGCAGCGAGTATTAACTCTACGGTGTAGGTTTGTTTTGCAATGAAAATGCTATTATTTATAGTTGCGGCGTAGTGGGGGGGGGGCGCAAAATGTTTTCCTCTTGCTGGGGGGGCGTAACAGAAAATAATTGAGAAGCACTACCTTAAAGGCACACATGACACACCATCGTGTTCTTGCTCTGACTGCTTGTCCCAATGTATAGTAGCAACTTATAAAAATCATTCTTTGCACTGTTTTTTTTATCATGTTTTTATACAATCCAGTTTTTCTTAATTAAAACCTTGTAACCATTAAAGTAACAAAAAATAAATAAAAACTAGAAACAAACTTGCGGTGGCTCGTTTTGAGGCTGGAACAGATTGAAATTTCATTGAAAACACAAATATGAGCAACGGCTATTACCTTAAAGACTTGCGTGTTTGTGCATCCATAAGGTGAGGGACAACGATGCGTTTATTTTTTTTTCACAAGTGATTCAATTATTGTCATCAAATTAATTATGGCTCATGGAATATAACGAATTATGTATCCAAAAATAATAAATGATTGTAGCAAAATTAGAATAACATATTATTTTCATCTTCCTCAGAATCGTCCTCACATTCATCCATCCCTTCGTTTTCCGTTGGCTCCTTGACTCGCCATTAAGAAACTTTGGACGTGTACATTGCGTGTTGATCAGCCTCTGGCTCGAACACTTCCGCTTCTTCAGCTGCAAAGAAATTGTTACGCTTTTGTTTTTATGGTTCAAATATTCTTGTGATGTTGCAGTCGGGATGCATGTTGCGCGACTTCTTGGTCGTTGCTTTCTGTTCAATAAATCTAGATAAATAATAATTGAGGTCTTGCCGCAAAAGATTTTAGTTTTGAAGCGAGGAATTCCTTAAACACCTGAAACTTGGTTGGCTTTTCTAGTCTCGGGTCCAAACCTCCCAAAATTCATTTCGACCATGGTGGATGTTAATTTTTTCTTTTTGATGAATTTAGAATGAAAGAATAAAATAAACGGGTGGATTTGGCACATTTCGTGAGTAGACGAACATCAAAGGTTCAACAACCTATGCCCGAAAAGACACAGATCGGCTGCCATTTTGTTTTGAAGCGGACATTTTGTACATTTCCACGGTCCCTCAAAGACAAACTGGTCTAAAAGATTTTGTGCGGCCACTAGCAAATTTGATTCATGTACACTAATGGCTCCATTTTTTTTCCTTGAAAAGTGATGGCTTTGGAGATTTGAGGATTCTGTCCATCACCAGTGATGCTCAAAAAATGCGTCAGAAGTCAGGTATTTTGCTTTGAGGAAAACTTATGAAGTCCATGATCTATTTAATCTGTGGAAAAAATAATTAACAGAAAGGTAATGCAAAATGGTGAATGGAATGGCAGCTGGTCGGCAGCTAACTCACCATCAAGTCCAAACAAGTGTGTCTCCATCTCCTTAAATATAGTCATCAAAAATAATTTCATTTCCCGAAATTTCTTCCTTTCCTGAATTTTCTTCAGCTCCAAAAATTTCTTCATCTCCTGAACTTTCTTCAGCTCCCAAAATGTCTTCATCTCTCAAATTTTCTTGAGCTCCAAAAATTTCTTCATTTCCTGAATTTTCATCGTCTCCTGAATTTTCTTCAGGTCCCAAAATTTCTTCAGCTCCCAAAATTTCTTCATCTCCTGAATTTTCTTCAGCTCCAAAAATTTCTTCATCTCCTGAACTTTCTTCAGCTCTCAAAATTTCTTCATCTCCTGAACTTTCTTCAGCTCCGAAAATTTCTTCATCTCTCAAATTTTCTTGAGCTCCAAAAATTTCTTCATTTCCTGAATTTTCATCATCTCCTGAATTTTCTTCAGGTCCCAAAATTTCTTCAGCTCCCAAAATTTCTTCATCTCCTGAATTTTCTTCAGCTCCAAAAATTTCTTCATCTCCTGAACTTTCTTCAGCTCCCAAAATTTCTTCATCTCCTGAACTTTCTTCAGCTCCGAAAATTTCTTCATCTCTCAAATTTTCTTGAGCTCCAAAAATTTCTTCATTTCCTGAATTTTCATCATCTCCTGAATTTTCTTCAGGTCCCAAAATTTCTTCAGCTCCCAAAATTCCTTCATCTCCTGAATTTTCTTCAACTTCCAAAATTTCTTCAGCTCCCAAAATTTCTTCATCTCCTGAAATTTCTTCATCTCCTGAATTTTCTTCAACTTCCAAAATTTCTTCAGCTCCCAAAATTTCTTCATCTGAAATTTCTTCATCTCTTGAATTTTCTTCAACTTCCAAAATTTCTTCATCTCTCAAAATTTCTTCATCTCTTGAAATTTCTTCAGCTCCCAAAATTTCATCTCCTGCCTCTAATTCTGCTCCAAGAGTTTCTCCCCAAACTTCGTCATCACTCCAAATGACTTTATCTCCCACGTTCTTCCTCTCTGTTGAAAGAAAAATAACAATGATGTGTCATTGTTTTGTATGCCTTCATTGAGTTTTCTGGCCTCCTAAAAATAGCTCACCGGTGATAAGACATTGTGATTTTCTAAGTATGCTCTAGAAGTGATCATTTGAAAATGAAAACTCTGGCAAAGAATTATAGACATGACGTGCTGCACATTGATTTCCGTTTTCTAATTACGCTGAGAAATAATTCACCTGATCATTGTTTTCACATAAATGAATGGGATTCGTTCTTATTACCCTCCCGTATAATGCTAAAATTATTGAAGGTATGTGTAAGAAGTGTGTCGACCTTTACATTAATCACGAGCCAAGAAGTAGCTCTCAGTTTCAAAAAGCTTGGTGACCCCTGACATGGGATGACAGCATGTCGGCAGACAACGGTGACTCACCATCACACCCGAAGCAAAATTTATCTGAATCTTCCTTCCCCATCCCTGTAGGACAAAAAGTAAACATTAATGTTGCAAAGCATATCCGGCCTCTTAAATTTGTTTGAATCTAAAACAATCGGAACGTTAGTCCCGGTTCCAATTGATCCTCGAAACTCATTCCCAAGTATATCTGACCAACATGATTGCCTCATGGCTCACTGTCCAAAATTCCGGGTAGGTTTTTAATCAACTCCAACAAAAATAAATTTTAACCCACATTTGGTGGGTGTTAATTTAGAACTTTGCACATGAGGAGTAAGTATATGCATGAAATACGGTAATGAAGAAAGTCATCTCACCAGCAAATTGAATTAGTAACTAAACATATTGCATCTTAATGGGTGTGTGATAGAAAGGACAAGGATGCCATTTGCTGATTGATTTACGGCCAAAAGAGGGCGCCTCAAGTATCGATGACTGATATTGGCAGCCTTTGTGAGTACTTGATACATTGAAATCAACCGGAAATAAAATCGTTATTTGCCCATCCCTACAAATAAGGAAGGGACCTTCATAATCTTTGGAACAAATTTGAACGACATGGACTTGTTAGACGGGTGATGCGAAATGTCAAATCGCAACATATTGGCAGGTCATGACAGGTGAGTAAATTCGATGACTCACCCTTGATCAACGTTTCAGACTTGAAGAAATCCTTCAGCACACTCTCTGTTGGAAGAAAAGTCAACATTCATTTCTCAATACTATGTAGACCGTCATCAAAATTTCCGGCCTCCCAACTTTTGCGTCCTCCCCGTTTCGTTCCATCCAAAATAGGGAGCATACCATCATTATTGAAGGGACGAGCACTCACGGCCGCCAGCGCCTGTACCAGCAGCAGAAAGACGACGTGGGCCCTCATGATCTATTCTTCTGAATGTATCACTGATTAGAACCAGATATAGATTTCTTTAATATCACACTGGGTGTGTTCGAAACACCTTAACCATCCGCCCTGTCAACTAAAAGGCGGAGTTCATCCTCCTTCTTTACCTCTCCCTTGCACTCCAGCCTTATGACAGTATGTGCATTACTCAAATACAGTATGGGGAACCACCTCAAAACAAGTCTGGTGTGTTTTATGACAGATGACTGCCATATTCAAAGTTGGTTTATTGACAATTCACGTCAAAAGTATTCTATAAAAATACACCTCTAAACCACAAGTGGATAAAAATATAGATGCCTCAGTGCATCACAACCACGCAACCTTATTTTTGACCCTGCTCCCTAAATGAATCGAATTCGAGAACCGTTCCGTTTTGGCCGACGCCCATGCGCACATCATTCCGTCAGTGTCACACACAGTTTGTGTGTATATGTGTGTGTGTATATATGTGTGTGTGTATGTATATGTATATATATATATATATATATATATGTATATGTATATGTATATGTATATATATATATATGTATATGTATATGTATATATATATGTATGAATGTGTATATATATGTGTATATATGTGTATATATATATATGTATGTGTATGTATGTGTATATATATGTATATATATATATATATATATATATATATATTAGTGCTGTCAAGTGATTCATTTTTTTTAACTAATTAATCACCAAAAAAATCCATGATTAATTACGATTAATGACATTTTTCAACTACTATTTTTTTGCGACGCTTGGAACCGATATTTACTTGAATAATATCTTGGAATTGATGAAAAATTACCAAATATGAAGCTGTATTTAATTCAAAGATGATACATTTATATGGGTTCACACGTCACAGTCATAAAGACCCTCTTAGGGAAACCATAAATATGACGTGGCCGGGCGGCAAAAATGACTTTGACATCCCTGCCCGAGACGCACCTGGCTGCAATTGCCTTGGCTGATGTTTACGTGCGGCTCCAGTGCCAGAAAAGTGCTATTGTTTTGCTTGCCATCATTCCTCTATTCTCCGCACCTCACCTTGAAGAGTACTCCTGTCATGTTTTGTGCTCTTAGACTCGGCGTTCCAGAAATACTTAAGTTTTTGTATTTAAGTCACAGGTGTCTAATGACTGTCCTATGCAAATCAGGTTTAACCATCTCTCTCTTCAATACAGAATGAACTTTGTGTGTGTCTTTTAATGTTGGCTTGAAACTTGGTCTCAAAGTTTGCTGATCAAGCTCAGGTGTCAAACTCCGGTCCTGGAGGGCACCTGATTGAAATGAGCAGGATACTTAACAGGTTTCTTCAGAGCTTGCTTTTGAGCTCCTCTGAATCGGGTTTTGCAACCGGGAAAAATTTAAAGCATGCAGTAAAGTGTCCCTCCAGGACTGGAATTTGACCTATTCTTTAAGTGCTTTGGGGTTTTCCATTTCTTTCTTTTGTAGATAGTTTCTTTCGCATGTTTTTGTTCTTACTTTTTATTGAGGCTCTGTCTACCTTATTTGATTGTTTTGTTTCTTTGTGTGTTTCCGTGATCACTTTTTTTTTTTTGTCATCTTAGAACAACTAAAAGGCAATAACAACAAAAACTGTTGTCTCACAGACTTGTGTAACTTTTTGTTCGAATAAAGGGTGTTATTTTTCCAAACGTGTCGTGCTGCACTCTTTGGCCGGAGGCAAATAATCCACGTTAAAATCACATCAAGATCAGTAAACCTATAATGCAGTTTTAAATGATTTTTATTAAGGGAAAAAATATCTAAAGCTACCTCACCCTCTGTGTCAAAAAATAAAAAATTAATCCACCCACAGTTAAATCACAAATTAACTGTGTTTAATGTACCTCCACACATGTTCAGTTAAGAAATGACCAAAAAAAAGAATCTGACAAAATCAAGTAAGCCAAACGATTTCACAAAAAATTAAAAAAAAAAAAATCCACTATCCAAAGATATTTTAAAATGGATGAGAAATAAAGCGGTTTCAAAAGTTTTACAACGCTAAGCCATAATGCACAAAGGGAGGACAAAAAAACAAAACATTAACAGCCAGCCCACAAAAAAACGAAAGAATACAGAGGCAGCTCATTCGGGAGATCACCAAGGAACGAGGACAATACCTAAAGAACTGCGCGCCCTTATGCCAGTTAAGGTTCGTGTTCATGACTCAACAGTAAGGAAGAGACTCGGGGGGGGGGGGGGCAAATTAAATTTATGGCGAAAACCGTCGCTGACCCAAAAGTTGATGCTTTTCTGAAAAAGTATTTCAGAAAAAACATCGCACCAGCAGTCAAACATGGTGGTGGTGCGACGATCTGGGTCTGCTGGAATCCAATTGAACTTTTGTGGCAGTTCATGCTCAAAACCCGCCACTTTTGCGGTATAAAAGCAATTTTGAAAGAAAGAGAGGGGTCAAATACCTTCACTCAAAAGTGAAGCCCTCAGGGCTAGTTGTGAAATACACCTGATCTCAATTGGTGCCGCTGAATGTGGCTCAACCGGTTGTTAGGTTTTGAGTGCAAGTATTTTTTTCCCACACAGGGACTGGTAGCTGAGTATAGAATATATTTTTTCCTTGATTAAAAGTTTAAAAACTACATTTTCTGTTTATTGGGGTTATTTTGGATATTTACATTTGATGATCTTAAACACTGGATGGGCTAAACTGCAAAAAATGTAAAAACATGTGTGTGTGGTTAGGTTAAGTATCTCTTTATAACCAAACACATTTGCGGTGAGTGACAGGGAAATGTCACACAGCAACTCATTTCTCAGGGCATTGAATCGATCAGAACTGCTTTGTTCTGGTTTTCTTAGGAGCCATTTCAATTCAGTGTGCTGAGAATCAAATGACCTTGTTGAATGAGACTCCTCACAGGCAAAACCACTAATTATCTTTTATTATTGTTGTGATTCTAACAAAGTCCAAATGAATGTGACTCCTGCTTTACCTGCTCTTTTGACTCAGCAGCACTCCCTAGTGGTCGCTATTTTGCTCTACAGCTCACAAAATATTTTCTACTTGCTCCTTATCTATGGAAAGGAGTTTTAACATTCAATATCCTTGGTATTTCGCTTGGAGTCTATGTAATAGTACAATCTTTGTCCTCTCTAAATAAGACAAGTCGAATTACAAGGGCACAGTGGTTGAACAATTGTCTTATTAGTAATGCACCCCCCCAACACACAGTGGAAACACAGTTGTTCTACTAGTTCTACAAGTATACTAGTGTGCCTTAGTCATTGTACAACCGAATAGTCTTACTAGTGAGGACAAAGGGTGTATAATTTAAGGTGGTATAAATAGCTTGTGAATGGGCAATATCATTTCATCCTGGATATATCAAAGTAACACTACACAGCCTGTGATTAAGAGGAACTCATTTATAAGATTATAAAATACAATACGAGTCGAATTAAATCAGATAATCATCAAAAGCACTGCGTTGTTGCATTGAGATTAGCATAAAATGGCTACAGTGTTCAAGCTAACAGTCTGAGGGCTAGAAGGCACATTTAAAAAATATATATATATATTTGTGTATATTTTACACACAATTATACTTTGACAACAAACTAGGGAGAAATATGTTTTGATGAACAACTCATTTATTTATTCTCTAAGCAAAAAGATGTTACAGCCAATAAGAAGGAAGAAAGGCTGCTCGAGTCAGTGGTCATACATGCTGATGATGTTGTTGTCTACAGTTGTTAGTGTCTCCAGATGAAGAAAACGCACAGAAACAATTTCCTGCTTTTTAAATGAGTCAAAATGTACTTTGCGAGTTAATATCATATGTACTGGACAGTAACAGGGAGCTAACCTCCCCTGTTAAAATACAAGAAACATTTTATTGGTCCCACCACTGTGGTCTACATTAGGAATAATGTTAGCATCAGCATAAGGCCCCGTAAACTCTTGGAATCATCACATGCTTCTCCTTTTGGGTTGGTTCTGTCAAATATTTGACAATCGTAACTACGGTCTGAACAAAATCGTCCGATTTTGTTTGGTTGTGTCTTTGTTCGAGCGACACGATGCTACATGTAGCCGCTGGGGTCCAGTTAAAGCGTTGGTGTTGAAACCAGAGCCCTTGATAGCGAGAACATTGACCATTTGTATGAGATGTATTGAAAACCATCTTGCATAACCAAATAGTCACGAATAAGAAGGAGTGGTCAGTGTGAATTGTTCCTAACCACTGGACAGAGAGAAAGACAAACAATACTTTAGTGAGAAACAGAAACAATATTTTCGGGTAATGTGGAATCTTTACAGACAAACAAAAAATGTTTTCTTGATCATCTGAGACTGAAAGTACCGGTTGTATTTTTTTTTTTTTTTTAAATCAGATGCATGTGCCTCTGTACATATCATGTGGTACGGTTATAAAAAAAAAAGGAAGCTCACAAGGCAGGAAAGGTACGTAAAAAAAAAAAAAAAAACATTTATCGAGCTTGTTTGGAATGCGTAAAAGCTCAAATGATGACATAAGACGAGCCAACAACTTCTAAGAAAGAGACTGCGGTTTTGTAGAACCAATTTAAGTCTGCCTCCTTAAAATAGTGTGTGTTGGTGATTGTGGCAGCAGGATGGCAGTAGCGAAGACTTCAAAACTGCGGGAAAAAAAATCTTGAAAATCAGTGCTTCGGCGCAAAAACGATCAGGGATTGTTGGCAAAAGCTCCTGATTTTCATCGGCGCATATTTTCTGAAGTAAAGAATAAATTACCAGATCACTATCATGATCAATTTTAAGCAAAATACATTTTACATTTTTTTTTCTTGATAGATACTTGAGTCTCATCACATTATAAATTTTGTTCTGCCTAAAATATGAATTTGTTATTATAACTTTTATTCCCAAATATAGGCTCCTTTATTTTCTATGGCATTTAGGAGTACACTTTGTAATTATATTTGATTATTTTCGAATATGAGTGGAGTGCGGGTCTTTGGGGAAAAAATTTCCCCTGGACTCAAAACATTTGAGAGCCCACTGCTCTATGGAGGAGAAATTCTCACAATATTGATGACCATCATCTTCACTCCAGATGGCCTCGCCGTCATGACATTATCGGCACCCTCGCATTGACATAATTCACAGTGCGAAAGAAGACTCGGCTAACTCGCAGGTGGTGACTGTGTCGCGCTCTCATTGAAGCGCGAGTTCGATGTGAAATTGTTATTGTGTGACAAAAATAAATGAATAAAACATCAACGAACGAGAAGATTTAGTGGCAGAAGATTTGGCAAGATACCTTAAATGGCCTCACGCCATATTGCAGTCCTATAAAATGGTGGCCAACCCGCGCAGCGGCGATGACGTAGCAACTTCTCACGCTGCGCAACATGTACAACGAATCTCTGCTTCGATGGAGTAATTTTCAATCCCGAGCAAACCAATATTTATGTGTGTTGAATAGAGAAGAATTAAAGGGAAGACAAGGAAAGTGTTGTTGGACAACCGTTAGTGTTAGCTAGCTAGCCAAATAATCATGATGTTGCAATCGGTTGCTAAAAGTTTCTGAACGTTAAACAGAACATTACATCGATTACACAATGACTGGCATTAGTCATACTGACTGACAACTTTAAATAAAAATGGGAACAAAAATGTTTGTTTCATTCAAATGGTTTGTGTTTGTGAATGTAATACAGATGTTTGTTTTATTGTGTTCTCCGTGCTGGGACATGCCATGAAAATTGAAAATCCGCCCATATTTGACTCCCCGAAAAATGGTAAAAAAGCAGTTTTTCTTTAAACTGCTTCCTTCAGCGTGAATCCTTGGCACCAAAATGTCACAAGGTGGCGCATATTGCTTTGACCTGAGCACAAAAACAGCACATATATCGATGCGAAGAATAGGTCCCTACATCCCTAAACAATAACAAAAAAAATGTGGCTAGGTGAATTAGCGAGTTGCAAATCATGAATATGTTACATTACTTTTATCTGGTTTTAATTGTGGTTATTGAATAATTTAAATATAATGAGTCCATTGAGCAACTTACAATGTGGTCTTGCCACAAAACAGACAGGCTGGGTGTTTTTCCATTTTTTTCCAGAAAGAATAAATTAGTCGTTAAGATGGAAAATGCGTGCGTGAGAATCACTTGACAAAAAAAAAATTAAAAAGTAACAAAATTTGTGGCAAGGTGCTTTTTTTTGGAAAATAAATTACTCTGAGAAGTTGCTAAATCTAGCAACAAAAGTGCCAAGTCGCAATCAATCCTGTCTCGCTGTCTGTGGCATGTACAAACACCCTTTTGGAACGACAATGGGTGTTTGTTTGTTTTTGGGGAGACAATTGTGCATGTTTTATCTCAGATATGTTGTACGTGAATCTTTGCTAACCGTGGTGTTAGCCACATAAAAGGACGTTTTGCGCTGTGCTTGTGTATAATAGCCTCAACTTGAAAGTACCACTTTGTTTCTGGGGTACAGCCAAAACCACAACATGGAGGCGAGTCTTTAAATGAGAGCCACGTTTCCCCAGGATGAGAGAGTTTGTTTAGTCCATAAACTCCCTGAAAAAAAAAAAACGCTTCTCTTTGCTGCGTTTCAACCCACAAAAAGTGTGGAAAGTCCATAAAACCTTGGCAGTTTGTGTTGAACTCAAGTGGCTGCAGAGGACAGTGCCGGTGAAAGGTCCATAAGTGGGGTCCTACGAGATTTGGCTGATCCCCGACTGCCGTCTGTTGGCGTCGACGTCCCTCTCTGATTGGTACTTGGAAAGGTCACATGGCACGAGAGGGAGGGGCTGCCCCTGCTCAGCCACCACCGCCTCGTACGGTGGCGCCGCCTCCAACGGGAAGGAGATAGCTGCGATGCGTTGATGCTCCGAGGGCGGCAAGGCGGCGCAGGCGGAACTGGGACCCTCCTCCGCCCACTCAGAGTCCTGACGGGGGTCCCATAGCGAATAAGGTGGGGGGTCGTCTGTGGGTATGTAGATGTGAGTGCAACCAGGGCCCACGCATTCATCGTAACTGTGGAGAGGAAGAAGAGACGTATGAAGTTAATCCCTGTCGGAGTTTTGGTCTTATTTATACAAGTGTGAACATGAACAGTTTTCTGTATTATTTTTCTTGCTCACCTGGTGCGTTCATTCCATTTCTACAAGTGACAACCTAGTTGGGCATGAATGGACTCTTTCCACATAACGCTGTAATGTCATGACTTCAGTGGATATTAAAGTTTGGCAAACTATAATAGACACGTAGTCATAAGCTCTTTAACAAAGTGGCGTTCTCGTGTGCTCTTACAGATTTGTGATCTTGTGAAACGTCCGTCATGGCCCAAGTACTGTTCCAAGTGAAACTACAAATAAACCGATATTGTATCGGTTAAATCGGGTCTGGGCAAACTACGGCCCGGGGGCCACGTGCGGCCCGTCAAACGTTTTAATCCGGCCCGCCATACTTGAGAAAAATTAAATGACTAAACCTTGATAATTTTTATTTTCTCAACACTGTGGTGTGCCAAAGACATATTTTGTTGTAATGCTTTTGTTCCCTTTCATTTAAAATTAAATTCTTTTTTTTTTTCTCCGATGAGGTGAGGTTACCAAAACACTCCATCCATCAGCTCTTGGTCCGGCCCCTCTGTCAAATTTTAGAACCCCTTGTGGCCCGCCAATCAAAAGGTTTGCCCATCCCTGGGTTAAATACTTGTGAAGACTTGTCTTAGCAAATGTCCCAAGATGCATTTCGTGTTTCTATCCCAGAAATTTGGAAGTTAACATGTATGCAGCCTTTCCAATTTACATAGGCAGAACGTTCCAGATCCGGGGTCGGCGTGTCGAGTACCGCATGCTACGAGTAGGCGACGCAATGATACGATCTTTCAACGTTTTAATCCTGTTTGACAAGCTGTGATGTTTGTCGGGTTGACTTGCTAATTGGCGAGCGGGGAATTGTTTTCGAAGGTGCTGTAACACTCCGGCTCCCAGGAGCACCGCAAATTCCCCGAGTGGCTGCTCTTCCCACGCCGCAAGGACGGCGCGACCTTACAATTTCTGCCGAGTGCGGATGGAAGATTTTGTGGCAGAGTGACAATTCTGTGTGTTTGTCCGTCTGCTTGTCGCATGTCGCCGGGATACAAAGACAAAAATCTAATCTGACAAACCTCCCATAAAAACAAGGACCTCGTGAATGTCAGCAAGTGGTGTTTCTGCCCCCCCCTCCCCCCCAAAAGAAAAGATCTTATTGTAGCTCGAGGCAGATGTTGCAAAACGGGTTACTTTTGAAAAACTGCCAACCACAAATCCGCTCGGAAACGAGACAAGAAGGGCAAACTAGACAGCGGCTTCTTGGGTCACTTCGGATCAAGAAACGGAAATGGTGTCCGAGATCAACATTTATTAGTTCTCATCACCAGTTGTCCTACTGCGCACTCACAAAGAAAAAAACCATATCAAAGAGGTGTTTGTCATGTGACGACGCTTCTCATGTGACTGAAAAGGGCGCTCCGGTTCGTCTTGCAAGCAGGACTCAGAACAACCAAAATCATTCCGTGTCACGTTGCGGAACAACAGCCCGACTTTTCTGGAATCATTTTCATTTTTTGCAAGGTGGTATGAAATGCCTTTGTGTCAGTTGTGATCTTATTATGATGGGAAAAGAAATGGTTTATTTAATGAATGATTTCCTTGGACGGCCATCATATGTTATTACACTTTTACAATTCCGTACAAAGGCGTGATGGGTGATGGGATGTGCCTTTACCATTCAACATATGGTGTGTGTGTACGTGCGCATGTTCAACCATCTGCAATACACACCATGTAGTTATGTTTTCCTTATGCATTTTCCATCCTTTAGTTTTTGTATTTTTTCCTTTTATTTCCTTTTCCACATTTCCTTGGTTTAACACACACACAAAGCAGAAAGAAGGGTGCATTTGAATTATTAACGTTGCCAATTAAATGAGCTGACATTTAAATCAAACACACCATGACTTGGCCTTTTTAGATACGCACACGTGCGCACACACACAAACACGTGCGCACACGCCCACATAGACGCATCCAAAGGGCAGCAAAAGCGGAAGCATCGCTTCCTGATAAATGAACGAGCGCAAAGGAGGTCAGTCAGTCAGTGCAGGAGGACACTTTGATACTTGGCGTAAATGGCAAAAGGAGGAGTTTGCACGGTAACTCAACACATTATTGACCAATTTCAAAAAATATGTAAGAAATAGTATTCCGACGCGAAAAAGTAAATGAAGAAAGGCTCACCGGGGTGGAGAGTCGGGGTACAGCTGGTTGACTTGTGACAGACTGTAAGAGTCAAAGTCCAAACCGGGTGGGAAGTCTTCCAAGCACGTTGACCTCAGTTCTCCGACGGAACCTCCAAAGGAGTAACCATCTGGACCTACAATGATGCAATCATATTCGGGTTTTAAGTCAAAAGTAGGCTTTTAAAGTTGGGTATCAAACCGGGTTTACCATTTCTAAGGATGGTCTTAAATTCGGGTTAGGGTTGTGAGACTTGCTGGCAGTTTCAAAAAAGGCTTGGAAGTTTGCTTATGCTCAGCTTTCAAGCCTGGGTCAGGGTTTGAAAGGTAGGGCTTCAAGTTAGGTTTCAAATGAGGGTTTTAAGAATGTGTTAGGGTTTGAAACAGAGGTCAGCGTTCCAATTTAGAATATGAATCCAAGGTTGGGGTTTGAAAGAAATGCCAGCCTTTCGATTTTGGGTTCGAAATTAGTTTTCTGTCAGGACGGACCGTAGCTGGCTCTCAGATGAGGGTTCCTCAGTCGGCTGTCTTTGCGCAAGCTGCCCACGATGATGGTGACGCAGGAGAGGAAGAGCACCAGGCCTATGACGATACCGGCCACCACCAGCGGAGACACCAGGAGAGACGCCTCGCCCCCAGACTCGCGCTCGCTCCTGCAATCCGGGTACTCCCCATGGCTCTGGTTCGAGCTCACTGGCGGGGTGGAGAGAGAACCTTGTTCAATAGGTATCAACTCAACGCTTGGAATGCAATCAGGTTCCCTTAACGTACACGAAAACTCAAACACGCGGCTGGACATTGGTGGTGTAGTAGTTCACATAGCTGACGTTTATGTAGCGCTCACATTCACTCGAAGCTCCCGGTGAAATTAATGTACTTTTTGCCTTCTATATCCGTCAATGGCAGTGAACGAGTTAAAGATGCCGAATTGTCTTGAGTGCTTACAAAAACTTTCATTTGGGTGCTTTCTTGCACCTTAGTTGGTGTAGCGGTTCATATAGTGTGCTCATGTCGCAGAACCATCCGTGAACGTGCCCCAAAACATTTGTCTACATAATATGTTGAAATGCTGCAGTGCGAGCAACGTGGAATCCAAAGCTGCGTGCCAAGCGGCGTGCTGCGATGAAGGAGAAGGAGAGAGAGCGCAGTGTGGCGGGATGTCATGTTACGTAACAGCTTTATTCTCCCGCACACACTACAGACTCCTTTATTCTCCCTCCTCCTCCCTTGCCATCTTTCCGAGCCTCATCATTTCCCCCGGGGACTTACTCCACTTCAGCGTGTGACAGATAATTAGAGCTACACTTTACACACCATACACACTGCTCACACACTACACACATGTTGTATCCTTCTCAGCCGTTTAATGTCTCAATGCTGTATTTTTTTTCTCGGGCTTGTCTGTCTTCATCTTCGTCTTCCTTGCAGTGCCGTCACTCTCTCCTTGGGGAGCGGGTTCGTGCTAAATGCTAATATTTGTAGCCCTTAGTTCAACACGTGCTCATATTAATGTAGCCTGTGATGTGTAATGCATCTATATGCTGTAGGGGTTACTTTACCTACTACAATATATATATATATATATATATATATATAACAACTTTATTTATAGACAATAACACTATTTATATAGCGCATTTCACAACAGCTGGAGCTGGAACAAAGCACTTTCTATATGGCGTAATACGTATGATGGGAAAAAGAAGCTTCTAATTTGCTTCATGAACCAGCTGCTATTTTTGTGTCCTCTAGGTGGCACTGTTGGTTTATAAAGGTTTGAAAATGGCAATTTATTGTGCTTTCAGCCCAATGTTGTACAGACAGTGCCATCTAGAGGAGTACAAAAATACTACAACGGGTTCATGAAGCAGATTTGAAGCTACATTTACCCATCACTCGTAAAACCTCTTTCAATAGTTGTAAAACTTTACTTCGTTTGTGTCTGCACAATTTAGCAGAGAGGACACGAGGATGCCTCGGAGCGCTCATCTGGCGTCTCGGAGAACAACGTCTCGGGAACGCTTTGTGGCGAGAGAACATTTCCCTCATGTGGGGAATGGCTGTGAAAGCAACACGATTGCAGACAACGCGATTACCCACACTGAGATAAGACACCGGAGAGAGTCATATCACGCGCTTGGAAATTAGATCAGAATTGGAAAGTTTTATATCTGATATAAAACTAATATTATTATGAGGGGCCAAATAGCAAAACACATTACATGTTTAACACACACACATATATATATACATATATTTATATATATATAAATATATATATTTATATATATATATATACACTTGCATGACAGCTCTAGAAGTGGAAGCCTGATCGGCAGGGAGCTTTAGTGACAAGCTGTCACAGTCACTTACTCGTCTTGTTCCTTCACAACACGTCACCGAATCGCACTTGCACACTGAGGGACAAGCCTACCACTATGTTATGCAGGACAATAACAAGCTGCAGCACAGAAACGACACTGGCCGACTTGGTGGAATGAAAACCTTAGAAATAGAAAGTTGCTTTGTAAATGCATTTAAATTTGGCCATACGTTGTTTGTTTAATTGGACAGCAGAGTGCAATATGATCCGCTTGCCTAATTGATGTCAAATTTACTGTCTTAATTTGTTCTTGTCAATAAAGCACCGTTTGTATTCAATAATATTTGATATTAAGAATCTTTGGAAAAAAATAAAAGTACCAGTTATTAAGCATATTAGCATAGTGTACATATATGTAGCTCATGTGGATTTGTTTTTAAGAAAAAAATGGTACAAGGTACAGTTGTTTTAAGAGAAACTTTATGAGTATTTTTTTCCAAAAACGCTTCCAATTAATTTTTTTAATCTGAAAACGGTTTGTTTTAATATTGTTTGTTTTAGTTTTAGTTTATATATAGAATCGTGTCGTAAACTATACAATTGTCAAACAACTGACCTTCCTTCTTCTGTTGCCATCGATGTACAGGAATACCGCTATAAATACGACAAAAGATGAGAACCAAGGGTGTTTTTATTTGCTGTATTTATAATTATTTGTAGTTTTATGAATGTAAGATGTAGTTTCACTTAGTTTCCATTTTGAAAAGTTTTTATTTTATTTTAATCACATTTTTATTTAAAAATGTTTTAGTAGTATTGTTATTTTACTATAAACTAGGTTCTGGTGCTGTTCTGTTCAAAAGTGGAGAGGAATGTATTGCATGCACCACAAACGCAAAGAATTTCTCAGAAACTGTCTCTTTGTCGCTTAATATGATTTAAGTGAGTGACTGATAAGCAATATCTCTGTTTCAACCTCAGTTGATGCAGTAAATGTTTGAATTTGTCCATTAGAAATGCAGCCTCATACTTTGCATGTTCTCCTTCGCTCTCTAAGACGAAATAACATTTAATTTGATTTTTTTTTTTTTGTGTGTCTTTGAGCTTTTTGTGTTCATGGTGCTGTCGTCCGCTTAATTCAAAGTGGCTCACCTCAATGCAAAGATGTTCATCACACTACGCGCAACCAATGTAGTGGTTTATATATTTGCATCAGCTCATATAAAAGGCAAAAAATTGGTTAAGTGGTGCGGTGGTGTATACTGTGCACAACTACGCGCTATCTGAGGCTTCCCGCATTCGCCGCATGTTTTATGGACGAGCTATGACACTTTGTCATTGCGAGTTATCAGCACCTTCTCACCCATGTGAGCAGGTGAGGCCAAATCTTCCTGGCATCGCTTAAAAAAAAAAAAGAAAAGAAAAAGAAAAACAGGCAGTCTTGATATTGAGTAGCAATCAGTAATAAGTCAAATGACTTTGTTACAGTAAGGAGGTTGTCGTAGTGATCGCTTAAAAGGAAGTGTTGCCAAAGTTATCTTTTCTGATTTCTTCACTTTAAAAGTAACGTAGTTAAAGTTGCTGATGACTCGTGATGTGAAAATGAAGCTTCAAATTTGAACCGGTTGCTGTATTTTTGAGTCCTCTAGATGGCACTGTTTGTTTAAATAAAGGGTTTGAAAATGGAATTTCATTCTGCGTTCAGCCCAATGTTGTACAGACAGTTCCATCTAGAGGAGTCGAAAAATACTACAACTAGTTCATGAAGCAGATTTGAGGCTTCATTTACCCATCACTACTGATTACTTGATTCGAAAAGTAACTACATTAAATTACAAGTTCCTTTCTAGTTCCATTCAACAGAAGCCGACAACTTCATATAAAATTTGCTGCGATCCATGTGTTTTTGTTTTTTATTTTATTTTATTTTTTCCAATTTCATTGTTAATTGCTATACAATAACGAATTGTGACTTTGCAAAGTAACCATAGTTAGAAAATTGCAACACAGATGCATTTGTTGTGTTTGTGTATTAAAAAAAAATACACAGGAGGGGACCTTGAAAAAAAAATTGCATATTAAATCGCGTTTGCTAGATTGAGCAGAAAGAAACTGCAATTAGATTATTTTTCAACATTTTTCAGCCCTAAGTGCCTTCAACTTGTTCACTGCTAGCCATTTTCAAAGCAGAGTCCCCCATATTGCCAGCCGTTTTAGATCAATTTAACTCATTTTCCCAGACAGAATATTGTGTCCTAAATCCCAGTTTGAGCGATCCATAAACATCACTGCTTTCGTCGGGATTGGTCGGACGGGGTTGAATGGTCAAAAGGATTGATGGCAGATTGGCAGCACTTCTTTAAATCCGTCCACGATTGGTCGATTAAGAACTTGATCAGTGGAGAAAATTGCGTGTTATCTGTTCTATCAAGTTGTGCCAACATGCGTTGCTTGCACTTAGTGGGCCCATCTGAGACCGCCTGATGGGACTCGGAATGCGAGGTGTGATTCTTTTTTTTCTTTTCTTTTTTTTATTAGCAGTCCACTTGTGTGGTGAAGGATATCTCACCTTCCTCAGAGGGTCACAACACCTGCCTGCTTTTTCTTTCTCACTTGCTGTAAAACAGATGCTCAAGCTATTTATAGATCTTTATTAATTGAATGAGGACACTAGCAGTGGTTCTGTGGTACTACGTTCAAGCTGCAAATATCAGTTTCCCTTTCCTACGTGCAACGTAATGTACAGTTATTTGTTGAGGGCCTTCACAAAATCCCCCCTTTCTCTCTTTAAATGACATTTTCCCCACTCCATTTTGGCCTCTTTTATATGCAGCATATACTGTATCTTTATTTGTTATTCCACGCTTTGCTCGTCACGGTCCCGCTTCTCTCAGAACTGTTGTGTGGGCGATAACGAGCGTCCAGAAAGCAGCGGAGGAGATGATCAAATAGAGGAAGAAAGGGGAGGAAGAGGCCACGTTTAATCGTGTTAACGCAGCACCATAACATCTGTCTGCGTTCAACACACAAACACACATTAGCGGTCCGTACGTCAGCAGTCCTGTCAATAGCTGATCTGTCTGTTTTCACTTGACATTTACCCTCGCTTTTGCCCCCCCCCCCCCACTCCTTTTATTATTCAGCCATTCCAAGTCACCTCCTTCTATTTGTGTCTCCCTCCCCTTCCCCTTGAGAGTTCTGCCGTTCTCCCATGATGCCCTTTTAGCTCGCCAACTAGCTGGAGACAGGACATGTTGTCAGGGAGGGCAGACGGTTAGGAACATGATGTGAACATACGTAGGTTGGAGGCCAGAGAGGGAAGCGAGAAGCTCTTCTGGAGGGAAATTGAACTAAATTGTACCCAATTACTGTACTAAACGCAACATTTGTCGTGTTTGACTATTTCAATATAAGTTATTTGATTTGACACAAAAACACAAAATCTGAACCATTAAAATTTTGACCGTACTCGAACTTAAGGGTAACCCAACCATAACCTAAAATTAACCAATCTTAATCTAAACCCTAAAAAAATTCGTCCCGCAAAACCTACACCGTCAAACCTTTAAAGCGGATTCAACCCAGTCTAAACATGGCATTCTGATTAATATTGCGTTTGCGGAATATGACTTAAGAAGCAAAGCCCACCCGTTTTCAAGCCATCTCCGTGGGCAGCCATTTAGTCACTTCTGGCGACTAAAAATGACATCACAAGTTACTCAGGGCTCAGGCAACGACCAATCATGGCTCAGCTGTTTTCTGAGCCCTGAGCAGCTGTGATGTCATTTTCAGTCGACAAAAGTGACAAGATGGCCGCTTCCACAGATGGCAAAAGAAATGGGTGGATTTTACTATTGATCTCATATTGTAATTCAAAATTCAATGCACTCATATCTTTGGACTCAAAACTGATTTTCAGATTCAAAAATTAGAATTTATTTATTTATTTATTTTTTAATGAATTGGCCGATTTATCAGTTATCACGATTTTATTTTTGCCAAACATTTCAATCAGACTTGGCCTAAAAAAATAATTTTCCCTGTCCTTGTTTCACCCGCAGTGTCAGTGCCTGTCTTGACCACCTGCAGTGCTCTTTAATTGTCGGGGGGGGGTCAGCGAGTGAGGCGGAACAGCCTTGCTATTCCGAAACCTCCCCACATACAC
The DNA here is from genome assembly GCF_059441095.1 of Idiotropiscis lumnitzeri. Lineage (NCBI taxonomy): Eukaryota > Metazoa > Chordata > Actinopteri > Syngnathiformes > Syngnathidae > Idiotropiscis > Idiotropiscis lumnitzeri. The sequence continues at coordinate 7,095,379 of NC_142399.1, forward strand.
ACACATATGCACACGGCTCATATCCATTTAGATAGATGCAGGCCAGCCAACCGTATATATCCAGACATTCGAATGGCCGTATCAAGCTTAAAAAAAACGCCGTTAAAAGCGTTTTTTTTTTTTCACGGCCATTTCCATAAAGCACTGCGATGCGGTGATTGATAGCTGGCTAGAGGCGAGGCGAGGCGAGGCGTGGCGGCACGGCGCTGATGGATAAATGATGTGTGCAGCCAGGGGGAACACACGCAGATTCCATTTCAGATGTGCCCGATTCGCAGCGGCGCACCCCCGCAACCGGCGTATGTAGATTGGCTGGAGCCTTTATCTTCTTGCCACTGATAGCACACACATGTGTGTATCAACACACACTCCCACTCACTGGTATTTTGCTTCATATTTAATGCAATGTGTACAAGTCGACAGTTGTCTTTTCAAGATAAAGAACCATACTGGCGAAATTTGAGGCAAAAAAAAATGATTTGTTTAATAAAAAAAAAAACATTTGTGAACGTCTTTGTTCATTAGATATTATGACAGGCACAACAACTGAATCGATTGCAGAACGTACAATAAAAGATAGCAATGGGACAAGATTTCTCAATTTGTCTTACACAGCACCAATAATTTTGATAATCAGAATGTAATGAAGTAGCCAGTAGAAAATGTGGCCATAAATGCTTTCAAATGAAATTCAAACAATATTACTTTATTAATATTTCTCAGCATACGCATTTCAGCCTCGTGTGGAACCCTTTCTCCGATTGGCTGACAAGCTTTTAGTTAAAAATATCCACCAGTAAGGTGACAGGGGCCAAATTCCGACATCAAAGTTAATATGCTGTGCCTTGAACGCAACTTCAATAGCACAAATGGGAGGTGAAATGTGAGCGGTGCAGTGAAGGAAGTAATTGGTTGTCATGTACTTCAGTAATCAATTACTTTTGGTAAATTTATTTGTTAAGAGCTGTTTAAAGTGCTCATTTCATTTATTTTTAGAACATTCCACAAGATAGCAAGCCTTTGTCACATTGCTAACGAGAACAGAATAAGTCATTGCTTCCCGTGATTGTCTCTGCATTGTCTTTAATTCAAATTCAAATTGATTTTGCGCTGAACTAATACATTTGACATTATTGTTTGACGGTGTGACGTTTTCTCACGTTAAATGGCTGCCTTGTAGGGCTGAATAACCATTTTGTTCAAATCGACATTGCAGCACCGTGATATCCATTTCAGGGTTTATAGATTTATAGTACATCTACACCAAGGTGTGTAGTAAATTCACAAGTCTAATATAAGCAGCTAAAGAAATGGTCTTTCATATTAATGTATTGTTCATTTGCCTTTATTTGAGCAGAAGCCTTCCCTATAAGACCCAAACATGTATTTAGAATAAATATGATTTTGTTGATTGTAGGACAGATTATTGCTTGTTTTGGGTTAACTCGTTCATCGCTGAAAAGGTTGGGAAACCCTTACCCAAATGCTACCGCTCACCCTGCCTATCCCCCTCTTCAAAAAAATGTAAAAGTAATCTTCGTTAGGCCGTGATGTTGATGCATTGACATCGGCATTTAATTCTGTAAAGTCGCGAAAACACGTTGCTCTTTCACCACACAGCTGCGGCGCGCAAAATGTCAACTTCCGTGTCTTATCTCCACCCAGCAAGCCATCCCTGAGCTTTTTATCCATCTCTTGGCTTGGCTCCCTTTGGGGAAGCACGCCCCAGGTGCTGGCAGGGGCAGGGGGGGGGGTGTGTTGAGTGGGAAGAGGGGGTCCGCATAAAGAGTTAGCCAGGGATGTGAATAATAGATCAGAGAAAAAAAGGGAAGATGCATGAGGTCGTGAGCAAAAGAAGAGAAAGCGATTTAAAGGGCACGAAGGAAGGGTGGGACGTGTCCGTCCGTCTGTCCCCCCCGGTGTCTCCCCGACGCCTCCGCCGTGGTCAGGACGTGTTGCATAAGCGCGGGATTCATCTTTTATTGAGGTGCCTATAAATATTGTCTGCTGTTCTCTTGGGTTTAAAAGCTCAACCTCTGATCCGGTTCTAAATAAAGGGACAAGATAGCCACTAAACAAGCCACTTTTACTCTTTTGTCTCCTTGGAAAGAAATATTGCTGCTCGTGGTAATCCAGTCTTTGATCACGAAAAGAGACGTGGAGTTAACACCCGCCGATTTACGAATTACCGTATATATCTGCACAGTGGTAATAAATAGTAATAATACTAATAATAATACTCACAGGCATAAATTCTTTAACCTTAGCAAAAAAAATTATAATATATATAATATATATATATAATAATATTACAACTGTTTACTTGGTTGTGAAACACTTCTTCGTGTCTCCTTGTCTGCGTTATACCACCCCCCTGGTGGCCACTTTCATTTTTGTATGGCTGGATAAAGTTCTATTAAATCAAATTTATTCATTACAATATTAGAAAGTGCTATTTTTTTTAATAAAATACATTTCAAACATTTTTGTTGTTTTTTGGGGGAGGGTGGCACGGATGGATGTATTTATTTCAATAGGGAAAGACGATTAACTTAGAGTGTGATCATGGAATGAATTACAACTTCTGGCTCAAGGCACCACTGTTTACTTAACATATACTTATATACATGGAATTTTATGTTTACATTTTTATTCAAAATACAAAAAATGTCAACAAACAAAGAAAACATGTATTGCATTTAATTGAAAAATGAATTTACTCCATTTTAGAATAATGTCACATAACAAAATGTAAACGTGTGAAGTCAGTGTTGTCAACATTGTGACTTTTCAAAACCCTCTCGCACTTTCTCCAATAGCGATTAGCCACAAATCTCGGGACTTTTTGTGGTAATTGGGGACTTCTGGAGACTATCTGACAGGAAATGTTCGTGCCTCTACGTCCAGACTACAAATGAATTTTTGTTTGCATGAAACCACTGTGACGAATTTAACTGTCCCCCGCCCTTAAAGCAAGTTTTCCATGAAATGTTAATATGATTATGGAATTGGTGGTTTATTTTATAGCGTGCACTACTTGGTTGCAACCAGCGAAGGTGCTGTCGAGTCATCGTCTCAAGACGCTAGCTCGGGAACACTAGTTGAAAAACATTCTGAGAAAAATAATATGAATAAAATAATTTTAGGTGATCTCTAAGAATTCTCTTGACTATGTGTAATTGATTTCATATCTTGAAGCACTTGATACAAAATGGAGGTCGCGACTACAATGCATCTTAAGTTAGAGTCTCTATGGAAAGGAACAACATGACATCATCATCATCATCTGTGACCCTTAAACCTCGGGAAGCCTTTTTCGCTTATTAACTACACTGGAGAGTTTGAGTATTCCGGGGAAATATTTTACACAGATAATAAATCATCAATTTTCGACCGCAAAGTATGTGAATGACATGGGTAGAATTTCCGTCTGAACAGAGCTGGGAAATCAATTTAAATGGTGAAAAGGGTAGAACTCGTCATGTGAAATACCAGTCTTATGGCCTATTTGTGAATAACTAAACTTTCTGTGTTGAGATAAATATGAAGCAGGCTGTAAGAAACAACACGAAAGCTGTAAATGTCTAACTTTTTAAAAGCAACAACATGAAAGCAAAATTGCTAAATTTTACTCAGAATTTTGCTACTGCAAATAATAATAATAGTATTAATACTAATAGATTTGTTATAAAATAAATTATATTTTAAATAAATATAAAACGTGAATTATTTTTTTCTCTCTAAAAATACAGGAAAATTTAATATTTATCAGCGTTCACATTTTTAATAATACATTAATATGTAAAAAATATACAATATGTTTAAATAAAAAGCATTGTATTACTTCAATTATAAAGGTTTATATGTGAATTCTTTATTATTTAAGTACTAATACGAGTAGGATAGTAATGACGTTAAAAAATACAGTTAACCCGGTTCAAGTGATTGATTTTATTACAATTTAAGCTGTAAATAAATGAATTCAAATGCTAAAAAAGTTTAAAACAATTATGAAAAAGAAAAACGAAACAATTCCAAATGTAACATTTCAACGCCATCAATATTTAAAATACTATAAGTTGGTGACCCATTGAAATGTACTTTATAAACATTTAAGTTCTAATTTTCATGATATACCTCATCTAAATTATTCACTTCTTAACTTACCTTAGCATTCATTTGCATACTATGTATTTTGCTCATTATTACAGAATTACCTCACCCATAAAGTCTCCCCCACTAACAATCATACTTTGACTAATCGTGACTGTGAACGAGCCCATTTTCCTTATTTGATGCCTGACTTCAACATGTAAACATTTCATTTCCGGCAACATGCAACTAACGTCATTGCTATGACAAATGATTGCATTGAAATCACATCAGCTTTGCTTACCTGAGCAGATCAATTTCATCAGCATGAACTCGTGTTCACAGTGTTTCCTCCCAGCACATCTCAACAGGCAGGAAGCCAACTTCAACTGCTCGCCGACACAAGCTGATGCTGCTAGTGCTCCTATTGCCGCGAACGCCGCTGCCCAGGGAGGATGGAAGGAGGGAGCGATTGGGGGCAGTCAAAGGAAAGACAGAGAGAGAGAGGGTGAAACAAAACATTAAAAGAAACAAGGAGATGGACAAACATGACGGCTGGAAGTGAAGGAGTGAAAAAGGCGTGCGGCATTCCAGCCTGCTGTTTATAAAGCCTCAGGCACTGTGTGTGAGTTGGGGTGCGAGTGTGTGTGCGTGGGGGTGTGTGTGTTTGTCTTTGCATGCTAGTGGCTTTAAATGTGGGAATTGCAGAGCAGCTCACAATACTCTGCGGCGATTTCATGATAAAATAAACACTCGTGCCTTGAGAGACTATCGTAAATCATCCTTCCCTGTTCAAATGAATGGAAGTGAGATTAATCCGTTCCGGTTTCCACCCACAACAATTAAAACAATTTTTTTTTTTAAAACAAGGAAAATAGCACTCAATAATGTGTTTGACAAACGAGCAGTAATGATATAATTGAATAGAATGCTGAGAATTAAACAGTTGGTGCATCATGAACTTACACTGTAGTGTGCCTGTTGGCCATCAGGTGGCAGTATTGGTTATACACTATATGTCGTAACTCAGGGATGGGCAAACTTTTTGATTGGCGGGCCACAATGGGTTCTAAAATTTGACAGAGGGGCCAGGAGCAGATGGATGGAGTGTTTTGGTAACCTCACCTCATCGGTGAAAAAAAATACATTTAATTATAAATGAAAGTGAAAAAAAAAAAAATCCAAGTCCTTCAAATGTCTTGTTCATATTGTTGATTTTGCCTCCCTTGCCAACTGCATCTTGGAATATTTCGGACGGGTTCCTTGAATTTACACAATGCTGTGGTTCTGTTCCACTAACGGAGGTTTGTCTGTCGTGTTTTTTCCGAATATAGCAATCAGTAAGAAGAAGTGAAGATTGTTGAACTTGCAGGTTGTGCATTGGTTATTTTACAAATGCTAGACAAAAGTATTGGGACATGTTCCACCTCCCAGGAAGGCCTAAAAAGGAGCAAGGACTTCACTCCATTCTATTTAGCAAAAAGAAATTAGTCAAACACGTCATGCTGGGAAAAACACTGGAAGTCAGGCGTTTTGCTTTGAATTTGACATTTTAGGGTCATTTTGACCATTTCCACTGCTCCTTTAAAAGCAAATTCCTCCAATTGGAATATTTTTCATAATCAGCCCATGAAGCCAGTTTGGCTCTGTAACACCAAATTAAATAGGCATGAAGTCTCAAAAACCAATGGACAGAAAAGACACAGCAAGTTGGCCATTTTCCTTTGAAATGATTGTTTTGAAATGTTTTAGGAAGTCCCCGGGGGTCCTTTCTAAGATGAACTTCTCCGACTGGAAAAATTTTTTCATTCAGCCCTCAGCACTGAATTTGGTCAGTTTGTCAATCATGAATAGACCCACAAAAAAGTCGCGAGAAGCCTTTTTTTGTAGCAAGATAGCAAGCCGCCCCCCCACCCGCCTTTTAGTTTGTCTTGCCATGTACTGCAGTTGGAATATTTTAAAAAGACAGCCACTAAAGCCAGTTACATTCAGAAACATGAAATTTAGTAGGCATGTCGATCATGAGTAGACCCACCAAGAAGCCATGCCCGAAAAGTCACCGAAAGTCTACCATTTTGCATTTCCCGCAGCCATTTCAGTGTTGACGCTTCTCTTGTTTGCACCGACATGTTCATCATCATCCCCCCCCCCCCCATTTCAGCTCCACACTCAATCCCATCCCAGTGATGAGATGAGACGTCATGTTGTGGTCGCTCTTGCTCAGGAAGTGCTGTCCATGCGTCCCGTTCGGTCGTCACAGTGTGCACAGGTGCATTTTGTGGAAGAGCGAGCGACAGCGAGAGCGAGACGTGCATTCTGCTTCCTTATTACATAACCGTCCCAGCTAACACTGACAGATATTACAGACAACACACTCTGGCAGCTACACCCAAATCAGTGTGTGTGCATGTGTGTGTGTGTATACGCGTGTGAGCTCATGCGTGCTTGTGTGTGTGATTTTCAAGTTTAACAATGCAAATAATATTTGTGTTGCTCCACAAAGCTCAAATCGGCCAGGGATTACAGTCCCTAAAATTCTGATAGAGCAACAACCCTATTTATAATGATATTATATAACGCTTAGTGCAGATTGTATGGTCCACTTTGAGAGAGACTTTTCTTTGTTGGGGCGAGAACCATATTGATTCTGAGGCGGGGGGGTCCAATCGTGACGTTTTTATTGTCGTTGATATCACTGGTCGTCAATAGCAAATATTAATCAGAGATTGCTGCTGGATGTGTCCCTAAAAACACTGATTTAAAAAAAAATACGATTAATTATTATATATAAATATATATAAAATATTACGTGCACGATAGCGGCCCTCGAGGACCGGCGTTTGACACCTGTGATCTAAACGAACCGGCATTGGGAAATCAGACCCAACTCGCCTGTTGACTAAATGGGCTGCTTTCGATTATAAATGACGGCAAAGTGAAAACAAACTGATTGTTTTTGGGTTTTTTTTTTCTTTGCATGGTTCGCAATTTGTTTTCTTTTCAACAGTTCTCTACCTAAATGTGTTGCGATCGCTTCTTCTCACATTTTATAGCTACTAGCTGTGAATAAATATAAAAGCCACATTTGATACCCGCCGGCTCATTTTCATTGGCTTTGTGACAAAGAGCGAGCGAGCGAGTCAACTCTTTGGGATTTGACATTTCCAGTTGGAACAGCACGAAGGCCACTTAGTAAAACAGATTCCATTTGGCGATGGGGGGGGGGAAGCCCACGCTCATACCGACAATGCGAATCGGCTTTAAAAGCGCCGCTGATATTCCCACGAAAGCGTCCGGCAGCGTTCCTGCCAGGTCCGCAAACGTCAGTGTACTTTGCTGCTCCAACAAGAGAGTTAGAGAGTTTACAAAGTGTGTGGGAGGAAGAGGAGAGCAGCTGCCTGAGCCAAAAATCACTACAGCACGCCTACGATACGCCACTGAGTGTGTTTGCGTATGCGAGTGTGTGTGCTGTAGATGCGTATGCGTTTAGTTTGCCCTCATTTCAACTTTGGATATTTTTTATATTTTTGGACTTTCAATGCAATACCGTCGTAGAACTTTATTCATACAGCGCATTTCACAACAGGTGAAGCTGCCACAAAGCGCCTTCCATATGGTGTCATATAAATTAACGGGAAATTAGAACACAAACTAAGAAACAGCAACAGTCTCATGTTGAGTCGAAAGCTAAAGAATAAAAAAATGTCTTCAGATTAGTTTTAAACGTGGACTGCGAGGAGGCTTGCCTAACATTCAATGGGAGGTCATTCCATAGGGAAGGACCGGCAACAGAAAAGGCACGCTTAGTCCAGTTTGGGTGCGAGCGTCTGAGTGTGAGTTGTAGCCAAAAGCAGCTCCTTGTGAGTGTTCTCATTTTGCATTTACAGGTATGATCTCTTTTCTTCCCAAAACCTCTATGTACAAAGAAATTCTTCACACCATTTTCCAAATGACCGTTTTCAAAATCTTCCTACCACATGTGGGACAATGTATGATTGTCCGATTATTTATTTATTTTTGTTGTTGTTGTTGTTGTCATGATTCCTAAATCTACGTTTGGTGCAAACTTTCCTTTTCTTAAACTAAAACTGGGGCAGAACACGGCAGAGGGAATTATGAAGAATACAAAATAGCAGTCAGTGTTGCTGCTCCTAAGCAAAAACAAACAAGCCAGGAAAAGACTACTGGAACGGCTGAACTATATTAGCAGTTAATCTGCGGCATTTCAAAGGCTGCCAGGAATGCTGACTCCTATTTAACAAAAACGTGAACGTGATTGGCTAACGCTGAACACAGCTTCATCCCAGGTAGCAGGGTGTGTACACTTTTCCAACTATTATTTCTGTATTTTATTTTTATGCCGCCCCACTGGAAAATATATGGGTTTTTTTTTTTAATCAACTGAGTTGGACAGGTTAAAGGTCACATTAATGGTCGAAAAGGTTTTGAAGTTTTTACTCGGTCTCATTTTTATGTCATAAAAACCTGCCATCTGAAGAGGGGTGTGTAGACTTTTGATGGATGCTTTACCGCTCGTTCCTCCAAAATACATCCCTTAAAAAAATAAAATAAAACATCCCTTTCTAAATATTAGCGTGTTGCTCATACAAACACGCTAAGTTACATTGTACACACTCATTTACTTATGCGCTACATTATCAATGTGGCACTTGTGATTCACGTGATAAAACTCTGATGACATCACGTGACGAATGTGACATTGACACACACACACACGCGCATAACACACACACACACACACACACACACACAGCATAGAACCGCACTTACCTGCAGCAACGTAGACATCAGGATGCCCGCTCATCAGCTTTTGCGTGCGTGTGCGTCTGGTCACATCAACATGGACGCCACGTGAGGCTGGTTCCCACCTCCCGGGACGTAGCCCACCTCCTCAGAATAGCCTCCTTGGCGGTCAAACTCACTCCTCTGCTTTTGTTCCTTCGTTCTTTGTCTTTTTCACAACGAGCACGGTGCTCATCCCCGCCGTCCTCTTCGTCCTTCTTCTTCTTGTTCTTCTTCTTGCCGTGTCCTTCCCTGCAGGATAGTCCACTTCAGCATCATCAGCATCCCGGTAGCATCCTCCTCTTCACCCTCCTCCTCCTCCTTCTCTTCCTCATCTTCGTGTAGTGCAGCGGCGCCCTCCAGTGGTGGCAGTTTGAACGCCAGCTTTTTGCAGGTCACAAAGTGTGAGAGAACCTTAAATAAATAAATAGTGCGTTTGTATTTTTTTTTTATTAATTTGGCAACAGTATATTTCAAAGGGCTAATGATATATTTTTTTAATCGTTTTTAAAAAATAATTAAAAAAATATTTGCAGCATAAATTTTAGCTGTTAATGTAGTGTGTGGAATTTAAATGAAAACGTTATTTCGTGAATGATTTAATTGTTTATTTCAAACGTGTGTTCGTAAAAAGAAAATAGCTACACTTTGACATTTCCAGTTTTGGGAACACCGGGGGATGGATTTTCAAGTGTCCAAGTTAGTATCATAAGGCCTTCAAGTCATATAGTACTCTATTGTGTGTGTGTGCATGCACACACTAAAGTTGACCTCGATTTCCAGTCAAGGTGCGAGGCGCCCAAAAGCCCAGTGGAATGTCATAAGGTACTGCAAAGGTGTGTCTTTTCATACACATCCTCCAGTCCTTAACCTTTCTCGACATTTCCCCCTCCATCCTGCACCAGCCTAACGCTGTCTAATGCTATTTCTGCTCGAAGATTTCTCCCAATTTTCTTTCTTTTCTTGCTGAGCCGGAGATGAAGAGAAGCGTATTCTGTATTTTTGTCCTGGTGATCTGGTTGCACAGCTGCCAGGGCGATCCCCCGGCGCCGCATCTGATCTTCATCATGGCCGACGACCAGGGCTATGGCGACGTCGGGTACCACGGCTCGGACATCCGCACGCCCGTGTTGGATCAGCTGGCAGCAGAGGGGGTGAAACTGGAAAATTATTATGTTCAACCCATCTGCTCGCCCTCTCGTAGTCAACTCATGACAGGACGGTCAGTAACTCAACATTTATTGCATAAATGTATGACGATGCCATAGTGCTGTGCCACCTCGATTTACAAGTGACCTAAAAGTGACCTTAAAGATAAGAGCGATCAGATGGAAACAAAAAAAAAATGTTTTAATTTGCAAGGGAAAATATGAGTTGTCTTGTTTCAAATTGTTTATTGGCAATATTTCAAAGTAAGCATAAAACAAATAGAATTATTAATTACCATAAGTCTGCCTTATCATCTCAGCTAGCTTAATGCTAATACACGTTATAAAATGCCATAGACTTGCTAACAAAACTAGCATCTATGTTGCGGTTGTTATAACACTGTTGTATGTATATGAACTGAACTGTTTTATTTTGAAATTATTATGTATATTAACATACATTATATATTAATTTATATTATATATTCAAAATATATATTTAGGAACAATTTTATATTCTTTAAAATGTTATTTTTACATATTTTATGTAAAAGTGAAAAAGAAGAAATATTCTCTAACCCTTCTGTGAAATCTAACTTTTTTTTTCTCACTGTTCTTGTCAGCTACCAAATTCACACCGGCCTGCAGCATTCTATAATCCGTCCACGTCAACCCCTCTGCCTCCCCCCGGACGTCCCCACCCTGCCCGAGCGGCTGTCCGAGGCCGGTTACGCCACACACATGGTGGGGAAATGGCATCTGGGCTTCTGCAGGCCCGGCTGCTCGCCCACAGGACGAGGCTTCCGCAGCTTCCTGGGCACGCTCACCGGTAGCGGAGACCACTTCTCCTATCAGAGCTGCGATAATGCCGAAGCGTGTGGATTTGACCTGCATGACGGAGACACGCCGGCGTGGGACATGGCGGGAAATTACTCCACTCTGCTTTACATTGATAGGTGAGGGACGCAGTTTTTATTAGATGCATTTTAGTAGATACGGTACACCTGTAAAAAGGTGGGGGGGGGGGTAGAGGGAGTAGTACTGGATTACAAAATAAATTTCTAATTTGAAGTCGAATATATACTGAATTTGAACAAAAACCCCAAAAATATATATTTATGAAATTGTATTTTTATTTATTTATTTTATTTATTATATTATTCATTAAATTATTAAAAATCTCTGCACTATTTTATATACTATTTTATGTTAATATTTTATTGTATTTTTTCAAACAACACAAAAATCCCGGGTGTTCAGGAAATTTTATTTTCACAGGACCTTTCCAACCAGCTTTGTGTTCAACTAAACACAGCTAGAGTTTAAACTGAGGAGCAAAATTGTTCAGTAAACTGAAACAAGATCATCAGTGTAGCTGGATGCCTTTTGTGGTGTCATGTGAAATATGTGCCGTGGTATGGAAACACTTGCGGATGCATCCCTCCTCACGTTCGAACATGTCTCCTCTTCCCGACAGAGTGAAGCAGATCCTGAGAACTCACGACTCTGGGACTCCCCTCTTCCTCTACCTTTCCCTCCAGGCCGCCCACACACCCCTGCAGGCACCTGACCACTTCCTGGACTTGTACTCGTCCCAGGACAATCGCGTCCGGCGTCACTACGCGGCTATGCTCAGCTGCCTGGACCACGGCATCGGTCAAGTAGTCGACCAGCTGAAGGCGAGCGGTCTTTATGACAACTCTGTTGTGATCTACTCGTCAGATAACGGAGGGCAGCCTCTGTCCGGAGGAAGCAACTGGCCGCTTCGGGGCGGCAAAGGGACGTACTGGGAGGGCGGCATCCGGGCAGTGGGTTTTGTTCACAGTCCCCTTCTGAAGACCCGAGGCGTGGTCAGCAAAGCGCTTATCCACGTCTCCGATTGGTACCCCACTTTGTTGTCCCTTGCTGGTGCCCTGCAGTCCCAGCAGGGTCTGGACGGTCATGATGTTTGGGGCGCCATCAGCGAGGGGCTCCCCTCCCCTCGCACGGAAATCCTCTTCAACATCGATCCGGTCTCCAGAAAACCCGGGGAGCCCTACGACAAGGCGTTGGTGCTCAACGGCTTCGGGATCTGGGACACAGCGGTGAGGGCGGCGATCCGCGCCGGGGATTGGAAACTTCTAACGGGAAACGTGGGCGACGGCGACTGGACGCCGCCGCAGGCCTTCACTGACGGTCCGGAGCGCTGGCGGGGGCTGGAGAAGCGACGCAACGAGGTGGGCAAGTCGGTATGGCTGTTCAACATCTCTTCCGACCCTTACGAGAGGTGCGACATGGCCCGAGCTCGGCCGGAGATCGTCAAGCATCTCCTGACCAGGTTGGCGGAGTACAACCGCACCGCAGTGGTCCCGAGAAACCCGCCCGACGACCCCATGGCAGACCCCGAGCTGCATGGTGGGGTGTGGGGACCCTGGCTGGGACTGGAGGGTCAAGAGGGACAAAATGGAGACCGGGCTGGCAGGAAAAGCAGGGGGGCAAGGGTGAAGCAATGCAAGATGTGCAAATTAAGAGCACTTTTTAAAAAGGTGAGGTCACGTCTGCAGAAGAACGCCGTGTTCTTCTGATGACGTCCATTTGTTCTGCTACAGCCAGAGACTTTGAAGGCGACTGCAAGAGGTCTGACCAAAATCTATTTCGTCTTTTTATGGCCTTCGGATCGGAGCTACAACCAGAAAACAAAGCCCCGTCACATCAATACATTTTTGTGGCGTCATCAGCGATCCCGCACATTAGACAGCTACAGCATAAGATGCCTCCCGTCTGGCTCGTTTATGAATATTCAGCTGTCCTCATTAGCCATTTCTGGTCAACTCCCTCACACTCCCCCCGTCTCCCACCCACCATCAGTCCCTCAGCGACCCTCTCTGCCGTTCCCCTCCGTCTACTCGGCCTACTCACTTTTGCGCACAGATCCACGAGGCACACTTTAATAATCGAGCTATGTACTGTATGTCTCATATCCGCATTTGCAAACACTCTAATAAATTTACCGTACCCTTCTTTTACCTCCTCACCCATTTGATTGGAAGGACCATTTTGTCCCCGCCGTATGTGGTACAAGTAGTATGTCGTATATATGCTTATAAACAGTACTTAAAACCACTTTTTAACCATGAAAATGTTTATTTGACACAAGTAGATTTTTTTTTTCTTCCCAATATGTTGGGCTTTAAATGTTGTATTTCAGTACACAGACTCTATTAAATGACTAAAAAAATAATTAAATAAATAAAATGAAAAAGAAAACTATATATATATATATATATATATATATATATATATATATATATATATATATATATATATATAATTTATTTATTTATTTATGATTATAATAAAAAATAAAATGAAATATATATATATATATATTTTTTTTTTAATCATTTAATAGTCTGTGTACTGAAATACAACATTTAAAGCCCAACATATTTTTACAATACTTTGAAAACTATTACTTACTATACTCTTCAGTATGGGTGGTAGTAGTTGTACTTGTCGTATAAGTTAAAATAATGTTAAATATTACAATGATTCTAACTCACCAGAGCTTGTTAATTGCCTGTTTCGAAGGACAAAAAAAGACATTGCTGGCTGAGACTTTCGAGTCGGATGCCCACACGAGTCTCTTTCAGTCTACTGAGGATGGCCTGCGGGGGAAAAAAAAAAGCACCGTCACATGCTGTAAATCACCAAGGAGGTGTCACACAAACGCATGCCCACCCACCCAGTCGCACGCACAACACACACACACGCACACACACATACACACGCAAGCTGGAGACACAATGCATCCAGTACGTGGGAGGGAGCTGTCGTATCCATTGTTGGCTGATGCTTATTTAAACTTAAGCGGGCCTTCTCTTTCTGATGCTCATGTGGTCAAACGAGCCACATTTGCATCCATCAATTTTCAGGAGAGTGGCTGAAAGTTTTATGGATTTTTTATTTTATTTTATCTTGGTTATTGATTGGTTACTTCTTCTGGATGCTTGTTCTTTTACAGAAATTGTTTTCCCAAACATCCATCAACCTATGAATATTTCATGAAAGATGAGAAATAACATTCACTTCTGCTCATCGGCAGATTCACTGGCACCCAAGCTAGCACACGGCTCACCTTCTGAGTCTTCTATCAATCTCTGAACGTCACTTTCTGGATGTTGGCCCAGCGTTGCGCTGATGAATAGGTAAAAGTGCTGATCCTCGATTTCGAGCAGATCACAATTATTTATCTTTATGAAAGGCAAGGCAAGACAGCTTTATTTGTATCGCACATGTCATCCACAAGGCAACTCAATGTGCTTCACAGAAACAAAGACAACTGGAAGTATTTTACAAACACATCTAACAACAGATATATCAATATAATAACAGAAGAATTTCAAATATTTTTTTTAAAAAGTAAATGGAATAAATGTAGGTTTAGAAAATTACTAAAAAAAAAATTGTTCTATGAAACAGATTTTTTTTTTTTAAATGTAATCAATGATATAGGGCGAACCTGGAATTAAAAAAGCATTTATACTTGGGGCCTAATTTCTGTTTGTAGCTTATTCCATTTGTGTGCTGCATAACGGCTAAATGCCGCTTCACCATGTTTACTTTGAATTTGGGGTTGGACCAATTGACCCAGACATCAACGTTATTGGGGTTCAAAAATTTAATTTGGAGTGGTTTTCTATTGCCACAGAGATAGATAGAAAGATCTTACGTCTTTTAAAGATATTCATGGAAAATTCGACAGATATTGACGCTCATTATATAACACCGCCAAAATACCCAACCAAGTGGCACAAAATATCCCCGCAAGGCGTTAAGAGTTTCAACTGAGTTGCACAGTTATCACAGAAAGCTGTTTCTTCTATTTCAACCCTCTCTTGCAGCTTCACTGACGACAAATCTGAGGACACATCAAACGGAGCTTTGGCTTTTTTTTTTTTGCGTTGTCAGCGGTCAGCCAAAGAAAAGAGGAAAAGTGTCTCAACGACGGGCGGCCGCGAGGCAAGCTGCAAACATTCTTGCTGAGTGACTCATTCCCCTTTGGCCTCGGCAACACTGCTCTTACTGTTACCCTGTGTCATCAGCGCCAGTAAGTTCAGCGCAACGAGACGTTCGCAATCGACTAAAGTGGACCGCAGACCTGCGATGAGGTGGACGTTGATGACGATTTGATTTTGTAGACAAGTTGTGGTGAACCAAAACCTTTGCGCAGTTTTGCGTATTTCCCTCATGTCATGCAAACCGCCCCAAAAAATAACAACAAAAGGGCGGGCAGCGGGAGGAAGGAATGTTATCTGTAAACTTACCGACTCTCTTGGTTATCTGCAGTCACATGATTTTGAATGTGTTTTTTTTTTTCAACGCTTTGCTGAGTGTGCGCACGTGCGTGTCGTCCTGTGACTTGTGAGTGACCTCATCCCACCCTGCAGACAGATGATCTATATGTGGAAACAAAGTCAGCGTTGGTGGTTGGACGTGCACGGAAGAACTGATTATTTTATTCCGGTTTATGGGGTTGTACAGAACATTACAACTGCACTGTGAAATTTCGTTGTTGAAGAAGTGAAAATGAAATATAGTGGAAAACTCTTGCACTGGAAAGAGTTTCCAGGAAAGAAAATTCCACAGACATGCTCTCACAACTATCTCCATTCTGGCCGTCTTACTTGGGTTGAAGTTGTGTTTCAGGTATGGCGGGATCACACTCCTTAAGCCTCCCTAGGAAAGGAGTCTACATCCTGATGAGGTTCGTTCCTAAGCACTCAGAGAAGAATGTCCAAATGTCAGGCAAAACCTCCAAAACGATATTGCAACCCAGGAGAAGCACGATTGTTTTTATCCCGGTCGTGGCAGATCAGATGTGTTCCAGCTGAAGTGGGGCATCACACTTCTGAACCTCCCCGGAAAGGCAGCTCACATCCTGGTGAAAGTCTGTCCCTGAGAGCTTGGAGCGATTCTGTGGTTTTCATCCCAGTCATGGAACTAGTACTTCGAGATTTGTTCCAGCTCGAGAGATGGATCACACTCTTCAATGGACAATGGGAAAGTCGCCTACATCACAAGAATCCACGTGTTAGGCATGCCTTGAAAATGACATAGCAGCCCAGGAGGGGCACTATGGATTTCGTCCCAGTTGTGGTGCCTCTAGAGCAGGCGTGGGCAAACCACGGCCCGGGGGCCGCATGTGGCCCGTTAAAAGTTTTAATTCGGCCCGCTGAACTTGATAAAAATTAAATGAATAATCCTTGTTAATGTTTTGTTTTTTAAATACTGTGGTTTTTCTAAGGAAATGGTGTGAAGAGTAAAGCGTAAAAAGAGGCAGATAGGCACAAGTGGTCACAGCGAGTGAGGCCGGGCTTGTTTAGCGTGTCACAGCCTTCAGGGTGACACTAATGTGCTGCGACACAACAGCGACCGGGCGTTTCTCGTAAACCAAGCCGAGACATAAATTAGCACAACGTCTCTGTCATTATGAGGTTATTGCCACATTTGGGAGTGTTATAAGCTAGTTCTAGTGCTAATGTACTGTACTTCTCAGCAGTGTACTCTATAGAAGGCCTTAAACTATCCCAATTTTCAGTTTGATCTTGATGATGATTTTCATGGCTGTATTTACCATAAACTGTTAGTTGTGATTACGGTATGTCCTTTAAGGTGCTTGCGGTATGCAGATATTTGATATTTGAGTAAACTGAAAGCATCCCACATTATTCTTGTCTCCGTTTCAGTGCAGCAAAACATTAAAATATTGCGGCATTCATCTCAGCTCGTTCAAAGGAAGACTCCGTTGCTATTAGCTGGTCTCTAGTCAGATTTGTGTGTTTTAATAGGAGAGAAGCAAGGCACAAACTGACCCTAGAGCTGCCGTTCATATTAAAACCATTGAATTACACTACTACGTGGATAGAGGAGCTCAGTGAGTGAGGTCATACTCTGACTATTATTTAGTGTCTCCAAGCAGAGACGCTGGAGAGGACATGCTTATTTTGAACGTACAGTTTCGTTTTTAGTATGTAAAAGATTCGTTGAAGTATATATATATATATATATATATATATACATATATATACATATATATACATATATATATATATACATATATATATATATATATATATATATATATATATATATATATATATATGGAGGGAGAGAGAGAGAGAGATACTGTGTGTTTGTGCGTGCGTGTATTGTGTGTGTATTGTAGAAATTGGCCAAGCAACTTTAGTAATAATACCGCTTACACAAAATGTAAAACACCATTGATGGACTAATAACTAGGCTTGATAGGTGTGGAGTGATAACCCTTTCAGCAAAGACATTTTCACACAAAGTACGGAGCAACACACGTAGAAGGGCAAGATCATGTTGAGAGTAGTGGTGACTCTCCTTCATTTGTCAGTAAAAAGAATGTATATTATTGCACCTGGTGATAGTCATTTAATTTAATTGTTAGTCTAATATTTTTTTATTGACAAAATATAAACAACAGTCAGATAGTCCAATTAACATAGTCTGTATACATATACGACAAAAATACATTAATATAAATAACATTTCAATTTTAATAATAATTAAAACTAATAAAAATAATCCACTTTTCAAAAAAAAAGATATCGGTGAGATACTCTTAAACATTTATGTATAGCAATCATTGATATACAAAAATGTAACTTTTTTATTTGTTATGAAATCAAGAGACTTAAAATATTTTCTCAAATGCAATATTATTCTTTTTACGCGACTGCAGACGTAGCCATTAAAACTCGCATCTCAAGGCACTGCTGTCGTCTCGTGTGCACCACAAAGCCTCTTCGCGATCATAGAGGATCTCTGTCTGCTCCATCTCCTCGCCCCTCCCTCCCCGCGCGGAGCTCAAGCCTCTTCTGTGGTGTCTCTCCAGCCTTCCCACCTAGCAGCCTCCCGACCATCCAGCCTGTGCGACCCCCCCTTTCTCCCCTCCAACATGGCTACGGTGGTCACCTCGACCCGCTTCACGGATGAATACCAGCTCTACGAGGAACTCGGAAAGTAAGCCACCCCTTCCTTCTCCTCTTCCTTTCTTCCTCTCTCTCCTTCTCTCTCTCTTTGCTCTGTGCTCCATCTTGTTCATCGCGTGCGCGCCTTGTTGAGTGCCGTCTGCTTTTTTAATCCCCAATCGTGGCGTTTAAAGGTGCATTGCGCCATGTTTGGCTTCTCAAACAGACGCCGAACTTGGTTGCGAAGCCCCCACCACCCCGCTCCCGGGACCTCCACCTCCCCGATGGGGTGCACAACCTGCATGGTGGCATCCTCGCTCCCGCACACGCACGCACACTCGCTCCTTGCTCTTTTTGTGCAGTGTTACCTTACATTTTGCATGCAGGACTGCACGTTTTGGGCATTGCACGACTCCGCTGCTGTATCCTGTCGTGTGTGTGATAACATAAACACGACGAGACTGCAAAGCTCCTGTCTTAATCTCTCCGCACCTCCATTAGCAGCAACAGCAGCGGCGTGCCTTTAAACGCAAGCAGAGCACTGTATGCGGCTACTTGTTGTAGTGGTGGGCAATTTTTTTCCCTGTTGACAACCAGCGTGCTAATGAAGGCATAGAATGAAACCAACAAGTCGTTCAATGCAGCCAAGTTGACTTCCACAATCGTTTTTTTCCCCATGGGAAATAATGTGGTCAGTTCATCTGTGGCAGGCTCAAACTCTCCCCCAGCCTCCAATCATAAATTGTACAGGTGATGTTTTGAACTGCCATACAAGGGTAAGAAGTTCACCATTAAATATGTTCAGTGCTATTAAAAAAAAAAAAGAACAAACATTAGTAGAAGTTCCTTATTGGAATAATGTAAAGTCAATCAATCAATGTCAGGGTCAAACTCTCCCCCATCTCCCCATTATAAAATGACACATTTTACGTTCTTAACT
Organism: Idiotropiscis lumnitzeri; assembly: GCF_059441095.1. NCBI lineage: Eukaryota > Metazoa > Chordata > Actinopteri > Syngnathiformes > Syngnathidae > Idiotropiscis > Idiotropiscis lumnitzeri. Next base: position 7,114,341 of record NC_142399.1, read on the forward strand.
GTCATACTGTATATATGTAAAAGTTTTACTACTAAATTACTTAACCACTGTAAAAAAATAATTCTAAAAACAATAGATAAAGAGTTGACATTTTAACACAACAACACGATTATATTGGTGTAAAATCAAAACAAGTAAAAGGCACTGTGTAACAAAATTCAAATTAAATTTCCCCCAAGTAAATCATGTAAAATCAATTTATTCGTATCTTGCTCAGACACTCCCCAAAAGATCCTAAAAGATTCAGTAAACTGCAGTAATAATAATAGACAATCTTCGCAGAGGATAAAGATCATATGCCTGTGGCTACTGTATTCTGCTAAACCTGTCTGTGTTTCTACCACTTGTGTTCAGATATAATTTGTTCAAATTCTAAATTAGAACTACCGCCACAGTGATGCTAGCCAGTCTATGGAATTTTGCATTGTGCGTTAGCATTAAGCTAGCAAACTTTTTTAAGCCGTTCTTTTGTACAAGTGCAAAAAGTCATCTTCCAGTGTCACTTAACCTCCACTTCCTGTTCTATATTTGTCATCACACATTTCCTCTTTGTCACCCACTGACACTCTAATGTGGTGCAGATGTAGCAAAAAGCCAAAGAAAAAGCTAAACCAGCATGCTGTGACAGTCTGTTTTGGGTGTAAGTGATTCCCTTGCGTGCATCGTAGTCATGCTGTGCTTGTTATTTGACACTTAGATTGTTTATTTTTCGCCTCCAGGGGCGCCTTCTCGGTGGTGAGGCGCTGCGTGAAGAAGTCCACAGGGCAGGAGTACGCCGCCAAAATCATCAACACCAAAAAGCTGTCGGCCAGAGGTGAGTCGCCCATCTCGTGGAATCCCTGGAAAGCTGACGTTTCCTTTTCACGCTCAGCTTGCTTTCCTCAAAAGACACTTGGCTGGATTTACACGGCAGGCCCAATTCACATTTAAAGTGGCCCAGTAATGAAAAATATTTAGACGTGTATCAAAATGTTATTCATATGGCTTGATTCTGATCTGAAGCCTTTTTTTTTTTAAATATACCCATGACTCATCTTCAAATTGTAATAGTTGAGGGCAAAAATGGTGTAACTTGAGTTCCGCCATGTAACTCCAGCTTTAAAGTTGCACAAAGAGTGAGGATCCCTGGGCTTTTTGTTGTGGTTGTTCAAGGCCTCTCTTGCGCACACATTTGCATTAGCAGCAGCCTGACATTTGATCCCAAAATACTTCTTTCGTGCTGGGAACAGCGCAGTTTGTTTTGGCTGGCCTCACTCGTTGCGCGTTATTGTGTTGAAACAGGCTTGAAATTAAGGTTTAAAAAAAGACTTGCTAGAAGACGAGTGGTGTAGCAGGCATGCCGGGCCAGTAGTTGGCGATGTCACCTTGTTTGAGCGAGTGAGTGAGTGAGTGAGTGAGTGAGTGAGAGAGAGAGAGAGAGAGAGAGAGAGAGAGAGAGAGAGAGAGAGAGAGAGAGAGAGAGAGAGAGAGAGAGAGAGAGAGAGAGAGAGAGAGAGAGAGAGAGAGAGAGAGAGAGAGAGAGAGAGAGAGAGAGAGAGAGAGAGAGAGAGAGAGAGAGAGAGAGAGAGAGAGAGAGAGAGAGTGTGTGAGTGAGTGAGTGCTTAATTGCTGATTGTGAAGTATCTCCGCACGCGCAATCAAGCACAGATTTTGTTCCTCCCTGGTGTGTGTGCACAATTTTTATTACTTTCTTTCAAGACCTGCAATTCAATTCTTAATGAAAATGCCTCTGTTAGCGCTCACTAACATACTTATCCGTCTGAGTCTGTCACCATCAGTCTCAAGTGTGCATGTGCCACCTTATAACCACACACAAACACACAAACACACACACACACTCAGTCTGATTCCTTTAATATTGTCTATAAATTGGTTTATTGTTTTAGGACTGATTTTGTATTGTGGGTCCTCCTATTCTCAACCCAATTGGCAATAACACAATGGCAACAAATTGCTAAATGGGCAAAACAGGTTCCGCTGTTATGATTCCTCCACTTAAAACATTTTTACACAGCCTGTTAAAGTTTAGCATCAGAACAATAAACGAAAGCGAGGGAATTTCGCTTTGTGTCGAAAGCGACCGTCGCTGTCCGTGCAATTTATTGCACGACACGCCGGATCATTTCATGCAGAGTGATCGAGAGAAAAAGAGCGAGTGAAGAATTGGAGAGGGAGAGAAAAGAGAATGACAGGAAAGAGTGACAGAAGAGAGGTTAGAAAATGAAAAAGGATGAGAAGCCGGAAGAGAGTGCGGAGGAGATTAGGCCCAATGGAGTGAGACGAAAGAAGGGGAGAGAGTGAGTGAAAACTGGCGACAGAAAAGAAAGAGGAAGGAGAGAAAAGAGGGGATGAAATTGAGAGATAATAAAAGATTAATCGAGAATCAAGAAAAAGGAGATAAATGAGTGACGGAGCAAGATGGAAGGGGAAGACACGAGAACGAGGGAAAAAAAGATCATTGAAAAGAAACAAAAAGGACTGACAGAGAAGAGAAAGAAAAGGGAGAGAAAAAAAAGAAGGTCGAGTAAGGGAAAAGAGAGAGAGTGAGAGTATTCCGCGAAAAGCAAGCAAAAGTTGAGAACACTCTAAAGCTAGTGTGGGCAAACTACGGCCCGGGGGCCACATGCGGCCCGTTAAATGTTTTAATCCGGCCCGCTGAACTTGAAAAAAATTAAATGAATCAACCTTGTTAATGTTTTATTTTCTAAATACTGTGGTTTTTTCAAATACATGTATATTGTTGTAATGCTTTTGTTCACTTTCATTTCAAATTAAATGGTTTTTTTTTTTCTCCGATGAGGTGAGGTTACCGAAACACTCCATCCATCTCCTCCTGGTCCGGCCCCTCTGGCAAATTTTAGAAGCCATTGTGGCCCACCAATAAAAAAGTTTGCCCACCACTGCCCTAAAATCATTTGGGTTCAAAATAACCCAAATTGAGACAAAACGCAATTGGGTCGTTTGGTCCAACTACGCCAAAAATTGCCGTTCAACATTCACAATTGGCCTGCGACAATCCAGCAAGCAAGCAGGCCACATTTGCCTTTGTGCCAAACCACACGAGGAAATACAACTTGTGAAAAGAAAATGAAAAATGAATGAGGAAGCCTTCCTCACTTCCTTTTTCGCAACACTATCATTTCAATCTGACCGCTATTTTCATTCAAGTCATCTTCTCCACTTCTCGCTATCCGCCGTAGTGGCGGCGTCAAACGTTACTTCTTTGCAAAAACAAGCTACTGGTGGCCCAAGACGCTTGCTCAGTTCTGTCTGTATGTTCATTTAAATCTCTCCAAATATTGATTCAAGTGTATTTGCCATCATCTGCGTTTACATTTGAGTACAAAGCTGATGTTTTCTAAAAGGGATGATGTTTGATCAGCCTGGTTCAGACACGCCTACTCCTTTACACTGCAGATCATCATCTGTCACTCGCTCTCATTTCATAAATGGCTTCTTTATATGACTTTATTTAACCTCTATGCCACCACGTTTGGGACGACTTCAATTATTTCTATGGACTCTTAATGCTAATGCTAAACCCAATGCTAACAGCAAAACAGGTTTCAGTCGCCGACCCTCGACCAAATTTTAAATTGGCCTTTATTGTTTTTCCGATTCCAAAGTCGTTTGCGTGTTACTGTGTAACGCTAAACGCTAAACGCAAATGCGAAAATGAACGCTAACAATGAATCAGCTAGCTTCTTATCACTGCTCATGTTTGCTAACGCTAATGGCGCTAAGTGTAAAACAAGCATGAGCTTTTCATTTTTTTGGGGGGGGGGCGGAGATTAATTCTCGCTTTTTGGGGCACTTTCAGCAGTACGCTTTTCTACTTTTCCTCATTGAACCTCTTCGAAGCCTCAGGAATGAAAAACACCGCCGTATTAGCCGCAACTCATCGCGCTTGTTTAATCACCTCATTTCATCACAATCTATCGTCCCGTCGGCGGCTCGCCAGTGGGAGGGAATCATGTCACCTTGCTTTTGCATTTCAACACTGTACTATGCAGTTTTTTAATGTTAGATTTTTTTTTCATGACATTCAAGTATATCTTATTGTTTTTAATCTATTTGAAAAGTACAATTATTTCTTTCAATGGTTAGAGAATATTCAATGACTTTTCTTTAAACTCTATATCTGTTTTTAATTACAAAAATTTATGCTAATCACTTTTCAGTTTTGTTTCAAAATATTTATTTTATCATAAGAATGTTTACAAATGTAGTCACTTATTTTTCACATTTAATTGTAGTTAATTACCAGGTAAAAATGACACATTTTACATCTATTTGTAAATGTAAAAAATAATTACATTCAAATGACAAATTAATAACACATTTTGCACTTTTATTTGAATGTTATTTTTGTTAAAACATGATTATTATCTAACTAAAGTACATTAAAAAAAAATCACTTGCAAAATGCTGTCTGTGTGTTTTGCTGTGTGCTGAAATGCACTGTTAAGTCCTGTCAAACACTTTCCCCGCATTGGCGCAAGTAAATTGCCTTTCGCGGGGGAGGGTGAACGGCTCGTTTTTCAAAGACGCCGAATGTCGGCATCCGCATATCCATCCGTCCTGCCCGCAGATTCAAGAAAGGCAACAAGGAGGAGGAGGAGGCTTGATGGATAAATGAATGCGATGATGTCGTCCCATTAATCAATCTCGTTGGGCTAAGTGCCGCGCGCGCGTGTGTGCGTGCGTGAGCGGGTGTGTGTGTTGAGCTCTCTAGAGCCCACGCCTGCACCATAAAGCTGTAAAAGGATGTGCATCATGTGGGCGCGGTTGCCTCCCGAAAACAATGTTAATGATGCAAAGTAGACACAAAACTTTTTCCGTGTTCCCGTCAAAGCCCACTCACCGGTTTTTATGACCCATGAGTTACCTTAAAGCACACATTCACAAACTTTTTAAAGCCATATATATATATAATTGTAGTATTGAGAATTAGACCTGTGGATTCCCTAATTGTTGTCTTTTGTGTTGGAGACACACAATGCTCTCGCCAAAGTATCCCTTCGGAAGCCGTCAGCGTATTCTCTCATGTTTCCCAACGGCGAGTCAGTCATTCAAGTGTCTGCTCGCCGCTCTCCGCCAAGGCCTTCTGTCATCCCCTGGCGTAATATAGCCGTCACGGTGAGCCAGCATTAAACAAAAAATAGCCTTCTCTTTTCGCAGGACCCGGCACGTTTCTAAGAATACGAGCGGTCGAAATGGGCCAATTATAGCGCAGACGGGGAAGGTTGTGGAATGTCAGCTTTGATTGCTGTGCTCCGAACAAGATGGTCAGATGAAAAACATGTAGTGATGGCGTAGCCCTCTTGGAACGGGAGCCAGAGGGCACGTTTGGGGTCAAAATGGTTTTGGAACGTGCAAGAATGTCTCATCACATATTGCTACCTTTTTTTTCACATTGACACCTGCGTATGTAATATGCATGCGACGGCACTCAGCTTCTCCCTTTAATGATTGTCATGACTAAATCAATAAATAATGTTTTTTTGTTTTTTTTTGGGTTGTGTTTATTGTTGTGAATGTATATCCATATAGTAGCTTTGCACTGGATCTTTATTACATCTTTAGTCTTCCACAGTCGGCATCCGGTATTTCCATGGGAAGACTTGATTTTTCCACTGTCGTTGGTATTTTGCCATAGAGGAAGGAAGTGCTTCCTACTTTTCCTGCCAATAGTTTTCCAGTCGCTCAGAATATATAAACAAGCAAAAGAAGGCTCCCGTGACTCCTGAGGGTGACTTCCACACACTTCTTTTAATATATATAATTTCATAAAATTAAAAAAAAAAAAATCAGACCATGGGTGGGGTGGCCTGGATTAAGTATGTCCATCGTGTCTTTGTCGATGTCAAATGTTGGGGGAAAAAAAAAAAAGCGAACCCACGCAGATGTTACCGCCCATGTGAGCGGCCCGTCTGTTCAGGAGTCCCTGACGACTTGACTACTGACGCTCAGAATAAATCATAATATAATAATATGTAATAATAATAATAATTCCAAATCCAAAATGTATTAAATTCTTTTTTTAAAAAAGTGTCTGTCAATACAGCTTGCGAAATGTTTGCGTCATGTATAGAAATTGAATACCTAAACTTTTCCATAGTATTCGTCCCTTCACTTTTTCCGCATCTTATGTTACAGTTCTATTCCAAAACTCAGTCAACTCGTTTTCATCCCAAAAAAGTAAAGAAAAAATGTTTGTAAATGTATGCACATTTCTGACCGCCAAACTAAAATTTCCCGTCTTTTGCTTTTTTTTCCCCCTCATTTTACATTACATTCGTATTCTAAAATGCATTAAATTCATTGACTGCTTTTCCTCACCATTATTCATAATTTGCTCCATAGGTCCTGAATAAAAAAAATGTGTGATTAAAGGGACCCCCTTCCCTTGAAAACTTTTATAGGCTCCATCTATGTCCTCAACATGCTTCTGCATACATTCGCAAACATCCTGGGTACCCCCCCCCCCCCATTAGAATCATTAACAGACAATGATTATATTAAAGCCAAACCCACAAGACTAATTTCACTAAGTGCAAAAAGGCATTTGCCGGAGTGTGTGCAAACACAATTCGCGACCGTCTGTCCCTCCACATGTGCAAGCTCAACAAAAGTCCAAAAAGCTAATGGGAGAATGTGGTGGGTCCGGTCGGAGAATTTGGATTATTCTCGAATTAACAGCTTTATTTTATTTTCACGTGATTCTGCCACACATCAAAACACGTTTGTCTTTCTCTGCCTTCAGATCACCAAAAATTGGAGCGAGAGGCGAGAATCTGTCGTCTGCTCAAACATCCAAACATAGGTGAGTTATGGGGAGTCCAGGCACCAAGTTACGGGGGGGCTCTGCCCCCCCCGCTCCTCCCTAGAACTGCCACTGATGAAAAGAACAAAAATCATATCCTAAAAGCATTTTTACACGTATAAGAGTCATCGATTGACAGACCGCGTGGCTTTTTTTTTTTTTGTGTGGGGGGGGGCAATCAACCTCTACATGATATTATCGAGTTAATTTATTGATATTGAAAGCAAATCTGCTTCCTGTTTGTCTTCTTTACTAGTTCGACTTCACGACAGTATTTCAGAGGAAGGCTTCCATTACCTCGTCTTTGATCTGTAAGTACACACATTCACTGGATGATGCTTTTTTTTTTTTTTTTTTTTTTTGCCAAACCACGACTAACAATGAAATCAATTGAACAAAGAGTTATTTTAATTGTTAAGAAATTTACGAACATTTCACAAATAGTTTCCTGACATTGTATTCATGCAGCATTTTCTTAAAAATTCTGAGCCTAAAAAGAATTAAAAATTGCATTTTGATTTCTGTTTGTTTCACTCGTCTTCATGTTCTTATCAAGGCGTATGTTTCGAGTTGAAATGGATTTGCCGTTTGGAATTGACGGATGCGTGTGTGTAGGGTCACTGGCGGGGAGCTGTTTGAGGACATTGTCGCCAGAGAGTATTACAGCGAGGCAGACGCCAGGTATGTTGCGATTGATGTTTTCTTCTTATTTGTATGTTGTTGTTTTTTTATTGTTGTTGTTTTTTTTGTTTTTTTTTCCTGGCACCGTGTGAGCATGCGGTTCTCTAAATGCCATTTCATGAATAAGTTATGAAGAGCTGGAATCGTAGTTTGGGGCTTGTTGACGAGCATTACCAACCGCACACACACACACACGTTCACGTTCAATAAAAAGGCCAGAATCTGTGCTTGTCAATCGCCCACAAGAACTTGTTTTTCCGTTCCTTGTTGTGTCACGTCTGATTCATAATGACACAAGCAAGACATCCCAGACAATTAGATTTTATTGATTTCTATTACAGTCCAACACCCCAAGGCAGTTTCAATCCGATTTTGCGGAGAAAATAAATCGTTAACTCCTTTTGTTTGATTCTTTATTTTTTTCAGGGACTAACTAGCCTTCATACTAACATTTGACTGCACGTGTGTGTGTGTGTGTGTGTGTGTGCGCAGCCACTGCATCAATCAGATCCTCGAGAGCGTGAGCCACATCCACCAGCATGACATCGTGCACCGCGACCTGAAGGTGAGCCATCATCACATTATTCCTTCTCTCTCTCTCTCTCCTCGCTTTTTGTCTGCACCCCTCCTTCTACTCGCCTCCCTCTCTTCTGGACGAGCATGACGACAGTGGGACAGATGCTATTTTTGGCACGGGATGACATGATGTCGGGTGACGATTGCAACCCCCACGTCGGGCCCAAGCGCAATTATTCACCCCCGACCGCATTCTGACCTCATCTCATCACAACTCTGTTGTGATGTACTAATAACACAGGGAAGGACGGCAGACTGAAATCACTCCCTAATGAATCTTCAGTTGCCTCTTTCACACGGAGATCCCACTGAATTGCTGCTTCAGAGCTTCGACAGATTTGTTTCACTGTCTGTGCCTTTCACGCAGTGAATGAAAAGTCACACAGCAATATAAGATCACCAGGTCGACCTCCTTAATAATAATAATTCCAAATGTGCTCAATATAGCTGCTTCTGAAGACATGGTGGTTGGTAGGTGCCTTTCACACACCACCCAGTGAAATTTCACGCAGTCATTTGATATTGATTTCCTTTAAGCATTCAGAAACCCCTTTCACGCAAAACTGCCAAAGCTTAGACACTCACAAGTCACATGATATCGGAGAAAGAAAATAGCAAATTGGGCCCAATTTTCACTTAGGGGTGTGCTCACTTTTGTTGCCAGCACTTTAATCATTAATGGCTGAATGTTGAATTATTTTGAATGGATGGCAAATTTACATTTTGATACAAGTTATACGCTGACTCATTTACATTGTAGCAACATGTCATTTCTGATATTATATATGATATAATATTTGCTCCAATTTGAGGGCTGTTCTCACGTTTGTGAATTTGTAATTAGATGACATCAGAGCCATCAAAAATGTACAATTTCTGTTGACAAAACAGAGCGGGAGAAGTGACTTTTCCTGGTCCCAGACACGTGTCAAATGAATAATTTGAGACAATTTTATCGTCGACTAAATTGCAATTAACGTTGAGTCCAAATCAAATGATTGATTTTATCATGTGCAAATGTGGCCAATAGCATCCATTTAAAAATCATTTTTCAAGTGTAACCTCTTCTTTGTTATTAAAACACAACTTAATTACTCTACGCTGCCCCCTGTTAATTGGAGTGTGAAATACAAGCAGTGATTTCACCTGCAAACAGTCGAAATCCGTCCTCTGCTTGCCTCCTTGTTGTTGACAGGGCCTGATTATAAAAAAATATATATATATCAGGAAAAAAAAAAGGCCGTCTGGGCTGGGTTGCCATGGTAACCCTGGGGTGAGGTCACCCGGCTTCTGCAGCAGTGACTCATTACGTCACCTCCCATTTATCCAGCTCGAGTTTGTTGGCTCTCTGCAGCCCATGCGGCATGGAAACATGCATTAGCAAGTCAGCATGTTAGAAATGCACCCAGCTGAGTTTAGACGGACGTGTGCGTGTGTTTCATCTGTGTGTGTGTGTGTGTGTGTCTCCTCCAGCCAGAGAACCTTCTCCTGGCCAGTAAGATGAAGGGAGCAGCAGTCAAGCTGGCCGACTTCGGCCTGGCCATCGAAGTGCAGGGGGACCAGCAAGCCTGGTTCGGTAGGTACTCCTGTCACCATGTGGTCAATTTCACATTTTCTCACAAATCGGTCTGTCCACGTGTGTGGGGGTTATTTTTTTTTTTTACAAATTATTGACGAATCTGAAGTGTTGAAAATGGCTTCATTCATCATATAATAGCGAATTTAGCTTCACAATGTCACGCTGTTCCTCGAATTTCCTTCCACTTACTGTAACCTTTATCAGCCGATTGTCAATTCCAGTTGAAAACGCCAAACAGTATACGAGAGTGTGCTTACGTTTTGTGTGGCCAGGCTTTGCCGGAACTCCAGGGTATCTGTCGCCAGAGGTGCTGAGGAAGGACCCGTACGGCAAGCCGGTGGACATATGGGCATGCGGTCAGTATTTCGAGTCGTCATATTCGCGACGTCACATGAACACGCAACTCATTTTCACGTGTGTGTGTGTGTGTGTGCATCAGGTGTGATTCTGTACATCCTGCTGGTGGGCTACCCTCCCTTCTGGGACGAGGACCAGCACAAACTGTACCAGCAGATCAAGGCTGGAGCGTATGATGTCAGTGGATGGAGATTGTTTTTTCTCAAATTTGGACTCAGCACAATAGCAAAATATATCAGTCATTGTTTTGATCATTTGTCTATATCCGTACGTATCGCTGTTGTTTCAGTTCCCATCGCCAGAGTGGGACACGGTGACCCCCGAGGCCAAGAATCTGATCAATCAGATGTTAACCATTAACCCCGCCAAAAGGATCACGGCCGACCAGGCCCTAAAGCATCCTTGGGTCTGCGTAAGTTAAATACACTCCATCATCATCTTTTTCTTCCTCTTGGGAGTCCACACACGTTTTTTATTCCCCTTACCGCCTAATGAAGTCATGCGCTGACTTCATTTGAGGGGAAAAGTTTCATAAACTGACTTTCCATCACTTCAGAGGACACAATACTGGCTCGCATTAATTTCCTGGAGATGTTTCCTATCAGGGACAAGCGCGGTGGGTTTGCGCTTTGGGCTAATCGATTTAATGGGTTCATTGATTGTTTTGTTGTTTTTTTTTTTTGGGAGGAGAATGTCTTCTTTTTTTTTTTTTTTTAATCGACGGACATATGCTGTTTATTCTGAAGACATGTTAATTTATCAATCTTGAATTGTCCAACATTTAAAATGCTTTTTAGAATGTGTTAAGGGTTGCGTTTAAAGGCGCACTTCCCGAAAGTCATCATTTGGTTTGTCTTTTTATTGAAGGGAGAAAAATTATTGATTATAATCGAGAATCAGAATTTTTTTTTGGGGGGCGATTTTGAAATTTTAGTTTAGAGTTATATCGGCTAGCTCCGGAAAATGAATGAATGGATGGTCTAATTGATTTTAACTATTTTCCAACAATATATTTTAACAATATTTTGCCAGAATTCCTTCAAAGATTTGGTGAGGTCCAAAAGGCGCCTTAAAAAAGTGTTTTAATTTTGCATGTATTTATGAGGCATTTTTCTTCACTTCAGCAACGCTCTACTGTGGCCTCCATGATGCATCGCCAAGAGACGGTGGAGTGTCTGCGCAAGTTCAACGCCCGGAGGAAACTGAAGGTGGATGCTCACACGCACACTCAATAAATTAACTGATATTTTTATAATTTTAGAGCCTTAATTGCTTTGCAGGGGGCCATTCTCACCACGATGCTTGTGTCCAGGAACTTCTCTGGTAAGTAACATTTTATTTTATTATTTTTTTTTTTTTGCTAAATCTGAAATTTCAAAGAGAACAAATGTATTCAAGTCATATTCATTCTTCAATCTGGGTAGTACACATCAGGGTGTTGCCCTTCAAAGGCTTGGATGCATGAATGACTTTGGCATTTTAATGCGTCTGCGTAAGTTAAGTCGCTCCCGTGGGCCGCTGCCAACTCTTTTCTATTGGTCGGCATTGATCCAGACGGAGTGACGGGCGCAGGCGAGACCCTGCGTACATATGGAAAGCTTAAACACTGATTGAATTACGACTTTGCTTTGAGTCTGTCTTCATCAAAACCGTCTTGGGTGAATTACAGCTTTGTTTTGGGTCTGTCCGCATTGAAACTGTCTTAGGAGAGGTTTAAAGTTATTAAGGATCTCATTTGGTCATGCAGGATTTCAGCCGTTCCTGTTCAAGACGGAGGTACCTTGAAGCGATAACACAATCTGCTCCTTCACACTTTCCAACTAGCGTGAAAAGCTAACATTGAGGTCTTTGTCTCCAGTCAGTCAGTTCTCTTTCTTGACAAATGTTATTGACTGATGGGACCAACTCCAAAAGTCACAGACTATCAAGATTGAAGTCCTTTTGGTCACCAAAAGTTGGCTGCTAGTCTTATTAAAGGCTAGCGTGAGAAACTAATCAAATTGATGTCATTTGTTCACAAATAGCTGCTGGATATTTGCGTTGTGAGTTGGCTAGCTGGCTAGCATGACAAGCTAATTTAGCAATCCATATCTTAACTCACCCGGTTCTCTTTTTTTTGTCAAACATTACACGATTGAATGCATAACATAAGTCACAGACTGTCCAAATCAAAGTCCCTCGTTCACAAAAGCCTTCTGGTTAGACCAGTTGAGAGTCGCCTAGCTAAAGTTCAAGAAGCTAACGCAGCAGTCTACATCTTCACTCAAGTCAGTGCTCTTTCTTTTTCAAAGATCACGAACAGTTGTGCCTGAAACTCACCACATCAGTTTCACAAAATCGAAATAGAAGTTGTTTGTTCACTGAATATTCTTAGCGAACTAGTCTTTGGAAACGCTAGCATAGCAGTCTTCGTCTTCACTCAGGTCTCCTTCTTCTCCAATATTTTATACATTTTGGTGAAATCACACTACTTTTGAATCATTCCAACAGAGGTACAGACTTGAATTTAATTTGTAAAAAAATAGCTGCCGTCCCAACTCCATGAACACACACACAAACACACACACACATTGAATCCCTCTTTGTCCCACCGTAGTGGGACGGCAGCACACCAGTCCCGCCGCCACTACCAGCACGGCTGCCATGGCGCAGGAAGGTACAATTGAGCCACCACCACCGCCGCCTTTGCATTCGGGTTTGTCGGCATGAGGTCTGCGGCTATGCCCCGATCCAGCCAATCGGCCCCCTCTCCTATTCCCTGACCGGACAGCTTTTGATTTGTCGTCATCAGTTACAAGAAATGGAAACCAGGAAAGAAAGCGCAGTTGTTGATCTCTCCGCGCTTCTGCATGTATGGCTGCTTGGATTTCCTCCCTACTCTTGAACGTGCAATACAGTCCTTTGCCATTACACAGTGAACCCTCACCTACTTCGGATTTATTTCTTTTGTCGAAAATAACTCAATTTGCTGAAATAAAGGCAAAGTTATGTCTATCCGAGTATTCTTGTGCTCGCTAAAATAAAGAGTCGATCACTCAGCTCGCTTCACAACAAACAGCAGACATGGCATAGGATGCTTCAAAAAAGGCTTCACGCTGTTTCATGCTACGTCCAGTTGATGTTTACCCTTAAACCAGACCAAACGTTTTGAACAACCACTTAACTTTGCTTTTAAGTCCACTAGCTTAATGTTAACACATAACGTGAAACATCTTAGACAGGCTAATGAACAGTGTCTATGTGCTGACGTTATAACACTTTAAGGAAGCGATATTTGAACCCAAATGGTATCGACGACTAATCTACTAATACTCATGTGCATATATTCTTTATCCTCTGCAAAAAATGACTTATAATACTGAGTCATTTACAATAGCCGAGTGAAACAATTTTTTGTTCATTCATACGCCAGAAGCATGAATTAATCATGTTGACCGAACTGTTTAATTCTTTACATCCAGCGTGGGAAAACTACGGCCCGGGGGCCACATGTGGCCCGTTAAAGGTTTTAGTCCGGCCCGCCGAACTTGAAAAAAAAATGAAATGAATAAAGCTTGTTAATGTTTTATTTTCTAAATGCTGTGGTTTTTCAAAGAGATATATATCGTTGTAATGCTTTTGTTCACTTTCATTTAAAATTAAATGTATTTTTTTCCTCCAATGAGGTGAGGTTACCAAAACACTCCATCCATCTGCTCTTTGTCCAGCCCCTCTGTCAAATTTTAGAACCCATTGTTTGCCCGCCAATCAAAAGTTTGCCCACCCCTGTTTTACATGCTATTTAATTATGTCATGACTCATTTAATAAATATCGGTACAATAGTATAGAGTGCTACTTTCATTATTTGAAAAAAAATACATTTCATTTTCATCGCTTTTCACTTAAATGGGGACCGATGATTTAAGATATGAGTGCTTCGAGTCTCACGCGTGGACGTATAAGATTAGCATCTGAATGTTGCTAATTCCTCTGAATAGCGAGGGTTCACTGCAATCCAATTCAATTGTAAATATTAGCATCTATGCTCCGTAACGCTCCCCATTCTTGCCACCTTTATTACCCCGATGCCCGGCCAATGCCTGCCTACGTGCCTACGTGCATGCTACATGCTCCAATGAATGCCCCGTGATGACTGCCTGCTGGTTTTTGCATGTAGACAAACTATCAGTAATCTTGACTTTTTTTTTTGTGTTTATATTGAAGTTCAAATGAGATAAATATTCAGAACTGTCCTATAAAGGATCAGCAGGCTATTGTAGCTCACACTTGTTCAGGAAAAGAAACATGTTTTCAGCGTACACCAACAAAGGAGTGCCATGAAATACTTTGAGACTGCTGGTATTCAATTTCAAGGTCCGATTGTTGTCTTTTGAAGTGAATGCTGCATGTCAAAAGCATGACGCCCACCCTGGTGCTTTTGTCTGCATTCTTGAAACGCTAACCTGAATAAATAAGTTCTTCTTACTTTCTTCACTGCCACCCTTCCAACTCTTTAACCCGGAAGGTAAGGCGAGGACCACGAGAATGTGACGCTCGCAATGTCGTGTTTTATTTAACGGATGATTGCTGTGGAAAAGGCGTGAATATGACAACTTGCTAGATTGTGACAGTAGTTTATTTCTTTGTGTTTTAGTAAGATCATGGCAATGTTGCAAGCAAATGTGTTTAATTCCCCAGTTCGATTTTTGCTCAGAGTGCAACCAAAGTATTTTTTTTATATGAAATCAGGAAGAGAATTTACTACTTTTTTAACGCTAATGTTTTTGCAATTAAAATGTATTTTACATATAAGATGAAAAATAAATACCTACATTAGTGTTAAAAACAAACACATTTGAAAGATTCAATGCAAATTTGAAAGTTAAATACAACTGAACTGTATTTAACAAATGTACTTTGCTGGATTAAAGACAAATTACAAAATGTATCCGCAGTTTGACCATTTTCAATGTTGTGCCATTTGGCGACATCGTTTGTTTATCAAACTTTCAAGCACTGGAGTTTGCCTCAAAATGACTGCTTCATTCCTAAATGTCTGAATTTCTGTCCAATTTCAGTTTTGGGTCTTTGAGAGTTTTTGGTGCATCCTGTTATGGTAGACTTGTCCAGCTAATTTTGTGTCAATCAGGAAATCTGGTGTCAGGGGCAAATTTTTTTTTCTTCTAGTTTTCTTTCTGTAGAACGGCCCCGAAAAGGCTGCTTTGCACCAAAGTGGCTAATCTCCTGGTCAATTTCGGACTTGAATTCTTGAGACCTTTTCATGCGTCCTGTTTTAGTCGATATGTCCACCCAATTCCGCGTCGATTGGTCAAACTGGTGTCAAATCATTCCAGGGGACGCTTCTTTGTGAGTTTTGGTGGACCCTGAAAACTTAGTACATATATTTTAAGACCGATCTTTTCCTGTGTCACAGTGACTGCATCTACATTTTGTTAGCCTAACGGCTAGCTAATTTTTGAATGTGTTGTGAAAAAAAAAAAGAAGTTCAGCAAACAACAAAAATATATTTGCCTTGATTAAAATTTTTAGATGGCTGATTATCTACCCAGACGGGGGAAAAAAACGTATTTTTCGTGACAGTAGGTTATTTCAGCAAGTATGCTAATAGGCTAACGAGTCTTTGCGATCAGTGTTACTCGTATTTCATTCAGTTTGACAAAAATGATCATTTGAAAAGTTTGTTTGTAGATGTTTTTTGCTTTTGTGGTACTCTTGATTGAATCCTTGCCATTTCTGTGTTGCAGCTTGCAAAACCTTATTAAACAAAAAGTCGGACGGCGTGAAGGTACGTTTCCCTGAGCAACCTCAGTATGACCTTGGTTGATTTTGACTGCTCTCTTTCTGTCTTATTCTCAGACTCTACTATTAGATTTCCCCGCGGGCGCAGAAATTACTCTGTCAAACTCTTTTATGTTTTTGCAAAAATGTGCTTTTCTTTTCTTTCTTTTTTTTTTTTGTCGAGCGAGTGATAGTTAATATTCGTGCATGCAATTAAGAGTCGGCGTTATTTAAAAAAGTTGAAGCTACAAAGTTGAAACATACAGGTGCAACTCACACAAATGTCTTCCAATCTAAAAAAAAATATTTAGCTCTCCAAGAATCACTAGCGTAAATGGAATGTAAAGAATTCAACAGTTGTGCATTATGATTTTATCCGTGTGCCTTTTCTAGTACAATTTAAGGGGGGAACCCTTATACCCCGTTAATTGTAGAAAGCCGATTCTTTTTCTTTTTTTTTTTAACCCGATCCTCCGCTCATTTGCGTTTTTTTTTTTCATGGCCATTTTAACAAGCGTCAATTATTTGCAGACGTACACATAATTCAATATTTGGGTTCAAATATGATGCACATAAGAGTAAACTAAAAACTGAAACTAAATAAAAGTTTGACAGCAAACTGTTCTTAAAGATGAAATGCTGATTTTATCGCTTTTTCATTATTAGCTGAATTTATTTTTTTCCACTCGATCCCCCAGTTATTCACTTTTTTTTAATTCATTTATTTTTTTTAAAGGCAATTATAAGGAATATCATCTATTCAAGTATTTTGGCTGTTCATGGTCTAATTTATTGAGCTGCACCTGTATATTTTCATGTTCCGAGTCCTTTTATTCCCTTGTTTTTCTATAAATGGCTCACTAGTTTTATTTATGTATTTATTTTTAGTTGTCAGCTTTTCCTCCCTTTCTGTGCGCAACAACGTGGCTGCTTCTTTGTTTTGATTATGATTTTCTTGCTCATTTATTTTCCTCCTCCTCTTCATTGCTGTCTGTCAGAAAAGGAAGTCCAGCTCGAGTGTTTGTTTGATGGTGAGACGATGAGCTTGTGTCGCTCGCTCGCTGACTGTCCGTTCATCCGTTTGTCTGTCTCACACCCTTTTTTTTTTAAAACGAGTCTTCCTGGGCGAAGACGCTTCAGCCGCGGGACACTTTTCATTACGTTTCATTCATGTTATGATCGCCGCCATCCGTCCTTGCATATCTTTGTGCTAGCCGCACACACAGACACACACACACGTTTGTGTGGATCTTGTTTTTAAGTAAAGGAGAGGAGGAGATACACAATAGACGAAGATGCACACTCACATATAGCTAAGGAGCTAACTATTGTTTTGTCGCGTTGTGTACGTTGTCATGGAATACATTGTAATTCCCTGGCCTCTTGCCCTTCATCCATCCATCATTCATCCCTGCATGGTAAAGTGTGTCCTACCTCCCCCCCAGGAAACGCAGACCACTGTCGTGCACAACCCAGCTGACGGTACCAAGGTAAGATGCTCACGCTTATTTGAAAGAAAAAAAACGGAGAATTAGAAATGCATAGAAAATCGTAACAAAATGAAATTCATTAAAAAATATTCTAAAATATGTAATGCAGTATAAAAGGCAATGACACGTGTAAAACAAAACAAAAATATACAGCAGGTTGTATAATAAAATCTAAATGGAAAAATCTATAAGTCATAATAGAATAGTAATTTTTAAAAATGTTTCAAATAACACAATTGTTAACAAAGTTAAAATAGTATCCAATATTTACTGAAATATAAAATGATGACATGTTGATATATAAATAGCCATTTAAAAAAAGCCTAACGGAATAGTAATGATTTTTTTAAATTATAATACAAATTAATTACAATTGTAAAACTATTAAAATATAGTAAAAATGTTTCAAAATTCAAGAAATAATAAAATAAATAATGCTTCACAATAATTGCATTCCAATAAAAATTGCAAGGAGAGTAGACATGCTAACTCCTTTCGCGTGTTTAGCGGGTTAACGTGTATTGAACCTCTTTACTATTTTTTACAAGAGAGAAAGCCGTAATACGACTCCAAAAACTCGACCATTGCGCTGCTATTATTCAATATTCTTTATAGTCTTGAAATATTCCATTTACAAATATGTAGACCAAATCAAAAATCAGTCGTATGCTTGAACACTGCCTTGGCTGGTTTGTGCCCCTGGGAGGTCGTTGTGTGTCCATATGTCCATTCGTCAGGTTTGTCACGTATGTCGTGAGGTGATATTAGTGTAATTCTTCTTTTTAGTTTTTTTTTTGATTGGTCACTTTCTCAAGCGTGTGGCGGTATTCTCCCGGCAGGGCTCGACGGAAAGCTGCAACAACGCTGAAGAGGAGGAGATGAAAGGTAGGAAAGGTACTTGCCCCACTTTGACCTTCTCAGCATGCTGCTTTTCTCTCATTAATGCTGAAATGACATCACTAGCCAAAACAGCAGCACCTACATAAGACGCTAAGCAGTCTTGCAAATGGAATTCAAGGATGCTGTCTGGTTTGATGAATTGAAGATGAGCTTACATGATGTGCGGTTGCTCCATAATGTTATTTGCGTTTCATTAGTTTTTTTTTTTTTATATAGTTTTAAACTGCAAATCCATTCACTTAGATTTTAACATTGTTTAATATTATTTGAAAAATGGCCTCTTCTTATCTGCAGTTGGGTGAATAAAAAAATTCCACCACCCCATAATTTCCAGTACAGAATAAATTTTAAGAATTTTTTTTTTTATTTTTACCATTTAAATGTTTTTATTTTAAAAAAATGTCGTATTTTGCAACAATCATCATATTGTTTTTTTTTTTTTTTTTAGAAGTAGTGTGATATTGTAACTTTTTTTGTTTAAAAATATCTGATATCTTGTAATATTTGATATATTCTCATTTCAAAAGTCAACTTACGTATTTTTTAAAAAGTATTTCTTTTCATTAAAGATGACAAATCTCATTATTTGTATTTTTCATTTGACTGGCATAGCTTTACGGTTACGGTTATTTTTTTAATTAAAAAATGTCATTTCTTCAAACACGTTATCAATTGAATATAATTACATGCTCAACCTTTTTTTTAAATTAAGTATCATTGCTTTAAAAATTCTATGTTTTAATGGGGGAAAAAAAGGTTTTATTATTTACAGTAAGCCAAAATTTAAGAATAAATAAATAGCAAATGTCCCCGGCCAGACTTTGATCTGGCTAAGCAGAGGCTCCTGTACGTGACCTTGCGTCATTAGCATGTTTGGTGTCGTGCCTGAGCGGCACATGGTGGCACTAACACTTAATCCTGTAATTAGTCTCACGGCCTCTTGAAAGGAGCTAATCTTCTTACAAGAAGAAGAGGAGGAAGAAGCCTTTTGCGACGCTTTTCCTTGCTCTTGATCCTCGGCCATTCTGCTTGCTGTCAGCTGCTTTGACCTGATGATATTGATGATGATGCTAGCTTGCTTTTCTCTTCGTTTGTGCTGAATGTTAGCCTTAGCCTACGTTAACATCCGAAAGCATGTGATGGAATTGTTACTGAGCCCAGGTTTTCGAGTTGAACTCCTTCAGCTTAGACTCTTACTCAAAAGCCCTAACCCTAACTCATTAAGTCTATACCTTAACCTTTAGCACTTAACAATTCTAACCATAATGCTAACCCGACTTTCCTAACACCAATTTACAACCTTCACGAACTAACTCACTATGTGCCCAAGCCCTACCAGTCAACTCTTCATCAATGATACGTTCCTGTGCTGCCACCTACTGGCAGTCAGGGCGTATTGCAGACATTCTCAATAATCAAATGCCAAGTGGAAATGCACACTCGATGACGCCAGTTGTGTCTCTTCTTGTTTTCTAATTGATCGGTTAAACAATGTTGACACAGATTTCTTCGTGTGTTTTATGGTCTTTAATTTCTTGTTTTAGGGTCTATAACTTCCTATTCATTAGTGGGGTATCGCAAAACAGTTTTTTTTGTTTTGGTATTCATTTTCATGCTTTTAACTTTTGACCTCTTAGACTTCCTGTTTTAGGGTGTTTAACTTCCTGTTTGTGTTTGATCGTCTTTAAGTTCCTGTTTGTGTGTTTTCAGGGCGCAAACAAGAGATCATCAAGATGACCGAGCAGCTGATTGAAGCTATCAACAATGGCGACTTTGAGGCCTACACGTATGTTTTTTTTTGTTGTTTTTTTTTTTTACATTTGTTGTTGTTCTTTATCATCACGAGTTCACCACCAAACTTGAAACAAAATCAGTTTCCATGACACCGTCTGACCTCAATTCAATTCAATTTTTACCCTATCAAAAATAATGTGAAGTGACGATAGGCGTTATCATGGAAATTATGTCGAAAGTAAATCATTATAATGCTTATAGTTTCTGGTTATTATTTAGTGTCCCTGAATTTCATGTTTTGGGTTTGTTGTCATGTGACAGGAGAATCTGTGATCCAGGCCTGACTTCCTTTGAACCGGAAGCTCTGGGGAATCTGGTGGAGGGCATGGATTTCCACAAGTTCTACTTTGACAACTGTACGTTTGACTTATGTGTGCTCGTTTCACTCATCATTCATATTTAATATTAATCAATAATATTTTTTGGAAAAAAAAAAAAGTAGAGATTTATAAACATTTTAGAATATCTGTGAGAAAAAAAGTGGCTCAGATAAAGGCTGGATGGTTGTATATTGAATTTGTAATAATTTATTATTAAATTAATATACAGATAAATTAACTCAAATGTATTTATTTGTTTATGCCAAAGCAGTAAAGTTGGTGATTTTTTTTTAGCATGAAAACATCTCTTATTTTTGTTTTGACGACCGAGACTAAAATTAAACTGAAATATCACTCAAGGAATATAAATTTAAATGGATTGATTTTTTTCATTTACACAAAAGTAATAACCTTCTGGTCATGATTAAAAATAAATAAATACATGGCTTCTTTTAGATACAATGAATAGTTTATTTTATATGATTTATTATTACTTTATCATCATTTAATTTTACTTAATTAATAGTTTTTAGCTTCTGTCTTGATGAAAGTAAGCTAAGTGTCCGTCTACTTCCTACTTTCCCTCAGTATTGAGTAAGAACAGCAAGCCTGTGCACACCACCATCCTGAACCCTCACGTGCACCTGATGGGCGAGGACGCGGCGTGCATCGCCTACATCCGCCTGACGCAGTACATGGACGTGCAGGGCCGCCCGCGCTCCTGCCAGTCGGAGGAGACGCGCGTGTGGCAGCGCCGCGACGCCAAGTGGCTCAATGTCCACTTCCACTGCTCGGGAGCTCCCGCCGCGCCGCTGCAGTGAACGCCACGCAGGGTAAGGTCTGACTGTACAGAGACACATGCGCCAAACAACACTTGTTGGGTAATATAGTATTAATAGCACACCTTGATTCTTGGTTAATCGTAAATAGGGATCGGCAAGTACCGAGTAGTGTTACAGGGTATCATTCCAATACCGGTCTTATTCTAAAGTATCGAGTAGTTATTGAGGCTGCCGATACTTTAGGCCCCCCAAGAAATATTGGGCATTGCGTAAGTCCTCCTCGGCAGTAGTTGGCGCTATACTGCAAAAGTTTGACACATCAGTGAATTATCATTTGCGGCAGAAAGCAGTTAGATTTTATTTTTAAAAATGTCTAGAAGTATCGGTACTCGGTGAGTATACAAACATCCGTAACCGTAATAACTTTTTTATTATTATTATTTATTTAAATGTAATCAAATATATAAACACATTTATACAAAAAAACATCTAGTGGTCAGGATAGATTTTTTTTTTATGTTCGTGTTACTTGGTACTTGAGTAGTTTTTTTCACGGAGTACTTTTTTGCTCTTATTGCACTAACTCATTCACAACCAGCCCAGTAAAAAAAATTGATTTTGACGTATTTATCCGTCAATGGTATTGAATGAGCTAATTATTTGGAGGGATACTTTACATTTACTTGAGTCATATTATTGTAAAGTAACAGTACTCTTATTTGAGTCCCAGTTTGAGTTAATTTTCCCACCACTGCAAAGTCGAGACTTGTTTTTTGTTCTTCCTCCCTCAGCTTGTCTTCAACTCTTCAAACTGTTTGGTGGAGCGCCGACACTCCGCCGTGCTTGCAAACGTCCTCGCCTGGAACAAGAGGGTAACAACATACAAGTCGAGGGGGCACAATTAAACAATGACGCCAATGTCATGTGAGGGCATAAAAAAACACAAAAACTAAAAAAAAAAACCATAACAAAACAAAAAAAAGAACAGGAATTAGCTTGACCGCAGGAGCAGGAGGCCCACCAACGGACCGGTGCGGTTCCTCCGTGTGGATGGTGCATGTTTGCGGAGGGTGCGCGGGTTCGATACCGCCTCCCTGCCCTTGTCCACACCCGCCCTGTCGTCTCGTCTGCTCGCACGCACACACACACACATATACGGAGAATTGTGAGGCACTAAAAACAAATTAGCATAAACGTCCAATTTGGACATTGTTTAGTCACGTCACTTAAAGGGACCTTCATTTTTTTATTATTACAGTATAATGATTATTTTTTACTCTTATTAGTGTTTTTTATGTATTTTAACATACTTTGGGGAATTTTATTTAATGTGTGATTTGATATTTATATGCAAGATGTATGTGCGTGTGTGTGCATGGAAAGCCGTTTGAGCATTTACTTTATACTTGATAACTCACTTCAGGTCGATGTAGTAGTATGCTCTTTGTTCTCACTAGTAAGACAATTCAGCGCACTAGTGGACTTGCAAGGAAAAATATTTCCACTACTAGAGCCACTTTTGAACAACTTTTACAAACTTAAACATTGCGAGTAAACTACTGTGCTGCACTAGTGGCACTACTAGGCCCAAATACTAGTACTATACTAGTGTTACATACTAGTATCCTTCTGGACTCTACTAGTAGCCCAATTGTAGTTTTGCCTGACTCGTAACATACTCTTATCATAATAGCATGCCAAAGGTTTCCACAGTGTGGAAATGTCACACAGTAGTGGTTTGTAGTGCAGCTTAGTTGTTCTATTAGTACGCTGAATTGTCACTTTGTAAAGCTGCTTGAGCATTTATTCATAATCCTTGATAACCAGTTTCAGGTACTAATATACTAGTACACTCTTTGCCCTCACTAGGAAGATAATTCTGTGCACTAACAGAACAACTGTCTTACTTTTTCCCACTGCTGTATGAAATCTTAATGTTACTAGTACTGCTACTAAGGTGCCAGATGTTAACTAGTATAATTTTATTTATTGTCACAAGTAGTATTAGTTGAATGCAGTAAAAGCAACAATTTAGGCATAGTAGGACAACAATGTTAACAATACGGCTTTGTTTTTGCGGAAATGTCATACAATAGTGAATAAAAGTTAATTTACTAACACTCATTCTACTAGTGCATACTAAGATATCTACTAGTGGGCTGTATTGTCTTAATTGGAAGGCATTTGAGCATTTATTTGTTATTCTTGACATACACTTTTATGTCCAGGCACTAGTAACCTCTTTGTCTTCATTAGAAAGATAATTTAACGCACTAGTAAAATGACTTGAACGCACTAGTACCAAAAAAGTGTTTGTTTATCCCACTATCCTACTCATACTGAATTAAACCTTATTAGTAAACTACTGTGCTGCAATATTAAAACTTGAAGGCGCAATTAGTAGGCATGTGTCATGCACTAGTCGCACAAAGTAGTACTTGTGTACAATTGTTTTTGCTTCACTCGTAAGTTACTTGTAGTTGTGTACTACTAAGACAAAATTGTTCTACCTAGTATGAAGAAAGACTTGTCTTTATGGAAAGCTGCATTTATTTAATATCCTTGATATCCAGTGTAAGGTCCAGGTACTAGTACACTATGTATCCCCACTAGTATGACAGACCAACTAGTTGGATTTTGCCATGTGTTTTAATTTATAGTTCTGACGTTTCCTTCTCTTTGTTGACCAATGTTATTTTTGAAAGGCCTAATTACTATTCCTAACACGTACAGTGTCACGCACTAGTAGCCTACTGGACCCTGCTCATAGCCTGAAAGTAGTTTTCCACGCTAGTAGCATGCACAGTAGTTGTCCTACTAGTATGCCAGTGTTGTCCTTTAGGGTGCAGAAATGTCATTCAGTGGTGGAAAAAAACAAAACACTACAATTACGCATAATAATTAAGTTCGACTAGCACACTGACTTGTCTTGCTAATATGGACAAATATGTACTAGTACATGGACCTTAAGTTTGTTATCAAGTAGTTGGAATAAATGCTCAAAGTATTTTCCATACATACGTGTGTAAGCATGATTCCACGTCCACTGGCCTGTACTGTTTCTCCGACTGTTGCTCCTCTTCCTCCCTCGTTTAATCATGGTGATGATGATGATGATGTCACCCCTACGTCTCGTGTTTTTTGTCCACCCCGGTTTGCCGTACTTGTGTGTTTCGCTTCAACAAGCATGTTTGCGGACTGTCGGCTGAAACACGAGGCAAAGAAAAAAAAATGAGGGAAAAAAAATTCAAGGCATGATGGGAAAACGCATTCTAAGGGGAGGGATTTTCTTTTTCTTTTTTTGCTGAAGGCAATCAACCGGCAGGTCCTTTCTTTGTTGTAAATGTTGTACTTGTTGTTTAGTGTTTTGAATGTTTTTTTCAAAGTCAGAACTGGAAAAAGGGTTTAAATGTATGAAACTGCTGCAAGCCTTCGCTACTGTCACACACGTACGAGAGTCAAATGAGCACATGCAATCCAACGTCATCCCTTTAAGAGGAAACAGCGCAAATGCTTTTTTTGCGGCAGAGTAACTCATCTTATATCATGTCAAAATTGGGACACAATTACGCACGCAATTTCATTTGAATGGTAGCTCATCATCTGGCCAAGTGTTTTGATTTTTGCTGGAAATGATCTCAAATCTGATGACTTTTATTTATTTTTTTGGTAGTTTTTTGCAATTTTGTATCTTTATTTTTGTAGTATGTTTTTCTGTAGACTAAAATTTAGCTGTTTTTTTTTTTCATTTTTATATTGTTTTCATAACCATTGAGAATAGGTTTTCTTTGATATTTTTCAATGTTTTTTTTTTAGGTTAAATGTTTTTTTTATGTAATTCATTTAGTTGTTTTGGATTTCTAACATTAAAAATGTATTTTAGTTTTTAAGATGAGCTTTTTTTTTTTTTTTTTTTAAACATCGGGCCAATATTGTGCACTGCACAAGTTTCATTTCATTTGTTTGGGGGTGTGTGGGGAGTGGAGTCTTATCACACGTCACTGCAGCTTCTAAGCTTCCATTTGTTTTCCACCTGACAGACAAGACAGGGTATGGATCCACTTTTGACTCTTCACGTTGTACATAGGTGTCACGTGACTAAACAGGAAGTGATTGCACCAACTACCTAAACTTCAACACATTCACCCACTGTGTAGCTTTTGCATCATATGAATATTTACTGTTTGCAGAGGAAAAACAAGAGTTACTGTATTGTCAAAGCCACAGCAACCAGACATAAATATGAAAATATATGCAGTTTTACATGATGATGATGATGAAATATGCATGTGTACTTACAGGTCATTTTTCACCTTTTACTGGATGGACAATTGAGAATTACTCGGGTCACAGAGTAGAAGAAAGCCTGATTAGCTTTTTGAGGAGAGTGTGTTGTGAAAGAAAAAAAATGGAAAGAAAGAATAAAAAAATGATTAGGTGGTTTGCCGGGTTTGTTTTTGCATGGGCGTAGAATTAAATCATGACAGTGGTACATTTACAAAGCTGTTCGTGTGGATGGTTGTTCTTCATAGCTTGGTTATTACTGGAATATTGAAGTGTATTTAATAAAAAAAATTACAAAAAAAAGCATTTTGACAGTTTGTTTTTTATTTCTAGTAAACTTACATTCATATAAATCATAGTTCTCCCTACCGGCTTTGAGAAAATATTCTATTCTTTATAAGGCTAATTGCAGTTTCTGGCATGTGCATTATGTGCGGCAAAATGAAAATAATCTATTACGTAGTTGGATTTTAAAATCTTACATACATAATTCCATATTGTGTATTCTTCACTGTTCACCGCTAATTTTGAAAGGAAAAAAGATAAGAAAAAAAAGAGTTGTCAAAGGACATGTGTTTGGTTCCAACTTGAAATTGTCCATAACCTGTCATGCAATGTTTATAGCATAGTGCTTTGTGGTCCCATGCATTATAGGTCAGAAGGCACTTTTTAAATATAATAATCTATAAAATTTCAGTTGTTTGTTTAAGTCTCCAATTCCTTATTTCCGATTACTCTTTGCTATTTCTGCATTCTTGTTTATAATTAATTACATATTAAAGAAAATATAAAGCCCACGCCAATGTGTTCATTAGTGGGGTCGGGTGGCTTTGGCACAGGGCGACGTTCAAAATTGGTCCGCCATTGATGGAACAAAAAACGTGCTTCTCTTTTGTCTGCAGTCCTGTCTGAGACCACGGGGGGTCGCCAGAGACTAAATAAATACCCACACTCGGCTGTCGTATTTGTCTTTTACGTTTACAAATCTGAATTTGGTGTTCAGAACCATTTCTTTTTATATTCTGTCCTGGGTTAATTGGAGCCTTAGCTTTGTCACAACCTCCAAGCTTTACACTGGTTGTCTTGATAATAAAAGTAATACAGCTGTGTGACCACAGGCTAATTTCAGCAACAACCACAGCAGAAAACCCCTCAATAACTCTTGATCCTTGGGGGTGATTTCACAAAAGGATGTACCAAACACACGAGTAAGACACCAGGAAGCTGTTTTTATTAAAAAAAAAAAATAATCCAAAATATATTGCTAAATATGACGAGAACCTTGAATCCTTTACATTTAACATGAGGCAAATGGTTGTAATATAGCTGACATTATTTCCCTGCGGTATTATGTCATTAGTCCACATGGGTCTGAATCATTAAACGGGGAGATTTATTTTTCAATCATTGATTTCCCATCACAGAACCAGCAGAGTGGGAGAGCATCAGCGAGACCTTCATTGTCCAGGTATTTAGATCAATATTTTCTTTCATTCATGGCACAGCAAACGGTGTTTTTTCAATATCCTGGAAATTTTTCCTAAATATGTACATTGTGTTGATGTTGTCAAGGCCTTTAGGTTGTCATGTTGCCTAAACAGAATTGCTCTTGTTGGTGGACAAACGTCAGCCGTCGCCAGCATGCATGTATGTATTGAGAAATCCATTCATTTGGAGTCACTTTATTAAGTACACCTAATCCAAAACAAAAACTGTAGCTCATCTTGATAACAGAATTTAGCTCTGTATAGCACAAGCACCTCTCAGTTGCATTCTGTTATCCTATTATGTCATGTTCATAGAGAGACGCAGTTAGAAATGGGTGTTTGCGCCGTTGTGGGGGTAATCACAGCCCACAGATCCCCTATTCAAAATGAAAAGGGTCTCTTGAAACATTGGTTAAAGGAATTACAAACTACTTTTGTTTTTATGGTGTGTGTTCCACAGAAGACGTACGTACAACTGGTCGATGTAGGATGTTGTGTGTTTAGCCTCTAGCACCAGCTGTTGTTCTGAACGCAAACAGGAAACAAGGAGACTTCTAAACTTGCGTTTTTTTTTGTTGTTTTTTTTTTAGGGTAAGCACTCGTCTAAAATGGCATCCAGAGAGCTTCTCGCCTGATTCCAGGTCAGCCGTTGTGTGTTTAAAATTGAAGAGTCATCCATCACTTGTTGATTATGTGTCTCCTACACTCTGGTCATTGATCTGGAATTAACATGCAAGATGCTGAGGCATCGCAAACGCTGTCGTGTGTCGATCCTTACCTGTCAATGACAACAAATGTGACTTTTATTCACCTCATGCTTTAGCTGCACCATATCATTTTGTCATTTCCCCTGGAATCTGAGATTCCTTTTGTGGTTGCAAACCACACTACCCCTCACAGGCCACAACATTAGGTTTACCTGCACAATCCAATGATCCTGAGCTGTTGGGGGGTGGGGTGATTAGGTGAGGCTGTTGCCTTAACGATCGACTGCCCGGAACAGGTCCGGAGTAGAACCACAGGAGTCTGCCTGTGGTGCTATTTCATTAAATTGATTCTCATACCGTTTTAACCAACATTCTACAGGATCATACCAAGTGCTGAGTTCATATGAGACTCTCTTGTAATTAATTAACCACAATAAATCTGGCTTGAATTGACATCCAATATCAAAATAGTATGTAAGCCCAGCAGAGAAGGCCTTGACTGCCTTTCACTGGGGGAAAAAAATCAGTTCATTTTATCGTACATTTATAGTGTCAATCAAAAGTGGTCCCTTACAAAATTATACAGGCATGTTTATACTAAGTCCGGCGATGCAATTCTTGAAAATGGCCAACTAGCTAAGGAGCTTTGTTGGCGTCAGGAATAGTAGTGTATTTATTTGTTGTTGTTTATTTTTTCCCCTTATTTTTCTAATTTTAAACAAGTAAATTAATAACTGTATGCAGTGTGTCCGTGTGCGTCATCGCCCGCCCTACAGTAAAATACATAAAAAGAAAAAAATCATGAAACACGAATTTATCATTCAAGCCCTATTTTTTCTCTCGGAGGAGGTTGCGCACAAGGGCGCGAGAGAGGGCGAGCGAGAGTGAGACGGAGAGAGAGAGAGAGAAGGAGAGAAATAGAGAGAAAGAGTGAGAGAGAGAGAGAGAGAGAGAGGGAGAGAAATAGAGAGAAAGAGAGAGGGGGGGGGGAGAGAGAGAGAGAGAGAGAGAGAGAAAGGGGAGGTGCTTAGGTCTACTCAGCTGCTCCTCTTCAGTCCCATTAGCGACCAGAGGATGAATGGAGTCACACGTACTTTTTTGACACGAGGACTGAAACGGCTGTCTGGAATATAAAAAGGCTGGATTATTATTCTTTTTTAAGTATATATATATACTGTGTATATTTATTTTTGGC
This sequence comes from Idiotropiscis lumnitzeri, assembly GCF_059441095.1. Classification (NCBI taxonomy): domain Eukaryota; kingdom Metazoa; phylum Chordata; class Actinopteri; order Syngnathiformes; family Syngnathidae; genus Idiotropiscis; species Idiotropiscis lumnitzeri. Next base: position 7,143,098 of record NC_142399.1, read on the forward strand.
ACAGTGTTTTATCTAGCAGTAGCATTCCTGGATTTATCCGCCTTTCTTGGAAGCTGTTGGTTTTGAAATGGCTTCGGGAGAACAGCTGGGTCGTGTCGAGACATTTATGGATTAACCTTTATTTTTTTTCTTCTCCTCTCCCGTCCTCTCCTCTTTCTAACTTCCAACCAAAGCCGCCGAAATGCGCCTCTTTTTAAACCAATCAACCACATGAGTGGAGTCTAAAGCAACGCTTCACGTTCACATCCATCCCTCCCCATTTTCTTTCCATATTCTGCAATCAACGTGCTGGTAAAATATGGAAAGTGAGGTTTTTACCCCCCTGCTGGAGCACTTCATGCTGTCGCCTCTGGTCTGCTGGGTAAGTTTATTCTCTAAATACATCACTGAACTCAAATTGCAGATTTATTTGAGTTGTGATTATTATCCCCCTCCCTTACGACCCCCCCCCCCCCCATCTCTCAGGTGAAGACAGTGGGGCAGCCCACGGTGACCGATGGAAGCAAACTGTCGGAATATGTGCAATTGGTGGATGGAGTTTACCTCAATGAGGTCATGCTGGATATGTGAGTATACCCTGAATGCCAAGAGTCATGGGTGGGGGTAAAAAAAATGGTTGTGTGCGCCTCAGGGGGGGCATGTGATTAAAAAGTCACACGGGTTGAAGTGATTTTTCTATTGGCTATGAACAGGGGCTTTGTTTTGACGTTTTGTGGAGGGTATGCGTGTGGGAGAGGGGGTGCTCCACCTCTGTTAATATGTTATAGGTGACGCATGGCTTGACTTGATCATGTTTGTAAACATAAAGCATTTAACCGGTTATGAATGCGCTTTGTTATTGGGCTGAATCAATTAATTGAATAACTTAAATAATTTGGAAGTTGGAGATCATAATGCACCTGTAATAAGCACATTTGTATGCAAGATGCTACGACCTCAACTGATGCCCTGGCAGTCAACGCGACTGGCTAATGGTTAGTCAGTAAGTTACCCGTTGCTCACAACAGCTTACTGTAGACTCTTATTTGCGGACACCCACGTCACTCACCATTCCCGCCTTTTAAAGACAAGCACTTATTCAAAGTAAAAAATATAGTGAGAAATTTACGGATGGTCACCAAGTGGACAACAATAATACCTGTGTCACATTTTGTTGTTTAACAATGCAAATTAATTTTTTTGTCCCAATAGGACAATCGATAGAATAAGAGATTCTTAAAATATTCAAGTGGTGAGACTCTATTAGAAAAGGTGACATGCTCTTGTGTTCATCCATAGTGTACCTAATTAAGTGTCCAGCGAGTGTACAACGCATAGCCCTTCCACGCTTTCCTCCCCCGCAAGGCACACATCAGCCAATTCTTGAAGAAAGCTTCTAGAAGCTGTCTGTGGGGAACGAATGTAGGCTGCGCACAATGGGGCCTCGTATGTGGGCCACTCTTGGGTCAGGCTGCAGACAATTATCGCTGGGACCCCTTGGAGCCACGCTTGGAAAGAAGCAGTAGAATTTCATAGTTTGGCCTCAGCAAAGGTCAGAGTTGGTCCTCAAAAAACTAATTTTGGGGTCTTCTTCCATTAAGTTTACAGTATGGAAGAGTGGTCGAGTTGTGTAGCTGATTGTGTATAAGCAGGATCAAAATGGATGAATTGACCTGTCTTATTATCTCGGGGTTCATTTATATCAAAAAGTTTGGTCGTACGGTGGACTTGATGTTGTTATTTCTGCCTCACAGACGAGAGGTTCTGGGTTCAAATCTCATCTCAGTGCTTGCTTGTTTTCGCAAGGTTTGCCTACAATATGCCCCCAGCTTTAATTACTCATTTCCTTTCTCTGGTTGGCTTCTTCATCCAGAGGCTTCCGCTACCGACTGCTACTTTACTCTCCCAAATTGCCTGGTTATAACATTAACTAAGTCACATTAAGATGTTGGGGCGGGGGGAAAAGTGCAGTGGGCATGAAGGTTCAGAGCTTGGCAGCTGTGTGCCGCCTGACAGGAAGTGGCCAGTCACAGCCAGCTTTGTGTGTTAGTGTGCGAGTGTGCTTTTTTTTTTTTTTTTTTTTTCCAAGGCTTCTATGTCAGCACGGGACTGTGTTTATGTGTGCGCGCGTGTGTGTGTGTGCGTACATTTGTTTTTGCAGTCAGGCAGCTGTCCGTGGTCGTCTTGGCAAGCCATTCTCACACTCGCGCACGCACAGCCCACTGTGACGGTCAGATTGTAGCGTTTATGTGTCGGCTCTTTGTCTGTTCACTCTTTATTAGCGTGACAACACCAGCTTGTTTAATTGGCCAAATTGGAATGCGTCGCAAGCGAATACATTTATAGATCTCTGTTTTGCTGGTTGACTATGGTGGTGTGAAGGCCAAGGAAAAAACAATATTGTTGCTGGAAATACAACATTTGTCCTCGCACAGTTTGATTTGATAACTGTGTGTAGTGATGCATTGGTGCCTTGAGATGTGCGGCAAATTACAAGTTTCTGATTTATTTATTTTTTGTTTGTTTGTTTTGACTCGGGAGGAGGCACGGTGGAGGACTGGTTAGCACGTCCGCCTCACAGTTCAGAGGTGAAGGCTTAGATTCCGGCTCCGGCCTTCCTGTGTGGAGTTTGCATGTTCGCCCCGTTCCTGCGTGGGTTATCCCTTTCCTCCCATAGTCCAAAAACATGCATGGTAGATTAATTGAACACACCAAATTGAGTTAGTCCCACACCCGCGACACTCGTGGGGTTAAGCAGCTTGGCTAATTCGCTTTGACTTGCACCCAAAAACTTGAGATACAAGTGATGTTTGTATATATGTACAGTTGAAGTTGATGTCAAACAAAACAAAGAGAATTGTGTATTTAAAATAAACACAAAGCCGCCGCTAGCTTAATGCTAAAACATAATGGGGATAGGCCATGCGCGGGCACCTATGTGGAAGTATTTTAACCCTGTAAGCGACAAATATTAGACCACAAACCGTAAAGCAACACATGTACACAGATAGAAGTATTCCTTGCAGGCATATATTCTTTATCCTCTGCAAAGAATGAAATGTAGCGCGTCATACTGAGAAATGAGTGTTTTTGTACTGTTTATTCGTAAGTCTGTATTGTACTGCCCGCAGAAGGTGCAGCACAATAGGCATTGAATTGAAGCAAAAAGTGCGACACAAACGGTTTCTTTCTTTACATTCTATTTATAACTGTTTTTGCAAGCTACATTCAAGAGTTTATTAGAAATGTGATTCAGAACAGATCGATAGTTACTCAATTCCTTTTAGGAAGGAACTCATTAGTGTCGCAATATTGCTGTTAGTTTCTCATGTTTACACTGTGCTTTTATGCAAAAAGCTGTTGCAACACAGTTTTAAAGTGCAATTCAGCCATCGTCCCTACAAGGGTGACGTCCAGAGGGCAGCGGCGGGACGTCGGGATTATCTAACGGTTTGCTCCCGACGCCCAGATGGCAACCCTGCCACGCTCCCGCCCTCCCCCCCGCCTCTGTCCTCTCATGACCGCCATTACCCAGCCAATTAGAAGACCTCCTCACTGCTGTCAAAGCAATTAGCTCGCCCACTCTATGAGGTGGAGCCAATTTAAAAATGTTGACAGGATGACAAGAGCCCCGGTGAGACACTGGATGCTCACTGGAGTTGTTTTTATTTGGATACAATGGGGAATTTTCAAAAGGACGTGCCTCTTAAACTTGCCTGTTATGCCGCATGTCAAATTGATCCAATTTAAACACACAAACAAAAAAAATAAAGCACAAATTCTGGATAATGTTTAAAAACGGAGATTGAAACTTATTAAATAATATTTAAAAGAATGGATCTTTTGCAATTTTTAGGACCCCTGTTAATACATGGAATTAATGTTGTATAGTAAATGCTGAGAAAAGGTGAGCTATTTCCTGCGTTTTCTGCAGTCTTGAACGCAGCATCGGTTTGTGATCTTACCGCAGTGGTGCCAAGAACACGCGTGTGTAATGATGTACACAATGTCGCTCTTTGATAGTCGCCGTTGACTCCATAATAAACAGAGGCTACGTTGTGCTAACGCTAGCAACATCCATACAAGGCGCCGTTTTCGTTCCTCGTGTGGAATCAGCGACTTGCTTCACGCTCAACTTATTTTTACCCCCTGTTAGCACTTGTTCCTTCTTTCCCACTTTCCTTCCTTTGCGCCTCATCTCCTCTGCCCTTTCCCGCTGTCTTGTACCCTTTCTTGTTTTCTTTGAGCTTCTGTTTGGGGAGCTCCAGCTGACATAGTTGAAATTCCAGCTGCAGGAGGGATGCAGAGATGCTGCTGCTGAGATGTTGCAAACACCCCCAAGTCCTCCACTGCTCCTCCATTGGCAAAAGCACACAGTAGTGGGCTGTTCTTGGTAATCTGTAAGGAAGTGCAGACTCTGACTTTTATCTGCCATATCTAGCAGTCGTCTTTGTGTCTGGCGTTAATCAATAAATTGTTTTATGTGAGCCTTGAAAACTGCCACAACCAAGGACGTGTTAAAGCGCAAAGAAATGGTAAAACGTCAGATGTAGTTGTTTTTTTTTTTTTTTTTGGTCACTTGCCTGTCGAGGTTCATTGTCAAACTAAACATAAAACAAAGGGAATTACACATTTTGTATATCCAACAGTCGCATAACTTAGCTTAATGTTAACACACAATGCAAAACGCCATACGGTGTCTAACGAAGCAAGCATCCATCTTACGCAACAGATATTTGAACACAAACGGCCGATAACGATACTCACGGCCATATATTCTTTATCCTCTGTGAGAAAATATGAATATTGCTGCAGCTCATTGAGCAGTTAACGGACATCTTCATGTGATGATGATGTTGATGATGATTATGCGCCACATTAATGCAAACTTGAGCAGCAGGGGTTGCATTTAAAACGCATTAGGTACAGAAGTGAAGTGCCAACCAGATTCAATTGTTTTCTTTTATGATGAGGAAATAAGAGCTCGCTTTATGTCAGTGAGACACTATCCCGCGATCCCATTTGCTCTGTCTGGAAGATGAGGCAATTGCAGTTGATGATGACTGTCTTGTCTGCAGTCCACTTTAATGATTGAACTCGCTTCCAGCGTTGGAATTCAAAGAATGGGTTGCCTATGGATGCAGTGGTAGAGTGGAATGGAAATGAGGCAAAGGGGGGGGAGGGGGTCCATGAAAAGTCAAAAGACAAGGAAATTCACAACATACCAAGGGTCACATGGTCTGTTTGTGTGGTTCTACTGTCACCATAGAGGACCTTCTTGCTCTCCAAATATGCCAAAGGACTTCACAGTACTTTGCATGTATCCGTACGTATATCATAGAAAGAGTGGCGTCACAAAATGATCAGTGTTATCATTATCACACATTAACACGTTGTTAGAAATACTCACACACACGCTCTTGCTATGTTTGGACTGACTCTCGCCCAACACGTGGCCAAATGCAGCCTGTCTTTTTCCCTTTTTGTGCGTGTGTGCGTGGCTGCCCGCACTGACTCTAATGCAGCCTGTCATATATGGGTTAACACTACTCTGCGAAGCACACAGCCAATCAGAGAGCGAAGGAAGCCCAGTGGCTGCTGAATTTGGTCTCAGCGGCCATTCGCACACAAGCGACGCAAGGTTTGGCTTATTGACTGACTGTCTGTCAGTCTTGAGCCGTCTCTCCTTAATCTATTTGTCTGCCCAAAGCCTTAAGTTTACTTTATCAGCAGGAACAGCAAGGGGGTTAATATCTGGGATTTTCCCCACACGCCTTCTGAAGAACTAAATCCTTATTTTGTCGCCTGGTGTACCGCAGGGGGTTGAGTTTGCACAGCATCAGCACTTGTATGGAATTTGGTCTACCTGGCCTGCCATGTTCTCATTAAGAGACACATTCCTTTTTTTTTTTTGTCATTTGAAGCAATCCCTTGGTGTCTTTGTTAATGAGTCTTTGACATTTTGGGAAAATATACAAAGGGTGAAGAATTACAGCCCATTTTACGTCGCACTCAATATTGAGTATGAATTAGGTTACCATGACGTAATACTCATCATCCATCAACGGCCTCGGTTATCTACTTAATAAGACCCAGTTTGAAGTTGTGGAACTGCTTCTTGTCACTAATTCTTCTGTGAAACGGTTGATAAAGTTGAGAAAAAGCTTTCGTTGGGATTTATTGGGACACGTATAGATCATGATGCTTGCAACTTGGTCAAATTGATCCAGGAATTTTATTGCTATTCCCGACAAACGTGAAAATTTTGATTCAGGTCTGTGACTTTTTTTTTTTTTTTTTGCTTTTCACATGAGCCTTAAGTGTCATGGAATGCGCAAAGGCCACCATTCTTTTGCATTTTTTTCCCTTCTTCTCACACACACACTCGACACCCGTCACCCTCCTCGCTCTGACAGGATTACAGCCTCCACTTTTTAATTAAGGGGTTAAATAGACCCCCCACTCGGTAGTCCTGAAGGGCCCACGTGGATGTGTGTGTGGTGCGAGGCAGGTCATGTGACTGCTAATTCAACCCATTAAAAAGAGCCCTGTGTCTCTGATTAGCATTAATGGCGTTGGGCATCGGGGCGAGAAGCGGGGGGGGGCATCAAAAGACTAATTAACGCATCCGTAGCCACCGCCAAACAAGGTCTGTTTTTGTTTCGAATTGAAATTCTCTCCACCGTTGTTAGCAGCTTGTTGCTAATTGCGAGCGAGTACAAGTTATGTGCAACCTCATTTAAATTTAATCAAACAAACAATCAGAATTGCATACATAATATAACATTCAGACATATATTTGCCTTTGATGGTCCATAGATGACAATAAAAAAAATGCCAAATAACAGACATTTGTCCTTTATTATTATCCCCACAGTATTACACTGCAATTTATTTTACAGTGATGTAACCTAATTCACTTGTAGATTTGTCTGTATTGTTCATGAAAATGTGCTTCAATCTACACTGGTGACCCATATATGAGGGTCAACTAGCTGCAAGTGCGTGGGGGGAGGAGATGGCTGGCTGTGAACAAACGCACGCATGCATGCATGTATGTGGTGACTGGCGCACACGTGTTGTCATGCGTGCCGTGTGCGTGCATGCCTGCATCTGTGCTTTCCGTCATGTGCGGTGCACAACGTAACAGGAGGCAAAGGAGGCCACTTTTAGAACAAAAGAAAGTGAAACGATACCATGTCAACATGTTACGGATAAGTCATAATAAGAAATAAAAATCCACAAAACAAAGTTTGTGTTTTCGGATGAGCTTTGCTCTCTGGGATAATTCCCGCAGATATGCAAATGAATGCTTTGGAAGGCACTTTGCAATGAATGTGGATGCGCGTGAATGTGCAGAATGTTCTCAAGGCTCACTAAAACGCGATAACGTCAGTCGTCACGCATGCTAGCTTGGGCGACACGCTTTGAAATCAAGTCAGGTTTAGCTAAATTATGTATGAGGACGTGAGGAAGTACTTACAAGGTACCGTAATGGGCACGGATTTTCTTTTAATTGTTGGATTTATCCACCCTGCGTCTTTGATGTCAGCTGTGGCAAAAGATTCACTGCAAAGACATTTAAAAAAAAAAAAAAATACACTCATACAAGTGCTGCTGATGGACTCAACTCGGGCTGAGTCACTCAATGTGCATACAGGCTAATGGGTTAGCCTCTTAACCGACAGACAACTTTACAGTACTCATCCACATCACTCACCGGACCAATCACCTTTCAAAATTCATATACACTTAAATTTCAAAAGGCTCACTTTGAGGGTTGAAGAAGTGTTTGAAAAAAAATCTGTACCTCACATGCACCTTGTTTTGTTTAATAATGCGAAATGCATTTGTATCCAATTACTCGATTAATCGGTTGACTACTCTTTTGTAAAACGGGGTACTTCATTTGCAGCCCTCCTCTGGGTTTCAACATGGAACATGGACGTTAATGCGGACTGTGATTGAATGACATTCTTTTCTAACTTTTTCCACCAGAAATCCCAAGGCCACAGTGCAGAGCACTGTCAAGAAGGTTAACAACGACCCCACGCTGCGCATCCAGAACCTTTCCATTCTCATCAGGCAGATCAAAGTCTACTATCAGGTAGGAAAAAATAACATTTGTGTTTTCAGGCACCGACGTGTTGTCATCATACAGTTATAAACCAATGGCTAAAGATGACACTGTTTTTTTCCAAGCTTTGCCCATGCTTTATTTTAATGTTTTGAATGTGATAACATAGCCAGGCAGTCCGAGGTTTCCCACACTCGAGACCATGACCCATATCCTTAGGGGCCGTGCTGAGGCTGCGGAAAGGTCACTTACTCATCTAGCAAAATGCTTTCAAAAGAGGAGGCATGAGTTGCATCCTGTTGTTAAATGTACACATATAGCAGCCGACGCATTTTTGCGTGTTTAATTGGGGTGTGTTTGTGTGTGTGTGATAAAAATTAAATATAGGGGGAATTAGTGCATAAGATTCACAAATTCGACATTTCTGTCCCCCTTTTAGCTCCTTGTGTTGCTGTCAATATATTTAATATTACGACTATCTCTTCTTCTTCACTAGAGGGGAGCTCAAAGGAGACTAAAGATTGTTTCTTTTAACACCTCTGCTTGGTTAATCTCATTGAGTGCTTGTTGTTTGATGAGGGCCACTACAAGCAAACAATGAACCATCGTCCGTCTGTGCCGCTTGGTTTAATCCTCTCTGCTCATCTCGCGGGTCGCTGGGTTTTAACCATACCACCACTTACGTGTGTCTGCAAGCTCAGCTTCACAGGGACCACCGACAGGTTAAAATCCCGCCACGCCCCAAAACAACACTTCAGGGACTTAATAGCCGCTTTCATATCACACTGCCTTCATGTCAAATTGGCGTAACGGTAGAGCTGGAATGACGATCGTTTTCAGTCAGAATTCACTCCAATACGCTGTCTGCTGCTAGGTCAGGATTGCAGATGAGAATCTCAATCTCCTTATTTCGATTAATAAAGTTTAAATAGAAGACCAAGGTTGGCTCTTATACTTATAAGATGATGGGACAAGATGAGGAAATATAGCATTGTTCCCCCACCTCCACACTTTTGGACGGATGTTGGAGCGTCTGTGGGGATTTTTTGTCGATGGATGCAAGGTGGAAATAGATTGTTGACCAAAATGTCTCACAAATGTGAAGAATTAAGATTCAGTGGTCAGTAAGAGCCCGAGACATGAACCGCAGATTGAATGATGGATAGGTTTTAAAACAGGATGTTACCAGCGCAACCTACTGACCCTGTTTGCACTTCTGTTGTGTTGCTGGTCAACAAATTGATCAATTTAAAAATCTAGAAAAAATATTTTCAAATGTTTTTTTAATAAAAATGTAAAGATCTGTTGATTATTTTTTTTTCATTTATTTATTTTTTTTTTTTCGCTGACTAAGACATGTCAGGGACATTTAGTACAATTCCGAAGAATACCACTCAGATTCCGTTCAAAAATGAACTCTACCTTCCGACATGAGTTTTCCTCGTCTCTGGTTATCCGCATGAATAGGCCAAGTTCTGCTTTCCTGTGGTGATTTCAGTCCCTTCCCATTTTTTTCCCGTTTCCCGAGCCGCATGGCTGCAGACGGACCCCTTCTGCTCTCCAAGCTAATGGGCTTAACAGGTTTGCAGTTTACTGTACTGCTCAGCATTCCGAGCCCGATCGTATCTGCTGCTTACTGCGTAGGCTCGACTGCCTTCTCCACGTCTTGATCTTGTTTTTCAATTTACATGTTGATCTTTGATGGTGAGCGCCTCGTCGTTCAAGCCAATGCCCGGTAATGCACACGTGGGCAAAAAGTGCTCTTTCTTCAAGGCTTTATTGAATTCGACTCTTTCTACTGGTGTCGGGAGAAAACCTAATTCATTAAACCCCGTTGGAAGCACCCAAGGCAGACACTTGTAGACCCTCTTTGTCCCAACCCTCCCCCATTTCCTGCATGTCTCTGCTCTGCCCCTTCGCTCCCATAAAAAAAAACAACTCTACCCTACTGCATGTTGATGCCCTCGTCAGTTTCCAGCAATCAAGTGGCAATGCAACCAAATCCCAATATTTTACATTTTAATTGACAAGTGTCTGATTCTAAAATAAATATAAAAATATGTTTGCCCCGCCCCCCTCTTTTTGTTTTTTAACAGTACACAATATCTAATTGTTTTTGCTTCATGATACTTTTCTGTCAGCAAACATGCGAGGTACTGTTTCTTGTATCTGGTAATTCGATCCACTCCTACAGAGTTAAACGTTTTTAGGTTGTGTTTAGGCAGATTGCGTAGGAGGCCTTCAACGTCTAGACGGGCTTCTTCACGCTTTGATTTAAGAGTATGGTGAACAGATCCTTTCCAAGCAGATGTGATCATATTACCAAGAAAGCGCGCTTCCGCCTCCCTATGACCTCAGTTCGTCGTGTTTGAGCTGCAGAGCGGAGGTTTCATCTCTTTTCAGTTTCAGGGCCAAATATAAGCTGGGCCACGTTTTAATTTAGCGGCCTCGGTTTTGGCTTTCTCCGGGGGCGTGCGATTATGCAGCTCTGGCCAGCTGAACTACATTCTTGTCTGCTTTTTTGTGGTTACTCTCATGAATCGGGGTCCTGTGACACATAAAGCTGCATTCCGTCTTTCTGTGTTGCAAGTTGTTTGGATCTGTGGTTGAAATATGGTATTTTTTATCGCATTGTCTAGAAGCCTTGTAGATGTTGCTTTTGGGAAATAAGAAGGGGTCTTTATTCTTGTGGCCAACTCTTTGCTTTGGGGTATGTTGTCTAAAGTTTGGAACTCATAGAGGAGGAAAAAATCTGGTGGAAACTTGATGATTGATGACTGACTGACTAATAACACAAAAGTGGGTACATTTTCTTGCCACTAGGGTGGTTTGACTTTTTGTCCTCTGTACCAGTCGCCTTTTTGGCGACATTGGTACTGTTCGCTCATGCACTTTTGACAGATTTGGAAACTTTGGTGCGGAAACTGTAGAGCTGAATGTATCTGACTGGATGACTACTGAGTTTTTATTTGAAAGTTGAGAGTTCCATCTTTCCCAGAAGAAAGGCTGACAGCAGGGTGCATGTTTTGTGAAGCAGTTTTCCAGAGAATGGAACTTGAAACAGTTTGAATTTAGATGAATCATCAACCTATTTCGCATGACCTCTGGTTGCTGGAACAACAATAATCTACAGGAACCATTTAATTCCTTACATGAAGAATGAGGAACTACAAGTTCCAGGTGCGTGATGCAGTCATGAAACCAATCGGCAACATTCGTGTAGACTGCAACCTACCCGCTACTATGCGGCCGCACAGTTCTCATTCCGATGCTGTTGCTTCTCACTGGAGCACAACATTCAATCCTGCTAATTTCCCTCCCAAAAAATGTTTCCCTGCAGGTGTGTGAAGGGACTTAAGTGGTAGGTGACGCATGCAATAACAAGATCTGCCATAGCTTACTGACCTCACAAAGATGCTCTGTTCATGTTTGGGCTGGGGGGGTGGGACGACACTCCCTCACATTTCCTCCATGCAGCGTACTGTAACTCTGCACTGCATGCATGGATTCCACTAAATTACAACCTTGTTCTTGCTGCTTTTAGTCGCCAATAGTTATTTTTATATGAACTCGGTCACAATGCGTGGACATAATTCCAATCAAGGCTGGAGTTCCCCCACGCTGACTCGCTTCTTTCGGCCAGTCACGAGTAAATCGGTTTATTAGGGCATGTGCTCGCCTGCCGGGGGGCAAATGTGCGTCTCGTCATGCACGCTCACGGATGTTGCCATTGATGATGCGGCAAGTGGTGCGGCGCCTCAGACGCTCGTTTGACGACACTAGATGGGGATGGGATCTGTCCCATGGAGGGTGAATCGGATTGAGCTAGCTGTCAAAGCTCGATACTGAAGGTGTTTTAGAGGAATGTATGGTCACACGTGACAAGAAATCAAGTGAAGTTGTTTAGTTTCTTTCCTACAAGTGATTTTCATCCAAATATTTACTGTGATTACGACCTCACTACTGTGTTATCTTAGGTTTGTGATAGATGACAGCAATTTTGTTCTGCTTTGTGCTGATACCCAAATGTACCCTGGTAAGACTCTGGATTTACATAATTACTATTTGATGGAGTAGATAAGAGAACACAGCAATAACTCGTGTGAAAAAGGAGAGCCCGGAGCGGGTAACGAGGAGGTGTGTGTTGGGGGGTTGAGTGGGCGGATGGTATCAGGATTCTCCCCGGTCCACCTGCCCCCTCCACCTTGGTGAGCAGCAGCTTGTTCAGCCTTGAGGGGTGTGAAGTGCGGACGTCATAAAGAGCTCTTTGGTTGATAGATATCGCCAGAGAACAAAAGAAACGCGCCGATAACGGCTTGTTTTCGCTGGCTTCTCACGGAGAACATTTACTCTGCTCCATCTGGACCAGCTCAGGACCTCCCTGCTGTTGCTCATTTCGGTTCACTTTAATGGTGGGTAGAAGTGAAGCCTAAAATGTTGGGGGGGGTATTTTCTCTTGTGGAGGCAGCACTTCATCCCACTATACTACATACACAATCAATGACACACCCACTGCGGCGATACTTAAACCAAACTAGTCTAGTTATTTTGTTAATCAGTCACATTGTGATGTCATAATTTTGCCCAACTCGGAATGTTTTTAGAACTAGGCAGCTAATTACAAATTTAGTTGGCTGTTTACCTTCGCACTTGCTTGATGGGCAGGCACCCCGGAGACCAGTGTATGTGTATGCAAGCAATTAAAAAGTATTTATATAGATTTTTTTAATAATATGCCTGCTTTCCCATCTTGGTTCTTTGTTGTGCATCCAACAGCAACACTGCCTTTTGTGTAGGGATTGTTAGATCAAGTGTCAAGTGGGTTCTCCGTGGAAGTGTGTTTGTGTGTATTTGGACAAAAAAAAGGGGAAGCGCCTTTCTTCCCTTTGTTGGTGGTGATGATGGAGTTTGCAGAGAGAAGTACCCCTGAGAGGTGTGTGTGTGTGTGTGTGTGTGTGTTTGCACATGTATTGTACTGTACTCTATGTATTAGAGCTTGCGGAGCTTATACTCGCTGTTATCTCACCCCCGTTTCTATGGCAACGGAGCTCCGTGGGGCTGCAGAATGGGTGTGATTCATGCATTTAAGGGTTCCTGCGCATGTGCACGCACTCACGCACACACACGAGGAGCAGCACAATTAGCCCCCCTGTTAAAGCTATACGCCGTTAGCGGAAGTGGGCGCAAAGGTGGGGGGGAGTGGAGAGGGGGGTGGGCTCAGTATGTGTGTAAAGCAGACAGGACTCCCTGTGAGACGGAAACAGTGGAGAACCTGTGCACTGACACACATTTAATAGCACAGGCATCTACACATTTTTGAATGAAAAGAGTTTATTTTATTATTTTAGCGGTGCTCGGATACTACGCCCCAAAATGTCGGCCCCTGACACCAGTTTTACTGATCGAGACGTGAACAGGACGTGTGAAAAACTGCTAGGCACCCATGCTCGGAAATGAAGAGGGAGTCGGCCTTTTTAGCTTGAAGCACCCACGCTGGGTGAAGTCCAGAGCTCGGACTTCAGTGAGGGAACTCACCGAGATGAGCCCCAATCAGATGTCGGTATCATAGTTAGACGCTAGACTCTTTTGCATATGCCATCTAATATACATGTTGTCACTGACAATAAAACACTAACTCACTTTCACATGGTCTTATGTTTAGCCGATTTGGCGTATATAAGGAAGATGCAACCTTGACGAGATCCATTTGCGAACTTCCTCAAACATAATGACTGCCACACCTTGTGGCGAGCAGACGCACAACGTCTGCTACTATGGCTCCATGCATGTACTTTGACAAATGCCTACGAGGGAATTTCACCTAATGAGTCTCAATCTTAAAATACTAAATAGCTTAATTTATTCGCCTATGCCTGCTAATGTGGTCATGTCAAACCCAGGTTGTTGATTATTTTGAAGATTGATGAAAAATGCATTAATTGAACCGGTCGAACTCTGATTATACCGCAAGCACCGTAGTTGGGGAATCCCTTTTATACTGCAGTACATGGACTGTATTTATTTATTTATTTTTTGTCTCCAGAGACAAAAGCCTCCCGGCTTCCCCCCTCAAAATGCTGACGGACACGATGAAGCCTGACAATATATTTGATTGGCTCACGACGTTATTTATTATTTGCTATCATGCCAGCCGTAAATCAAGCGATCCAGTCAGCGCTATTGTGTTGTGATACGTCCCCCTTGACCCAACACGGCTCTCCATCAACGTGTCTGAACGTCTCAGTGGGATGGAAGATGAGCCACAGTGGACGGGTTGTGATTCCTTGCTGAATCAATAACATGAAAATATATAGTCGGCATGGAGGGGGAGGAAATGTGGAAGGAGGGTGAAGCGGAGGGGTCGTGCTTTGAGTGGGTAGTGATGGAATCAAGACTTCATCCTCCCCCTCCACATCCTTCTCTCCCCTCTGTTTGTCTTTGCTGCTCCCTCCCCTGTGTTTAATAGACACCATCACTTCATGTCCATTATGTGCTGCCCTATATAGTGAGTGGGCCATTTTTTTAGTGCTGTTAAAATGTGTAGAGAGTATAGGTTCTCCCCTATATAAAGTAGTGCTCTTAATGTATCCCCACAATGCATCCTCAAATGCAGGCAACAATCGATGACCACTCGAAAAGAACTCATTCCAGTGCTTTCATTTTTTTTTTTTTTTTTGGTACCATTACCGAATGGCCACCATGTGACGTTGATCTAGTGATTGTAACTATGCGACAGCAGTGACATTCCAACAAGATTTTTCATTTGACGAGTGAACAATATAGTGATTAGGGAGTAGGGAATGAGTGAAGGCCCATGAGAAGGAAGTGTGAAGATTGGAGGCGCGTGCACACGTGCTTGCCTTCTCGGTATTAGCAGCGCATCGCCATGACACCCTCGCTGCTCGCTCGCTTTCTTCCTTCCGCAGTGTCCATGTTTTATGCATGAGAGCCGCTAAACCCGCACCCCCCGGATAATCTGAGAGGAATATTAGGCAGCTGTGTTTTAGCTGTCGTATTAGCCAGCCGCTAATCCTCAAAGCGTTTTATTCCTTCCTGCCTTTCACGTTGCAGATGCACCGGATGAGTCGTGAAGGTGCTGCATCAGATATATTCGACATTTCATCAATACATATCAACCCCATCGGTTGTTTGTTGTTTTCCTTAAGTACTTACAACTGTCCATTTGAAAAAGAAAATGCACTTTATGCACTTACCACTTATGTAGACTACTTAATGGTAGTGGTGGGGGGTGGGGGGGGTTGTTGTGTTCTCTGATTAGATTTATTTGAAATTAAAATAAAAATAAAAAATGCTATTCCCACATTAAATGACGTAGACCAAAAAGCTTGGTAATAAGTATCGACGCTCTGTTTAGGATACTTGGATGCATCCGATTGGGTCTCACTTGAGAAAATTCCTTGGTTGAAGTCCTGGAATTGGCCCAAAATGGCTGCTTCAAAGCAAAGTGGCTGATTTCCGGTTCATTTCAAGGCAGAGGACCCCGCCCCCTCTACTTCGGGGCCAATGCCAATGGCAGGCAAAAACTGCAAAGCACATATGTCAAGACAGTAAAACCATGGATTCTATTTTCACTCATCGAGGCGGCACTTCATGAATACGGCCGATGTGGCCATGGATATTATCGATTTCCCTCCCCTCCAATCACTTCTTTCAACTCTGAGGTCATGGAGTTCAATTCTGGCCAAAGAACAAGTCACAGATTGCCAAGATTCTAAAAAGTGTGCAGTATTGCTCCGTTCTCATGCCAGATTGTCATCGTCCATCTGTCGCTTGAATGTAAGTGGGGCACAGAGTTCCACTTCTCTTATGCAATCAACTTATTTTTGTTGTTTTTGTTTTATTTCTGTCCCGGTGTCAAATCCTCAAGCCAGGAAATGTTGTAGACTCTAACAGAGTAAAGTGTGTGTTTGCAAATGTCGCTGATGCATTTCAATGGTAGGAAGTGAACACTCATCGGACCGTATAGATGGTTCAAACAAAACACACTTTGGTGAACAAAAGCTTTGTCATCAGAAAACAATGTCAGTTTTATGACATTTCAGGTGGGTTTTTTTTTTAGACAAATATAATTGAGTGGGCTATTTTATGAAAAACCTTTGAACACCTACATCCCTGCTACTTAGCTCCAAATTCTATATTTTGACTACATCATTTGATTTAAGAAAATACATTAAGACTAAAATGTGGGAAGAGGTTATTTTGACCGACGCAGTATGCATGAGTTTTTCAAGACGCGAGTATGGTGACAGTCAACTTAACTCCACAATAAGCAGCAGTTGGCAATTTTTTAAAATAGAAGCATAACCAATCTAAATTAAAAAAAAATCGAAGTTGTGTTTTAAAACGATTAATTTCAACTTTAGAAATGCCCCATCTTACTTAATGTTTACACACAATGGAAAACACCATAAACACTCTAGCAATTAGCAACGATAATTTTTGTGTCATAACCCTTCAAACAACTGAAGACAGGTGAAGCAGTACATGAACACAGACAATATCACGATACTCTCGTACATTACCGTACATTCCCAACAATTTCTTTGGGTTCGTTTTGGGCGACTTGAACAGATTGATGCCATTTCTATTTATTTTAGTTGGGAATGATGATTTTATTTATTTCTTTTTTTATTTTATTTATTTTTTTTATTACGAGCGTGGTCATGGAACAAATTCAAATCATATCTCAAGGCACCACTGTATTAACCTCCACTGAATAACTTTTTTTTTGTTTTAGTCTCACTAGCACCTTTTACTTTACATTAGTACCTCACAAATGTGTGTCCCTGCCCCCCAGTGATGTAATGCAATATGTATATGGCAAATACTTAGAAAGGGGGGCTAGCTCAAACAGCTTTCTGGCATGAAATATTCAAATTAGCTGACCAGCTACACGTAAAGCTACATCAGTAAGGTGCATCTTGGTTTTCTACTGTCGTGTGGAAGTATCCCCCCCCCCCCTTGTCGCATGCTTCCACCCATTTCCTGTTTGAATTGTCCTGACCCTAGATTAACCCTCCTTCAACTGACTTGAATGGACAAAATGAAGGTTCTGACCCACTTGTTTGGTTTGTAAGGATGTGGCAGGAAACCGGACAGTGTAGTAATTGTGCGTGTTTGTGCGTACGTGCGTCATCTAATGGTTTCCTTTGAGTTGACTTGATTGACATATGAAAGACGGAGAGGGGGGGGGGGGGTTATACTGTGGCAGAAAACCCATACCAACAATTTAAGCCATATGAATTTCACCACTGCGCATAATTCTCCATTAACACTGCGGGGGATGGATACTGTTAATTCATTCTATCATTTTAAGTTCTCCAAGGCCAGATTCTCGGACGTCTCTGAAATATTACCCAAAGCGATTATACTTTAATCTAGATGTATGTATTGATTCTCAATTAACAAAAGAACTTCCGCTAAAATTTCTCTTGTCTCACTGTCCCAATACTGTTCAACCCAGATTTGTTAATGGATATCCACAAACTACCCCTAACCAGAATTTTTTTTCTTTTCCATAACAGGAGACGCTCCAGCAGCTGGTGATGATGCCCCTACCTAACGTGTTGATCCTGGGCCGAAACCCTCTCACCGGTAAGCCTTCCACATTTAACACAACTTCATCTCGGATCAAGCCACGAGGGGAGGGGGTGAGAATTTTTATAAGTCTCAAAGTTCACTCAGCGGTCATGAGCAATTTTTATGCGGCTTCTCTCTCAGCGCATCACTACAATGCGCCGATAAACCAGCTTTCATTTTTCCGGCACTTTGATGTTTCAAATGAGTTTTCCCTTCGACTCCGAGATGTCTTTTTTTTTTTTTAAGCCATTTCCCCCCAGTGCCTCAGTAATTAGGCTGCCTGCTCTTCGCTTCATATATGATGACAAAGGAAGTTGCTCTGCAGAAAATAAAACAGTTTTGTAGCTTTGACCCGCTGAACTCAGAGGCGACATAAGATCCGTCTCAAAGCCCTGCGGTCTTGAAGTGTTTAAATTTCACGCTGACGCGATAGTGATCGGTTTGACCTCCACGGCGGCCCAAATCTGCTACTAGATATTAGGCTGTGACCTTGAGGAGGGATGGTCATGCGCAGCAGCAGCGGTGGTGTATCAAAGGCTTCAAGACTTTTAAATTGTTACACACAAATTGATTCCGCGTCGTAGCCTCCCCAACAGGTGGTCGTAAAAAACTTTGCTCATATGTAGACTCCTCATTTTTTTTTTATTTGTAATACCATGAACTCCAATATTCATAGGGGATAGGGAATGACTCCTGCCCGAATAGCAAACACTTGCGAGTAATTATTGCTCCTTTTAAAAACATTTTGTAATTGCGTATACTGTAGATTTCCACAAGATGGCACTTAAAAAAAAATACCACAGCTCACAAAGCATTTTGCTTAACCCATCTAGCTTGTACACAGTCCTGAATCCATGTTACATAGACAGTAGTATTCAGTAGTTAAAATAATCAACACAAACATCGTCATACTAGCCTAAATAACGCGCTAGTACGAACACACATGAGCAAACGCAGCAAAGAGTACAAAGTCTTTAAACTGTAAGAAAAAGTGAGCCCTCATGAAGATGAAATTGATGTTTTCACTGATGGAGACAGCACTTCATCACCAGTAAATTATATTTGAAGAATTAGTGTAACACTAGATGACATCTTCGCCAAGCATTCGAGTATGTAACACCTCGCACAATCGAATGCTCATCTTTGCTAACACTGTAGATGCAGACTGGATGTTTTCCTGTCGTGTTTTGTGTTTTCCTACAATGTTTCTAATCATCCAAATGATTATTCTTCACCCAGCCTAGCTTTGAAGTCCTAGCCAGGAAAACATAGCCTAGCAGTGTGGTATTGTGTAAATTAGCCAAATTACACAATTCAGAAAATTCAAAAAGACTTACTTACCTATTTCCAGAATCAGGCAGATAAAAGATGTTAGTTTACTTGAATTTCACTCTTGATTTGGTGTTTCTACAAATTATAAACACATTTTCTCTAAAATGTCCTCTTAAAGCTGTGCAAACTCCTCGGCTTTCTCACACTGCGGCCTTTCTCTCTCTTTCACCACCGCCATTGCTATCACATCAGCTCTTTCATTGCCTTTCTGTGTCAGCGACTTTAATTAAAACACGCAGCCACCCCGGGTAAATAAATGAACAATAAGAGGCTGCCGCAGCCGTCTGAGCCAAAGGATAACTGGCTCATTGGCGGAATAATGACAACTGCTGTCCTGAACATTGGAAATGGGTTGTCGTACAACACTCATTTGTTTTTAGCTTCTTGCGTTCAAACGGCTGATTGAAATAAAAGCATTCAGGAGTGGCCATTAATTCTGGTCACTAATTAACGGATATTCATGTTGGCCAAAACCATTGTCACATTATTGTTGAAGATACACATTGAAAAATGACAACAATGCTAATGTTAGCTTGCGTCTGTGCCTTTGATGTTCTCTGCACTTTCCTGTTGATGCTAAAGTCTGTCCGGTTTTGTTGTTGCCCAGTGCCACAGTCTCTTTGTAATGACATTCCGCTCCAAACCAAGAATCAAGGTTGTTGTTCCTCGTTTTTGTTGGCGTCACTCGCTCTGGCTAATTTCCCAAAGACCACATTTCACGTTTTTGGCATTTCATGAAAAAATTCTGCTGTCATGTTTTAGCCATTGTTATAGTCCGAAGTTAATTTCTTTCTTAGAATGTATTGCTTCACACTCAATTACTGTGTAAAATACTATCTGGCAGACTGCTTGGAGCAAGCATACCAAAGCAGGCAGAAAGATTTAGGCCAAATTCTGCATTTTCTTTTCTTCTTCAGTCATTCAACAAGCCTCTGGGAGCGCACACGGTCTGGTCCAGCGGCTGCCAACGGAAAGTCATTGAACATGTGGCTTTAATTATGCTCTCGTTGGTGATGGGGGGAGGGGGGGGTTAACAAAAAGGGGGGTGCCTCCCCAACAGTGGGAACTTAATGTGCCACCCGTAGGCTCCCGACGAAGCATGCGCTCAGCTTGTGCGTGTCGTTTTGATGGGCGCGCTGGTATGCAAATGTCAACAGGCATGCACAATACTTCCTTTGTGTGGTCGTAAAAGTCATCCGTCTCATGTTTTTGCTGACTAGTATCAATGTAGTTTTTGTTTTGTATGGTCCCCCCAAAGTGATCCCTGGTATGAAGAGACCACTGTGGAGTTGTGAAACACTGTAATGTTTGTGTTGAAATAAATACTCATTAAACATAAAAAAAAAAGGACATTGTGAATGACACACACCTGTGCCAAGACAACTGTTGATCACTAACAGCTGACAGGGAGGTGGAACAAAAAGCCTGCCTAGACTCATAGTTGCAGTTTAATTCTTATCGGCGACATATGATTAAAAAGTGCCTTTAATTGCTTGTTTTCAAGTCGTTGGATCTCGGGGGTTTTAGGTAGCTGACTATTTCTGAGAGTGTCTATTGAATGAGTTGTTCTAAATTTAATTTACTAGAGATGACGGCTAATCTGCATATTAATGTTTCACTGCCCATGGCTTGGAACACATTTATTATCTTTATGGAATGATTCCTGGCAAAGCAACATCTGACTTGTGTATATGTGTTACACCTCAAACATGCAAGTCATGCAGTCCTGAGTGACTGTGTTCATCCCGGCAGACTAAGTGTTGGAGCGATAGCTCAGCACACGAGTTGTCATAATCGCTACGCATTGAAAGACGGGGTGAGTCAGTGTCCTTGAAGATCATGCAGGAAGAGAGGAGAGGAAGTGACAGAAAGAAGAGGGAGATGATTCATAAGAAGGAAGGAGGGAGGGATGATGGATAAATCGAGAATGGATGTGCTTCCAGTTTATTTTCAACCTTCTGTCCGTCCATGCTTCCCGGTTTGTTGTTTGCTTTGTCTCGCTGCCTTTCATCTCTCCCTCTTGCTGCGTCTCCTTGCTCGCTCTCTCGCTCCCCCTCTTTCTGTCTGTCTGTCTCTCTTTCCATTATTTGTCCTAGCAGGCTGCTTATCTTCGCCTACCTTGTTGCCGAGCTAAATCCGCTCCCCGTCTCGAAGCGACAGCGCTAATAGAAGTTCCCGCTAAACTATGCAGTGGCGAGAATTGACTTTTGTCAGTCATCAACTCATCTAGGTTTTCCTAAAGTCCCCATGTGCCTCAATTTTCTACTGAAGACTCATGGGGACATTAAATTAGGTACAATCTCAGCACATTCAGTACAAGCACTAAACATTTTGAAAAGGCTTTTTTGACTATCCTGTAGATTAATTGACAACTAATCGACGATCAAAAATAATCCCATAAATCATCCCGTCTTCTTTCTCGTGTTCAAAAGGGTAAAGTCAGAGGTTAATGATCTTTTTCGTCCGATTGTGTATGTTGCACGTGCACATAAATCACTGTCACAACTCTACACGCACAACAGCAGTGTAGTCACGATATCTTGCGCTTACTCACTGTGACACACACGTATAGACTCACAACACCTGGTTGAAATCCAGCAGATGAGTCGAGGCTTGTAGTTGTAGTGCTCATTAAAAGTTTGGAGGTTCTTTTTTTTTTCTTTTAATTGCGGAAAACATTGTCAAAATGGACAAGAGTTACTTCTACCGTGTTTAATTTCATTTTTGATGGGTGGACACTGCAAACAGAACTGTTTATATAGAACTAATTAAATTAAAACAAAGTAATTAAATAATTAAAAATGTTGTTAAGTATATTTCTTCTACTTTTCCAATGAAATGCAATGTTTGGGCGATTTATTTATTTATTTATTTTAATTTATTGATTTTTTATATATATATATATATATATATATATATATATATATATATATATATGATGCTAAATGTATATCACGTGGATTAGGATCTTCTTTTCTTACGCAACATTTCCCTCTTTCTGTTCTTTTAGACCGAGGTCTGGAGGAGATGAAGAAACTACTGCTGTTGCTTTTGGGCTGTGCTGTTCAGGTAAAACCCCGCCTCTTGATTTCAATGCATCAAATGAACTTGGGTTGAAATAAAATAAAACAAAATAAAACTATTACTTGTCTCCAGTGCGAGAAAAAGGAAGATTACATCGAACGCATCCAGACTCTGGATTTCCACACCAAAGCTGCCATCGCATCCCACATCCAAGAGGTGAGCGTCCCCTCATACTCCATCCCCCATGGTCTTCTCGCCATCTTCTCTCTGACGTTCGAGTGTGATTGACAGGTGACGCACAACCAGGAGAATGTGGTGGACCTGCAGTGGCTGGAGAGTGGAGAGCTTCCTAGCGAGGACCTGGCGAGCCTGTCCAGGAACCTGGCCTTTCATCTCAAACATGTGGTGGACGACAGGGACACCCAACTGGAGGTAAAGCGATATGATAAGGTTTTGTTGCTTCCCTCTTAAGGCAGAATGGATGGTGTTGTGTTGGTTGTGTTTCAAACTGTACTTTAACTAGAGTAGTGACTCAAATGGCTCACTAACTGCCATGCTGTCTAGCATTTAGCTGATAACTGACACAAAGAGCGGCTTTACAGCTAACATACACAATTATTGACTAGAAGGTGGACATAAGGTAGCATTTGGCTGCGAATAGTAGACGCAACTAGGAGATGAGAGAAGAGATTAACAAAGTAATCCCTGGTTCATGCATGGCGCCATGTTGAGTTGTGTGGAAAGTTTACCACAAGCCAGTGGCCTCGGGAAGGAAAAGGCTGCAAACTGTTAACTGTCTCATGGATGAACGATTAGTGTCTGTGTGTGTGTGTGTGTGTTTTTCTTAGCATTCATGCATCAGTTGTGTTTCCAGCCATAGGGGGCAGATGCCTACAACAGATAGAAACGCTGTGTGTGTGCGTGTAATCGCCTCCAGTTTACCAGTGTGCTGTCCAGAAGTTCTCAATTAAAAGTCCATTTCCTGTCACCGCCTTGGGATCAAAGTGGATTGTTTGTGTGGGGGCTGCCATTTTGTTGCAGGAATGCCCTTTTTCGAGTTAACATGCTTGATCGTCATATCAGTGTTGAGCAGTTAACCAAGATTTGTTTTGATTAATTAGTGCCAATTTTGAATTCTTTCTCTACTGTGGTCTAGACTATCGTGGAGCTGACCCAAGAAAGGGACTGCATCCAACTGTCCCCGCTGGGTGCCGGTCCGGCCCAGTCGCCCAACGGCTCCCCCAGCATGAGGAGGACAGAAAGCCGGCAGCACCTCTCCGTGGAGTTGGCTGATGCCAAGGCCAAGATTAGGCGTTTGCGGCAGGAATTGTGAGTCACCATTTTGTTTTTGTATTAGCCAACTAGTTAATATTTTCCTACTTAGCAGTTCACAGACTGTACCGCTAGGCTATAATGACTCAAATGGTCGACTGACTGTGAATTGACTAAAACGTTTAATAATTTGCTACTTGCTGATTCATTTGGAATTGATAGTGTAGTTTTGATTGTGTTGAACTGAAGGCTACATTCCTAACACAGTGACTCTGAATGGCTACCTAACAAACGAATATGGAGTCACAGACCAATTATCTAGCTCGATTGGCAATAATTTACCACTTCCTTTCCATGTACAATGGATGGTGGAATTTGGAATGTTGGACTGTAGGCTACCATTCCTGCCACAGTTGGCTTGCTAGCTAACTAACGAGCTAATAGTTTGCTACTTCCTGATCCATTCAGAATAGGTGGTGCCATTTTTTTGTTGCGTTCAACTCTACCATTTCTGGCATAGTGACTGAAATGGGCAGCTACCTACCGAACTAATGCTTTTGTAGCATCAACCACAACAATCGTAAACAGATTACACGAATGAAACCCACAAGGTCTACCGGGAATTATAGTGGTCTGATTCTGTGATTTCCACCATTGTTGCCCAAAAAGCCATTGCTCATAGTTCAAATGTTTTTCGTTGCAGGGGGGCGGTTTGTGTGCGCATGAGGCCTTGAGAAATGAACCATTTTTTAGAATCAATTGAATGGAAAGCTTCAAGTCTTCATAAGGCTTTATCTGGCATTCGCTAAAGTGGATGAGAAAAAGTCTCCTCCTGGGAAGTTGGACTCGATTGCTGTGGCGCTTCATCACTGCAGGCGCCACTCTTCCCTGGAAGTGAGGCTGGGAATTGAAGCCAAGCTCATTGGTTGTTGTTGTTAGGTGGTTACTATGGTATTGTTACAAATCGCAAGACAAAGCATCAGGCAGCATTTAGCCACTAACAGGCACAACTAGTGACTTGAAGATGATCTTACAATATATATAGAGTGTCATTTAGAGCCTAGAAGACTCCATTGCTAAAAGGTGACGATTGCGTAGCATTTGGGAGCTAACTGACACAGTTACTGGCCATATGAAGAAGCTAAGTTTGGATTTAGGCACTAACAGATGCAACTAGCAATTGGAAGGTTTAGCTATTGTAGCATTTAGCTATTGGAGCGTGGTATTTAGCTGGCAGCAGACACTGTTAGCAACCGTAGTTGTGGTAACCATATTTTAGTTATAATAAAGGAATAAAGAATATCAAGGAGGAATTTTAAATATAGTGTTTGCTCAGATGCAAGGCACGTTAAACCGCTAGCAGCTCAGCCCAGCTGCATGCAAAACGTGAGCCTGCAGCTACTCTGCCAGGCAGGATCTGACAGGTGTTTGTGATTTGGAGCAAAGAGTTGGAGGAGGGGACAGCAGCTTAAATGAAAACAGAACTTCATCAAGGCATCGCCATGAAGAATGCCATTGCCTTATTGAGATGTCTCGGGATGTTGCAGACACATTTGCATGTCGGTTACTGTTTATCTTGGAGTTGTAACTGTCGTTTTGTGTCGAGTGTGACGCTCAGCAGACCGAGCTTGTTGGAAGTAGCGCAAGTCATATTCAGGTCACTACGACTGAGAAATGTACACGAGCTACTGTATATTTCTCGGGAGACTTCATTGCTTCATGCGCTGTAATGTATGTCATCATGTAGTAAAGCATTTCTAGTTCACTTTTATTAGCAAAATTGCCGCCATCTCAGAGGAACTTTCTGAAAAAACATGAAAGGAAAGTTTAAAGGTCTCTAAAATCTTCCATAAATAAATTCAGGAAAAAAACAATGTATGAAGTGCTGCCTCCATGGGTGAAAGTGCTTTTATTGTCTTTACAGGCGCTCACTTTTTTTAATGTTCCTGACCTTTCAATTCAATTAGTTAAACACGTCTTGTTGTAGTCGTTAAATAACATCTGCTTTTCCAGGGAAGAGAAGAGCGAGCAGCTTCTGGACACGCGGCAGGAGCTGGACAACATGGAAGTGGAGCTCAAGAGGATTCAGCAGGACGTGAGTGTAGCACAATGTAGTAGTACACCTACTACTCGTGTTCTCTGTGGCTCTTAATTGGCTCTAGCTTGTTAGCAGTGGCTATAATTGGCGCTATCTTTAGCTTGGGGCCGCAGACTCACGCTGCGTTTGGTTGCCGATGTGGCAGCTAACTGAGGTGGATGAGGTCAATGCAAGGGAGGACACTGTTGGTCACTTAAGAAAATCAGATGACTCCTTCAAATAAACACCATCATTTGACCCTCAGGAAGAAAAATAAAGTGCATTAACGCTGATTAACTCAGTTCCTAGAGGCTACTGTTCACACATTGGCATTCAAGACTCAACAACTAATGAAGAAAACTGAACGCCTCCCTCAAATAGATGCCTCTTTTTTATTCTCAGAAGGACTTTCATCATTACCTCAGTTTGGAGAGGCAGTTGTTCATGTAGTTAATGTATCTAATTTGTCTTTCAACTCAATAAGAGCTACCAGCTTCTCTCAGACGCTCGCTCGGCCAGGGCGTACCGCGACGAGCTGGATGCCCTACGAGACAAAGCCATTCGCGTGGACAAGCTGGAGAGCGAGCTGTGCCGCTACAAGGAGAGGCTCCACGACATTGACTTCTACAAGGCCAGAGTGGAGGTGTGGTAGTTTAAATCGACACAGAAAACGAGATGAAGCGAGAGCATAATACTCGTTCCAAATGAAGGTTGCTTCAAATTCTGCCAATAAAGCAGCATACGCTGCAGTACAGTGTGATTAGTTTGTTTGATCAATCAATCAATTAATGTGAAGCATCCACATACAATACCACATTTGATTTTTAAACTGAGTGTACTGATGTGTTTTTGCTCTGTGATGAATTGTGTAGGAGTTGAAGGAGGACAATCAGGTCCTGCTAGAGACCAAAACCATGCTGGAGGAGCAACTGGATGCCAGCAGGAGCCGATCTGACAAACTGCACCTCCTTGAGAAGGAGAATCTGCAGCTGAAATCCAAAATCCACGATCTCGAGATGGTAAGAGAAACATATTTATAAATTGGCGGCGTTGTTGTTTAAGCACTTCTAAAGCCAAGCTGTTTCCATCAGGAGCGAGATTTAGATCGCAAGCGAATGGAGGAGCTGTTGGAGGAAAACCTGGTGCTGGAAATGGCCCAGAAACAGAGCATGGATGAGTCCTTACACCTGGGGTGGGAGCTGGAACAACTGTCCAAAACACCAGAACTGACTGAGGGTAAGAAGAACCAGGTGCTACAAACATCGTGGCGTCCTTCCATTGGCTCTGGCTCAACTCTTGGCTAAAGTCTTGTCATTAATATTCAGCAGCTCCTGGAAGATAATCTGTTCTTTTGAGTTATTAAAGCTGTTAAGAGGTTTACCTAGCCAGGGATCTGGATAACAACTTGTTTGTTAAAATGGCATTTAAAAGCTTTTGCACCTGGGACCTTACACCAGTGGGCTTTGTCTAAAAATGGGCCTATTATATAGGATAAGCAAATCAGATAATGGATGGATGGGTATGTGCTTAGAATGTGAAAATGGCATATGCCGTCTCCTTAAATTGACATTTTTTGCCAAAGCTGCATTTAAAAATCTGCTCGTTGCTGCTCAGCCTATCAGAAGTCCCTCGGCGAAGAGGTCAACGAGCTGACATCCAGTCGTCTGCTCAAGTTGGAGAAGGACAATCAGACGCTGCTGAAGACGGTGGAGGAGCTCCGAGGAGGCTCTGGTTCGGACTCGGTAGCCAAGCTGGGCAAAGTCAGCCAGGAGAACCAAAGACTGAACGAGAAAGTGAGCAATGTTATCATTATTCCTTGGGGAGGTGCACAACAGGGCTCGGCTCTTGATCAAATGCTTTCTTCCCCAGATTTGAGCTAATTCTCAAGTTGATAGATAGAAATTGCTCATCTCACTCTGATGCTAGTACACCCCTTCCCCCTCCCGATGGCTTGACATTGACCCTTTTCCTACACCAACAGAAGTACCAGAGAGAAAAGAGCAGAAATTATTTGGAGAGGGGAAGGAAAAGACCATCCAAGAAAAGCTGTAAATCCCACCAGCCTGGCTTTGTCTTTTCTTTTCCCCCTCAGTGACACCCTTAACACCCCTCGCCGAGAGGAGCCCCTTTGCAGGGAGATACGCCTCCTATGAGCCTGCTCTGTGGCACCTTTACAATTCTGTTGTTGTTCTTCCCACACAAAAGTGAGGGTTTTATGTCAGGGCGCATTGATGTCTTTAGCAGCGGTGCTTAAAGAATTATATGCAGATAGTATTAAAAGGGAAATAATCTTCATCTATTTTGGTGTGTGTCCAGGCTTGTGATAAAAAGAGGTTCAAACGCGCAATGTGGACCGCTGTGATAGTGGCATCAAAATAGAAACAGCTCGGCTGCAGATACCCAGTTACTACTCAAAAGCACAACAACTCAGCCATATTCACGTTCAGTAAAATACAATTCACCTTTATTCATATCGCACATTAACTTTAGATGACAGACAGATTAAAAAATACATCTTCAAAAATGCATTACCAAACAAAATAAACCAACGATTCAAAAATACATATGCAAGGGAAATTTGTCATACAAACATTGTTGACATTGTTTTGACTTCTGTAGACAGCAAACTATTGTTTACTGAACCAACAACCCGTCCCCTGTTTGATAAGAGTCAAAATGTAAAAACAATCAAATCTCCACACAGACCATTATCCTCACTGCGTATGTGACTGATTTGTGTGCAGCTGGAGCAACTGCAAAGGGAACTAGCGACTGAGAAAGAGTCGCTGCGCAGCGCTGAGGCTCTGAGCACGGACCTGATGAAGGAGAAGGCGTTACTGGAGAAGACGCTGGAAACGCTGCGGGAAAACTCGGAGAGACAGGTAGCAGATCACAATCGTAATCAGCATGACCTTTTAAAAGTGACCTAACTCATAACTGGCCTCCATTTTGTGTCGAAATATCCTCAGTGTGATCAAGTAAATCACATCATCACACGAGGCAGTTATTGTCCTTCCTCCTTTGGGAATGTGCCACACACTCAAACAAAACGTTCATTTGATCCTTTTTCCCCAACGCGAAGAAGCCACTTTGGAATCGAGCATGTATGATTTGGCACAAAAGCTAGCAATGACAGTGCATTTTGTAAGAGGAGCAGTTTTTCTGACTGCATGGCCTAGATGCAGATGCTCTGATTCTCCATCAGGGGACTCTGTGGCGGGTCGACCCAAATGTGACACCTTTGATGAGTTCACGTGTTTGATTGATGAAACATGGCGCAGACCATGCCACATGCATCACTCCAAGAGGACTGTGGTTAAAGATTGACACTCTGAAAAGGAAATGGTGCGCTTTTATGTTACTGCTTCCGGGAAGATGTCTGCATAATATCTGAAAAATGAAACAAGGAGTGACACTTTTCAACCAAAATGAGCTTGGTGCAAATGCTAATCATGTAACTAGAACCCGTTCTAGTTCAAGTACTGCTGCATGACAGTATAGCACACTGTCAATTTGTACTTTTGAAAAGTGCACTTACGTACCTTTTGAAGTCACAGAGGCACTTTTAAAAGACTACATAAGCTACTTATCTGGTCATCAGTCATGTATTTTTTTTTTAATTATTATTATTCTAGTGTGGCTGGAACTCTTTGTCGGCCCGTGTGCACTCCAAATGGGATATTTTTTACCTCTTAGCCGTCTTGTATGAAGCCAATTTCTTTTTTACGCTTGGTTATGTTTCAGAGCATGAACTACCTTTGGAAAATGTGCCAACCTTTTTAAAGATAATTTTATCCCGTACAACAGTACTTTGCTCCAGTTTTTTTTTCTGACTCACTTTTTTTTGTCTTTTCATGAAATTGTAATATCAGTGGTTTTGTCTTTTTCTGAAAATGTCCATATCATTTTTTTGAAAATACTAACATCGTTAGTGTCCCTTTACCTATTATGTTCTGTGTGGGAACTCGTTATCCCTTTGTACCATAGCAAAAAATCACCCCGAGTACTTGAAGCACAATATTTGGGTTGAGCTGTATTGTCTCCGCAGCTGAAGGGTCTGGAGCAGGAGAACAAGCACCTAAGCCAAACGGTGTCGTCCTTGCGCCAGCGCAGCCAGGTTGGCGCCGAGGCTCGCGTCAAGGACGTGGAGAAGGAGAACCGCATCCTCCACGAGTCCATCTGCGAGACCACGGGGAAGCTCAACAAGATGGAGTTTGAGCGGAAACAGCTGAGTGAGCAAACGTCTCCAACAGCACTTTCTCGTGTGGTTGTTTTCTTTTCCTCCGTCGGATCAACGCGACGGCTGTTTGTCTCCAGGAAAAGAGCTGGAGGCCTTGAAAGAGAAAGGCGAGAGAGCAGAGGAGTTGGAGACTTTGCTACAGAAGCTGGAGCGTGACAACGAAAGTCTGCAGAAGAAAGTGGCCAGTTTGGGAATCACCTGCGAGAAGGTTGTTTCTTGTTCCAAGAGGGGGCAAACTTTGGTGCTGCAGTGCTGCAATTGTTTTTTTTTTTTTTTAACTGGTCACTCTGCCTGGTAGATGAGATTCAAACGTGGATTGTAAAAAAAAAAAATAAATAAAAAATTAAAAAAAATAAAATGAATTTGAACAATTTAATTTTTTTTTAATAATGTGTTCAAGATACACCTTGTCTAATGAGAGCAATTAATCAAAATATTTTAGACAGAAAAACATTTAAATTAATGCAATAATATTCCAGTGCTCTGGATAATGTAAAAAAAAAAAAATTAAAATAAACTTGAAATAAAAAATAAAAATGAAGCCAGAAATCAAATTATCCTACCCGTGTTTGAAATAACGATCCTCTTTGTTTATTCCACCGGAAGGTGTCGGCATTGGAGAAGGAAAACAACGACCTGGAGGCAGAGAGCCGGCGCCTCAAGAAGAAACTGGACGGTCTCAAGAACATGGCCTTCCAGTTGGAAGCGCTGGAGAAGGAGAACTCGCAGCTGGAGCAGGAGAACCTTGAAGTGCGACGCTCGGCAGAGAGCTTCCGCTCGGCCGGGGCCAAGGCCGTGCAGCTCGAGGCTGAGAACAGGGAGCTGGAGAGTGAGAGGAGCCAGCTTAAGCGCAGCCTGGAGCTCCTCAAGGCGACTTCTAAGAAGACGGAGAGATTAGAGGTGAGACTTTGATGGTGCCTCAGGCAGTCAGCCTTGTGTCCTACACTGACCGCTGCCATTGCTCTAGGTGAGCTACCAGGGCCTGGACACAGAAAACCAGCGCTTGCAGAAGGCATTGGAGAACAGCAGCAAGAAGATCCAGCAGCTTGAGGCCGAGCTTCAGGAGGTGGAGTCCGAGAACCAAACCCTCCAACGCAACCTGGAGGAGCTCAAGATCTCCAGCAAGCGCCTGGAGCAGCTAGAGCAGGAGGTGGGTGGAGCAATGAAGCTCCGATTTTCAGTGAAGGTAGATTTTTGACTTGTCTACTATCATGGTTTTAGAACAAGACGCTAGAGCAAGAGAGCTCCCAACTGGAAAAGGACAAGAAACTCCTGGAGAAGGAGAATAAGCGGCTTCGGCAGCAAGCTGAGATCCGCGACTCCAAGCTGGACGACAGCACCCAACGAATTTCCACCCTGGAGAAAGAGAACCGCACCATGGGCAAGGAGATGATCTTTTTCCGGGACTCGTGCACGCGGGTCAAAGACCTCGAGAGGGAGAACAAGGAACTAGTCAAACAAGGCACCATTGATAAGAGGACCCTCATCACACTCAGAGAGGTTTGTGGGAAAAGATACAGAAATGTCTTGTTTTGGGGGAGTAAAATGAAACAAATCCTCCCATGTTTGCGATTAGGAGTTGGTAAGCGAGAAGCTGCGCACTCAGCAGATCAACAATGACCTGGAAAAACTGACGCACGAGCTAGAAAAGATTGGACTGAACAAGGAGAGGCTGCTGCTCGATGAGGACTCCGACGACAGGTATCCACAAGCGCCATTAAAACTTGGTCTGTCGTCTCGCGTAGTACAACTGGGAGTCTAAATAAATCAGGTCTGTGGCCCACTTTAGATTTAGGTGCCGTATATTTAAATAGTTGGTCACACTGTGGGACAGTATCAGCCAAAAGTAGCTCGTCGTCTTGTTAAGAATCTGGAATGAATAATGCATTTTTTGGAGGAGGGGGTTGTTTTATATAGAGTTCTACTTTTGAGTTCGTTAAAGTAAATCTAGCATCTTTTTCTCAGATTTAAGCTCCTGGAAAGTAAGCTGGAGTCGACACTGAAGTCCTCATTGGAGATCAAGGAGGAGAAGATCGCCGCGCTTGAGGCCAGACTGCAGGAGTCGTCCAACTTGAACCAGCAGCTTCGACAGGAACTCAAAACCGTACAGAGCCACACGCATGCCACCAAAAAAAGGTTCTGAAGGTTTCTTCGTTCATCCTGTGTGTTTTTCACTCAGGTGAAAAAGAACTACGAGGCTCTGCGTCAAAGGGAGGAGGAGGAGAGGATGGTGCAGAGCTCGCCACCTAGAGGTGTGGAGGACCCACAGGCGGTCAGCAAATGGGAAAAGGAGAGCCACGAGGCCACCAGGGAGCTACTCAAGGTCAAGGACAGACTCATCGAGGTTGAGCGCAACGTGAGTCAGCCAACTCAGCTCTTTGAATGCCTCGCTAAACATTAGCGGTGTTGTTTTATGCCAATAAAAGGATGTTCGCGTAGTAAATGTTAGCAATTGAGTAATTTTTGGACAATTGTTCATCATTTTAAAATTCCTGCAATTCAGTTCAGCTCTGGCTCTTTAAGATAAGATAAGATAAGATGTCCTTTATTAGTCCCACAATGGGGAAATTTGAGGTGTTACAGCAGCAAAGATATAGCATTCACATTCTCTAGTTAAATTGTATTTGTTTTTTTTCACCCTCCTCCTAGAATGCCACGCTGCAGGCGGAGAAGGCTGCGCTGAGGAGCCAGCTCAAACAACTGGAGACGCAGAGTTCCAACCTGCAGGCTCAGATCGTGGCCGTGCAGAGACAGACCGCCTCTCTGCAGGAGAACAACACCACGCTGCAGACTCAGAACGCCAAGCTGCAGGTGATGTACACAAACAATAGACGACTGTGGATCAGGGGGAGCGTTCTAATTAACACTTCTTTGTGGCGCACCGTCTGTGGCTTTCATCGAGGACGCATAACAGGCCTTGATGTGCTTCTCATTCTAAAACAATTAATCCAGTGAGAGAAAACAATGAGCAACATTGTTTCTTTATACAATTAAATCTGCACTCAACACTATTCATCGCTAATCAAAGTAGAAATAAAAGCAGTACTTTATTTTAATCTATTAGAAGAATATTCACATATGCAGAACTAACATTATGTAATTATTTTTTTTATTATATAAAAAATGAATGTAAAAATTGTTTTTATTATATAATTTAATTTTAATTTAAATATGTAATTACAGCTCTCTTTGAATTTAGAATTGGTGGCATGAAGAAATGACTTTTGCATCAATTACAGTGTCCATGAATAATTTTACTCAGATTTTTATTCTGCTCATATTTCATTTTCCTGAATTATCCTAGTTCTTAATATGCCATTCAAAGGTATAGATAGACAATATATTAAAATATGTGAGTGAATGGGGTCTTTGTTCCAAGTTGCCTTCAAAAGGGTTTTGATGGCTTAAACCTGCAAATATTTTTTTTTTATATATTATATACTGTCAGGTAAAATACAATTTCAAATGTGAACGGATCAATTAGAACATCATTCTGTAGGTAACGTTCCCGCCAAGTGATTTCAATGCTTTTAAAATCAATATATTCTGAGGAAGCACTTGCGCTTGGTTGCTGGCCAAATGGGCCGGCCTATTTAAAAGCATTTCACCCACATTAGTCAGTGTGAAGCTGCCCCTCTTTGGCTCGGTCCCAACCCTGCCAGCCTGCTTAGCTCCCCCACGATGGATTTAGACCTGAACTCGTTGTTTGGCACTTTTACAAAGCCATCTTATGGGACACGGGATTGACACTGACTGGCAGCGGCGTTTCATAGTTTTTATTCACGGGGTGTGCCTGCTCAAATGTCTCTGAGGGGTGAAGAGGGTTGTTTGTGATTGGGAGCATATGTTGTCTCGTTTGTTTGAAACACTAACTGACACTAAGGGGTTTCGTGACGAACAAGTTTGAATGAAATTTCATAGAATTATACCCGTATCCACATTGGTTCAAAATGCCATGTGAGTTTTTGTAATTTCAACATATTACAATTTCATGACTGAGATTTGATTGACATTTGAGCGACTCAACGTTTTGTTGAGTGGAATTATCGTGATTTGCATCAAAACCTGAAGAAATATTTTTTGACCTCCTGCATGTTTTTTTTTTCAATGTTTTTTAAAATTATATTTAGACATTATTCATTCTAATTTTATTACAATATTACTATTAAATCTTACTACTATGTGATCATGAATTGCCAGTAAAAATAATACAAATGGAGACTATTGCAGTCTGAATTACCTTCAAATATTTAAGTCTCCTCATTAACTTGGCCGCTATTTCCTCTATGTGTCATTTTCTTGTTTTCACGAATTCATGTGGACCTTGCCCGTCTCCCAGGTGGAGAACTCCACGCTGAGCTCGCAAGGTGCCGCCCTCATGGCGCAAAACGGCCAACTGCAGGGCCAGCAGAGCAGCGTGGAAAACGAGCGCGAGGGGGCGCTGCGCGAGAAGGAGGAACTCAGGTCCACGTACGAGCTGCTCCTGCGCGATCACGAGAAGCTGGCGGCGCTCCATGAGAAACAGGCGTCCGAGTTCGAGACCCTCATTGGCAAGCACGGTGGCCTGAAGAGCTCTCATAAGGGTCTGGAGCAGCAGCATCGTGACTTGGAGGACAAGTGAGCAAATCGGCACTGGAAGCAACGTTATATGTATAAGGAGGACACTAGGATGAGAGTGCTTTATTCTCTCAGGTACAAGCAGCTCCTGCAGAGAAAATGTGATCTTGAGGAGCTGGAGAAAAAGTTAAAGGAGCAACAAGACAAAATGTCCTCAGAGAACCAGGGCCACCGAGCTATGGCTGACCAGTGCAAACTGCTCAAAGATGAAAACGACAGGTCGGATAGTATTTATAAAAAAAAAAAATTAAAAAAAAAGACGCAAGAGTAATAGTCGAAAAACAAATAGGCACAAATTTGACATGTAAATATAAATAAATGAATAAAGAACCCCCGTTAAACTTTTTCTCCAACCAACAGACTGAACACCACGTACTGCCAGCTGCAGAAAGACAACGAGAACCTCCAGCTGGACCACAAGAACATAAAGAGTCAGCTGAATGGCGCCAAGCTGGAGCAGACCAGGCTGGAGGCTGAGTTCTCCAAGCTCAAGGAGCAGTATCAGCAACTTGACATCACCTCCACTAAACTCACCAACCAGTGCGAGGTGAGTGAGGATCAAGTCAACAACCACAGATGGTCCGCAGAGCTCGCATGATCAATACTGAACAAGAATAAAAAGGGATATTTGATACCGTGATATGCCGACCAAGGAGCATGACTTTCCTATGCATGTGCTTATCAGCTGTTGAGTCAGCTGAAGGGCAACCTGGAGGAGGAGAACCGACACCTGCTGGACCAGATCCAGACGCTGATGCTGCAGAACCGCACACTACTAGAGCAGACCATGGAGAGCAAAGACCTGTTCCACGTCGAGCAGAGACAATACATGTAAACTCATAAAGGTTTTTCTTTGAATTAATAAAAGCCAACAAATGTTCCCAAATGAAAATGTGTGGCCATTGTCTTTTTAGCGACAAGCTGAATGAACTGAGGAGGCAGAAGGAGAAGCTGGAAGAGAAGATCATGGACCAGTACAAGTTTTATGATCCTTCACCTCCACGGAGGTGAGCAAGAGCGATGAAAGGAGCAGTCTCGAGAAAGCTATTAAATATATTTTTGTCCCGAATTTTTAACTTGCCGCAATTTTTTTACAAGTAAAATGTTTTGAAATATATTTTTCAATTAATTTCATATAAAAAAAAATGTCATTTCAATTTACTGGTTGAATCATTTTTTCATCATTTTAATTTAATTAATTTTGATGATTAATTTTTGGTTTGAGTTTTAACCTTTATTTCATCTTTGTAAATAATATTTTAATTAATGGAACTTTTTTCAATAAAAAATAATTTTTAATTATTTTATATATTAAATGAATGCTGTATTTGATTTACTTGTTTACCCTTTTAAAATTTAATTTACATTTTTATCTGTTGTTTGAACTGCATTATATCATATTATTTGAATCCATTTTACTAAAGTTCTTAACATTATACATAAAAGATCATTTCATCTTGATTTACTGTAATTATTGCAATAAACTCTTACAGCTGTATAGTCATTAACAAATGTCAGCGTCATGTTTTTCCTTCCTAGGCGCGGCAACTGGATCACGCTTAAGATGAAGAAACTGATCAAGTCCAAAAGCCGGGAAAGGATGCGCTCGCTCACGCTGACGCCGTCCCGCTCGGAGTGCGGCGACGGCTTCCTGTCCTTCCCAGCCGACAGCCAGGACAGCTCTT
Organism: Idiotropiscis lumnitzeri; assembly: GCF_059441095.1. Lineage (NCBI taxonomy): Eukaryota > Metazoa > Chordata > Actinopteri > Syngnathiformes > Syngnathidae > Idiotropiscis > Idiotropiscis lumnitzeri. The sequence goes on from NC_142399.1 coordinate 7,179,001, forward strand.
CGGTCGGCTCTGGGTCCAATTCCCTGGACGACACACTCACGCACAAGAGGAGCAGCAGTGAGTACAAACAATCGCACACACACGCATAAACGCACACACACACACATTCACAGGTTCCAAGATCATTCCCAATATATCTGTGCTTGGCTCCTCCGTCTCTAACACCTGAATTTCATATCTCTCTGTGCGTAAGGGAAAAGAGGCCAACGGTGCCTTGCCCAAGGGCAGGGCTCCACCAATGGTATGCTGCGGACGGAGAGGGTGGGCGGGGGTTGCGAGCCGCCCCTCACCTCTCTCAGGGCATGTTTTCGTGAGTTCCATTGTCTGTGTCGGTCGGTTTACGGCTGAGCTGCGCCCAGGCCTTGAGGTTGACTTCTCCAACACCCGAGTAACTCTTAGACTCTTTTATGGAAATGTTTCAATTAGCTGTCTGTCAACCAGCTGATGTGTGCAGTTCATCTGTAAAGTGGAATCAATCCATTACGACATTGGCCTCCATTATTATTAAACGGTGCAAGCCGATCCAAAGAAAGATATTTTAACTGGAATGAAATTTAATAGTGGGCAAACCTCCGTCAAGGCTCAAGGATCCTAATATGGGTGTTTTGTCGTGAATTTCACTTGATGATAATGGTAGTTTTCCTCTACCATCTAAGCTAAGCGCCATAGTAAGGTAAAAGCAATCAAGGAAAACAAATGTATGCGGTACGTTGTTGCTGTTGGGCGGAACTCGTATGTCCAGAATGATGACTTTTCAGAAAATTAAAAAAAAAAAAACTCATCAACTACTATATCGTTCTCGTTGGAATTATATATTGTGTACAGTTGCTGTTGTGTACAGTAGAGCATCAACACAACTACCCCAAAGTCCTGCTCAGTTGCTCATTTAATGAGTTAAAACAATTACTCACTTATTTCACTTTCTTTTATTAAAATGGAATGGACATTTTTAACAAAACAGTCTAACTCAAAGGTATTTCAACTATTTTCACTGGTGATTGTCTAAAAAAAAAATAATGAGGCTTGAAATCTTGAGGGGACATAATTCTGCATAGCTTTTGAGAGGCAGCATTTCACGACACTTTTCAATCACTTCAAGGGAGTAAACAATTTTTCAAATATTTTCACTCTATAAATTGCTTAATAATGCTTAAAAATAACAGGCGACAAAGTCCCATAAAGACCGATGGTATTGATTTGTGAAAAAATGACCATTTTGGGCATACCAGGTTTTCTGCCTGACAGCAACTGTTTGGATTAAAGAGAGAACAAAATTAAGGCCAGAAAAAGAAGTTAAATGAGAAGGTGTCTCCAAACATTTGTCCAATGTTGTACATAGAATTTCATGCAAAATTCTCAACAACTTCTAAACTTAATGAAAACGCTTGCATTTAAGAGCAAGCGGGTGTCGTCTTTAATTAGCCGACAACTAGCATATCTCTGCTCTCCCGTTGCACCCTTTAATGGATTGCCATCATCTGTTTGTGTCATGTCGCCGTGGCGATGCACTGGACTTTGTAAAGTGTTGAGATTGTGACGTTCACTTAGAAATGAGCTAGTGTGAGAGTTTGCAAGTGTGTTGACACTTGGCACTTTGTGCAATGTGTTGTTGTAGTTGGCAGTGGTCTTGGGTGTTGTTAGCTTGCTGCAAGTCAGACATTTGATTGTAATTGCACATTTTGGTTGATTTAAAATGTGCATTGTGCGTGTTTGAAGGGGGGGCGGGGATGTGTGACATGTGCATGAAAGTTGTTTTCATGAGTTTGTCGTAGTGGTGGTGGATGAGTATGTATTGTTTTTTTTTTGTTTTTTTTCCACACCCACCGGCCACATCATCATTGTACACTTGCATGCAGAAACGCAGAGCTCCGCCAAGGCTTTTTTTTTTTTTTTACGTGCGTCACTTGTGAAAACAAGAAAGTAAACCAGAGTGAAATTACAACCTGTTCCCATTACATAAATGAGTATTTTTAATGAATACTCTTAAAATAAAATGCTGCATGATTACAAAAAAAATGGATGTTTGATAGCACTTCTTTTTGTACTGATACCAGTGTGAGTATTCACTTTTTGAGCACTCACTGATACAGAGTGCCGACACTGCTGGTACTTGTGATAAATAAAATTTAATTTAACACAAAGACAAAAAAATATGAACAAAGACATATCGGAACCCTCCCATTAACAAAAATATGAAAATAGAATACATTTTTCAGTTTTAAATGATTTATGATTTTCAAGAACAGCAATCAAACTACAGTTTTGTATTATTTTTTTTTTTTTTATTAAAACGGTCATCTGTTAAAAATTGCCATCATTTTGAAGATGGAGCAAACTATTGGTGCAAATGAAGTACAACTGAAGGTTCTATTAGTGGTCGCAGTTAATTCATTGTGAATTTGGTCCCAATTTTTTTTTTTGTTTTCTGAAAAAGTAAAATCATGATGAAGGAAACTGCGCTATTAGGGAAACAATGGTTAGAAACACTCTTATAGAACCGACTTATCGAAAAAAATAGGTAGTTGGCGTACCTTGGTGGAGATCATAATGCTGGGGGAAGGTATTAATTATGTACTTTAGTTTCATGAGATTGCGTGAGTGTATAAAAATGACTTCTATGGTTTTATGATGACTTTGAGTGTGCAGGACCTCAGCTCACTCCCTGATGTCTCTTTTATCACGTAAACACCACACCCCTTCCCTTTTTTTTGTTTCCCCTCCCTCTGCCTAATTCTGTCACCCCACTGCCACCCTGTCTGTCTGTCTGTCGGGCTGCGGCAGCTTTAAAAAGGTTGCCTTTCATGAGGAACAGATCCAAGGACAAAGACAAGGCCAAGGCCATCTACCGGCGCTCCATGTGTAAGACCGCCACGCTTAGCTGTCACTCTTCCTCCTCCTCCTCTTCCTCCCGCCGCCATCCAGGACCCTCACTGATGTCGTGTGTGTCGGTGTAAGCGCACGCTTAAATTTGCTGACACCCACGCCACTAACATCAGCGACTCGTCCTTCTCTGTGACCTTTGTTTTTTTTTTTTTGTTTTTTTTAGTCACTCAAGTGTAGTAGTTCATGTAGCAAAGATGTAGCCGGGACTAACCCCCATAGAGTTTTTCTCTCTTTTGAAGCTCTTTGACATTAGTGTGGCCTGTCAGAATTTGTGTTGCTGGAATCACTGAGCTGCTTTATGCTTCCTTTGCAATGAAAGGTGCTTTGCGTGTGATGGTTTGTGCGGGGTCAGGGGAGTGTGTGTGACAGTGTGTGTGTGGGAAAGAGATTGAGAGGGTGTGTTGGTGTGCTACGGTGTTTGAGTGTTTTGCAGTGTTTGTCTGACAGTTCATGTGTGTCGCTTTGAGTGTGTGTGTTTACCAATGTGTGAAGGTGCATGGATAAGCAAGCGTGTATTATTCAATGTGTGTGAGTATGTGTGTGTTTGAGTGTACTTTAATTTGTGTAGGTGTGTGTGTTAGTGTTGGTGTTTGTGTGTGTTTAGAGTACTTGAGTGTGCAAGTGTGTATGAATATAAGTGATTGTTTGTGTGCTTGAGCGAGTGCGGCTGTCTAACGGCGAGTGTTTTTGTGTGTGTGCCTCACTTTGAGTGCTTGTACCAGTGTGTTAGGGTTGAGTGAGTGTGTGCTCGTGATTTGCCGCCTTTGGATGACTTGAAATGAAGCCTTCAACTTTGAGTTGATTTGGAGCGTTGATTTTTCTTGGTCCGCCATTGCCCATGTTCACATGCCTGATGAGTGTGTGTACATTGCTGCAGCTCTCTGCCTGCCTTCACGCTTGCCTTCAAGTGCAAGAAAGACAGAGGCGAGAGAAACGCGCCGTCTTAATTGCACTTTGCGCTCACCTCACACAACTTCAGGTGCACCTGTACAAGCCAATGAGATCCAAGATAAGAGATGCTTTTCAAAGAAAATACTCAGGTTTATTTTTTTTTATATTTTTGGGAATTAGAATATTTAAATATATGGTTAGGTGAGATATTTTACGATTTATCATTTTTTGGATTCAGAGAAATGATGAAAAAAATCAAAGTTTTGCGTATTTAAAAATGTTGATAATCGAAAGTTTAATTGCATCCAAACAATTTTGCAAATATCAAAATGTAGGATTTTTAGAAAATTCTACCCGTCCATTCTCTGTATCACTTTTCCTCACTAGGGTCAGAATTACTTTGATAATTTGTCGGGATAGTCATCTAAATATAACTAAATCTCAGCATTAAAATAAAACTATGTCCAGGAATTATAAAAATACAATATACTCTCCTTGAGGTAATTAATGCTCACTTTTTTTTAACGCAGATAAATATACATAATTCATAATGATACAATTTACTGTGTATAATATTTGAACCCTTTCATTTAATTTAATACATGATTCCTTATTAATTGTAAATGATCAGTTCATCTTTTCATTTGGATCTCATAAGATTACTGCCCTGTACCTAATGTTGTGTCCAGGAAGTGCTGCTAACTTATATTATTTTTGCAATCAAACTGAATGTCTGCATGTGCCATTGCTTGGTTGTGCTGTGTGAATCGGGTGCATATTATACTAATTCCAATTTTTTTTTTTTTTTGATTTGCCAACACATAACACTTTAAATGGAAAAAAAAAAGTCTATGAATGTTTTATCTTGGACCAGACCATAAACCAATTCCATCCATGCGCAGCCATGAACGACCTTCTCCAAACCATGACGGTGGCCGGCGGTCCGGGCGCCGACTGGGCAGGCAGCACCGAGAACCTGGACGGCGGCGAGGCGGACGACGTGGGCGGCGGGCGGCGCGGAGGGGGCGGCGGCCAGCGCATGAAGGAGCTGGCCTTCTCCACCAACGCCATCGACTGCGCCACCCTCACGCTTCCCTCCTCCACCCACAGGAGGACCACCCCCAGGCTCCGCATCAAAGGTTTACCACCCTCCTTTTACGATGCGGGTCAAATTGACCGTGTTAGCATCAAAGACAGAAATGTAAGCAGCCATGAAAGGATTCATAAAGGTGATTTTCATCAACAGCTAACGCTTCCTGCGAGGATGTCGCCGGCTCCTCAGAGGATCCAAAGAGTCAAGGTAAGCTGAGTTGGGAATCTGAATGCTGTCAAAATCAGGCCAACACTTTCTCCCCCGATAATCTTTTGGCCCCCCCCCGCTTGCCTCTTTGATTAAGCCTTGATAGTGAGCAAAGCGAAGCCCCGCCGTCCAAAGCAGGATTGACTCGGTCGCAGTCTGCAAGACGCTATTCAGGGCACGTGTTCATTAAGTGTGATGTACAGTGCATGTTTTATCACTCTTTACATGTCTTCTTAAGATTCTCCTAACACTCTCTTTGGGCCTCCTTAATGATGTTAAGGTCTTGGATGCATTAGTGGTAATCACGGATGCCGCTTCACTGATGACTTCCCAGAATGGACTAATCAAACTCTACTCAAATCTGTAATTAGTCCGCCATAAATTTATACTACGAGAAATATTACTGAATGCAAAGTCACTAATGAGAAAAATCTTCTCTATTGACAGGTCATTAAGGCTTTTGTCTTTTATTTTTAAATTGTTATTCAAAATCGACTTTCCCTGGACGTAATCCGTATTAACAACAAACCTCTCTTAGTCAACAATGAAATCATAATCTGTGATGTTTTAATCCATATTAACATTGTCATAATTCTTAAATGATCTATTATGTCAATCTATTATAATGATAATAATAACATCTGATAAAATGTAATCTGATATCGATTGCATAAATCTAGAGTACAAATATTAGTGTTTTAATCTCTGATATTGCCGTAATCTATCATGCAAATATACCGGTAGTAATTGATTCTGATAATCTACAATGACAGTTCAAAATTAACCTTTGATAATAAAGCCAAAATCTAGGCCGATGTCACAGTTTATTAGATTAATGTCACAGATTTTCCCTGTATAATGGATGTTTCGGTTGCCGTAAGTACAGTGATATATACTTTCTGGTCATCCACCTCTTCCTCGCCGTGGGTTTTGTCTTTGTTTCTCTGGCGGTCACGTTGGCAGCCGGCCACATTTCCTGTCCGTCCGCCTGGCATGCACCATCTGCCACCGCAGCAGGGGGTGGGGGGTGGCGGCGATGTGCGCTGTCAAGCCTTCACGTTACTTCCTGTGTGTGTTACTACATGTGTCTACCCTCTTTGTCCTTTCACCCCTTCACCAGCCTCCAGACCCTCCAGTCTCCATAGCAACAGGACCACCAGTAGTAATAGTAACAATAACTCACAGCTCACCTCTCCCCTGGAGGGAAAAGGTACGCTCCACCCTCTACCCCTGCACCTTTCCTCTTCCTGCTCCTCCTCCTTCCAAATTATCTGTTAAATATGTCATAGCACATTTTATGCGCCATGCAACTGTGCCCCCTAGACGTCCCTAATGTCTTAATTTATGATCATTTCATAATCTTTGGTAACAATGTCTTAATCTACAGATGAATCCATAAGTGATGTGACGCGGAAATATGTCCACTTTGTCATCATATGCAATGACAATTTCTAATGTCTAATATGATGATGATGTTGTAATCAGTAATAATGACCTGTTACAGAGTAATGGCAAAACTATGTTTTAATCTATTATAATAGTGTCATCTATGGTAAAATTGTCAGTCGGTGACAAATGGGTCATGATCTTCATATTCATGATATGACAACATCTTAATCTACAAAGTATGACAATGTCATCATAATATATGATGGTCATATTCCATAACAATGGAACAAAACACTGATATTGTCATCATGCATGTTGACACCACTCTCATGTATGTTAACGATGTCCGTGTCAGAATATGAACAATGTTACTATCTGTAATGATACAATTTAATCATTTAGATTTGTTTTGCAATATTAATCTCAATTTATGGTCATGGAGGATGAATCAACTAATAAAACTGTTATAATCTATATAAAGTTGTAATCCAAACTGACATGAAAAATCCTAATACGTGAGAATTCCACATTATAACACTGCCATAATCCATCGTAACACTGTCATAATCTATAACAAGAAAGTCCTAATCCATAAAAACAATGTCCTAACGTGGTCCCTCCCCGTCAGGCACGTTAAACGGCAGCGCGAGTCGTCCTCACAGTGAGAGCAGCGGCGAGTTCAGCTTGAGTTTGGAGCAGGAAGCCTGGTCCAGCAGCGGCAGCAGTCCCGTCCAGCAGCCTTCATCATCACGCTCATCCCACCAGAGCCCCGGGCCCACGCGGCAATCCCTCGAACCGGTGGCCGCCGCCACCCCCGGGCAGATCAGGAAAACGGCGTCCCCGGGCAGCGAGGTGCTTTCGCTGCAGCAGTTCCTGGACGAGGGAATCGACCCAGCCGAGGTGAGCGTTTAACTATACTGCATCATGCGAAATGATGACGTACTTCAGATCTATTGTGTAAGTAATACAGAGTAGTGATTTTATGGATGAATGTGAAATACATACAGAATATGCAAAGTTGAGGTGTATTTACGTTTGAAGGTTAAAAAAAAAAAAAAAAAGCTGGTTGTATATTGGTCTGAGACTGTGCTTCTCAGTGCGGTACGTGGGCACCCCCTAGTGGTATGCAAAAGAATCACTGAATCAATATTTTAAACTGAATTTGCCCAAAACGGCGGCTTGACACTAACATGGCTGACTTCTGCTTCAATATCAGGCATTGGTCTTTGAGTCTTTATCATGCGTCCTGTTATCAGAGACATGTCCGCCCAATTTTGGTCGAACTGGTGAGAGGGGTCATGAAAGTTATTAAAAAGCTGGTAATAACTGCACTCATTCCTTCGTGTGTCTCTTGTAGTCGGGCAGTCAGGAAAACCTCACGGTGGACTCCCCCCGCCTCCCCGTTTCTTCTGAGCGTGTGCAGAAGGAGCGGCCCGCCAACCGGGGCCGTGGCATCCTTCGCTCTTCCAGCGGCAAAGCGGCGCCCGTCACCGCTGACCGCCCGCCGCGCTCCACGGGCCAGCCGGGGCGCCCCAGCCTGCGCAAGGCCGAGAGCACCCGAGTGAGGGGCTCGGTTCGACCCAGCCTGTCCGCCCAAGCCCGGGCCACGTCAGTATCAGAGCGGTTGGACCGGGCGTCGGGGTCGCCGTCGGCGTCCACATTACCCCGCGCCAGTAGCGTCATCTCCACAGCCGAGGGTAGCTCGCGGCGCACTAGCATTCATGACATGCTCTCCAAGGACAACCGGCAGCCCGTGTCCGTCGACGGGGTCCGAGCACCTCCCGAACCCAGTGAGTACACCCCAAAGGGACCCTCTAGTAGCGCCCCTTTGCCAAAGTCCCTCAGTTTGCCGTGCCCGAGCTCGGACGAAGCCGAGCTCCCCACCCTCGAGTCCTTCTTGGGTCCCTCCTTCACCGCTGAATCGGTCTTCATGGACTCCATCTTTAGTGAGTCGGCGAGCAAAAGCCTCCCCTTCCTCTCCCTCAACCCCACCCTCGTCAGCAACATCAGCGGACCCCCTGTTGCGCCTTACCAGCCGAGCCGAGCAGATGGTCCGCCGCCGTCCAGTGCCGAGCATTTGGACACGGAGGAGAACCAGTCGCTTTGGTTTGAGTATGGGTGTGTGTGACGGAGGGGGAGGTTCTGGCCCGCCGATATCCATTTGGGTGTTTGTGTGTGGGTTTGGGGTCCTTTCCTCTTGTTCTGGTGGTCCCATGGTGCTGGTTTTTGGCTTTTTTTTTTTTTTTTGTAAGTTTCTGTTGTTTCAGTGCGTTTTCTTCACCGTCCACCATCGATTTCACCTGAAATCAATTGACTATCAACTGGATGTTCCAGTTGATAGCCTGTACCCACCAGCACATATTGGGATATCCTAAAAATAAATAAAAAAGCAAATGAATGTTGCATTAATATTCATAGTACAGTGGTACCTTGACTTACGAGGACCCCCAACTAAGACATTTTTCAAGATTAAACTTTCCTGGTTGAGTGGCGTGAAAAAAAAATTGGACAAATGTGTGTTTGAGACCAGCCACGGGCACCGATGGTCTCTGATTGGAAGGTACAATCAGTCAGAACACACAAATGTAAAATGAGAACGCTCCTAAGGAGCTGCTGTAGGCTACTGCTCCAGCCCAGACACTCGCATGTAAACTAACCAGCCGATGCGATGCCGGCTCCTGACATCACACACGAGGCCACACCCCTTAAAGGACACACAAACTCTACCCTCTATAAAAGAATTACAGTCTTTACCTTCTCTATTTTTTTATGTTTTTATACAAGTCAAGGCACCACTGTATATACACTCCACCTGCTGTTTGTGTTTGCATGTTTTATTTTGATGGTTGGGATCAAAAGGGTGTTTGTATTTTATTTTTTTTGTACACTGCCCTTTGTTTCCTGTATGTTCCTTTTTGTATATGATTTCCTCTGGCAAGCTGGCTTCTTCGGTCGGACTCGCTTCAAGTTATCCCGGGGGGACAAAAAGTTTATTGTTAAATTGATCTATTAGGGTTGTGCTAGAGTTAGCAACCCTCCTGTTATGTTTCCTCAGGGCGCCAAAAATAGCCACTGATCAGTGTGACCTGCTATAGGCATAGTCATCAAAATTAAATAAATACAAATAACAGTACGCGTACGGTTACATCCATTTTTGTTTCTTTAATCTCAATCCGTGGAAACTGGTTCGGATCATATCAGGAGGGTTGTAAAGGACAGTGAGTACAGGGATGATGTCATGTGGGTTCCTCTGGGAAGTGGGCTGCTTCTTTGGCTAGATTCATGCAGGGGTAGGCAACCATTTCCCATATTATAAATTAGGAGCCTTGAGTTGCCCACCACTGCACTACTTGGGGAAGGTTTCAGAGGTGGCTTGAGTGAAAGTGACAATGAAAGAAGGGCAAGGAGTCATTAACCCTCCTGTTACATTTTGTCTCTTTGGTAGACACGGACGGGTCAATGTGATCCTCCACGTGTGTATTCATCATAAGTGCTTGAATCTGACATGAACGCAAGCAGAACAAATTTCATCCCCAATAATTATTTTAATTTCAAAACGGGTCAGTTTGACCCGCAACATTCTTGTAACAGGGGGGTTCTTAATGAAAGCGAGTGTTGAGATGACGCTCTTGTAGATATTTTAAGTTATAAACATATACAAGCATTCTTTGTTGTGCTACCTGCCTATGCTTATTTATTCCCTCTTGTACTCACTTGCTTGTGTTGTGTTGGATTTCAGTGTGCGCTTGCGCGCATGTGTGTGTAACAACGTTGCTTTATTCCACAGATGTGGAGGGCAGAAAGTCAAAAAGCAGAAGTGGCGAGTGCTAAGCCCCACGCGTGGTGAGTGAGCGCGTGCGTGATGGGAGGGATGGTGGGGTGCTTGTTGCCATGGTAACCTCACACGCGATGTAACCAATGTCTTCCATCGTCCCTGCCAACCACTACCCCCAAATAATCAGACGCAGATTATTTGTTTTGCCCGTCCCTGCCTCCTCCTTGTCGCCATGACAACGCATGTAGTTCCCGGCTGGCTACGACTTCCTGCTTCCTGTCTTTTCTGCTTTGATCAACTTCTCACCTTTTCCACTTCCTGTGTCTCTTGTTTCCCAAAACATTTAATGTCATGGGTCCAATTGACCCAATTTAATTAGTGAGAGGTCATGAACAAACTATGGATTGAAATAGTAATAGACACTATATATATTTTCTTAAAAAAAACCATTTTTGGATAATTAAAGATACACGGGTCAAATTAACACTGGAACTACGCACGGGTCAGGTTGACCCAGAAACATTGCTGTTTCTGGGTTTAGAAGAGTTAAAAATTAAGAAAATAATTTGTTAAAAAATTTCACAACGATAAAGTATGCGTCACCCACTTTTTTGAAACTGAGTTTTTATTTGTCAATGTGGCAACACCGATTATGTTCATGATTTCTCACAATGATCAATGATTTTTACAAGGTAGGAAACTGACAAATCTCACGGGTTTGCGTTTTCAAATGATCACTTCTGCAAAGTTCCTCTTTATTTTGGGGTGATATAAAGAATTAACACGTTTTTGAGCAGCACACTTTTTTTTTAACCTTCAACCAATAAAAAATTAACGCATTTTATATTCATGGAATTTGACAATTTTGTTATAATTAAACAGGTCGAACTGAGCCAGGAAACATGCTTGATTTAAATGGACCATTATTGCTGTTACCGAGGAGCAAACACATTTGGAGCGTTGAAAATAATTGGTGAAAAATAATGTATTTTCTCCCCTTGTTCTACCTCCTCTCAACTAACAAAGCAAATCCCACCAATATTAAAAGCATCCGTTTGAAAAGGTGGGGCACTTGAGTCACAGTTTTAGAAGGCCTTCTCTGGTGTATTCTGGTCCATTTACTCTTGTGTTGTTTCTAATCTGCTCTCTTCATTTTCCCACTTTTCTTCTTCTTCTTCTTCTTGGCTTGCCGGGGACTCACAAGGTGGTCTTGGAGGTCTGAAGCCTGGTAGGCAGACGGCGTATATACCACGAGGAAAACGATTGTAAAATCCCACCATTTTGTTGAATTCCCTCCCAACCCTTCTGTAGAGAAAATGGCTTCCTTCTGTTTTGTTTTTCTTCCTTGAATCAAGGAAAAGGGATGAAGAGGCACCCAACCCCTCCCCCTCTTTATTTTTTGTATTCCTCCGTGTTCCTTACGCTGTGATGTGCGCTACACTTTGTAAAGACAATTCAAGTGCCAAATCACAGCCCCCTGCACCCACCGGAAAAAGGACCTGGATGATTCCCTTTGGATCTTCTGTGAACTTTAATCAAGGATGACAGCATGTTACACACGTGTTTCATCCATTCACTTAACATGTTTCCAAAGCGTGCACGACGGAGCGAACAGCGGACCAATCGAAACACTTCCTGTCCTGTTGGGATTTTGGGAGAAGCCATCAGTGTGCACGTGTGTTTGCAGTGGATATGAAAAGTCTACGTGCCCCTGTTCAAGTGGCAGGTTTTTGTGATGATCAGAAAATTCTGATAAATCATTTCAAAACATTGTCCGCCATAAATGTGACCGATATAAACTGTACAACTCAATTGAAAAACAAAGTGCACACACCCTGTGTGTTTCAAGCTACCAATCACATTCAAACCCTTGTTAACTGGGAGTCAGCACACACCTGCCACAATTTAAAGTGCCTCTGATTAACTCCAAATAAACTTCAGGTGATCTAGTAGGCTTTTCCTGACGTTTCTGTAGTCAAATCATACAGCACAAGCATTAATCTGCTGTTTGTTTGTTTTATGATTTATCTTGGTCTTTTTTTCATATTATATACCACAAATAAACAGGAATTTGAACAGGGGTGTAGACTTTTCTATGGACAGTGTGTGAGGGATGCTTCCACAATTATGTACCATCTTAATAATCAGTTAATTCCGTAGTGGGTTATTTTTGTCCATCTCGCACTCTGGAAGACTTTAGTAAAAGCACACATGTACAATACATACACACATTGTGTGAACCAGGTGCATTGTTGTTGCTATAGCGATGAGTTTTCCCTCCTTTTCCACTTTTACATAAACCCATTTGATGTAATTAAAATTCATCAATTAAGAGAAATCTGTGTGTGTATTTTTTGTGCTCCTATAATGTTAAATTGGTTTCATTCTATTCTCGAAAGATGCTTAACTGTAAAACGATTTTTAAAAAAGAAAAAGTTGGCTCACACTTATACCACTGACGCTGTAACTTTTATCACACGGTAGGCCTTGATATTTTTAAATGAATTTTTATTGCATATGTGTACTTTAATACTTTCACTATTTTATCATATTAACAAATCAAAGGGAAAGCCTTAATTTTTACATTAGTCTATATTTTATCCTTTTAATTTCAATCTATTTGTATTGTATGTTCAGACTTTTATTTTGCATGTCCCCCCCCCCAAAGATCAATAATATTATCAGAGCACTGATTTCGTATATGTAAAGTATTTCCATCACTTCAAACACATGGACATACAATACTGTAAAAGTGTGTGCTCTGTGTCTTTGTATTTGAACTCTGCAATTAGATGGAATTTGCAGATGTGTGAAACTAATTCGGGGTGTGGGGAGATAATGTCAAGAATCATCTGTTGCCATGGCAACCGCAGCATCACGCTGTTCAAACCAGCTGTCCAAGTTCAGTTTAGTTAGTACAGTATAAGGTGACTGGTACGCATTCATTATTTTAGATCAATACTAGAATGTATCAAAATGTCGTCTATACGTCTAAACCTTAGTTTTGATTGAGTGGAAACTTTTAAATGCGACACCCTTCTATGTGGTAGGAATATGAAAACAAACCAAAATTATTATTGTATCGTTGTTAGATTCAAGAAACTATATGCGTAGGGCAGAATAAGGTTTACATGTTACAATGTTTAAAAATGTTGATTGCTTCATACAGTACAAGCTAGCAAACCATCACCAAACCCCAAAATACATAAATGTTAGCATTTTCACCACGTAGATTAGGAGACGTAAAAGACTGCATTTTAATACAAACTGTTTTAAATCTACTGACATTTTTGTTTTTCGTCAATACACAGACAAGCAAAATTGTAATTTCTTTAGCAACTGTTGCAAATCGGACACTTTTCCTGCCGCACACTAAACCTCAACGTCCAATCAGAAACTCTCTTATCGACGTACTTCCGCCCACATGACTCACTGTCATGGAAGCCCCCACGAGCACATCCCCGGCGTAAAGTCGCCTTTTCTTCGCTATCGTTCATTCTCTTATTTCCTCTTTCTTACAAATTGAGCCATGAGGCGTTTACTACAGCTCGGACGTTCCTTTTCTCGCTGCCGCGCTCGTCTGTGCCACCAGAGTGTGTACAAAAGTCACGGCACTGTACGAAGTGTGGGAGTGGACCTCGGAGACAAGTGAGTCGATTGGAGCCTAGTTTCTATTTCCTCGGAAGTGCTCCGACGAGGAGCATCACTTAAACCTGGAAGAAGTCACGTTAAGATAATTTCGTGGCCCCTCTGAATAGAAAGAAAGAGACGACGCAACGTGGTTAACGAGATTTACAAAAAAAGTAGTAGTCGATATTAGAAGTAATATATTTTCGAGATTTCAAATTGTATAGTTGCGATATTCCGTTTCTATACGTTCCAAGTTAAAATACTCGTGTATGTTTGTTCAATTTGTATAATTTAAAGATTACAAGTTCGACATTTAAAGTCTCCCAAAAATACGGGGTGTATTTTTAACAATAACATTTCAATGTTAAAAATTCCTATATATTTTTTGAATGGTTTTGGTTTCACATTTTCGAGATTAAAGTTAGATGCATTAGTAATGAGAGTAGTATATTTCAATGTATTTTTTTTTTTACAATATTTTAATTGTATATTATAAATACAAAAAATACTATAAATGAAATATAAATCCTACGAATTGTTTACTCTCAAGATTGAAGTCTTACATTTTTTCATATTAAAATCTGAATTTTCCGCAATTTAGATTTGCATATTTCCAAGCTAAAATGTTGAAAAAGTTCATTATTTTTACAATATTTTTTTTTATGCTCAGCGTCAGTAATTTCGCCTCAGAAAAATACATCTTTATTCTTGTATTATTATGACTTTTCTTCATAATATATATATAAAAAAAAATCTTGAACATCTCAAAAGCATACAACCTTTTCCTCAAAAATATATCACTCGCCTTGTATGATTATGTGATTGAACTCAAATTTTTATCCTGACAATATATGGGTATGACTTTTCATTTAAAAAAAAACAAATAAATTATGTTTTTGTATGTTTGTGACTTGCAGAAAGCTGGAGATTTCCTCTGGGAGGCTTGCCAAGTTTGCTGATGGCTCTGCTGTTGTCCAGGTAGACATGATACATCACATCTATCGTTACAATAGCAAAGCAGAGCTGCTATATTGTCGCATGTGCACAGTCTTGGCTTGTGATTTGCACATTTTGTTTGAGTAATAATACTATTCAACTTCCTTTCCGAAGCTTGGCGACACCTCTGTGATGGTGACGGCTGTGAGCAAAACCAAACCATCTCCCTCTCAGTTCATGCCTCTGGTGGTATGTTATTCATGCACATGTATGTTTTGCTTTTCCGGTGCGTCAAATGTCCCGTTATATTGACTGGTTGACAGGTAGACTACAGGCAGAAAGCGGCGGCCGCCGGCAGAATCCCCACCAACTATTTGAGACGAGAGTTGGGCACCACCGATCACGAGATTCTCACCAGCAGACTCATAGGTAATTTGGAATCCTTATAAAACCAATAATTATTTTATCACAGTGTTAGGTCGCTTCCCCAGCGGACCTGACTTATGACTTTTAAATAACTTAAATAACCCAAAAATAACTTTTTGGTTAGTGTTTTTGGGAAGCTGGGATGAATTAATGGCACTTCAGTTCATATCAATGGGAAAAGATGATTTGGGACATGAATGTTTTGTGTTTTAAGCGTGTTGACTTAAATGTGTAAGTCAAAGCACCACTGTAATTTGTCTGCACGACTTTTGTTTTCTTGCGTTCAGACAGGTCCATTCGACCTCTTTTTCCATCCGGTTACTTTTATGACACTCAGGTTGGTTGTACATTTTTCCACCCTTTGCTGTTATTTCTTTTAAATCGTCCACATCATGCCAATCGTTATATATTGTGTCTGTCTGTAGATTTTGTGTAACTTGCTGGCCGTGGATGGCGTCAACGATCCGGATGTGCTCGCTATCAACGCAGGTGATCATGGAAATATTCCATCAGACATTCTTTTTGTGATTATGTTATGACGTCATTGTTTTGTTGTCTTTTGTGTTGAAGCCTCAGCTGCTCTCGCTCTCTCGGACATCCCTTGGAACGGACCCATAGGTGAGCGATGCGCGAGTTACACATATTTAAACAAACATTTGGAAAAGTTCTGTAACGCAACTATTCGTACATTTGCACCTTAATCCGAATCTCTATCAATGCCAGTCTGTGTGAATTGACTTCAGGTGCAGTGCGTATAGGATTGGTGGACGGAGAGCTGCTGGTCAACCCCACCAGAGCGGAGATGGCATCCAGCACGCTCAATATGATCGTGGCAGGAGCCCCCAGCAGTCAAGTGGGTCAGTTAAGGGTTAGATTAAAAAATATAAAAATAAAGTATGCATATGACTTGTCAACTGGGATTGCATAGTAACTTCCCCACAAGATGGCGCAACTATACTCATATTGTGCTTTCATCCACTAGTTGCTCATGTTTGGTTCTGGTGTTAGGTTGCAAAAGGGTGGGGAAAAAATTTATATATTTCCACAATTTTAGTTTTAATATTGTTGTTAATGTTAATAACAGTAATAATTATAATAGTTGAACTTATAATAAATCCTGTGAATGCCCAATACCCATTAATTCCTAAACCAGTCCAGCTTTTCATACCTGTGCCATGTGATTCACGTGTGTCGTGGCCAGTGATGATCGAGGCATCGGCCGAGAATGTTCTGCAGCAGGACTTCTCTCACGCCGTCAAGGTGGGCGTCAAGTACGCGCAGCAGATCATCCTGGCCATCCAGCAGCTGGCGCGAGAGCTCAAAGTCACCAAGCGCACGCCGCCCAAGATGTTCTCGGCCCCCGCGGACATGGTGGCGCACGTGCGGCAGTAAGACCCGCTCTCACTACTTCCATGTTGATAAGTCATGCGGTGTCCATGGAAACTGATGCATTGTTTGATGTGCCTGCAGATCAGCCTCCGAGAAGATCTACGCCGTTTTCACTGATTACACACATGATAAGGTAAAAGTCAGACTCACTGTGGTGCTCATTTTCAACCTGTCCTGTCTCTTTATCATCGCAACAATACTTTCATCACAGATTTCAAGAGACGACGCCATCAACAAGATTCGCCTGGAAACCGAGGAGCACCTCAAAGGTAGACGACGTTCTCTCTCTCGACGCGTTTTGTCTGTCACGATTAAAACTTCAATTAAAACTAAAACTTGTCATTCACATCTATTATTCAGAGAAATTTCCTCAAGCTGAACCCTTTGACATCATCGAGTCCTTCAACACTGTGAGCAGGGACATCTTTCGGAATTTAGTGCTCAACGAATACCGGAGGTATTCACATTCACCATTGATTAACATTCACAACCAGCTAATAAAAAAAAATTAAAAAATGGAAATTGACGTCTTTAGCCGTCAATGGTATTAAATGAGTTAGGATGGATGATGTATGCATATTTTCATGACAATAATGCAGATTTTGTGTGCATTCAGGTGTGACGGCAGGGAGTTAACGGCTTTGAGAGACATCTCCTGCGACGTGGACCTCTTTAAACCGCTTCATGGTTCTGCTTTGTTCCAGAGAGGACAAACGCAGGTATGCTGTATATAAGGTGGTATCTTGAAGAAGACAAAGAAAAAAAAAAGTCCTAAAAATGAGATCTTCTCTAGGTGCTGTGTAGCGTCACGTTTGATTCGTTGGAATCCAGCATTAAAGCGGACATCATCACCACAGCTTTAACGTGAGAATGAATGATGATTACAGTGAATCTCTGTGATAGGTGAAAATCTGTGACACAAACTCATTCATCATTAGCGTCATGCTATCATAGAATATCAGTCAAATATGACGAATGATTCATTTGATAATCGATTATTTGTCGATTAAGCGTCACAGTTCTAAAACAGCATGCAATACTCACAGACATACTGTATATTCTCTCTGCTCTGTGGAAACAATGACTTTTATTGAAGTGCATAGTTGGGGGGGCCTTCTCTGCCTCTTCCTCTTATACATATTTTGCATTCCCCATGTGACATTATTTGGCACCACATTCCATGTCCGCAGTGGCATCAAGGACAAAAACTTCATGCTCCATTACGAGGTAAGTGAAAGTCTAGTTTAGTTATACAATTAAAAAAAAAAAAGATTCAATAAAACATTTAGTCATTAATGCAGCGGTTTTCATTTCAGTTCCCGCCCTATGCCACCAACGAGATCGGCAAGATGGGAGGTCTCAACAGGAGAGAGCTCGGACATGGTGAGTTTGGATGAATTTGTCTGCTGATATGCCAGCCTTCCATTTTCTAAGCGACGACATACACCTCGGACTGGTCGCCGGTCAATCACAAGCGCAAATAGACAAGCAAGCACTCACGCCGTTTTTTGAGTAATGTTGATTCTGGATCTCACTTATTGTAGCCAATATTGTGTCGGGCGGGTGTGCGTTTTCATAGGGGCGCTGGCAGAGAAAGCGCTGCGGCCCGTCATCCCCAAAGATTTCCCTTTCACCATCAGGGTCACGGCTGAGGTGCTGGAGTCAAATGGTGAGAGTCGATTTACAAAAGGGGCGGGGTGGTCTGAGCTACACTGATTTACTGACTGGCTGTTTTTATTTTCACTCGCAAGGGTCTTCATCCATGGCCTCAGCGTGCAGCGGCAGCTTGGCACTAATGGATGCAGGTACTCCTTAACAGGCTGAAAGTTCTTCTCACGTTGCTTTTTTCTTTGTTTCCTTTCTTCCTTGCTCTTTTCTTATTTCTTTATTTTGTAAGCCTTGCTTCTTCATTCTATTCCTTTGATCTTTGTCAGTGTTTTCTTACCGGGCTTTCTAACGTTTGAGTTGTGTGTTGCCTTTAGGGGTTCCCATCTCGTCGGCCGTGGCCGGTGTGGCTGTGGGCCTCGTCTCCAAGTCCAACCCCGACAAGCCCTCAGAGATTCAAGACTACAGATTGCTCACTGACATTCTGGTAATGCACACTTGTCATTTACTGCAAAACAAGAGCTATAAGACAAGTTGATCAAGTGACAGCGAATGCGCTAGATCTGATCGTCAAGACTATTGTTTGCGTGCAGGGAATAGAGGATTACCTTGGAGACATGGACTTCAAATTGGCAGGAACAAACAAAGGCATCACTGCGTTACAGGTAGCAAGTCCATTATTATTATTTTAACTATATATAATTTGTGTACCGTATTATTTATATTATTTTCATAACAAAAAACATATTTATTTATTTTTTGGTTTGCCTTCCAGGCCGATGTGAAGATTCCCGGTCTGCCACTCAAGGTGGTCATGGAGGCCATCCAGCAGGCCACAGGTACCCCCAATCCTTTCATTGTTCCACCACCAAGAAATCACTTAAATGACATTTTTCCTTTTGGTTTGATGTGACCAAAATGACATTTTAGTGGCAAAGCGGGAGATCTTGGGCATCATGAACAAGAGTCTGGCAAAGCCCAGGGCGAGCAGAAAGGACAACGGACCGGTTGTTGGTAAGTTTGGAGTAAGACTTAATTTGTCTGAGGAATTATTAATTGTTTTTTTTTTGTTTTTTTTAGAGAATGTGCGCGTGCCCGTGTCCAGACGGGCTCGCTTTGTGGGCCCCGGGGGATACAACCTTCGACGGTTACAAGCTCAGACAGGTAACACCAGCCATTTCATTGCCGCTGTACGAAGCCTCTGACGGGAAGTGATGCGGAAACTTCAGGAAGTTGCATTTGGTGTCATTTAAAGGCGTGACCATCAGTCAGGTGGACGAGGAGACCTTCTCCGTGTTTGCTCCCACGCCGGGAGCGCTCAGCGAGGCGCAGGACTTCATCAGTGAGCTCTGCAGAGATGATGTGAGTGACTTTAATGTTTTTTTTTTGTTTTAGTTTTTTTTTTTTAACGTGCTTTAACGTGTCTGTCAATAACCTAAAAATTCCAAAGGGCTCACACCAAACCATAATTATGTGCATTTATTTTGCTTTGTTTTGCAGCAAGAGCAGCAGCTGGAATTCGGTGCCATTTACACCGCCACCATCACTGAAATAAGGTCAGCTGCTACAGTAAATATGGGGACTTTATGCTTGATTTATGTGTTTTAAATGGAGAATCTTTTTTTTTTTTTTTTACACTACACTTTTGTTTGTTCCGCAGGGACATTGGTGTCATGGTGAAGCTATATCCCAACATGAGTGCTGTCCTGCTGCACAACTCCCAATTGGACCACAAACGGGTCTGTGCATTTCTATGTCAGAGTGAGAACGTGTGCATTGTGACCCTCAGTTGGAGTTTGTGTGTTATTTATTTTATTTATTTTGGGGGGGGGGGTGCATTTGAGAACAAGATTGCGAGCAAGAGAGCGCAAGGGTGTGCGTGAAAGAAAGACTGTCAGTGTGAGTGAGAATCAAACCGCTACTGAAATATTTGTCCTGTTCTTCCCCCGAATAAGATCAAACATCCAAGTGCTTTGGGGTTAGAAGTGGGCCAGCAGATTCAGGTTTGTGGTCACCCAGGCTGGATTTTCACTACATGCTGACACAATTCATAAAATGTGACCTCTTCTCCCATCAGGTGAAATATTTTGGACGGGACCCCACGGACGGCAGGATGCGCCTCTCGCGCAAAGTGCTCCAATCGCCTACCGCCACTGTGGTCAAGACTCTGAGCGAGAAGCAGAGCATCTCCATGGCGATGGCCACAAACAACGCAAGCAACGTTGAACCGTGAAGAAGCAATACACACTAAAAGAAAACACAATCGTTGAATGTGACTTGTGTTGGACCGATTATCGTCCGGATCGATTATCGGGGTCAATATGACATTTTGCCAATTATCAGCATCGGCCGATGAAGTAAAGGCTGGTTTATTTTAGCTCGCTGCAGCGCACTTCTGTCTCTCCCTGCTGTGATTGTGGCCCTGCCTGCAGAAGCAGATTGACTCACCCACAGATTAGTTACTTGTGCAGCCAATCTGCACTAAACTGCCTGTTCGTTTTTTACCTCAAGTCACACGCACTACGGGAGAGGTCCCGTGACGAGAGGTAGGTATAGCTAGCTACTACAACAAAGTTGCCTATTTTCCAAAATATAAAAAAGGTTTTAACATGTTGTTAAACTCTAGTAGTTTAATAAACATGTACTTAAAGGCATTTAAACAAATTATTATTATTTTTTTTTTTTTCAAAATATTGGTGATCGGCCTCCATACTAATAATCTGTATCGGCCCTGAAAAAATCATATTGGTCTATCACTAGATGTGACACTTGGACACACTAAGGTGGAAATTCCGACACATGCTCTTTATTTTGGCAAGGAAGGATCATGATTGACAAAAAAAATGTAAAATATCACAACTGTTTTTGTAATATGACTAGAACCCAATGTTTTTCAATGCCAATATATATGAGGGACCTGTGTAAATAAAGTTTTAAGATGGCTCTGTACTGTGAACGTGTTTTACAATTATCGGGCTAACGCTCAAGATGCTAATTATGAAAGGAAATGTCCTTCATCCCTTCCAGCCTTTGATGGTTGTGATTTTAGAATCTTAATTGACATAAGGAAAACAAAGGGTATTTTCACCAGAAAGTTTTGGTTTTATAATCTGAGATGCAGTTTCATTTTTTGTGTTTGTTTTTAATTATTGCGTTAGTTTTTGTTAACAATGATACACTTGTTTACATTCTATTTATGATATAAAGTTCAACAATACAGAGTGCTATTTTTCCTCAAGAAATAAAATATATATTGTTTTTTTGGGGGGGGGCGAATGGATGAAAGCCATTTCCATTCATTTTCGACGAGGAAAGAAGAAATGTTGGTTTAAAAGTTTTTAATCTTCAATTTAATATTTTATTCCATTCATTTGATTAAGAGTAAGGGGAAAACAAATATTAAGTGGCGTCAGTGGACTTTATTCCTTTAGCGGCAGCCTCAAATTGTGTGACTGATAGAAAAAAAAAAAACAAGATCGGATTACAAGATGGCGCCCCGTGGACGTTAGCGAGGAGGCCGCCGGAGTTGTGTTGTGTTTCCCCCCCCTTTCAACTCCTCCCCTCCTTCAAACTAGGGGGGCTTACCTTTCGACTTGTGCCCCGTGAGGATGCCGACGAAGTAGAAGTCGCCGCCGTCGGTACTTTTCGTGCCCCCCGCTTGGCTCGTCCGTCCCATGTAACATGCGGGCGCCAACAAAGTTGTCAGGCTAGCGAGGAAAACATCAAGGCGCCTCGCTTCGCTTGTTAGCATCCAGCTAGCCTAGCCTGCTAGCCCCCCCAGTTCAACATGTCGGACACTCGGCGGCGGGTGAAAGTTTATACGCTTAATGAAGACCGCCAGTGGGACGACCGGGGCACCGGGCATGTTTCGTCGACGTTTGTGGAACAGCTCAAGGGAATATCTTTACTTGTTCGGGCTGAATCTGACGGTGAGTCGCCCCCCCCCACACCACCACCGCCACCACGGTTGTAGAAGCATAGCCACGCTAGCATTCGACGTGTTCTCAGTAGCATGGAGGGGGGGGGGTCCTCGAGTCGCCTTTTTGTTTTTTGTTTTTTTTAACAGAATAACCCCCCCCACGCCATTTACACTATTGCTGATATTCAATGTGGTTTATATTGAAACACGCTTGTCGTGAAACACGTCCACTCTCCTTTTGTCCTATGCTAAGTCTCACATTGTGTCCTCTTCCAATCATAAAAGAGGCTCAGCCATCGTAAAAGTCCTCAAAGTGTGTTTTTACCCACAAGTCACGTTATAACATTCGTTTTGTGCATCTAATTTAAGGGTCACTACTATTGGAGTCGAAGATAAGCCCCAACACTGCATATCAGAAACAACAGGTAAGTGTAGTTGCAGCTTGGAACAGCCACAAAGGCAATTAAAAACACACGTGCTGTGTGTTTTTGTCCTCTTTCATTTATTATTAACTGCATTTGGCTGGGCTCAACTCTGTATTTAATGACAATGTTGAGCCGCAAGCAGTTAATTTCTAATTACAGTAAACCCTGCAGGGGTAAGGGAGCGAGTTCTGCCAGCATAGTTAAAGATGCCCCGTAAACATAGTTATGATTTACTGTTGGAATGATTTCAAGCCAAAATATACTCCAAACTGTGCCCGCAAGTTAACCCTGAAAATAAATATTTTACATTCGTATGTCACAAATGACACTACAATTGAGTTGATTTCAAGTAGACACACTCACATTCAAAAGGTTTTTATTTTCCAGAAATTAGATAAAAAAGACAAAACTTTGCGCCGTTGATGTGACCTATGACCTCTGCAAAACATTAAAAAATATATCTTGCCAAGCAGGGAAGAAATCATCAGATAATGTTGTTTTACAAGTCTGCACACTCTCATAACTGAACATTGATGCCTTCAGAATTAAATTTCATACTATTGTTAAATATGTGTTAACATGTCTGCACCATTAATAGTGCTTCCAGTTCACACAAATTAAACTTAAGATGTTCTATTTGGCTTTTCCTGTCATTGTTCTGCTTTTTAGCGGACGCCTCACTTACAAGTGCTCCCACGACTGGTATTTTGAATTGTTCAGATTGACACTTTCGTGCCATATTTTCTCGACTTGATGGTGACTGTCTTCACCGTTTAATGCCTTGGAAATTCTCTTGTAGCACCCATCTTGTTTTTTTTTGTCTCCATTGAGTCATTGTCAATTTCACATGCAATGATCAGCTGTCTTGTTAAATATTTAGCCGTGTATGCAATACATTACAACTTTATTTATATAGCGCGTTTCACAACAGCTGCATTTTTTTAGTTATATAATTTGTGTTCCTTGATTGAACATTTTCCTCCATATTTGTGCAGGACACGCTGATCGTCTGGTCTGAGGCGGATAATTATGACCTGGCTCTGAGTTTTCAGGAGAAAGCAGGCTGCGATGAGATCTGGGAGAAGATTTGCCAGGTAAGCTGGAGTCTGGTGGGAATTTCATTTATTTGTAAAACAAAGTACCGCTGTATTTAGTTTTACTATTATCACTGAATTAAGGGCACCCATAACTACAAAGTCGGTCGGCTATGATGGAAACAAGTTTCTCACCCCAGCTCGAACCGATCCATCTTCATGTAGGTGCAAGGGAAGGACCCGGCGCTGGACATCACCCAGGACCCCATCGATGAGTCAGAGGAGGACCGTTTCGAGGAGATCCCCGAGACGAGCCACCTGGTGGAGCTCCCGCCCTGCGAGCTCAGCCACCTGGAGGAGATCGCCGACCTGGTGACGTCAGTGCTGTCTTCGCCCATCCGGCGGGAAAAACTGGCCTTGGCCCTCATGAGCGAGGACTACCTCAAGAAACTGCTGGGCCTCTTCCGAGTATGCGAGGACCTGGACAACCGGGAGGGCCTGCACCACCTGTACGAGATTGTACGCGGCGTCCTCTTCCTCAATAAGGCCGCCCTCTTCGAGGTGATGTTCTCCGACGACTGCATCATGGACGTGGTGGGCTGCCTGGAGTACGACCCGGCGCTGGTCCAGCCCAAGCGCCACCGCGAGTTCTTGACTAAGACGGCCAAGTTCAAGGAGGTGATCCCCATCACGGACTCTGAGCTTAGACAGAAGATCCACCAAACGTACCGCGTGCAGTACATCCAAGACATCATCCTACCCACGCCGTCCGTCTTTGAGGACAACTTCCTCTCCACGCTCAACTCATTCATCTTCTTCAACAAGGTGGAGATTGTCAGTATGTTGCAGGTATGAACCAGTTCTTTCATGAACATAATACAACAACTCGATACAACCTATGAAGACAGATAATATACTCGCATGGACAAAATTGTTGGTACCCCTCTGTCAATGGAAAAAAAAACAAAAGTGGTCACAGAAATAAGTTGAATCTTACAAAAGTAATAGTAAATTATAATTTCATGAGAATGTACCTATACAATCCAGTGTTGCTTTTGAATTGTGGTTAACAGAAATATTTAAAAAGAAAATGAGGCAGTAACTGAAATCTAATGGGGTTTTTTTGTTACTTAAATGAGACTTGTGCACTTCTCAGCTGGTATTGTGGCCCCTTTCTGCTTCCGTTGTCTGTCAAGCCGGAGGGCGCGTTCTGCTTCTTCCAATGATGTTCAATAGGATTTAGATTAGGGCTCATAAAAGACCAATTTGGAATAGTGCAGGGTTTTTACATCTGTAATACAATTTTTTTTTGTAAAATGTTTTGCTTGGAATAATTTTTTTTTCTCTTGTAAAAATGATTTGCCAAAGCAGATAATGTAAAAATTACTTGTCGGGACCATCTTTTCTGTCTGGAAATCCAGACTCATTCGCTGGTGGGTAGTTGCATCGAAGGCATTTCTGAGGCGGGGCAAACCTGAGCAGACAGCGAAATGAATCAGTCGGCGAAGAGCGGACATGACAACAGGTGGGAAAAAAAAAAGAAAGAAATGCGATCGTCGTCTCTCCCACCCTCCGTTTTGAATGTTATGAGGATGGACTTTGGGGCTGAAAAGTGACTTTGCCCATAACGGATGTGTCACTGCCTGTAAACAAATCTGTTTGGATTATTTGTTTTGAAGGTCTTGTTCTCTAGACTCGCTTTCTTAGTGGGTGTTGCTTGCCAGGCTAGGGAGGACCCACTGTAATGGCTTTTTTTTGTTAGTAAACGTGAAGTAATTTTATTTTTTTTGAAAATGATGACTATTGTTTGCTGTCTTAACGAATTATAGTTAATTGTTGCATTTTTGGGGTCATTTGATACATTGTGAAAATGTGTTTTATTTTTGTTTGGTATTTTTGCGCTGAAAGTGTTTATTGCGTATTGGAGAGCCTGTTTACAAAAATACCAACATGCAAACTAGTTTGCATTGCGATGTAAAAATGCGTCATCGCCACTTTTTCCATTGCTCAACTCCGATGCCGTAACTTGAATGTATTGTAATTTGGAAGTCATGAACGTCATTTTCTTTTCTGTTTGCCACAGGAGGATGAGAAGTTCCTCACCGAGGTTTTCGCACAGCTCACGGACGAAGGCACAGAGGACAGTAAAAGGCGAGAACTTGTGAGTCCCACAAAGCTGTTTTGATTGACTTCATTTATCTCAGTTAGGTTGTGCCATAATAATCACTGCACTGCTATTTCCATATCATTTCCCCCTATTTTTTTTTTTAGTCCTTTAGACCTTGCCTAACAAGCAGCAGTTCGGCAAATTGTGTGCGATAACCAACAAAAACGTTGTTTATTCTCTTTCTCCTCAGGTAAACTTTGTCAAGGAGTTCTGCGCTTTCTCGCAGACGTTGCAGCCCCAAAACAAGGACGCTTTCTTCAAGACAGTGGCCAATCTTGGCATCTTGCCCGCGCTGGAAATAGTCATGGTAAGCAAGTGCGACGCTAATGGGAGGAGTGTGGGAATGGATGCTGATATTAAAAAAATAAAACGTTCCCCCTCTCAGGGAATGGATGACCTGCAGGTGAGGGCGGCAGCTACGGACATCTTCTCTTACCTGGTGGAATTCAGCCCCTCTATGGTCCGAGAGTTTGTCATGCAGGAACTACAACAGACCGACGATGTAAGCGTCTAACAAGAAATAGTTCATAAAATTGACTTGTGTATAACGAATATGCAAATGTCAGTCTTGTGACTTTACGGTTGTGATTCCAGGATGTGCTGCTCATCAACGTGGTGATCAAGCAGATGATCTGCGACTCAGACCCCGAGTTGGGCGGCGCCGTCCAGCTGATGGGGCTGCTCAGGACGCTCATCGACCCCGAGAACATGCTGGCCTCCACCAATGTGAGCGCAACCTCCACCCGCGAAACCATAAGTGGAGTGCAAAATGTTCAAATTCACTTTGATTGATTCCATTGTGTGTGATCTGTAACATCCCCTCATTTCTCATCGCTTCCTACAGAAAACAGAGAAGACCGAGTTCCTGAGTTTCTTTTACAAGTATTGCATGCAAGTTTTAACAGCCCCTCTGCTGGCCAACACGACGCATGACAAAAACTCAAAAGGTGAGCTGGCTGTCAACCTCTTACTGGAATCATCAACACGCACGGCAAAAAGAGGTTCTGACTTGCTCTTCTCGTCAAAAGATTTACAAGAGGCCACCATCAAGATCAACCCAGTGTGTCCCGGTGAGAACGGTTATTAACGGTTTTGTCAGACGTCACTGAAATGTTGATGAAACAGAACATTTTTCTGATTGGTTATGTTATTTTAATTCCTGTTACTCCATTTTTTTTAATGGAAAATTTATTAATTTTTTTTTTAATTCCCTCCCTCTATAGATAACTTTCAGACGGCCCAACTGCTGGCTCTGATCCTGGAGCTGCTTACCTTCTGCGTGGAACACCACACGTATCACATCAAGACCTACATCATGAACAAAGACCTGCTGCGGCGGGTGCTGGTGCTCATGAACTCCAAGCACACCTTCCTCGCTCTCTGTAAGCACGCACGCACACAAAAATAAGCACGCGCGCAGCACGATTCGCCTACCAAGTTGTTTCTGCGTGCACCCCAAGGCGCGCTCCGTTTCATGCGGCGCATCATCGGCCTGAGGGACGAGTACTACAACCGCTACATCATCAAAGGGAACCTGTTTGAGCCGGTCATCAACGCGCTGCTCGACAACGGCACGCGATACAACCTCCTCAACTCGGCCATCATCGAGCTCTTTGAGTTCATCAAAGTGGTGCGTTGCGGGTGAAAAGCGCGCCAAAAAGCAGAAAAAAAAAGTGGTGACATGTTGGAAAGTTGGTGTCACGTCTTACGTTGCAGGAGGACGTCAAGTCCCTCACCGCGCACATTGTGGATAACTTCTACAAAGCACTTGAGCCCATCGAGTACGTGCAGACCTTCAAGGGCCTGAAGGGACGATACGAGCAGGAAAAAGACCGACAGAGTCAGAAACTCACCAGGTTAGCACACAAAGTCACTTTTGTGGCAAAATGTCTTTGAGTTTTGGACATTTAAGAGGAGTTTTTAGGCGGTAGCTGAATAACCTACTGCGGCCCTCATTTCAATGCATTTTTTTCAGATACCGGCGAGAGGCCCGCTCATTGGACGAGGATGAAGAGCTGTGGTTCAACGAGGACGAAGACGAAGACGACGACGAGGCTGAGGCGGTGGAGAAGAGCCGTATGGAAGATGACTACTCGGACGGCTACGGCAAGTACATGGAGGCCAAAAAAGGTAAAGGATTTTAAAACCACTCTGCCATCCAAGTTGAGCTAACGCCGCCCTTCGTCTTAGCAGGCGCAGCTAACGGCGCTAACAACGGCAAAGCCGCAGCGTTGCCTCCCACCTCGCCGCCCGCCACGCCCAACAACAACCCCACGTCGTCGGTCAAGACGGTCGCACTTCCCGCCTCGCCGGTAGTCAAGGTAAGAATAAACATTTCAATAAAAGGGGTTGACCGCGCTAGACTTTGGTGAAGCGTGTTTTTCCAGACTTAAATTTTGATTCTCAGATATTTTCCGTAAAGAAATTTGATGAACACTTCTTTGCTGCAGCGCCAAGTAAATTGGCACTGTCTTTTGGAAATATTGGCTCCGCTAACTCTTCCACTGAGTTCCTTTGTTGCCAAATGCATAGCAACATAAAAATGATTAAGCTCTTGCAGTTTCTTAGAAGGAATTAGTTGTAGTTGAGTGGTAGAGGTTAGTTTAAAAAAAATAAATAAAATTGGCTCTCGCTCGATGTGTCACCCGTTCATAGTTGCACTCCGATTCGGGCCATGTTGTTCAAGGGAGAGGCTCTTTAAACAAGGAAAGGTGCAAAAAAACAAAAAAAAAAACACTGTGACAAGTTCAGATTAGTCGCCCTACTTTTAGGCTTGAATCCACCGGTGTGAGACAGAATTAATGTGGTGCCGGTTGTGATCCGATGTCTTGTCTGTCAGACCCCTCTGGTGGGTTTGGTGGACTACCCCGACGACGAGGATGAAGAGGAGGAAGACGAAGAGGAGGAAGAAGAGCAATCCCCCAGGAAGCGTCCGCGTCTCAGCTCTTAACATCCCTCAAGTCTGCCACCGTCTCCCTTACCGCCTCGCACGGAATTCGATGGACAATATCCCTCGTCTCCGGACCCTCACTAACCTTTAACATTCTCCTTCCTCCTCTTCATCATGATCATCGTCATCATCAAAGTGCCAAGGCCCTTCCCTGTCTCGGCTTTGTTGCTATAGCAACAGAAGCGTCGACGTGCTGCAGAAGCCCGAAGGGACGCGCCTCACTGATTCACAAAATGGCGGCCGCCGGCGGATGAACTGTACCACAGGCCAGTCAGGCTAGCAGGACTAGCCCCCCCCCCCTCCGCCCCAAAACACACCGTTCCCCTTGTAGTTGTTAGGACGCTTGACTGGCCGTTCGCGGAAAGCTCTGAACACAAGCACAGGAAAGGGACACACGCAACCGAGGAGCCCAGATGACTTTCAAAAAGTACTGTACAGATTTTTTTTTTTCTTTCCACCCTTCTGTTTTATCAATGCCTCCTCCCACCCCACTCCCCATTTTAATAAGGGGACAACGACAGTCACCCACTCAGTGTTTGTTTTTTTTGGGTGGTGTCGCTGTTCTCAGTTTTGGTCGTGTTAATTTGATTCAATGTAAATGCTGGTTTAAAAAAAAAGAAAAGAGAGTGAGTGAGAAAATCACATTAAAACTGCAGTAAATTTGTTTGTTTTTTTGCAGCAAACATTTGGGAATGTGTTTGAGTTGTGTATTTTTAGGAAGCTAATGCTGCTAAATCTGCATTTTGTTGTTCCAGGGGAATT
Source organism: Idiotropiscis lumnitzeri (assembly GCF_059441095.1). Classification (NCBI taxonomy): domain Eukaryota; kingdom Metazoa; phylum Chordata; class Actinopteri; order Syngnathiformes; family Syngnathidae; genus Idiotropiscis; species Idiotropiscis lumnitzeri. The sequence goes on from NC_142399.1 coordinate 7,208,482, forward strand.
AATTTCAAAGCAACTGTTGATTCCTTTGATCACTTTGTAGCTCGAAATGAATTTCAATCTCATTTGATACACATTTTTATACAAATGACACCACTGAATGGACTCTTATTTATGTTATCGAAGGTATGTTTTTCCTGCACACTTGGGAAGTAAGTAAAGGAGTGGGGGGAAAAAGCCATCTTAAAACGTTTTACCAGTGGCGTGTTGTGCATTTCAGAACTGGGCCTTCAGTAGGGAAATTTAAGTGACCTAATTCCTCCTGCTTAATACCACCACCTTGCAATTTTTACAAAATCAGATCCAAGAATGCAATATAAGGCCACTCTCCAGGCCTTTTAAAGCAACACGCATTCATAGTCGCAGATACTACTGTGAGGATAGCGACGCCCAAGGGACCAAAAATAATAGCTTTATGTATTTTTTTTTCTATCATGCATAAAAGTTTCACATAGTACTTAAATATGTGGTTGCCCAGATATTCGTGCGTGAATAACTTAATTGCCTAGCTCCACATTTCACCCCCACACCCTGGAATCTCTGGTCCCCCTTCCGTGGTGGAACCAAAGAAAAGGCACAACATGACACAGCCCATTTTACAAAAGGTGATTTATTCATTCCAGAGCATAGTAGATCGAGTATTGCATGAGTACGCCACTGACTCCCATTCTGCACAAAAAGGTACATGTAAAAGCACTAGCTCATGACAACAAAAATAGGACACTGTAAACATCAACTGATGGAATGTGATGCCCACGCAGTGTTGCATTATGGGATGGAAGCTCTACATGCAGTTTTACACAATGCAGATTTTGATGTGATTATAACGTAACATTCAGGTCCATGTTGTCTAAAGAGCAAAGGGTGGAAAACATGCGCTTAAACACACACTTTGACATCTTTTTGTACAATAGGCTGTAACCGCTTTCACAATGGCCCCTCTTAGCCGCCAGCGTATACTGGCTTTGACTTGGCTCGTCACTAAGTGTCCTTGCAAATTGGCATATTTTTTAGTCTATATCCTGGGGCTGCACAATATATATCGAAAAAAATATCACCATTGCCGTAATAGCACGTGTAATAAGCGTATTGCAAAGATGTATTGAAAAATGAATTGAGAAAGAGAGAATACATTGAGCCCTCTTATTTTGCCGCTTGAAAAAAATTAATTTAATTCATTACAGAATACAGATTTCAGTTCTTTAGGTCCATTATATATCGTAGTATCCCTATCGCAAAAGTCAACAACCATATTGCATGTTTTTCCAATATGCAGCTCTATAGCATACCATATTTTACGGACTATAAGACACTCGCGAATAATCCGCATCAACTGTTTTTCGATGGGAGAAAAAAAAAAAAAAAGATATAGAAGCCGCACCAGGCTATAAGCCGCAGTTTTCTATGTTGGAAAAAATTTGTTGTTTACTGCATGTACAGAACAATTTTGTACTGTGAATGCACATAAAGGTACATAAACAGATTGTTAAAACGTGGCCATGAGAAATAAAAAAGATTTAGCCTATTTTCCGAATTATAGAGCGCCCCCTACCGGTGAAAGAGAAAAATCAACAGAAAAGTCGCACCGTTGAATTAGCCGCATGGTTCAAAATCTAGCAAAAAAGTAGCGGCTTATAGTCCGGAAAATACGGTTGATATTTTGCAACATTAACACACTCAACTATAATTTTGAATTTCAAACAGCCTTTAGAATATTTACAACCACAAGCTTCTTCCCTGACAAATATTTTTATGGTTCACAAAAAAATAAAATAAAAATATAGCACAGAATACTGGATGTGGAGCCAGGCTTAATTGGCATTTGAGCTGGCGTTTTACCAGCTCGTCAACTGTCACCACTGCATATAATCATCTGAATGCGCTAAGCCGTAACGGCCAGGCGACTAAATCACGGCTCTACCGTCAAAAGCGTCTTCTCTCATCTGGGAAAATCTCTGTGAGGCGCCTGCGTCTAACGGGAGAACAAAGGTGAACATTCCCACTTATCCGAAAATAAATACACGCGATTAAAATTCATATTCCACACGGAGCTCATTTCTTGATGACTTCCTCCTTCAGCTTGTCGGCCAGGTGTTTTCTCTTCTGCAGCTTCTTGCGCTCTTCCGGTGAAATCTGGCAGAAGAAAAAGCGAGCGTCAAAGTCAGCGGCGCCCGGCGGAGTGTCTGATAGGAACTCACCGAGGTTGGAGGTGGCGCGGGCGAGGAGGGAGAGCAAGGTGCCTCCTGTTGGGGCGCGGGGGTCTGCTTGGCGGTCCGGTCCTTCTTGAGCGCGTGCAGCTTGTCACGCTGCTCGCGCAAGTAGGATGCCCTCTGCTGGAGACGCTCTTGCTGAGATGCCGACAGCTCCTGTGAGGAAAAGAGCACTTCGGAATCGGTGGCTTGGACAGAAGTTGTCTCAGGTACAGGTGGCAGGTGTCTTCTCGGAATATTAGGTGCACTTACACAAGAGTTGTATTAAATGGGCCGTCTATAAATGTAATTTTAACGTTGATTGTAACTGTGTCATACTCACGGAGAGAATATTTTTAGGTGGTTACCCAAGTACTTTGTAATCCCCCCCCCTTTTTTTTTACAGATTTGGTTTGAAAAAAAAAGACAAAATAAAAGTTTTTAAACTGAAAGACAGTATTTTTTTGCATCGAGCTTTAATTTAAAAAATGCTTTAGTGTAGTGTGTTTTCTCAAACAAACAAAAAACCAATTTTGTTGTTTCTTGAAAAAGCACAAATTTTTTTACTTTTTTCTTTAATCCCTCAAATACCCCTATTTTTACAGATTTGGTTTAAAAAAAAAGTTCTTTAACTTAACTTGCATCCAGCTTTTATTTTTTAAAAGAAATGTGCCAAATTCTCACATTTGTTCGTTTTTTTTTTATTTTTTTTTTAAATATAGCTAATGCTGCTGACTCACAGTGTAAGGCTGAGCGAAGCCGGCTTCCCTGTGCGCTTCCTCCAGCCAGGATTGCTCGGCGCTGACGGGCGCTTTCACAGGCGGCAGGACTCGAGACTCCACGCTGGCACTGACGCCACCTGCGCACGCGGTGCCTCACATGAATACATATTTCATGAGTGTAAAGTGCAATTGTTACCAGATGTGCGTGTCGACGATGAAGAAGAGGAGCTGCTTTTTTCGACATGCTTTGCATGTGCTGTGACCGCCAACTTGCTCTCGGCGTTTTGGGATGTTTTGCCATTGACCTGCGCGGACAAGACAAACATAGAGTATAGTGTCATTGTAGTTAAAAAAAAAAAGTTTTATTCCTGTTTATTTATTTATTTATTTTTTAAACTAAGTGTGTGTACAGTAATCCCTTGTTTTTCTAGGTTAATTGGGACCAGAACCACCTGGGGAAAAAATGAAAAACCTCAAAGTAGTGGCTGATTTTATTTTTAATTTTTATTATTATTTAGTTATTTTTATTGGATTTACGCCTCTTGTATGCAGTTGTGACACCCCCAACATGGTTCCTAACCTTCAAAATATTGAACTTAAAATATATCAAAACTAGTATTTTTTAAAATATATTTAAAGGGAAAACAATCTTTGTATAGATGAAAAAAAATACATTTTTGATCTTTGTCACTTCATTTACTGAAAGACTTGTTACATTTTCATGTAGAAAAAAAATGTTTTTAGTAGAATGACATCACCTGCTCAGTTGTTGGAAGATTTGTCGTTTTTTTTTCCCTCCCATTTTTTACGGGGGGAACGACAGTTTTGTGAGTTAGTTTTTTTATTCTATAATAAAAATAAGAGTAAAAATAGTAATTCTTCTAGTTTGTAATCTTTCTTATTAGTGTGGTGGTTCTCAAAGTGTTGTACAAGTACTGGGCTCCCTCTGGTGGTACAGAGTTGAATCACTCTCCAAGTACAGTTCAGTTATATTTAACTTAACGTCAATGTTTGCATTTACATGAACAAGAACAGTTTATTTTTTTCGTTTATTTTTTTAAACTTTTATTTTGATGCAAATCTTTAACTTTTCAGTGCAATACATTTTTAAATTTTTTTATTATTTTTATTTTATTTTATTTTCCTATATTTATGTACAATGTTAATGTGCAAACTGTGCATGATGTGAGAGTGACTGATTATGAAATTGACTTTTTTAGGGATGTCTCGTTTTTTATGAAAACTTCCGACGTTATTTAATGTCAACGTCGCTCACAGTACACAGCTACTTTTTTTTTTTTTTTAATAGGGGCATCAGAGTCAAAACTTGAAGAAGCACTGTTGATTTTAAGTTGCCAACCTGATAGAACTGCGCGTCTGCACTCTTCCCATTCATCGTTTGTGCTCGGGGGGCATTTGTTGCGCTGGTGTCAGCCTGGAAGTAAAAAAAACAAATAAATAAATGAATAATCCAATCCGGCAGCAGTGGCAAGTGGTAGTGATGGTGAGATGAAGCTTGACACATTGAGGCCCCCCTGGCACTACCAAGTGGACATAAAGTATATCGACACGCAAGAACGGGGTTTTCCTGTGCAAAATTTTGATTTAGGATTGTACTCATTATGACATGAAATTGACATGGAAAGGGTGGAGGAAAATGCAGTAATTGAGTTTCTATTGTTGTGGATAACAAACGTACTCACAAAAAGTTTTATCTCATTCATTTTTATTCAGGTTTTTTTCATTACAAAAGTAACTAAGTATTTTTTCTCGATAATTTGAGGTTGGCGTTTGACCTTGACAGTGGCGCCATCTTGTGCTTCACCGCCGGACGTCGAACATGCGCGCTCCTCGTCCAGCAGCAACCGCCACGACATTTCCTCATCGTATTCTTCTTTGGACTTTCTGTCGGAAGATGAACAAGGAGGTTAACTCACAACAGCCTTGTCGGATGAAAAAAATAAAATCAAATCAAAAAGGAAAAAAAGTCACTTGTTTTTGTCATAGGTTTTTCCTTCAGCAGAAGAATAAAATGCTTTTTGTCAGTTTTTGACTGGGGAACGGGTTTTAAAGTATGGATTTAAACTAGATTTGATGTTACCAATTGGGGTTCTAAGGTAGGGTTAAGGTTTCAAAGAAGGGAATAAAATAGGGTGAGGGATTGGTAGGGTTTCAAAGCAGGTTTATAAAACTAGTGTTAGAGTTTCGTAGTAAGGTTTTGAACTAGGGTTAGTGTTTCGAAGTAAGTTCAGGTTTTCAAACTAGGGTTAGGGTTTCGAAGTAGGGTTTCAAGTAGGGTTAGGGTTTTGAAGTAGGGTTTCAAAGTAGGGTTAGGGTTTGAAGTAGGGTTTCGAAGTAGGGTTTCAAAGTAGGGTTAAGGTTTGAAGTAGGGTTTCGAAGTAGGGTTTCAAAGTAGGGTTAAGGTTTGAAGTAGGGTTTCAAACTAGGGTTAGGGTTTCGAATTAGGGTTTCGAAGTAGGGTTAGGGTTTTGATTTAGGGTTTCAAACAAGGGTCAGGGTTTCAAAGTAGGGTTTCAAAAAAGGTTTAGGGTTTCGAAAAAAGGGTTTCAAGTAGGGTTAGGGTTTCGAAGTAGGGTTTCGAAGTAGGGTTTCAAAGTAGGGTTAGGGTTTTGAAGTAGGGTTTCAAAGTAGGGTTAGGGTTTGAAGTAGGGTTTCGAAGTAGGGTTTCAAAGTAGGGTTAAGGTTTGAAGTAGGGTTTCGAAGTAGGGTTTCAAAGTAGGGTTAAGGTTTGAAGTAGGGTTTCAAACTAGGGTTAGGGTTTCGAATTAGGGTTTCGAAGTAGGGTTAGGGTTTTGATTTAGGGTTTCAAACAAGGGTCAGGGTTTCAAAGTAGGGTTTCAAAAAAGGTTTAGGGTTTCGAAAAAAGGGTTTCAAGTAGGGTTAGGGTTTCGAAGTAGGGTTTCGAAGTAGGGTTTCAAAGTAGGGTTAGGGTTTGAAGTAGGGTTTCGAAGTAGGGTTTCAAAGTAGGGTTAGGGTTTGAAGTAGGGTTTCGAAGTAGGGTTTCGAAGTAGGGTTTCAAAGTAGGGTTAAGGTTTGAAGTAGGGTTTCAAACTAGGGTTAGGGTTTCGAATTAGGGTTTCGAAGTAGGGTTAGGGTTTTGATTTAGGGTTTCAAACAAGGGTCAGGGTTTCAAAGTAGGGTTTCAAACTAGGGTTAGGGTTTCGAAGTAGGGTTTCAAGTAGGGTTAGGGTTTCGAAGTAGGGTTTCAATGTAGGGTTAGGGTTTGAAGTAGGGTTTCGAAGTAGGGTTTCAAAGTAGTGTTAGGGTTTGAAGTAGGGTTTCGAAGTAGGGTTTCGAAGTAGGGTTTCAAAGTAGGGTTAAGGTTTGAAGTAGGGTTTCGAAGTAGGGTTTCAAAGTAGGGTTAGGGTTTGAAGTAGGGTTTCGAAGTAGGGTTTCAAAGTAGGGTTAGGGTTTGAAGTAGGGTTTCAAAGTAGGGTTAGGGTTTGAAGTAGGGTTTCGAAGTAGGGTTTCGAAGTAGGGTTTCAAAGTAGGGTTAAGGTTTGAAGTAGGGTTTCAAACTAGGGTTAGGGTTTCGAATTAGGGTTTCGAAGTAGGGTTAGAGTTTTGATTTAGGGTTTCAAACAAGGGTCAGGGTTTCAAAGTAGGGTTTCAAAAAAGGTTTAGGGTTTCGAAAAAGGGTTTCAAACTAGGGTTAGGGTTTCGAAGTAGGGTTTCAAGTAGGGTTAGGGTTTCAAAGTAGGGTTTCGAAGTAGGGTTTCAAAGTAGGGTTAGGGTTTGAAGTAGGGTTTCGAAGTAGGGTTTCAAAGTAGGGTTAGGGTTTGAAGTAGGGTTTCGAAGTAGGGTTTCAAAGTAGGGTTAGGGTTTGAAGTAGGGTTTCGAAGTAGGGTTTCAAAGTAGGGTTAGGGTTTGAAGTAGGGTTTCGAAGTAGGGTTTCGAAGTAGGGTTCCAAAGTAGGGTTAAGGTTTGAAGTAGGGTTTCAAACTAGGGTTAGGGTTTCGAATTAGGGTTTCGAAGTAGGGTTAGGGTTTTGATTTAGGGTTTCAAACAAGGGTCAGGGTTTCAAAGTAGGGTTTCAAAAAAGGTTTAGGGTTTCAAAAAAGGGTTTCAAAGTAGGGTTAGGGTTTGAAGTAGGGTTTCGAAGTAGGGTTTCAAAGTAGGGTTAGGGTTTGAAGTAGGGTTTCAAAGTAGGGTTTCAAAGTAGGGTTAAGGTTTGAAGTAGGGTTTCAAACTAGGGTTAGGGTTTCGAATTAGGGTTTCGAAGTAGGGTTAGGGTTTTGATTTAGGGTTTCAAACAAGGGTCAGGGTTTCAAAGTAGGGTTTCAAAAAAGGTTTAGGGTTTCGAAAAAAGGGTTTCAAACTAGGGTTAGGGTTTCGAAGTAGGGTTTTGAACTAGGATTAGTGTTTCGAAGTAGGGTTTTGAACTAGGGTTAGGGTTTCAAACTAGGGTCAGGGTTTCGAAGTAGGGTTTCAAACTAGGGTTAGGGTTTTGAAGTAGGAGTTTAAACTCGGGTTAAGGTTTTGAAGTAGGGTTTTAAGATAGGGACACAGTTTCAAAGTAAGGTTTTCAAGTATGGTTTTGCTGGACATTCTTCATTTTCTCCTGTATTGAAAGTGATTCCACCCCACATAAGATGGCTTTCTCCATCCAATGACTGATGGGGACATTTTGGATTTGGGGAGCCTCCAAGTGGGCATCTTACAAGCATCCAGATTGGACAAAGTGGATAAAAATAGTCATTCTTCCCCAGCAGCGGCTTGCTACTGGTGTCAATGGCTCCGACTGAAATTAGCCTGAGCCTAAGAAGCTTAAGGTGGACTTTTCTCTTCTGGGTCAGGATGCCGCTCACTAAATCCAATCAGGAGGGCAGGCCAGCACTGTGGCCGACTTAGACGAGATCATTGCACTTGTATAAATATGTATCATCATTTAGCACAACATCTGTTCATTTAGGCAATACTCATATGTGTTGTAATTGATATTCCTCGTACCTGTTTGAAAAAGTTAAAGCACACTCGTGGAGTTATTATTACTAAATGAAAGCGTACTTGAGGACCTCCTGCAGGATCTTCATCTCTTGCTGCTGCAGCTCCGTCATTACGTCGTCACCGTCCGTCAAGCAATCGGGAAGCGCCCCTGCGTGATGGAGTGGTGTGTTAGTTTAGCAGTCAGGTTTGCGCTCTCTGTGTATGTTTATGTGCATGTTTTTGTTTTGTTTTGGGGGTTTTTTTGCATGGAAAGAAGAGTGGTGGAGGGCTTCAACCTAGAAATCACGATAAACCCAAGTAATGTTTATTAATTTTAATTCTTTCCAACGAGCTCATGTATTTTCTTAACACTGTTTTGGTTTCAACGAACTGTCACTGGCTCAAAAAGTACGTTATGTGTGTTGCTTAAAGTGTGCAACACCAAACTTACCGTTCCTCTCTTTGATGACGCGGAGTGCCTGAAGCTGCAGCTCCATGTTCTTCTGGACCATTAGCGAACGAAAAATTTGGAAGTCATCCGTGGCCAGGACTGGTTGGAACACAGACTGAAGCGAAACGACGAAAGAAAAATTGTACTTTTTCGCGTTTGTGTGATGTTTATAGGTCTTGGTAGTTTGGCATACCTGCACCGTTTTGGACTTGGCAAAAGGGGAGGTGCACGCATCTAAAAATTGCTGCTCGTTTATGCCCACCTCCTGCATATAATTCTCCAATAGCTTCTCAACCTGAACAACCAAGAGCAGAAAAAAAAACAAAAACAAAACGTTGGGATAGTGTAGAAAACATTTTACTTTGTAATTTGATTCGTAGTTTAAGACATTTAGATCAGTTTTATTCATATGTTGATTCACTATGCACAGTGACCTTTACTGATTTAATTTTTATCATTTGGGTAATAGTTACCTTTTTTCATTTACTCTTGAAAATGTTAACTTAAAAAAAAAAACTATTTAAAAACAAATTTGCCAAACCATGTGTTTAAGGTATATAGGAAAGTATTATTTATATAAACATAACACAGTATTTCATTTATTTCAAGTATTATCATTAACATACATTTTTTTATACATTATTTTGTTTGGTTTTATTTGAGTTTATTTAAAAGAATTTAACAGGCATTTCTATATCTGTTAGCATGTGAAAAACAGCTGTACTCACCAACTTTTTATACTGCTGATGGATTTCCGTGTACGCTAACTTATTTTCATCTTCATCGTCAAACACTGAAATGTAACAAACGTAGATTAGTCAAAGAAGGGTGTCCAAATTCACAATTTATTCAACTTGTTTTGTTAAAAGAAAAAGGTTTCATTTAGCATATCTAGTAAGTGGGCTAACGACTGCGTTGTAATTGGAACAATTGAGTGTGAGATTTAACACTTACATCTTTTTGGTAGCAAAGGAAAAATGTAAAATAATTAGAAAGTTTTCAACGACAACATTAATTGGCGCAAGATGTGTATGTTGATACAGAACATATTGTTAGCATTAGCTTTAGCCATTGAGCAAACGTGGATGCTAGCGGATGCTGTGGCTACTGATGCTTTATTTTTATTTATTTTTAACTTTTTTGCAACATTTCTCTTTGGGAAAACATCAAATATTTTCAAGAATTTTAATTACGAGACAATTTGGGTTTCTTTTTGAGAACGTCTTAAGTGATTTTTTGTTAATTGTTCATATGATGTGCATTTGGTTGTGTGAAACACTTTGGGATAACATGTTGGCCAGTCACAATAATCGATTTATAGCTTGATAAAAAGACCATTTTTTATATATATATATATATATATATATATAAATTTATCTTGATCAGTCATCAATCCGAGCAGCATATGTCTGACTTCCCACCTTTGTCTAATGCAGCATTAAAGTGAAATCTGGGCTTTTCTTTCATGACTTCGGGGGGAAAAAATGCTTAAAAAATGGTTAGCAATAGCTTAAACCAAATGGAGGTAGTTGCTAAAGACGCATGAGTCATCCTAATTTTAACTGTTAATTGTTACATTTAATTACTCTTATACCGTTATTGGTTTAGTAAAAATTTAGTCAATTATTATTTTACATGTTGAATTACAATGCTGATTACACACAATTTATAATGTCAGCAGTAATTCAGATAAACATCGCCCCCACGCGTAAAAGTAGCTTTACCCATCGGATCCACAATGGCGGCCAGTGGAGCTGCTAACATAAACAAAGCCCAGAAGATGAGCCTCATGTGTCTTTAGCCGTGGGAAAAAGTCACCTGTGCATTTGTGCTCCATGAAATCTGTGACGGGGATGACCCACTCGGGACTTCCCAGGTAGCCCACGATGCTCTCCACCACCCACTCGCTGTCGTCCTCGGCCATGTTAGCTCCAAAAGTCAGCGGTGGCTACGGCGGCTGCTGGCCCAAGACGAGCGACGCTCCTCCGGGCTTCTACGCGTCCAAGCTTCGCTCCGGTACGGACGCACGTTACCGGCAGATGCACAGATTTGTGATGATTGTTGTGCTCCATAAACAGCCTCCCATTGCACGAGTATCCATTCGCAGCCAGGGGGTGGGGGGGGGCTGGGTTTTTTTGTTTTGTCCACCAGGAGCAGGGAAAGATTGCTGCGCACTCGTGGAGTGCAGGGTGGTGACGCCTGATGGTTGCCACAGAAACAGTGACGTCACCGCGGCTTCCCAAGCCTCTTGACACTTCTACTCACTTTTTATGAAAGTGAAGGATTTTTTCCTGTATTTTTGTTGTTATTAAGTGCTCCAAAATAGAGTTTTAGTTTTTAAGATTTTTTTGGTTTATATATAAAAAAATTTATATTTAAACGCCGACAAGTGTAATGGTTGCCACTCATTTTTTGTGAGGCAACCAGAAATGTTTTACTAATGAACAACGATTTAACTGGAAAGGTGGCTTTATTTACACAAACTGCAGGCAATTGTTATTTAACTCATAATTTTTCTTTCTTTTCAAAAAATAATATTATTACTGAGTCTTGAGTCAGATGTTGAATAGAGTTAAGATTCTGCTCCTGGTCTTTGAATTATTGATTATAGGGATGGGCGACGTCCCATCGATGTTGGGCCGATACCCAGTGCATTTTTGTGTATTGTTACCCTTATCTACAACCTATATCAGCACCTGCCCTCTATATTGTTGTCACTGTCCAAAAGGTTCTAAATAAACTATGAACTATTTTTTAAACTCTTCAGTACGTCCATATATCTCCTCCAAAAACTGAAGTCGTAATGAGTGAAGGATGCTGCTTTCAGCATTATGTTTGAAATATGAGCTTTGAGTGTCATCAGTAGGTTGCACTAAAGAGACTGGAAGAGGCACAGAACGGCGACTTCGGAAAAATATAAGAATAAAAAACAGTCTTGTTTAATACCACTAAATTGTGCAAAATAAAAACACGTGGACAACTCAAATAAATACCTCTCTCACCTCGCTGTCATCCAGCAGGGGGAGCCAGACTTCCTCTGCTCAAACAGCCATTCATATTTATTCCTGTTTAATGGAACTCACGACACGTTTTTTATAAGAACACCACACATTCTTCACGTTCAAGACCAATATGTAGAATTCTTGTTGACACTTCAAAATCTAAAGTAGACTCGCACACGCACTCAACACCAGATAAGCAAAGAGCCAATAGGACATTCGGAACTACACGCACACACACACGCGCACACACTGCATAATAAGGAGGACGTCATTCATTGACACGCGTCGTTTCCACTCTGGACCTCCACTGAATCTCTGCACGGTGAGCACAGACACGCGCACCCACGCACGCACGCACGCAAAAAGCCAACTCTTCCTGTAAATGTAACTCAAACTTTGATCTCTCTGCAGGTGCGCGTGCTTTGCCAACTGTCGTTCGCGGGACTCCTGCAGCCAAATGCCCGAGAACAGCCCTCATGGCAAGAGCACAGGCACGTCGACGGAGGATGTGTTTGACGGCACCTGCGCGGAGAAAGTAGGTCCAAGACCCCCCAGGGTGCTGGTGTGGAGGAACATCTGGCTCATGGTGATGCTGCACGCCGGCGCTCTCTACGGAGTCTTTCTCATACCGGCCGCTTGTGCACTCACGCTCGGCTGGAGTAAGTAGCACGATTACATGTTGCATTGACATTTCGGGTGGCAAAAGTACGCACACCCTGAGAAGTACAGAGACTCGTGGGAAGTAGCACACTTGAAAGGTTTGAGGACATTGGATTTGTGTGATTAAAAATAAATGATAGTTTTATTTATTGCCTTGACATTAGCATGTGCTTGTCACTGATGGAACATTAATTTCCCCAACGTGGGACATCAGCACATTATACACACACGCACACACACACGCGCAGACACTCACAAATATACAAAACCAAACGATTTATTTAAAGTATTTTTTAAACGGGAAAAATGAGCGATTTTATTGGGAATATTTGTAGAAATGTACAATCACCGTATGGATGGATATTCAGTTACATTTTTCATCATTTGGTTTTATTGCCCTAACATCGGACACGTACAAAAAAATCGATTTTAAAGAGTCATGTTAGTTTGCAAAACCAAGTGTTCATTTGACTGTTAGTGTATGATCCAGTGTTATATTACGATAATTCTTTTTTTCAATTATTCAGGATGTCCACTCAATTGCCGTTCATTTTCATTTATTCCAATGAACAAATTTCCCAATTTCCAAGGTGAAACTCCCAATATAATATTTCCAAAATGGTTCAGTTCATGAGAAATTTCCACTTGTTTCCAACTCGTGTATTGAACCATCATTTGTTTTTCTGGTGACCTCTGCCAAGGATGCAACTATGTATTTGATTGCGTTTTTAACTTTGTAGCATATCCAGGCTTTATCACGGAAGAAGTGATATGCTTCATTTATCTGGTATAGCTGGAAAGCACTTTGTAAAGCACATTAAAGCCGCGTAATGTTTGGCACGCCAGTGGAATATTTAAACACACCTCAATTTATTAAAACACCTTGTAAATATATTTACAAATGCTGCTGTCGACCACAGCCCACGCCCAGACACTCACACTAGATCCCACCTCTTAAAGGCAGGTTGAGGGAATGTGTTTTAATAAACAAATACAAAATGAAAACACTCGCAAGGAGCTGCTGAAGATCGCCACTCATGCTCAGACACGCTCACCAAACTAATTGACTCCACTTCCCGCTGGCACTCACTTGGCCACGCTGCTTTAAGACACGCAACCAACACACGGATACTACAGTAATTCCATTATTTGAAAATAGTTTACATATTGACACTCTTGATATGTTTTAGTGTATTTTATACAATACAATGCTGTTTTTTTTTTAAAAAAAATGATAGGTGTTTTGGGGGAGCTGGAATGGATTTATGACAATGGAATTCATTTCAATGCAGAAAATTGTCCCCATGTTTCCAATCATTTTTTTTACGACACAATCATTCGAATTTTCAGCCTGTGTAGCAGCCGATCGGTGCATTTCACAAATTCCTGAACAGTCTTTACTTTGTCTGCAGTCCCCCCCCCCCACCTCCTCCCTCGTGTCTTCGCAATGCTGGGCTGCATATTATTTCACAGTGGAAGACAAAGCACAATCAGCACTCCCATAGACATTCCATTGTGGACCGCGTGGCACCACAACACAATTCGTCTTTGGCTGTCAGAAGGCCCCTGTATGCTTGTGCCCAAGGCGCGCAGACAACAACAAACTGCACACCTGACCTAACACCCAGTTCCAATGTTGGTCACCATAGTGACACTTTTGTCATTTCTCTTTCCGCCAGCTGCCGTGTGCTTCTTCTTCAGCGCCCTGGGTGTGACAGCGGGTGCGCACAGATTATGGAGTCATAGATCCTACAAGGCGTCACCGGCCCTCAGGGTCTTCTTGGCTCTTGCCAACTCAATGGCTTTTCAGGTACAAGACTTTCACACAAAGTGATGCAAAATTGCAAAAAGATGTTGGAGAAAAAATACTTTAATTTCATAGGTCTGTTGGTGATATTTGCGCTCTGGATTTAAAATGCTTTCGGTTGTCACGTGCAGAATGACATTTACGAGTGGGCGAGGGACCACCGCGTCCATCACAAGTATTCGGAGACGGACGCCGACCCGCACAACGCCAAGCGAGGCTTCTTCTTCTCGCACATCGGCTGGCTGCTGGTTCGCAAGCACCCGGACGTCGTGGAGAAAGGCCGAAAACTGGAGCTGTCCGACCTGAAGGCCGATAGAGTGGTCATGATCCAAAGACGGTAAGGAGAAAACACTCTGGACACTTTGGGGTTCACCTGTGAATTTTTCTTTTGTCCATGTGCAGTTGCAAAAATTAGTTCCAGCTGTTGTGGGCCCAAATGAATCCTAAAATTAGTGATGGGTAAATGGAGCTTCAAATCTGCTTCATGAACCAGTTGTAGTATTTTTGGACTCCTCTAGATGGCACTGTCTGTACAATATTGGGTTGAAAGCGCAATGAATTGTCATTTTTATTCCCTTTATTTAAATCAACAGTGCCATCTAGTGGACTCAAATATACAGCAGCTGGTTCATGAAGCAAATTTGAAGCTTTATTTTCCCATTACTAGCCTAAAATACATTAAGATGTCATGTTTTTAAATTTAATTTATATTCATTAAGTTGACTTATTTTTCTTAGTGGAGATTTTTACTTGAACGTGTACAAGTGGTTAAAACAATCAAATCATATTTATTAAAATAATTTTAAGACCTTATGTATGCGTAAAAATATCTATATCAGTGCCAGTAAAAGTTTTGCTCACACAGAATATTATCATGCAAATGATTGAAGGTGTTTGGCAGCTGCTGTTTTCTCCCTAGCAACAACCCGTCATTTAATTTTTGAGTTACTTGAGCATTCATCAACATCATATTTGCTGTGTTTTATAGAGCACATCGTGTGTTTTTTTATTTCAGGCACTACAAGCTTTCTGTGTTGATCTTGTGCATCCTGGTACCCATGTTGGTGCCGTGGTACTTTTGGGGCGAGTCCCTCCTGGTGGGCTACTTCCTGCCTGTGTTGCTGAGGTACACCATCGGGCTCAACGCCACCTGGCTGGTCAACAGCGCCGCGCACATGTGGGGCAACAGGCCGTACGACCACACCATCAACCCCAGGGAGAACAGGATTGTCGCCTTCAGCGCCATAGGTAGGACACCTCATTGACCACATTCTCATACAGTGCATTGGTGTCTTGATACTCGGATTGTGAAGATAATTCTATTTAATCGTGTCATTACTGTATTTTTTTTTTTAAATGAAGTACAACATTATAGAGTGCATTTATTTCCTTTTTAAAATTGTTGATGTTATTTCACGGGGAGGCCAAAACGGATTAATTACATTTCCATCCATTAGAATGTGGAACCATGATTTGAGTTACACAGGTCATCCCGCCTGTCAGGACTTGTTTTGATAGTCGAAGCTGCCTGAAAACATTTTTTGCTCAGACCAACTGACATCATCGAGGGCCAGCGCTCTCGCCCTGTGAAGAAGAATTTAATATCCGATTGGTTAAAGATCATGGGTCAGCGCAACTGATTCGGAAGGCCCTCGGCGGATTTGACTGATACGGCAACATCGAACACAACCGAGCCGGATGCGGTGCAGCCAAGGGAAACACTATATCATGACGAGAATAAACTGTTTAGAATAAATGATTACAATTTCAAGCAACAGATATTCTAATGTAGGGTGTAAACAAAGATCATAGCTTCCGATAGCGTTTTTGGCCAGCAGAGAAACACACACAAAATGTGCACGAGGCTTTTTAGTAGCAAATGGAAGTCAAATGAAAATGTTGCCTTCTTGCCACACCTTTCCATAAATAAAGTGTCACCTCAGCTTGCCCGATTGCGTATTGTTATTTTAGCAGGTTCAACCTCAGCTGCACGTTAAATATTTCACTGAACGAGCCGTCCTGTTCAGGACGCCTTAGTAACTTAGTGACATTGGTGAACGGTCACAACTCCTCAGAGAACTGCACGGATAACTTGATTTATAATAAACACAGAGGCTAAATGCAAATTTGATTGATTGATTTAATTGTTGAATGTAGTCGTTTTCTTGTAGAAATGGCAAAAAAATAAATTTGAACATTTTAATTTTGTGTTTATATGTAAACATATGTCAACATGTATGTTTTTTTTTCTAACATCTAATGGAACATACAATATGCATTGTGTGTTAGCATTAAGCTAGCCAACTTTTGTGTCAGACAAAGAATGGTAAATGGTTAGCTGGGCAGTCCGCCCTCCATTTTTGAGGCGAGGGTCGAGGGCAAAACGGTAGAGAGATCCCGGCCAGAGGGCAGGGGACTGACTGGCAAAAAAGGGTCAAGTGCCCAGCTCAAACTGCTCCTTGTTGTGAATATCCGATTCATGAGTCAGCATAACTCATTTTTTTCTGTTCCATTGCCAGGGGAAGGCTTCCACAACTACCACCACACATTCCCCTTCGACTACGCCACCAGCGAATTCGGCTGCAGGCTCAACCTCACCACCGCTTTCATCGACCTCATGTGCTTCTTGCGTCTGGCCGGCGAGCGCAGGGCGGCGTCCAAGGAGATGATAGCGGCCCGGGTGCAGCGGACAGGCGATGGCAGCGCTAAAAGTGGCTGAGCCAGAACATAGCGTACGCAATATGATGATGATGATGATTATTAGGTGACACATAGGCAGTAAGTTTTCGCCCAAATACCTGATTGACAACAAAAGGGAGGATAATGGGGGGGTTTCATCGTGATTAATTTTTGCCCTTTTCCACTGCACGGTACTGATTTACTATTGACACTTACACATGTATGTTCATACCATACATATACAAAAAACTCGTGTGTGAGGTTCCTAAACTTGCTCAAACATCCACTGTGTTGGCAGTTCTCTCACTCGTATTCAATGTGAAAGGCTGAGATTCGCCGCCTAATCTATGTCTTCTATTTAAAAGCTATGCTGATTTAAAATCCAAAGCGATGGCACGCTACCAACTACGGGGATCTGTAAATCATTACAGTGGTTAACAAACCTGAATTTCACCGACCAGCTGGGTGAGAAAGGGTCCTGCTTCCAAGCCTACCCGCTGAAAAATGACTAACTCAGTGCTGCTCCGATTGTTGTGGCGCAACGTGGTACTACAACACTGAAGGCAAACAACTCTAAATTCTGAAATGCTTGAATGTTGTAAAAACATCGGAAACATTGATTGCGTGTATATAAATACATTCATGTTAGAATGTCTTGTCAAAAACAATAGCCTCACTAAACTCCAGCACAACCTGCAGTGTTTAGGATTAACATTTCATAGTCATTTAAACCAACTGGCTTCCTATTTGTCATCTTTTGGGCTAATCTGAACTCAATGCCTTGTGTGCATTGTGGTCGGACGTTTGGAGTCAATGAGTTTTTTTTCTGTACAACCTTTCCCTTATATATTTATGCTGTCATTTTTGATTTGGAGATAAAGGTTCGCCCTCAGATAAGAACGTCAGTCAGAAACGCGCTGCACGAAAACATCTCGAAGTCACGTGTTGCGAGTTTATTATGCCTAAGGGTGATCAACTAATATAAACAGAAGCACAAAATATCCAAAAAGTGTGGTATCATTGTTGCTTTTTTGTATCTATTTTGAAATGACTAATACATTATAGTTTGGCATTTTTTACAGTGTTAACTGATTAAAAAATGACAGAACTTTTCAAAGAATGTCTTTCACAATAAACACAATTTTATACCTAAATTACTGTTGCTTTTTATTTTGTTACATTGCGTTTCACACGTTATAATTTCCCTCAGCGGAAATTCACGTAAAAAACGAAAATTACCTCATTATATTATAAAATCATCTGTTCACAATTGTCACAGTATATGAGTGTTATTTTGCTTTGACAGCTGTTAAAAAGTGAGAAAAGTATTTTTTCTTTTTAAAAAATGTAGCGCCAAACTTTTGAAAAGTACTCTGAAAGTCAATTTTCACGCGAATAAAACATAACATATTTTGTTGAATTGTCCAACTTCAAATTTAAAAAAAATATATATATATTAGTGTTGTACATTTTAACAGTTAATTGAATTTGATATTAGGTCATGGAAAAGAGTGGAACATATGCATATGCATACATTATGATGCAGAATTTCGACACATGACGCACACAGACTCACGCACTTTGTGGATTTTTTTTGCAGCCTTGCAGTATGTCTTTGTGGGACATCTTGTACGTAAATTAAGTGTCCCGTACTCAACCTTGTGATTGTCATCGGGTTTACTCCTGTCTGTCGCACGCACACGCAAAAGAAATTGTGCGCACATGCGTCACTATCTCACTGCGCATTTTTCAGATAGCGACGCACGCCGTCTCGTTTGTTGGACATTCCTTGATTGACACATGGCTGCGGCGCAGCCGTGTGTCACCGTTGGTCGTCAAAGCAGTTGCTAACTAAACAAGTCCCCTTTCAACACGGTGGAATCAGATATAAAGTGACAAAAGACCCGAGAAAAAAATATGCATGGGAGGCCTATGGAGCCCTGCAATAGTGCCCTCTGCTGGAGAAATGGGGCATTTACCGGCACAAACCTCATTGTATTAGCTTAGGAACAAGTCTACTGCCGTCCACAGTGGACACGTGGAGAAGAATAAGAAAACAAAAAACAAACGTTTACTTAATTTTATCGTCGATCATATTTACGGGAATGCAATAGGTGCCTCGTGACAAATAAAATATCTTATAAAGTGTGCTGGTAAAATGGACAAATCAATTTGGTTTATTAACGTTTTATCGTGGACACAACAAAATACGCTGATATAAATGGTCCGTTTATTGCTCTCTAATTCTGGAATGACGCCCAACGGAAAAAATACTCAAGTACTGATAAATCCACTTAAGTACAGTAATGAATTATTTGTAGGATTCCAAGAAAGGATCCTCAAATAGTAATGAAAACAAATACTGTGTATAATATATATATTATCATTATTATTATTTACATTTACTCCGGTGTACCTAATAAAGTGGCCACATTCTTGATTTTCAATGCTTAAAAAACAGACATATATCAGGATGAATCCGTTCTTTTAAGCATTCCTTTTTTATCCTAATCCAAAAACATCCTTTGAAAGTATTTTTGTCCTAATCCTAATTTGCACACCAGTAGGTTGTACTTCCAAGGAGAGGGACCTGCATGCATGCCGGGATTTATTTGGGCACATGAATGTATGAGGGGCCACTCTTGCATGCATGCAAGTGTCGGCACCGTCTGGATTTGCGATGCAAATGTCATCAGTGGTGATGAACAGCCAATCGTTGTCGCGACATACGTCGTTTTGAGGTTACGAACACCCATTGATTTTTTTTAATTTGATCGTTTCATTGTATTCGTATAAATGATGCACGTCCCGATTTACTTTGCTGCGGTATGAACAGAATTCTGTCTTACTTTCCTGCTAACTTTTATAACCTAAACATAAAAACAAATTATGTGAATGGGGAAAAAATGTAAATAAAATAAATCAATGAATAGACGACATAAAAAAACTTCTAACAAAATTTTATAAAGGATAAATTTCAGTCAATTTATACTGACGGCTTTCTGTTTTAAGCATTACGTATTAAGCATTTTAATTCTGGGGATGGATGAATTTGAAAATAGAAAGTATTGCTGACGTTTTTTAAAAATAATATTTTCAAATGTATTTAAAAATAAAGAATGAAGTTTTACAAAACCGTACCGAGAAACGAGGACCCAAAGCAACTGTTTGTTCGCAGTAGAATATTTTTTAAAATTTTTTTTATTTAATATGAACAAATATAAACAATTGAAAGAAATGTGGAAACAGCATATAATTTTTAAAGTAATATTTTTATTTCATGTTTAAATAAATAAAAATACAAAAAAAGTTGCTGTTGCTCTTGCTCCATGCTTAAATCAACTAAGTAATGAATCAGAATATTAAAAATGGCAATCCTCATTTGTATAAGAAATACAATGACAATTAAAAAAACAAAACAAATGTAAAATAATATAATACCTTTTACATTAAAAAAAATAAAGTACGAGTTGTCGTCAAAGTGACGGGACTCCGCCGTAAACCGTTATTATTTTTTTTAAAATATTTTCCAATCCAACACGACGACTCTCGGAGCATCCTACAAAAGAAGAAAAAAAACAACTTCACCGTTTTGACGTAACGACGTCATTACTGATCGAATCCCAAACACATTTTGTGTTTTATCTACACAACATGTACGTCGCCTTAATCCCTCCTGACAACCACTTGGACGATTTTTTTTTTTTGGGGGGGGGAGTGTTGCACTTTTTCTTTTCGTCGTGGATTAAGCAGATCGTCCCTGCCGGCCGGCCGGCCCTCGAGGCCCAGGGTGCCCCTTTTGATCATCTCAGTCTCCTCTCACCACCGACTCTTGGGATTGGCCGCGAGGGTAAGAAGAAGGGGGAAGGTGGGGGAGGCAATCTTTAATTAAGCAGATAATCTCTTGTTGAGGAAGAGAGTGGCTCCATTTCAGAGCACCCCCTCCTCATCCTCCTCTTCCTCTTCCTCCTCCAGTTTGCAGGAGAAGCTTTTCAGTCTCCATCTCCGTCGTCACCTGTCAGCATGTTCATGTATTGGGAGGTTTGCTTCTACATTTTCATCCTGCTGGCGCACATGAGGTCCTACTGCTGCTGGTGAGTGCCTTCCCCCTCACTTCCTCTCCTTCTTCTTCTTTTTGTAAGTGTTGATAGAGAACACTGCAAAAAGATGACTTGCTCTGGTTTTGCTGTTTGTCATGTTTTAGGCCAAACGAGCTGACACATTACTCACAAATTCCCCAATATACAAATATTGTGAATGAGAGCATTGCAGAAATTAAATGTATTTTGTAATATGATGATTTCAAATTTAAAATACGTATATCATCCAGCCATGATCAGTAAATTAAACGTAAAATAAAAATAGGAAGCAAATAAGTAGACTAGGTAAGAAACCAAATTAGTAATCTTTTGATCTTTTGAGTTATTATTGTAACCTAAGTATAGAAATAAGTTAGCAAATAAGTATGCACAGTAAGTAGATAAATAGGCAAGTAAGTAAACAAAGCAAATAAATAAGTAAGTAAATTAATAGATTGGCACACAAGTTATATTTTAGTTAAAAAAAAATACACATAAAAACCCACACATAAAATCATCACAAATACAAAAAAGTAAAAACTAAACAAATACCCCATTTTAATTATTTAAAAAAAAAAATAAAAACACAAATCTATTCTGAACTAGTCTAAACTATTAAGTATTTGTCATTAATAATAAAACATAATTTGCTGGTATCTGGCAGAATCTTCATACCCTAAGAATGATTAATTTTCAGGAGAGCCCAAACCATTCTCAACACTTTAGGTCAGTCAATAAATATCACTTGATATTTATTGTTTATTAATTAGTAACAATAAATATTATTAACATATATATATATATATATATATATATATATATATGTGTGTGTGTATATATATATATATATATATATATATATATATATTCACAATTTATTCTATTGGTCATATATATATAAATATATATATATATATATATATATATATATATATATATATATATATATATACACACACACATATATGTCCACTGAATTGAAGCGTGAACAAATGTGATTATTTCGGGGGCGCTGGAACAGATTAGGGACATTTCCATTCGTGTCAGTGGGGAAAGATGACTTGAGATAGAAGCGTTTTCAATGACTGACAAGGCAAATTAAACTTGTATCACAGGGCGCCACTGTTTTACAATCGACGATACTGCAGGTGAAATTTGAGTTGTCAACGCAGTCTGCTCTTCGTTTGTTGTTTGCATAAAATTCATTTCACCTTTCCTCACTCCAAACGACTTGAAATGATTTCCCGTTCATTTCCTGACGGATGTTACCAAGTTGTCAGTAGTGTATAGAATCAGCATCAGCAATGTGACTATTATGGGATATTTCCGTCCATGTCGGTTGTGTGTGACAGTTTCCCATGCGCTAATGAGCGGAATGTGTTATGGACACTTAGCTTCCCGGAGTTGAATAAGCTGTCTCCTTTTCCAGGTCAGTGAATAATTTCTTGATGACTGGACCCAAGGTAAGCCAACTTCCTTTTGATCTCTCCTTCCCATCCCCACAGAAAACATGCTCCTGCTTTAGCTTTTTCCTCTGAATGTGTGTGTCTGTGTGTGTGTGTGTGTTTCTTCCTCCTTTTGTGTGGCACCTATGTAGGATTAATGAAGCAATATTCATCCTCATTCTTTCCCCTCCTGCATGCGTACACTTGACCTTATTGAGAGGTGGTGTGTGTGAATGTGTGTGTGTATATGCACGTGTGTGTACGTGGGCGTGTATGTGCGTGTGTAGCAGCGGATGAATGTGTTAAGAGGCAAGGGCGGCTATTGCTTTAGTGGGTGGTCATCATTAGCGAGGCTCTGGGCCCCCATGTGTGTGTGTGTGTGTCTAAGTGTGTTGGGGTGTCTGTGTGTGTGTTTCAGGTGCTACACTCCAACTCAGTAAAAAAAAAAAAAAAGGCCACTTGAGACATATTAGCTGTATGATCATTCACACGCTCACAATGCATTTGAGACCTGATCCATCTCTCAATATCACGTCACGATTATAGAAATCAACTGTGAAATTCCTGCGGAAATACTGAAAGGGCCTTGATGACTCTTGCAAACCCGAAAGGCGTTTTTGCAAAGGCTTTGTGGTGAGGCGGGCTTGCTCTGTTTTGCTATTTGAGTCTTTAATGTCAATGAAAAGCTCATTTTTTTTAATGGTCTAATTACAAAGGAGTAGAGAACGTAAATAAATAAATTAAATTTAGAAAAATTTTGTTTTGAATTTGGAACGGTTTGAATTGGTAAAAAAAAAAAAGCCCAAAATGTTAATTTTGAAAAGAAATAATAAAGAAGGAATTAAAAACATTTTAAAATTTGAGTGGTTTGAATCAGGCAAGAAATGTGGAAATAAGAGAGAAATATTGGAGTAAAATCTTAATTTGGGGGCTTTTATTATGACAAAAACAAAACTGGAATAGCTGAACAGTTTTGTTGGAATGGTTTGAATCAGTTCATTTTGGACTTTTATCTTGAAAATGAGAAATAATCTTTTTTTATAGGAGTGAGATCAACATATTAAAGTTGGAATAGTTCATCATAAAGTGCAGAAATTAGAAGTGCTACCCTCTGAAATTTACATTTTAGGCTTTGAAATTTAAAAAAAGTCATGTAAAAGCTCACATTTATTAAATACTACAGTTATTATATTTCCTTAATATATAAAATAATTTTGAATACAGTAAACTGTGTCTGCCCACGTACATGTGCCTTTAAGAGGCGGGGCCTGGTAAGGTGGGCTTGCGTCATTGACCGCCGTGGCTCACAGCAGTTTTTGCTCAAGCGTGCTCACAATGTTTTACTGTTCTCCCGGGCAGTCAATAAATGTCTGAAAAGTAAAATCTCCTTTCCCACATACAAGGGCATACAGTAAGTACGTAGACTGTCTGAGCCAACTCTTGTCTTGGATCTGTGTGTACATTCACGGACTCATTGGGTTTTGCCCCGTGCAGGCGTACTTGATCTATTCCAGCAGTGTGGCGGCGGGGGCCCAGAGCGGCATCGAGGAGTGCAAGTACCAGTTTGGATGGGATCGCTGGAACTGCCCTGAGAGAGCTCTGCAGTTGTCCACACACAGCAGCCTGCGCAGCGGTAAGTGCAATGCAGACAATTTGGCGCTCTGTGTCTTAGGAGGAATGTTTTGTCACGTACTAGCGCCACAAGTAAAACATTCAGATGTTTTTTTTTCCATTACTAGTAGCATTTTATGATATATCACACAGTTTTCACCTTGACAAGATGGCCGCTGGAGTGAGACAATGCAGCGCGCTGAATTGGACAAAAAGCATACTAGTACCGTACATTGACCAATATTAATTGAATTCTCAAAGAGCTTTTCATAGCCACCATTCCCAGTATACGACTGCTACTTTCCTTTTGTCGCACGTGCCAAAACAAACACGCTAATCCAACACTCCCACTGGATCACGGCTGGTCGTGAAAGCGACGCCCAACACCAATTAGCGTCAGGAAGAAGGCCGCATGCTATGCACATGGAATGAAATTTACCAAACGTTTGATTGGGGGTGATAAAGAGCTACAATAAAAGAGATTTTTTTCAAAATAAATAAATGAATCAATAAGTAACAGAGTCTTGATTGACATGATGAGAAACCTTTTACTTGAACTATTTATTTTTGTGTTTGCAGTAATATAGAACTGCACCATGACATAATGACTGTTTTTATTTATCTATTTATTATTTTGTTTCTTTCGTAAAAATATTTTAAACAAATGTTCCATATATATATATATATATATATATATATATATATATATATATAATTACATTTCAGAATTTTAATTCATTAATATTTTAAAATGATAATTATTGCAGATTTTGGAAAAAAATTGTGGGAGGGGCCAAACAATATTTCAAAAATATCTTACATGCTATGGTATGGTGTAAATAAGAAAAACAACAAAAAAACTACAACAACTTAAAGCAGCATCATAGTGGGTTGTAGTATTCTTGTGATGATGTTTAAACAAGTCTCTCTGCCAGCCAATCGGGAGACAGCGTTCGTGCACGCCATCAGCTCAGCTGGAGTCATGTACACACTGACCAGGAACTGCAGCCTGGGGGATTTCGACAACTGCGGCTGCGACGACAGTCGGAACGGACAACGAGGTAAGCGACATCTGATTGTATTGTAAAATAACGTCTGCCGCTGCTCCTTGAATATGACAGATTCTAAAATGTTTTTATCGTCATGCATTTGAACAGAAAGCAACATACAATAAAATACAATTAATCCGTCCTAAAATCTGTCTAACAATTTCTTTAAAATGTTATTTCGGCCTGATCCTGGCACTTAAGCTCACAGCTCCCTCTGGTGTATTGCAGCAACATCGTGAGGCTCTCTCTGGAGATATTAACGGTGAAGACAGCTTGAGAAAAAAAAAGCAACTCTGTAGACACTAAGGAAATGGAGATAAATCCTATATTTACCAAAATGTAATTCACATCCTCAGAAAACAAGGAAATATGTGCCTTTAAAGACATTTTGACATTATGACTTAATAATATTGCTCATGTTTATTGCTCTTATATATAACTAATATTGGAATAAAATAATATTGGTGTAATAATAATTCAATAATATTTGTCAAATTGATTTTTAAAAGAAAATTCAAAAGGTTATATCTTTTCTGTTATCGATAGAAAATGGACCCAAATATTTAACAACCATACTACAGCTTACACTATGATCTTGATATTTTATCTTATTGCCATTAAAGAGAAGTTTTTGTGTGTTGTTTTTTTTTTTTTTCCCCAGGTGGTCACGGTTGGTTGTGGGGAGGCTGCAGCGACAACGTAGGCTTCGGCGAGGCCATCGCCAAACAGTTTGTCGACGCTTTGGAGACCGGCCAGGATGCTCGAGCGGCCATGAATCTGCACAATAACGAAGCTGGCAGGAAGGTACGTTTTAACATCCACGGATGGATTCGTAGAGATGTTGATACTTTTGGGACTCCTTCTCGGCCCTGCAACTAATTTCATCCGCCCCCCCCCCCCCCCAAACCGTCTCAGCGAGTGTGCCACCCAAGCATCGCCTTTCACACGGCTATAAGTGAGGTGCCACTCGTCCTCCGATCATAACAGTGTGTTCGCTGTACCAGAAGGGCCTATTTACCGGCTCTGAATGACAATCCCTCAACTCGAGAATCGCTGGTTCGCCGGCGTGCAAGCCTAATTGGAGATCCAGGGGAGCCAGACATTGCGCGACGTTCCGTATTATCCCCCCGTTTTTTAAATAAGTGTTTAGTTTTATTCTTGCAATAAGGATCCCACATTTATGTTGGTCTTTGTCCGTCTCCGGAGGCAGTCTGAGGGGACCACAGGCGTGCAGCTGTAGTGCTCTTTGTTGACGATGCCTTTGCAACCCCCCGCCGGGCCCCGGGATCCCCACGGCACCTGGAGCATCATTGTAACAGAAAAAAATTGGGAACAGAAAGGGGAGGGGGAAAAAAAATCCTTTTTCATATCCTCACTCAATGGGACTCTCCATTTGGGTCTTGTCACTCTCAGAAAACATGATGATAATGAACAGGCTAAATAAATACTGCCGTTTCGTGGAGGGGGGGGGGCACGACGGGTACGCGATGTGGAACCTTTGCAGTGACAAATAGAAAAAGAGGACGTCCTCTTTTCAAGCGGCAGATGCTTTGTGTCGGGTAAAGTCAGGAAGCGCCGACGACAACAAAAACACAGCCGAAGACCTTGAGGCGGTCGCCTTTTTCTTTTAACGCGAGTTCAGGCTTTTTGTTTTCCTCGAGTACGCCGTGTTGAGAACACAAACCATTCGTTTGAAAAGACCCCAGTAAGAGGACACTGAGCATGCCGTCTGGAAACTTTTATTTGGGTTTGGGGATGGAGTTTTGGTATGTCGTCTGTCGACAGTCTTGCGATCGAATTTGTTTAATAATTTACGACATCCACTTGATGAACCTCAAGCCAAACATGAACAAGAGACAAAGGGAACCAAGACGTAACAAGGAACAAAGCTAAATTAATATTTTATCAGAAATAATATTTCCTGATCGGTTACGTGAAATTATGCACAGTTGTCCCTCACCATATCGAGGGCTCTCTATATCGTATATTTTTTTTCACCATTTCACAGGATTTAACAAGCATATTCATACACGAACTAATTCTCAGAGACTCTGAACATGCAGACTGGCTAGTCTCACACATTCAAAGTCACAGATACTACAGTGGTGAACGTGACGATTGCGATCTCAAGTGAACCTAAAGTGCGTATTTGTTCACACTAGCGCTTATGATTTTCCAAGGCACGTCTGACGATTTCCCACGGTTGCGAATCGCCGTCCAATTTAACGCTCACCAGCTGGTTTATTCCGACTGCAGGCGGTGAAGGGGACCATGCAGAAGACGTGCAAGTGCCACGGGGTGTCGGGGAGCTGCACCACGCAAACCTGTTGGCTCCAGCTGCCCGAGTTCAGGGAGGTGGGCAACTACCTGAAGGAGAAGTACCACAGAGCTTTCAAGGTGGACCTCCTCCGCGGCGCCGGGAACAGTGCGGCCAGCCGGGGGGCCGTGACCGAGTCCTTCAGCTCCATCTCCCGCAAGGAGCTGGTCCACCTGGAAGACTCGCCCGACTACTGCTTGGAGAACCGCACGCTAGGCCTGCCGGGCACTGAGGGCCGCGAGTGCCTGAAGAAGGGCAAGAACTTGAACAAGTGGGAGAAGCGCAGCTGTAAGAGGTTGTGCGGCGAATGCGGCCTGGCCGTGGAGGAACGCAAGGCTGAGACGGTGTCCAGCTGCAACTGTAAGTTCCACTGGTGCTGCGCGGTCAAGTGCGAACAGTGTCGAAAGACAGTCACCAAATTCTTCTGCGTGAAGAAATCAGGCGCCAGGGGGAGGAACGAGAGTGCGGGCGGACGACGTAAGACCCTCAAGCCCGGCAAGAAGCACTGAGCCGCACCCGGGAATACTTTGGGTCATATGGACGGAAAAGCTGTACATTTCCAGAAAAAAAAGACAATCTCAAGACAACTGCTTGGAAAATATACTGTGAGACAATTAGGTGACAGAGTGGTGAGCACTTCCACTTCACGGATCAGAGGTTGAGAGTTTGAATCCAGGCTTTGAGGAGCGGGACTCAGTTTCCTCCCACATTCCAAAAAGACTCAGGTTAGATTCACGGAAGACTCAAAAATCACACGTGTCAAACTCTAGTCCTCGAGGGCTAATATCAAACATGTTTTAGATCAGGCGTGGGCAAACTACGGCCCGCGGGCCACATGCAGCCCGTTAAACGTTTCAATCCGGCCCGCCAAACTTGAAAAAAATTAAATTAATAAAACTTGTAAATGTTTTATTTTCTAAATACTGCGTTTTCCAAATATATATATATTTGTTGTAATGCTTTTGTTCACTTTCATTTAAAATTAAATGTATTTTTTTTTTCTCCGATGAGGTGAGGTTACCAAAACACTCCTGGTCCGGCCCCACTGTCAAATTTTAGAACCCATTGTGGCCCGCCAATCAAAAAGTTTGCCCACCCCTGTTTTAGATGTTTGAGCTTGCTGATAAGTTGATCATTTTATAAATTGTCCGTCAGTGTGAATGTGAATCGTAACCTGTGATTGGTTCTCACACCAAGGCCATCGGGATAACCTCCAGCTCGTCGTAACTTGAGTGAGCATCCGGTAGAGAAAATGGGTGGACAGTTTGCGGTCTCGAGAAGGATGAAACCGGAGTATATTCGTTAGTTTCCCCGGGAAATCTTTTAAAAGCGGTCATATCGGCCGATTAAATCGGCCAGCCGATTAATCGGTCAGGCCCTTTTAAGGACCACCTTACGTCATGACTTCCATGACTTTTTGGAATGGGTCTTTCAAGAACAAATCACTCTGTGAATTGTCTGTGTTGATTCTTCATCATCCAATTCTAACCCGTTTGTTGCCCCCCTTGATGTATTTAAATGTACATAAGATGAAGCACTTTGTACTGTACATTTTTAATTTATTGCACCGCCTTACCTTAGTTGTATTCTTATTAGTTTTGTTTTGTTTTCTATTCAGCTGTAATGAAAGAATAATAAATCCTTCCTGGTATCATTCCGCCTCATCTCGTGACTGTCGTTTTGAAGTAAACATAGCGCGACCCCTCGCATTGTTCACACAAGGGGGTTAGAGTCCTCAAGGTGGGGTCGGGTGGGTCGTGAAAGAAAGGAAAACCCTTCAACTTCTCTCCATCGTGCCTTTCTCAATTTCGGCCCCCCCACAACAAATCCCTCCTGTAACCTCCCTCCGTCTTGGTAATCCTCAAAAGAACGCCCGAGTTTCTTTACTGTTTAATACGAGTTTAATTAACTTTGTCCAGACAGAGTAGTACACCCTGGAGGGGGGGGGGGAGCTCGGAGGAGGCCATGAGGCAAGTTGCCCTTATAAAAATCATCCGGCCTCTAATTTTGTATGCTAATCTCCTTTTTCACGCCGCGCCTCCTTAGCGGTGTGTTCAGGCGGGGGGGAGAGAAATGTTGGGGAAACTTGTGCAAGGCTTCCTGCGGCTGTTTTATCCCAACGGGCCCACCTATTTGGCTCCTTTCACTTCTCTAGGGCCTGCCTTTGCTCGATTTAACAATGCACGCAAGAGCTAATCAGCTCTCTCGGAAATACGCCGCTGTCGAGGAAGGTAATCCCCTTCTTCGGGCGCTCTCAATGGCCCGTCGCCTTCTAAAGGACTTTGGGAAAAGGCTTTACACAGATTCACACTGTTCCCTCAAAAGAAGTTAGTTCAAGTATTGTGCCCCAACAAGTGGCTTTTATAAACACATGCCTGCCAAGCCAGTGGAAGAAGTGCCAGGCCCGACCTGGCAGGGGCCAGTGCATGGCAGCCGAGGGCCAAACTCTTCAGTGGAGAAAGAGAAGATTAGAGGTTCCATTGAAAAAGAAGGGGGGGGGGCTCTGCACCTTCCTCCTTTGGCTCAATAACGTGTCAAGGAAACACCTTGTTGACATCTTATTTAGCAAATCATGATAATCAAAAGACCCCCTCCCTCCTCCGATGATCCCCCGCATGCCCCGGCGGGATCACGCTGCCCGGCATGAAAAGCAGCATTCCAGACATGTTGCCCAGTGGACACTGAACTGTTTTTTTTTTTTTTTTTTTCAACATACATTTGAAAAAACATAGCTTGAATTTTTGTGGGGCTAAAATAGTCATTTAAGTTGCAACAAGTTTAAATATACGGGAATTATTGATATTTATGGCAACAATAATGTTAGCACAATAAAACGAGCCAGTTGCTTGCTCCAAAATATATATTTTTTTTAGACATTTTGCCAATTTTTATTAATCCAAAGTCTGTTTTTTAGGTGTGGACTTTGTATCTTCTTCCGATGCTTTCATGAATTTTCTCCTGGTACCGCGTTTTCCTGCTGTTTTAAAAAAAAATGTGCATGCTAGGTTAATTGAAAACTATAAATTGTCCTTCGCAGAAAATGTGAGTGAACTTTAAATCTTCATTTGAGAAAACAAAAAAAACTAAAAAAATTCCCCAAATGGTTCAAATTTCAGATTTAACCGAAATAATTATACGGGTTAAGTGATAAATACAATTGATTTGTTTCCCTTTCCCTTTAAAGGTTTCACAAAATAACTTATTAATGAGAGTTATACCTCAACTATTAGGTGTCATGGATTACTTCCATTTTTAAAAGTTCATCTGATGTTATTTTTTACTTTTATTGTACCAGATTCTTTAAATATCTTGATGACTTGCTGCTTTATTTGCATGTTTGTAATTGTATCAATATTGCCACGCTAACTTGCTCACTTGCTTACTGACACTCTGCACTGATATTTTTATTTTATTATAATGATTGTTTGTCATACACTGACTTCAAATACTGGAGGCAAATTTCCACAAGATTAAACAAATCCATCCAGTTACTGTCCGCTTCAAGTTTATCCTGTTGAGCATGTATTTATCTTCAAGTGGAAAAAAAGTCAAGCAGTGCTTTATGTTGACCATGACTCAGACACACAAACATTTGCCCCCACCCAGCGGGCGACGTGACCTCCGACCGAGAGGTCTGAAGTTCCATGTTAGCTGGCTGGCCCTGCCATGTCCAATTTGCCAACATGCATGAGCACAAGGTGGCGGGGGAGAGATGGACGACAGCGAGCAGGAAGTGCCGAATTTCAGACAATCTTCTTTCTCAAACGTTTGTTCACCAGGACTTTTCCTTAGTAGGCGAGTACAGACCAATTTCTCAAATGTTTGAGAAATGTGTCTTTTTTTTAAATGTTGAAACAAGGTATGACTAGTTTTTATTTTATTTTATTTTATTTTTTTGCTTGTCCGCCATGTTGGAGGCCCAGATCAGAGATTAGCTAGGAAAGATAGATTTTTAGATTTTTACTTTGATCCCGCCTACTTAGGAAAAAAAACAACCAAAATGATTGCAATGTGCTTTTACATTCAGAAACCAGCATTATATAATATTAAAATTTTTAAAAACTTAGAGTAATAACTATTTGAAATCCGTATTGCCTCTGCGCGTTCTGGATTCAGGTTGCTAGCTTGCTAAAAAATAGCATTCGAACAGTTAGCATGTTAGCACTTGAGCGATTAACGTTTATAAATAACCTCAGGGCCCAATTTAAAATCCTTATCACTCAACCTCAGTTTTTTTCTGTGCTGTGTTTGGAGATTGACTGTGACAACTTAACACGACTGGTCAGTTTGGAGAGGCATAGTGCACTTCCCTCCAATTAATTTCTGATTGACGCTCTGGGGGCTATATTTTGGCTCTGGCACTTCTGTTTTGTGGCAATCTGAATAATCAAATGGCACATTTGAACCTTGCGCTAAGTTTCCCAAAAGGTAGGACTGGAGCAGAGCGTGCTTGCCGAGTATTTCAGGATGCACCCATTGAGACAGGTTGCTAGCTCGCTAAATATTAGCATAAAAACAGTTAGCATGTTAGATTTTCAGCTATTCACTTTCAAAAATGCACCTGACCACATTCCACAATTGAAAGTCCTTATTGTAACACTTTAGCACTTTCTGGATTTATGTAGCTTTCTAGATAAATGTTAGCATACAAACAGTTAGCATGTTAGCATTGTATTGACTCTCTTTCACAATAACCTCCTCACGGAGCTCAAGTTAAGTCTTTGTTGCTCTGCCTTTGTGTTTTTTTGTTTTCTGGCTGCTATGTTACCGTTTGTCTGTTAGCATTTAGCAACAGTTTTTCAAAATTGGTGAGATTCTCCTTTTGAGGCCTAAGTTTAAAATAGTCTCGCAAGGCAAACTCAATTTAGCATACATCTTTCGCAAATGCAACAGCTAACAAGCATATTCCAAAATTTTGTGACATTCAAAGATTGTTGATTCTTCTTAGGTAGCAAGCAAAATGAAAAAAAAAAACAGTTTCTAATGCTTGAGAGAATCCCTGACTAATAGGATTTAAGGCTTAGGGGTTCTGGACCTACAACACCTAGAGGGGCGAGGGTCAATATGAATGTGAGAGAAAGCCAACATAGATGAGGAAGAGGAGGGAGGATGTAGGACACGCTATCATGTGCTCCCATTACCCAGAAATCTGTGGAATCCTCGTCACAAATTCCTCAAATACCTGTCTGACTGCGTTCAACTTCCATGGAGGAGTTGAAATAAAAAAAAGAGCAGCGGAGAGAGAGGAGACAATAGTGGTGCGTTATTAGTCAGGATTGAGACACAAGCTTCTACAGGGGAGGGGCGGATGGCGGGGGGGGGGGGGGTGCTCACCGGGGTGGTCAATCTCCGTGCTCATCCACACAAGAATGGGGAAGGAGAGGAGCTGTGGGATCAAGCACAGCTCATCCCACTGATGTGCACAGGAAACACAAGAGCATGGGAACCCACCGGGGAGCCCGCAGCAGTAGTTGAGGTTCCCTGCGGGGCGGAGGTGACTGCAGATCAAGTCAGGAAGAAACAAACAAGGCTCTTCACCTTCAGGCATGTGTTCATTTTGTGGTGCGTCAGGGATATTTTTGGTGCTTTTGATCAAAAGGCAAATAGCACACTTGGCCATGTTTGACAAACTTGCTCAGCTCAAGGCATTAATTCAGTACATATGTAATGTTCTGCTTGTAAGGTCTTTTCACACTGCACTTAGCAACGTGATTGAACCCATTCATTGTGTATGTGATAGAGTACGAGGGCACGAGGACGGAATGCCTTGAAATATTGTTCTATTTGAGAGCGCCATCACGATGACATTCGGAGGGCCCATAGGAGAGCGCAAACAACACTTGACCAACAACCAGGAAAAGTCTTTCTTTTCTTTTTTGACTGGCTGCTATGCAAGCAACTTGCAAGTATGGGCAAGCTTGCACCAGAACACTGTCATCCTCATGTGCTGCCCACAGTGACCACCAAGAAAACTAAGTGCAGTGTAAAAAAGTAAGCCTTTTTTTTAGCCTCTTCACATGACAACGCGGATCAGAAAAAGACGGTAAAGTCAACGGTGGTTAATTGATTGAGATCTTGGAGTTCTATGAAAACACAACGACAGCACTGACTTGGATTAATGTTCACCGTAATTCATCGTGAATGAGTTGTGTAATGTAAAATGTGCCACTTGGTTAATAAACGCATCCGTATACGTTTAAGAAAAGTAGAGGCGACAGCACCCTCTTGCGTTGAAAAAGTCGTACAAAAATAATTTAAAGAAAACATCAAAACGAGTCATCTATTTTCCTTTGCTACAATTGTCAATCCAAATTCATCGAGGGGGAGGGGGTTTCTTCAAAATCTCATTATGTAAAATGAAAAATAAATCAATTACAGGATAAGTGTTGTTGAAAATTATACTTTTATCTACGTCCTATCGCGTGCAAATGATAATGTTAGTCGTAAAATTATTTGATCTAATCACATTGTAACTATTCTGCATGACTTTATTCTTCATAAATATTTGTTTTGTTTCGTTCCCCTTTGTAAAGAAAACAAACAATACACGAGTGTGCCGTTATCTCGCCACAACGCCAGGTGTCGCGCTTTCATTTTTCAGGCACTTCCATCCACAGTTTGCAGTTAATCTCGTTTGTTTTCCGGATGTCAACACGGTGTGTAAACACCCATTCAGTCCAGCACGGAATACCCAACCGAGTGCAAGTGTCCCTTCTCGGCGACATTTCGGTATCATTTCAGTCATGCTCAGTCACCCCAAAACGTAAATCTTAACCCCACGGTGGAGTGAAACTTATCGGTGAAGCGACTGGAGGACAAAAAGCCCCCAATTTGGTGGTGAAGACGACGGACGGGAACGGGAGGTAAACTGCTGAATCGGCACAGGCAGGTCCGACCCACCGAGCCGG
This sequence comes from Idiotropiscis lumnitzeri, assembly GCF_059441095.1. Taxonomy (NCBI): domain Eukaryota; kingdom Metazoa; phylum Chordata; class Actinopteri; order Syngnathiformes; family Syngnathidae; genus Idiotropiscis; species Idiotropiscis lumnitzeri. Next base: position 7,242,345 of record NC_142399.1, read on the forward strand.
CGCGACTATGGCAGCGGCGACCGTCGTGGAGGCTGAGAAGCCGGCGGCGAGCGAAGGCGCCAGCCCCGGCTTCTCTGGAGTCCACGAGCCGGCCTGGGACGAATCTCAGCTGCGGAGGTATACGTTCTCCACCAAGCCCATTCCCAGGCTGTCGCACGGCGACCCTCGAGCCGAGATGCTCATCAACAACGAGGTGAGAAGCATGCACGTTTAAGACAACGATTATGTTCATATCATTTAGATGATGCATATTAACGTAATGCTGGTTTGACATTTTTGCATAATCGTGCCATTCAGTATGTACGCATTTTTCCAAATAGGACACAAGTGTGTAAATATCATGCATACATATGGATATTAACATGTTTTGCATGCCCTGCATGTGCATACTGGGTTTATTATAAATTCACCAATAAGTCATTTTATAGCTCAGTATTATACTTCGCCTTTTTGCTGTATTTGGTGTAAAATGTGGTTTTATGTCTGTATTTTTTACGAGTTAAATTGTAAATGCATTTCTTTCTCCAGTTTTGTGTAATTATCATGATAACACATTTGAATGATTTATACGACCTTAATGTTATTATTGTATAATTGAACAAAGTATAACAAAAACATGGAATTATAAGCATAGTAAAATAAAGTAAACATTTTGTTTTAAATAACAGCCCTAAGGGATTATTATTATTATTAGTATAATAGAATGATGTGTTTCTTTTTTTTAATTGAAAAATATATTCCCCTTCCGGGAGTGCAAATAGAACTATGATAAAATATATATATTTCAAATGACTTTTCCCCATGAGGAATGTTTAGTTTACAATTCCCCTTGAAGGATTGTATTAATGTGTAAACATGTCTTTGAATTATTGATTTAAAAAAATCTCGAGTCACCTTTTCGAATGGGACTCGCACATGCGATTGACGAAGCAGACGACGGGACGTTCCATTCATTGAAGCCCCGGGGCAAGGGGCGTCCGCGTGGAAAGGAATGCATGCAGCGCAATCGTTTGCATGGATAATAAAAAGTGTGTGCGGTCATCTCCCACGTCAAACGTTCAACGCCGCGCAGACGTGCATTCGTGATCAGAAAAAAACATTTTCGCGCGTTTTCGCGCACAATATGCGCGTTTCTGAACTTCCTCCTTGCGGCGTCGGGAGCGCGCCTCGGTTGTACGTTCGTGTAGTCACGTAGTCCACATCTCCATCGTGTCGGATTTTGCTCACTGGTGTCCAATGGCATGCTTGCTGAGCACCGTGGACACGCTGCCGTTTGGGTGTCGGTATTTTCTTCCCCCCCACCGTTATCATAACATCATAAATCAGTCCGGTGTGTTTGTGCTGAAGCAGTGTTGCTTAAGGTATTCATTAAAACAAAAAAAAACAAAAACAATCAGAAACATGTTTTAAGACCCTTGTCGTGATTGCCGTGTGATATATATGAAGAAAGAGACGAGTCCTTAAAACCTGTTGAAATGCACCAATTTCTGGCCAACTAAATAAAAAGACTTTTAAGAGTGACACCTTTTTTGGGTTTTTTTGCGAAATCAGATTTTCAAACTAAGACTGTGCAACACATCGGAATTGAAAAAAAAGTGATTATTGTATACAGAATTATTATATATATATATATATATATGTATGTATATATAAAACATTGTTAAAATGGCGATACGGTGGTCGACTGATTAGCTCGATGGCCTCACAGTTCAGAGGTTGTGGGTTTGATTCCGGCTGCGGCCTTCCTGTGTGGAGTTTGCATGTTCTCCACGTGCCTGCATGGGTTTTCTCCGGTTTCCTCCCACATTCCCACGACATGCATGGCCGGTTGATTGGACACTCTGGCAACCAGTTCAGGGTGTATTGATTAATTGTTGCTTAGTTGTTGGATTTTTTTTTTTTTTCTTTGAGCAGTAAACGATGCCAAATAAACAACAAGAATTGGTTAGTGAACAGGAACCAGGAATAAAATGTTTTTGTAGTACACTTTAATACAAAGTAAACTTTTCTCCAATTAACCGATAGAGTAGTCGATTCTATAAATATTCAATATTGGTCAGGTGAATAACGCACACTCAGTTGAATGTATGCACTGTATGTATTTACAGGAGCCGGTGGTTTTAACGGACACAAACCTCGTGTATCCTGCTCTCAAATGGGACATTGCGTACCTCCAAGAGAACATCGGCAACGGTGACTTTTCCGTCTACATCGCCGAAAACCACAAATTCCTCTACTATGACGAGAAGAAAATGGCCAACGTGGAGAACTTTGTCCCCAAATCCCGACGACTTGAGATGAAATTCTCAGAGTTTGTGGAGAGGATGCAACAAGTCCAGCAAATGGGAGGGGAAGAGCGGTAAAATTGATACATTTGATACATTCCTTTTAATTATGTTGTTACTCTTTTTTTTTTAAAATGGTGTTTTGTCTGGGTTTGAACGGTCGCAAACAGCTTTTCTTGTCGCCAGGAAGCACCTGTTTGCGACCGTTCAAACTCTGAGCGGACGTCTTTACGAGCGTTTGCGATCTTGAACGAACCATGGCAAAAAGATACAGGCTTTAGCCAGTATCATCTGATCGTATTTCCTTACTTTGTGGATGCCTCTGTTGCCCAGGGTGTACCTGCAGCAGACGCTCAACGACACGGTCGGAAAGAAGATAGTGGTGGACTTCCTCGGTTTCAACTGGAACTGGATCAACAAGCAGCAGGCCAAAAGGAACTGGGGCCAGCTGACATCCAACCTCCTGCTCATAGGCATGGAGGGTACGCAGGTTTCACTTCTCACACGCTGTTTCTTCCTCATCAGAATTATTTTGTGATCGTGTCGTACTCTGCACGCTCAGGCAACGTGACGCCGGCGCATTACGACGAGCAGCAGAACTTCTTTGCGCAAATCAAAGGCCTCAAGAGATGCATCCTCTTCCCTCCAGACCAGTTTGAGTGTCTCTATCCTTATCCTGTCCACCATCCCTGTGATAGACAGAGTCAAGTAAGTGATGATTTTTACAAGTGAAATTAGGAGAGCTGGGCACTTGACCCTTTTTTGACGGTCAGTCCCCCGCCCTCCGGCCGCGATCTCGATACCGTTCCGGCCTCGACCCTCCGGCCTTATTCATAAAAACTGTCGGGTGAGGCCATTTTGTCACTTCTGTTCACTAAAAATGACATCACAGCCTGAGATTGGACAAAAACGGGTGGATTTTACTGCTAATATTAATCTGAATGCCGTGTTTTGACCAGTGGGCCTGCATACACCAAATTCTTGTTCGCAAAATATTTGGGCTGACTTCCCCATTAACTAATTCACTACCAGCCAAGTAAAAAAAAAAAGAAAAAAAAATCTTTTACGTCTTTAGCCGTCAATGGCAATAAACACTCGGGCAACTTTGGTCACAATTTGGAAATTTCCACTTAGGGGTGTACTCACTTTTGTTGCCAGGGAACAGTAAATTGGCAGCGTTATATAAACTGTAAACTGACTACATTGTCGGAAATTGTCATTTCTTCAATGTTGTCCCATTAAAATATAAAATACAAAAATGTTGTGTTTTGTCATTTCCAGGTTGATTTTGACAACCCCGATTATAATAGGTTCCCCAATTTTCAAAATGTCGTCGGCTATGAGGCGATCGTGGGTCCTGGAGACGTGCTCTACATCCCCATGTATTGGTAAGAAGTCGCTTTAATGTACAGTATGCCAACATAAATTTGTTGAGTGTCAAGAGTATTCTTAGCGTTTGTTTTCTTTTTCCGCCAGGTGGCATCACATAGAATCACTGCTGAGCGGTGGTGTGACAATCACAGTCAACTTCTGGTACAAAGTATGCACTTTCAACAGTTTTAAATACAGTGGTGCCTTACGATATGAATTTATATTAAATAGTACTTTATATTGTACTTCATAAAAACAGTACAGTAAACTTCAACCGGGAGTGGCATTAAAAAGTCCCTCACATCTCAATGCATGTCAGAAAGAGAAATCGTTAGCTTAATAGCATAACTGTCCAAAACTTTTTTTTTTTTTTTTTGGGGGGGGGGAAATTGTCATGATCCTGATGCCTGTTTTCAGGGGGCACCCACTCCCAAGAGGATAGAATACCCACTGCGAGCTCACCAGAAGGTGGCCATCATGAGGAACATCGAGAAGATGCTGGGAGAAGCGCTTGGCGACCCTCGACAAGTTTGTTTCCTCTTTTTGACACTATAAACTGTGAACTCCTGCTCTGATCCAACGCCTGGAATCAGAATCTGTATTTAGGTCACCTACATTGCGTGAAAATCCCTGCGGAACGCCCGACCCGGCAGGCAACCTACTTTCTGCTTATATTTGTGGCTCACTAGCGTCACACTCTTGAAGGCAATGCTTTTTTTTTCTTTTCTTTTTTTTTTTTTTTTTGAAATGATAAAAATAGCACTTTACGGTATTGTTCTTCATAAAATCATTCACCAATGACATAATTAAATAGAATGTAAAGAATTAGGTGGGCTCATGAGAGTCTAATGGGTCTTGTGCTGCTCCTGTTGTTCCTGTCTTGGCCACCAGGGCGCAGTATGATACATTGATGCATACTACATACACAGATTTGATGAGAAAAAACAGAAAACCATGGCAACTAAACTGATATTTTGTGAGTTTTGACAACTCCATGTGTTGCTACCATTTTTATCCACATATAAGTTGTTTAAAGGTTAATAATGCCATATTTCGGGCTGAACAAATAATCAAATTCAAATCGACTTCGCAGTGTGATTGAATGCAATTTTGGAGAAAAAAGTTTTACTTTGGGCGGTTGGTAGGCTTTATTTATTTATTTATTTTTATATGTATATATGTTTATTTAATTTATTATTTATTTAGGTCTAGACAGGTCCAGTGCATAAGAAATGCAGTCAACATGTTTCCATTTTATCGTTAAATGAAACGTGAAAATTTGAAGGGATAAAGCCCCAGATTTGCTGGCTTGATTATTACAATCTGATTTATGTCTTATTTTTATGCCACACTTGTTTTGTGGAATTTTGTAAAGGTATCACAGTGAACGCTTAAACATGTTTAGAATGTCAACAACTCCAATCTAAGTGGATAAACTTTATTTTGTATTGATTTATAATTTATTAGCTTTTTTTTCTGCATAGGTCTACTGAAATATTTATCTATGAGTATTGCTTTTTTTGTCTTTCAGAATAATTTATTTTTGGGGAAAAGGACCTTGAAAAATAATTGCATATAAAATCACAATCACAATACTGAGGGGGGGGAAAATCGCAATTAGAATCTTTTTCTAAATGTCTGAACAAAATATGGTCCCTTATAACATTTTTTCATTTATTCCTCCTCAGGTGGGACCTTTGCTCAACACCATGATCACTGGACGATACGAAGAGCCCCAAGAGGAGGCCGACCCTTGAAATTGCGCCGTCTTGACATTTGGACTTATGTCGCTGCATGGCAAGAAGCGGCTATCTTGAAACCGTCGTGCTTCTCACAGTGCCATCATCTTTGCCCATCTCATGGGAGTTGACGCTACTTGAATAAGATATTTTCTTTTTTTTGGGGGGGCGGGGATTGTCTCGGTTAGTTATTTATGTCAGTCAGTGTTCTCAGAATATCTAATTTAAATTAATAAATAAGTGACTAGGGTGTGCAGTGGCTAATATCTTTTGGATGAATCTCAGTGACAAACCACTAGTGAAGGAGTCAGTACTAGTATTTTCCGGGCCACCCACGAGGTCACGCATCTAAATATCCAATTGCGGGATACCTCTGACTGCTTAACCGAGCCTCATAAGTCCTTGAGTTAAAACTCAAAAGTCCACGTTAAGTGTATCTTTCTGCTGTTGATATATAGAATTAGCAAAGCTACTATGCCTTTCAAGTGACCCTTCCAGTATCTGTTGCAATTTGCCGGCTCAGCCGACATGCTAAATGTATGGAAAAAAAAAAAAAAAACGCGACGAGATATAGTGATAGGTTTATGTTATGAGCATATTTGGGTTAAAAATGTTTTTAGGGCATTTTGTAACAGTTCCTCTCGTGTTTTTAGAATTGCATGGTGGACCGGATCAAATCCTCCACTCCAGTCTGGGCTACGGAAATTTGGTAGGAAATTGTACAAAAAGTAAGCACTTTGTATGTTCATGGATGGATCGGAAGTATCAGACTTCCCACTATGGTTCATGGTCCGCCATTTAGCTGCAATTTTATCACAACAGATATTTTTTTTAAATTAATTTAATGTAATAAATTGATAACATGTAAAAAATCTAAAAGTCATTAAAAAAAAGACTGTAAACAGTTATATGCGTTTAATTGGACAGTGACTTGCTTGTCTCATACTAAATTGATTGATTCTTCAGGAAAATTATTTAGTTGTTTTTCTACTTAAAAATAAATAAATCATTAAAACGTACAAAAAAATTGTTGAAAACACATATTTAATTGGAAAAGAAGTTGCCAGGTTCTTGTGATTTTTCTTTGGGAAAAAATGGATGGAAAAATAAAATAAAACTCCACCAAAATTTTTCACTGGACAGCAACACATTTCTACGATATACAGTGCATTACTTTTTTTTTTTTGTACAAAATCCTATTAAGTTCTCCAGTGAAATGGCTGAACAATTCCCTGTGTAAGATCTTGCGTAACTATAAAAAGAATGTCTTGTTAAAATATGAAGTGTAATAACCACCATTTTAATATGAAACAATTTTAAACACCACTACCCCTGAGGTGCATTTAGAGCAAACTAATTCATGTGAGCTGCATTATTTCAACACTTGAAAACTAAATGTTGCAGCTTTGTGGGAGTGAAACATAGCTTTGTAATCTTACTACAGTAATTTAGATGACAATTTAGTGGGATTAAAAAAAAACTAATAAAAAAAGCAGCATACATTTAAAAGTATGCAACGGCTTGCCTCCAATTAGCCGAGGGATTACGTGTGTCATTTACGTTTTTAATCATTTTTTAATTATACTTCACGGACTATTGGATTATGTCTCGCAATGACACTGTTTTTTTTAATTATTTTTTTTTATGGAAATGATTTAATATTGCAGCTGTGCATTATATACGTTTAGCAACTACACCAACATTCAGGTTATGTCTTCCTGGGCAAGTCATTTACAGTAAGGTTCATTTTTAAGGGTTTTACTGCAAATATAATCAGGTTGAAAGCTGCTTAAGTTTGATTGTGGTTTATGTGATGTACACTGCAGTGATTACGAATATTCAGTAGGCTGCATGAACTGCTATAGGATGGGCCTGTGTGTCATTCTTTTTTTTTTTTTTTAATACTGTGTTCCCTTGTACTTGTGCAGTCATACATCGAAGTGCAGTTCAAATGTTTTCTCTTGCATATGTGCCAATCACCTCAGAAACCAGTAGAAGCCAATCTGGTTTTGCTCTTAGGAGCGGAAAAGTAGGGTTGCAAAATGGATGGGACATTACCATGGGAGGTATTTTTGTAAATACTAGTGGTGCCTTGAAAAACACTGGTTCCTCAAATCATATTGAAATGAATGGAAATCCCATGATCTGTTCTAGAAAAGGAAAATAGCACTTGATAATCTTGTACTTTATAAAAAACAGTAATTCTGTAAATTGTGGTGTTCCCGTCTTGGCCTCTGGGGGGCAGTATGATACAGTCACACAGACAAACAAGAAAGTGATTTCTATTCTTAGCGGTTCAATATGCCAACTGGGGCAAGTACAAGACAGTCATGCTTTGTTGAGACGTCTCACCTTCCCTAAGCACCTCAGTGCGGCACTAATATTAGTCATTCTTCTCAGATGCCTGTGAGTATTGCCATATTGTCTGTCCACATGTTTAATTACACTATTGATGCTCATCGTTGGCATGTCGTTCGTAAGGAAAAGCTGTTGGTCAGTTTCAATGACACGAGGAATTATCTTTGTTTTATGTTTTCTTGGACGGTAACTTCAACTGGGAGTGATATTAAACAGCTTAAAGGCTTTTTTTTTTTTGAAGGATCGTTCACTATTTGCCAAAGTGCTGCTTATTGTGAAGTGAGTTGAGTTTCCTGCCACCATACGGAAAATCAACCAAAAATTCGGCTCATATTTCACTTGACTTGGTTTGGTGACATCAGTTCGCATCGGTTTCCAGTTGGTGGCAGTAATGGGCCATTAAGACGATAATAAAAACTACAGAAGAACAAAGAAAAGGAAAAATAGCTACGGTTGTGTATTTTCTGTGTTTTCGGGTAATGTAATTTTTTTAATACATGTTCAAAAAGACTTTTTCATGTAGTACAATACTGTTGAGTGCCATTTTTCTTGTGGAAAAAATATTTGGCTTGAACTGATTAATGGCATTTCCATTCACTTCAATGGGGGAAGATCATTTGAGCTTTTGAGTGTTTTGAGATACAAGCATGGTCATGAAACTAATTCAACTTGTATTTCAGGGTATCACTGGATTCCAAGTTGACATTTTTTCATTGGGAATTAATTAGGAATTTGGGGTCATTTGATGAAAATGATAAGCATTTGTTTTGTCATGTGCAGACATCCACGTCGAATAGACAGCTCTCCTTGCCCACATGTGAGGGCATTACAGTACCTTCAATGCTCCATATCATCTTCAACGTAATAACTTTCAGTCCGCTAAATTCTTGGTTTGTTCCCGTGAATTTCCAATGAAAATTTCTTACTTGAAAAGTTCCCACAATTTTGCAACCCTAAATGAAAGTGATACAGCGATGGCGCTACAATAGCAACATTTTCAGGATTTGTTGCTATTTAAGGGAGAATTTGCAAAGCAACGCTGGCGTGGTTTTAGCTCGGTGGAGCTTACGCAGCACGTACTGCAGAACCTGTAGCATCCGTAAACAACTCGACTCTGCTTCACCAAAGCTCACCGTACAAATGAACTGTTCTCCTTTTTGTCTGTTTACACTTCCAGTTCACGTGCTGCTCCCAACTTGCTTGGATTGTCAAACATACTACAACACCGTGTAAAGCACTTACCTCCAAATTTCGTTATCTTACCCTCAACAATCCGATGCACTGAAAAAAACATTGTTGGATAAGGATTCACATGTATACCTCTTCGTTCTGAGGTTCTGGGTTTGAATGTGGACAGATACAATTTGACAAAATTTGGAGTTGCGTGTTTTTCGCGACCGTAATTTCACACGACTTATGTTGGTAGTATTATTTACTGAATTGAACTCATTGGTTTTTTTTTGTGTGCCGTTTCTTTAATTAAAGAATGTTTGCAGGTAAATGTTTTGTTACATTGTTGTACCAACAATATGTTTCAAAATGATTAGATATAATTTCCAATATAGTGTACGTTTCTTTTTTAGGGGGTAGAAATGAAACGAGACAAACATGATAGTCTATAAAATTAGTCTTTACTATAAATTGTGCGTTTTCAATAGCCAGTGCACACGTTACAGTAAAACCGATCATTTCAGTCACAGACACCACTGCTGCTGTTTAATTAGGAAATAAAGAGTATTCAGTAAAAACACGATTGACCAGTGTGGAACACTAGCTTACAGCTCACTCCAAATGGTTAAACAAAATAAAATCCACAAAATACCAATTAAAGATGCCATGATAGAAGATCACCAAGTTACAACACACGCACACACTCAGCAATATGATATATTCAGTGGTGCCTTGAGATACAAGTGACCTGACTCCTTCAAGTCCGCTAGCTTAATGCTGAAGCTAACACAATGCGAAACATCATAACTAGGGTAACGTAGCATCTATATGGCAGGGTTATAAATGTTAAGAAATGAATATTTTTACGCAAATGGCGAAGCAATATGTAGACAAATGTGGCATATATTCTTTATCCTCTGTGAACAATGACGATTACTGCGAAGGGGTTGTAACTTCTCTGTGGCAGAAATGGGGTAAGATGGTCGCAGAATGTATTTAACGATTATCTCAAGGTACCACTGTACATTATTAAGTTGTACGCACCTTCAAACGTTAGTTTTGATGAAGTTTATTATCCAATAAAATTTGGTGGCTTTATTTTCATCCGATTTTGTTTTTTTCCATTTGGATGAATCCACAATTCCTTCTTAAATGTTTTTCATCAGGCACCAACATTTGTTTGTTTCGCTTTCCTATTTTTTATTTGAAATGATACAGACATGTTTAGCTTAGACAGATTTAACTCGTTAATGTGAGTGATGGTGCAGTTATAGAAAAGTCATCTTTGATAATAAATATACCCGCAAATCTAAAACACTAGTTCAATATACTGTAAAATATGTGTAGTAATGCAATATTTATCTGGAGGGAAACCACAGTGCAAACGATCAGAAATCATCAGTCACGATTTGGCGGCACAGCAAAAAAAAAAAACTATAAAATAAACAAATTCAATTCAGTCAGTGATCTCATATGTACAAGCAGTTCATATATGAAGAAAATATATAAAGCACCACAAGAACCTGACAAATTGTTATCGTAAATTCCCCCAAAATGACCTATAATTCTTTATACTCCACAAAATGGCACCAAAGCACTACTTTTCCATTATACAGGGCTTTGGTGCAGCGGTGAGTTCGTGAATTGCTTCCTTTCTACACTCAAAAAGGGTTAAGGACAATTAAAAAAAGAAGGGAAAACAGTAAAGGGCTACAAAATATGCAATAATAAAAAATGTAACAGAAAACCACTGTATAAACCATGGCAACATTGAAAAAGCTCACTATATTTGGGGATGGGGGGGGGTCCAATTCAAACCAGAGCAATTGTATAAATAAAACGCAAAATAAGTCAACATAATATCAGTGCGTACAGCCGCCGTGCTGTCAATGAAATCGGTATTTGCGAGCCGGCTTGAGGTTGACGTACGTCTTCTTCATGTCGTCCGTCTCGTTCTTCTTCACCACCTGATAGCGTTCTCCTTTGGTGCTCACCACCTGGTTGCCATGGTAGCGAACCAGTTTTTTAGGAGCCTGCCCCAGTTGAAAACAGAACGCGCGTGAAAACGGGCTAAGCGTTTGCTGACGGCTGATAGGTTGATGAACTTCGTACCTCTTTGGGGGCGACGGGTCGGTGCGTTTTCTTGTCCTCTTCGTTGTCGACCAGCATGTACCTGCAAAAAAAAAAGTCACCCTTTTACACTTTAGCTTTGGATTGCGCTTCATGATGAGGTTTTCCGAGCAACAAGTGACCATTAAATTGCGTAAAGTGATTAGGCCCTTGGAGTTTATTTACTCAACTATGCATAGAAACAGGCACGTATTAAGACTGCATAGAACACTGGTCGTTTATGCATGAAGAGCCCTTTATTTGCAAAAATGCATTTCCATAATATTGTACATTTTTTTTGGTCAATTTTCAACAAATACTTGCTATTTAATTAAAATAAATTACAAAAGTCAACTGCATTTTTATAATGAAATCATAGTCTGGGCCATTTTTCACAAATTTACTTACTTTACATACAAGGCGGCCTTTATGAATGCATTTTTATGACAAAATTATAATTGTAACCAGTTGCCATATAAACAAAACTACCAAATTAAAATAATCAATTCAATTGCAGAAAGTACCTTTATTTTGTCACTTACTTCTCAAGGATGCTTTCTTTCAGTTTCTGATCCGCCACTGAGGAAATATTTTTCCCTTGATTTACCTGAGGCCACAGAAATGATTTTTTTCTCTCCAAGTGACATTAACGTGACACCGGTGAGAAATTAAGCAAAATGGGGACACTCACGTTGAGCGGAGTGGGGCTGAGTTGGACGTCGCCCTCGATGATGAGGCGCACGGCTTCCTCCATGTCTCCTTTGGCAATAGATAGAGCGCTGCGGGCCTCCGACAGACTACATTTGGGGAACATCTCCAGAAGGTGCTGCTCCTGGCTTTCCAATTCGGACACTGGGAGCTGCAAATGTGCACAGGTCAGAAAATAACTCAGATAGAAATGAATGGAGATAATGAAAAAACACAAACACATTCTTCTGCATTTAACTTAATCCCACAAGAAAAATATCTAATTAAAAAATATTTTGCATTATCAGCTCTCACATCCACATTTCTTGACCTATTCCAACTTCCAAATGTTCACCTCATCCAGGTCATATACAAATCTTTGAATCACATCCCCAAAAAAATCTAAAACAAAATTCCCAAATCAAGAGAATTTTTACATATTTAGCTCCTCCGTCCACATTTCTCAACCAATTCAAACCAGTCCAACTTCTAGTCTGACATTCTACATTTCAACAATTCAATCCATTGCAGTTCAGTATCAGCGTTTCTTTTCAAGCACAATTTCCACAACATTTAATATGGTTTGAAGTTCCATACATGCTCCAACTTCTGCATTACCTCGGCTGCGGCGCCCTCTGTCTGTGTTTGTAGGCACTGCATTTCCCTGCCGTCTGGGACTTCACTCGTTTGGTGAGGGGCGATTTTCAATAAGCCATCTTCCGGCTTTGGCACGCTGTTTTCTTCGTCCACTAGAAAGGAACACATTCATAAATTGAGTGTCAATTAACGCTGTGCAAAGTCACAATGCAAAAAGAGAGCAGAAGAAGTACCTGAGGTGCGAGCTGTAGCTAGTGTGGACGCCAGGCTAAACATCATTTCACACACTTTGACACTGCAAATTAAAAAAATATTTGATTCAATTGTAGCTTCAGACCTGATAGTGTTCTATAATTTTTTACCCTTGTGATATTTTGATAAAAGTACTCGACTGGTATGTTTTTAGGAAACACGGTGACTACACCCAAGCAATGTGGATTGTTTGAGGCCTATATTTGGCAGAATACATTTCTGATAACTGATTTTGATTTGAAAAAAAAAATGCGGTTTGGTTCTCAAGGGACAGTATCCTGCATGTTTCCCTCCTCCAACACACCTGATTCAAATTATCGGCTCATCAATTAGCTCTGCAGGAACCTGATAATGATCCCGACCATTTGAATCGGGCATGCGTGATACTAGCCCTCGGGGACCGGAGTTCGACACCTGCGGTCTAACCTATCAATTTCGGCAAATCCTGGTATGTACGCCTCCAGCATTTCGCCGAAGACCTCCACGTCAAAGTTCTCCTCCACACTTTGCTGGGAGCCAAGATCTTCCAGGACTCCAGTGATGTAGGACAGGAGGACATCGTCCAGCGTGCTGCATTTGAGTACATACAGAAAGTTACGTTAAGTAGAGCCCTTGATTCAAATAAAGTGATAAAAACGAAGAGGTAAGGATACCTGAGATCTGCATCGGGGATGTAAGTCTGTAAGAATTCGTGCAACGCACCGTGGATGATTTTGTGGAGATCCATGGTGGTTTTCTAACTGTGCAGAGGGGGGAAATGCACGGTGAGATATACGTAGGCGTGGTCTCGCTGGCCCCATACCAGGCGCACCCATCGGACCAAATAGGGCACACTTACATGAGCAAGTTGCAAAACAAGTAATTACGATACTTTAGTTTTATAAGCGTCAAACGTCGACTACAATATTTATCTTAGACAACTTTGCGTCCCATTTTCAATTCAACCAATAAAGTGTCAAATAATTTACCCAATGCCCGTAAATCAGTCTTAAAACACCTGCACGTGTTGTCATGTTGCCATTAAGCAACAATTCACAGTTCGCAAAACGCACACTTAGCAAGTTAGCGACGCAGCGATGCTAACCTCTCCTGTTATTTTGCAGCACATTACTACCACAACGGAAGGATTTTTTTTCAACTTTTGCTCACTCGGCGACGTCACCCTCCGTCTCAACCTTCGACTTCGTCGGAAAATAACCGGTGAGTTTCTGTTTGTTAACGAGCTATCAGGGTGTCGATAGTTAGCTAATTTGGCTAACAGCTAAAAGGCTAGCCAAAGCGAGCATCCTCCGCTAGTTAAACAAAAACGGCGAGTTTGCTTACTGAGTCCGAGAGTGCGAGGACATGAAGGGCTCTCACGTTGCCTCAAATGTATTCCTGAGAAGGGGATCAGTGCAGAATAGTTGAGACAAAGTGGCTGTCAGTGTTTCTGGCTGTGGGAAGCTCATTACCAATTCATAACATTGGGACGTCATTTCCTCACATTGTAAACTGCCGTGTTCCACCAATGCGGTGCACAATAGGAATGTGTGTGTTTTGACTTGCTTCTGGAGTGTTCAGAAAACAACTAAAAGAAGAATACTTTAATGCATTGTCATCCTTTGGCGGAAAGACTTCCCCGGCACAATCTAAAACTTTTCCCAAGTGTTTGTGTAACATATCCGAGTCAATATCATCATAGATTTTCCCATTGTACCTACCAAATGTTTAGATTCTTTCAATCTTATTATTTTTTTGCCTTGAAGACAAGCTTAACGTGCAAAAACCGCGATCAATTGTCACCAAAATTCACGTCCACATCTCTCCTCATTCCCATTTAAATCCCGGAAAATATTTGAATGATCTTCCCAATATTTTGGATTTAATGGACATTAAACAGTTTTCTTGATCACCATAGGCGCTCTCTATAGAAAAAAGGCTTAATGTCCAAAAACTCCAAACCAATCGTCACCAAAATGAATGTGCACATCTCTACTTATGCCCACTTCAACTACTAAAAATATTACAATTATCACTCTATTATTTAAAATTTTATGGCCGTTAAGTGTTTTCCTCTGCATAGAAAAAGTTTAACGTTAGGAAACTACAATTAATCCTCACCAGAATTTATGCAGCCATCTCTACTTATGCCCACTTCGACTGCTGCAAATATCGCAATGATCGGCCCGATATTTTGGATTTTGAGGACGTTTAAATGTCTTCTTCACTCCTCAAGCTTATTGCCGCCGAATGAGGAAGATGCTTGAGGTGCATAAAATATAAAATGTTGTGGAATTCGTTCTAATAATTTCAGAGGTTGAGTTTGTCATAACTGCAGATGTCCAGATTAATTTTAGTGATGATTGATGGCAGTTTTCTGACATTAAGCGACGTTAAGCTTTTAACGTTAAGCAACGTTAAGCATCTATGGAGTGGAAAGGCTCAATATTGGGCCGATTTGTTTTTGTATTTTCAGAGGTTGCAGTGGGCATAGTTAGAGATGTCAATATAAATTTTAGTGACAATTGATCGCCGGCGTCCGACTGTCGTATGGCGGGCTCCTCGTAAACCAAAGACTCCATATGGACACAATGTCGTTTACACGTCCCCCATACATACTTGATGACTGTGGTGTTATCTGAGGCAACATCGGTGATGTCATGCGCTCCTGCTCTCAGTTACCCTCGCCTGCGTTGTCATTAATGTGGACATGTACCGATTAATCATTCATCCCATTGTCTCCTTGCGCTCCTCTTGCTTGATGTGCCTTTTCAAGGAGAAATATAGCACTTGCTTCACATAACAAAGGAGCTTCTAAACTTGGATGAACTCTCAATGAACCCTGAGATGATATTTTGCAGCATCTTGAGCAAGTTGGAACAGTTCACTCAACAAAATGACACACATTTTTTACTCATTTAAAAGGATGGCCGTTAAAATACTCTTAAGTGTTGTGAAAAGAAACCTTACCGAAGGAAGCTGTTTGCAACAGTGTGGTGTTTTTTTTGTTGCAATCAGCAAGAGTAAAAAGGAACACGAAACTAAAATGTGTTCGGCTGCTGATGAAAAATCAGAATTCAGATGACAGCTTTCTGAAAACATGGAGATGAAACGGAGACTTGCCAATATCCTCTCTTATTGCACAGTAGTTTGTTTTTCCTGCTTTATGTGAGTGATGGTGAGAGTGGCGTCTAATTAAATTATATATACAATTTATTCATAGATTTTTCCAATTGAGTCATACATGTTATAGACACCATTAAATAGTAGAAAAAGATCAAATTCAATCCAAGCATTTCAATAGGGGTGTTTAGACTTTTTATATCCATTGCACTTCTTTTCACTTATATTATTAATGCTATTTTATCACTGCACTTAAAAAAAAGAAAAACTATGTTTTTGCATAGTTACGCAATTTTAATTTGTTCTTGCACTTTGTTGTTGATCTTGACTCTTATACTGTGTATGCATATCGTACAAGTATTTTTTGTTACTTTCAGCAGGCATAGATGACGACAAAAAAAGTAATGTAAACGACACAGAAGGAGTTGCTCAGTGTTACGTTGCATAGAGTTTACATTTGGAGTAAAATGATCAAATGATCCATATTGGCTGACATTGGAGGTGCAATGGAAACCTAGAGCCACAAGGTGGCAGCATGGAGTTATGAATAACAACTGGCGCTCATCCATCCACTTGGGCTTTTTGAAACCATAAAACGACATCTGATGATAATGTGGATATATAATGTCCTATTCAGATAAAGGTAAAGATGTATGATAAAAGCAACTAAGATTAAAAAAAAATTTGAGGGCATTTATAAAACAATTCCCCCCATAAATGTATCCTGCAGAAATGCTAAACAGATGGCCGTTTTGTTTAATTTCATTCAATACTTAATTATGTTTATCGTGTGATATAATGTTATACCATTTTTTTTTTGTTAATATTCTGTTGATTCTGGAGAAATCACGGGCCTGAATACTTGATTGGTTTAGCATTATTTACAGAGCGTGTGTGACGGTAATAATGCTTTGGCTGATTTCAACTAGATGGAGGCATAATGAGAGGAGGAAAAAGAGGGGTCGGATCTAATGAGAAACAAACGCACAGTTGATTTTGTATGTTGGGCAATTTTATGGTTTTATTGCTTCATATGCACACACAGCAACAAACGTTTAACAAAACATTTCAAACATGAATATCACATAGCTATCTATACAGGATCATTTGGATGCATTTATGTGATGTAATTTATTGTTGCTTTTTTTTCTTTTTTCATTTAAATTTTTGTTCTTATATACTACATACATGATTTTTTCCCTACTTACATGGTCAAATTAAGTAATCATGAATGTGTCACTTAAACTCTAATAGTACAAGTGCCAATGATTTCTTGTGTGCTGACCAAACATATACAAATCTTGAAAAAAAAAAACATTTGAAATAAATATAGGCATGATGCGTCACTTACGCGCGCAAGTCAAACCTTAACATGTGCTCATGGTACGTTTGCAGTGTTGTGCGGCTTTGCTGCCGGGAGCAAAAACGAGCATGTCATTCAACAATGTTGAGCCGGGGCCCCGAATGTGGATATTGTACACGCGGCGCACATTTCCATTTCTATTCAGACAATGACGACTGGGGGTCGACTGCGTGGATGTCTGAGCGAAAGGCAGAAGTAGAAAAAAAAAAAAAAAGACATAAATTACAATTCTCATCAGCAAAACATTGAATGAGCCAAATTAATTACCCTTTACCCAACTTTAGACAATAACGCTCAGAGCTGTCTGCGAGAGCTGTATTATTCTATTAACGTACAATTTGCGGTTCAGCTACAGTGACTTCATATTTGGATTTTATTGTATTTTCCGAGCCAATGTGTAGCATTGCATCCGTAATATAATGGCTTCAAATGATTCGATAGTTTCTGCTGAAACGCCCGCGCCACCGAGATCGTATCAGCACATTATTTGCAGGGCGAGTTTGTTGAAAACCAAATTTCACTTAGTGTAGCTGTCTGGGAGCATCATAAAGGGGCATTTACAGTGTGAATTCAAGCACAGAACGCTTTAATTAATCAGAAGTTTCACAATACGAGGTTTCCTTCTTAATCATAGCCAGTCTTTAATCAGAGGCTTCCTCTCTAATTCATTTCCAAAACCATTTTAAATGTTATTGTGAAGCCGCAACAAACTGTTCATGAGACATGTGAAGTCTAAGTCGGCTTTTACTTTTTAATAAGGAAGTGATAGTTTGAGTTTTTGAAGGGACAAGAGATTAGCTGGCATGTTGTTCCAGTGCGAGCTTGACCCGATCCAGATCCGGGCCACCTTTGTGGGCCTAGCCTGTCTTCCCGTCTGCCTCCTGTCCCCTTTTCAGGAAGTGGTCTCCAGTCGGCTCGTTGCCACTAAACAACCCCCCCCCCTCCCCACCCACCCTGCCTGCCCCATTCAAAATCCCTATGTCAAGCGTGGAAAGTTACAAGAAATGACATTTTTAACATTTCAACTTTATTTGCGTACAGATGCGTTTTTTTTCCTACTATTTTAAATTTATTCTTGTGATATTTTGACTTTATTCTTGGAACTAAGACTTTTGTCTCGTAACGTTATATTCCTGGAACATCATGACTTTGGTCTCATAAAACTTTTGAGTATTCTGGTAGTATTCAGACTTTATCGTTGTGATTGTATGACTTTTGTAATATTCCGACTTTCTTCGTCTAAATGTATGACTTTTTGTAATATTATCAAGTTACAATGATAACATCACACCGTCATTCCGTAACACTGACTTTTCTTTGCGTTATAAATGAAAATCTCGTAACATTATGACTTGAATCTCTGCTTGCCTTTTTTTCCCCATCTTATGTTGGGACTTTATTTATTATTTTTTGAATTACGACTTTATTTTTGCAAGACTGCTCCTTTTTTTTTTTTTATGTAATATTTTAACCACATTCTTGTAACAATCTAACTTTATTCTCTTAACTGTACGACTTTTTTCCCGGCGTTTTAGAACTTCATTTTTGTAACGTCACAAAAGCTATTCTTGATGCTGTACGACTTTTGCTTTCCTAACACACATAAAAAAATGACATAACTGAGTTATAATTATAGTTTTATCTTAGATGCATAAACTAGTGGTATACTTAAGTATTTCTCAATATAGTTATTAAAATAGATTTTTCCATTATTACGACAGCAGTTTTACTGCCGTGACATTAGAATTTTATTCTCGTAACCTTGCAATTCTTTCCTCGGAATATTGAACGTACACGTCTCTTATCAAAACTTTTCACAATATTCAGACTATTTTTATCCCATTTTAATATTTCCATTCCGTGTTGCCCTACTACCCTTCTGGAAGATAGGAAACATTTATGATGAAATGACTGCAATCGCTACTGGTATACTAAGAAGGATCTCGATACGCTCTTGCCTCTGGCTGATATAATAAGTGGGCCAACACTGTACAACTACGTTAGCGTCGTGTCAGCAAACGGGCCGGCCCCCTTTTGTCTCGGTCCGTGTGTCTCCGTTGAGTCGATAGGTTAACCTGTCCACAGCATCCATCTTTGCCCCCCACATTACCATTGATCTGAGGGAAATAAAGAGCACACGTGTTATTATATACAGCGCAGAAAAAAAACGAACAGGCCTTTCGCAGTGATGGAGTGAACAGACCAAATGTATGAAATATGGCCCCTCCGACGTCTTCTGTCTTCCTGTCAATAGTGCAGCCTTTGTCCACAACCTGGATCAATAGAGACTTATCTTTTCACCATAACACATAACAGTGTTGTTGTTTTTTTTTTCTGGTATTGAAATTCACAGTCCATTCCTCGCACGTAAAGTCTATAATACAGATATGTCCACACACACACACACACACACGCACTTGTTAAAAAGAAACGTGGGGCCCGCCCGTCTGAAATGTGGCAGTTACAAATTTACATGTTGATTTTCTGGACGTTTATCTGCAGCTTTTGGGGGTCTCTCATGTGTGAGACTGCTCAGCGGAGAGAAGACACCCCTCTGTAAAAACATCTGTTGTGCAAAGGGCTGTCAGACATTTGCGGCCTCCGTCTCAGACATTGTCATTTGTTTTGATCATTTCTGTGAGCGGAAGACAATTTTCCCCTCTGTTTTATACAGAAAGAAAACGTTATATGCGGTGTACGTCATGGAGCGGTGTTGGTTCATCTAAAAGTTAACTTATGCGGCAACAATGAAATAAAATGAAATGTAGTTGGCTGTTCTTTCCCCGGTATGGGTTGGACAAGCTGCCTCAAGACGATAACAAAAAAATGTGAATTATTCATGGGGATGCAGTTGTTATCAGATGGGGAAAGCTGCTGGAAAATTTAAATTTGCAAAGTGCACTTTTGGAACCGAAACAATCAACGTGGTTAGTCGGTTTTGGGGATTTATTTATTGATTTTGGTGCAATCTGACGAAATTGAATGCCTATACAATGATTGCTAAAATGGGAATTTTATATTTGTATAAGAGTTATTTTTGAAACGGATCCGCGTTTGATGCTGATACGGGAAGTGTTTTCACAGCAGTGCTTTTGTAAACGCCACAGGGCACATCACCTCTGTGTTCTCCCCGTTAGCTGCCATTTATCTTAGTCAAGGACCTGCTTGCAGTCATCGTAGTGCGCTCTCTGTCACTAAAACACACACGGAAGCATGCACTCAACCATCCTCGGTATACTGGTGGCAACCCCAAAGTCGAACATGGTCCATCTGTCTGTTCGCTGACGCTGGTTTACTTACAAGTTGTTTCAAAATTTATTGCCAAAAATAATGTCAGTTGTTTTTTTAATTTTTTTTATTTTTTGCAGGCTCAAAACCTTAGTTTTAACACTCATGAAATTACAAGAAGCAAAAGAAAAAAAAAAGTATGACGGCGTGTGCCATTATTTTGATTATTTGTATACCGTCGGGTTTTATCATCGCACTAAAGCATTCCAACTCTCCATTTGTAAACAAACAGACTTACGCAAATGTATTTAATGTAACTATTTCAAACATTAGTGTCTTAAAACGAAAAAAAAAACAAAAAACATCCGGACTTTTGTTCTTCAGGCAACGTAAAGCCGCACGGCTCCCACAGAGTGATGGAAGAGGCGGAGATTTCAAGTTGATTTTTATTTTAATGTAGTGCGGAATCGAAAACTCACTCTCCAACTTTAAAAGTAAATCAATTTGTGAAGATGAATTTCATTCAGACTTCTACATAGCATGAAAATTATTTTTTTTCCCACTTTCAAATGATTCCTTGTATTAAATTGTACATTTTTATGCTTCCTTCTTTTGAAACATAATTGTGTCTTTATTTAGTAAGCAGCAACAAATGTTTCCACATTTGAGAAAGTCTAAGCGATTTCTAATTAAATGACCTAGCGTAGCATGACTACTGTGATGCTATGATTTTATTTTTTTTTTCTGCCTGAGCAGGTGAGTGTTTTCACTGTATAGCGACACCTCATAAACTAGCTGATAACCCATCCCTGCAACTTCTTATCTGTCTTGCAGACAATCCCTGCTCCCTGAGCACGTTGTCGTTTCCCCTCAGGCCCATTATCAGATTCCCAACGCCGGCTCCCGGCAGCTGCGGTTATTGTGGAAGACTACGTTTATAGCCCCATGATGTCTGTGACAACACTGGCTTTTATGAGTGAGTACATGTTGTTTTGTGGTCATTGAGAGGTGCTCCTTCACTTGTGTGCTGTGTGACTGAATGGGGGGCCTTGATTATCTTATCGCTGGAGGCCTTCTTTTGATATGGTGAAATGGCGGTGACCTAACTTGAGAGTTTTTCAAGATACGAGCTGTCGCTTGTGCAATGTTTTTGTCTAAAACTTGAGATGCGATCGCTGCATGATGGCAGTGAGCTGATGCATTTTACAACAAATTTGGCTGATATAATTAGTAAACAGTTCTTCAAAAATGAAGATGCAAGTGATTTATTACCACTTGCAGTTGAAGTTCGCGGTCACACTAAACATAAAACATAGTGAATTACAATTTTTGTGTTTAAAACTATCACATCGGCTTCACTAGCTAAATGCTAAGTCATAACAGGCTAATGAATACAAACCAAAGACAGGCTAACAAATAGCTTCTTGGTGTTATTACCTATTAAGCAATGGGTATTAGGACGCAAAAGGTGAAGCAGCACATGTAGACAGATAACATTACAATTAAGGTCTGACAGCTAACACTGGTCAACAAATTTTCCCCAATTTTTTAAAGTCAACGATGCAAGTAAACTTTTCTAGATTTTTTTTGTCACTGATTATGAATCTGCCCTTGTTTTTTCTTTAGCACATCAGATTTAATAATAATATTAATAATATATTTAGCTATAAATTTAGGGTTGGTTCTGCAACAGGTAGAATTTTTTTGTGTATTGTTTTGTATTGCTATAAATTACAACACATGGTAAAATCCGTAATGTGCAAGATTTTACTGGTCAAACTTTAAAATAAGAAATGAAAATATCTAAAAAAAATAAAAAATTCATGTGTAAAAAACAAAGAAAAAAAAAAAATACATTAACTCACTTCGAAATGAAGCTTCTCCATGTTTAGCAGTGGGTCGGCCAAGTAAGTTGCCAAAGGTGTGCGCACCAGCAGGAGCAGCACAATGTCCAATGAGTTGAAGCAAAAATTGTAAGGAAAAACTGTTTAAATGTTTTCTATTTAATTGTGTCCAACATAATAGAGTGATTATTTTTGTCATAAAAAAAACATCAGCTTTGAAGTGTAACATTTTCAATTGGCCCCTCATCGGTGTAAGTAATGTTTCCATCGAAAGACCAAAGTAGACTGAAAAGTGACGGTAATATCGTTCATGCTTTTTCAATCACGTTTAAACGCCGATCGCCCGTGCTCGCTCTCTGCGGGTAACGCGTTATCTCCCCCGACCATTCATGTACACATTTATTGGATTCCAAGTGTCTGGGATCAATCTTTTGGCCACCAGAGGAGCATAACTAATGGTAACATTAGAGTGGCTTTGTGCGAGCGACCGGCCGGATGCGGGTTAACCAAGCAGGAAATAATCTCTGATTTTATATCGTGCATGAGTGGCCATAGGATATGGCGAGAATAAATTAATCCCCCCTTTGGAATGTTTGGAGCCAGGTTATCTTTTGAATGGAAGAGTTTAAAGCGGCCGAGGCGGTTTGTTGGGCTGATTTGCTTCCCCTTTTGCACACACGTTGCACACGCACAATTTCCTCGCAGATAATGCCGTCATCTGGATGCTCAGCCAGGGTCAGACTAACTTTTCTGTGTCTGACCGCAGGTCTAGACAACCTCCCATGGAAAGTGCAGCCCCCCCCGACCCCCCCTTTCCCTCCTCAAATCACCTCACCAATGCTTTCCTTTTAAAGACCCACTTCTATTTTCCTTGTTGTGCCCAAACAAGGATTTTATAAAACGGGTGACATCGCCACACAAGCTGTCTGCCGAATCCCCCTTAATTAAAGTGACGTTTAAAGCCTTCCTCAGACACTAATAAACCCCTTCTCAATTAAGATCCTCCTAATTACTGTGTGCAAAGGAAAGAGGGACACACACAGACAGACAGTGTGCGAGTAAGCCTGCTGGCATTTGGCCCCATAAGCTGAGTGCCACACAAAAGAAAATAATGTCCCCTGGGTTACCCATCCGTCCAGAGAGGTTTCTCTTACTCCCCCCCCCCCACACGACCTTGCTCCCCCCCACCCCCCTCCTGTTTTCTTCTTTATGAATGAAAGTATATGCCACGCAGGGCTGAGAGTGTCCATTCATGGAGCGGCTGGAATGTGTGAATAAGGGGGGCTTTGAATGAGGAATGAATCACAGCCACCTGATTAGTCATTAAGCAGTCTTTTGACATTGCCATTGTTTGAATGTGCATGGTGGAAGTGAGCGTGCTGTCATGTAGAAAGGGTCCGCTCACTCGAGTGAGGCTGATTGGAAAAGAAATAACAGAGATACAGTGGAACATCCCAAGCCGAACATCCAGCAAAAAAACAGTTTGGCCAAACGGGGCCGCCTCGAAAACTCAACTGGAGTTCAAACGATCGTTATGCATGCATGCGTGTTTGTTTCATTTCGACAGAATAATGGAAATAAAATTTGCCAATACATTATAATGGAAACTGTATGAGATGTAATTTGACCAGTTTTTATGAATTCTTCTTTTTTTTTTTTTTTTTTAAATATAAATCTGAGCTCAACTCAACAAGGTGAAAATTCATCTTCATAGATTACCCCAACTTGAAGTTTACTGTCAAACTAAATGTGTTGTTATACATTGTGCATTTAAAACAACCACACTGGTTTTCCTTAGGAAAGCTACCAAACACCATAGACGGGCTAACGAATAGCTATGTGGCGTTACAGTAACCCTATAAACGGAAAGTCAACCCCCAAAACCCCTTTACAGTAATATGTTTTATGTAGTCTTGCTACTCTTGCTATTCTTGACCTACCCTTTAAGCAACAAGTACTTGAACATAAGCGGTGGAGTAACACTTGTAGATAGACATTATACTAATACTCACAGGCACATATTCTTGAGCCTCTTTTTCATTAAAAAAAAAAAAAAAAAACTACAAAAGTTGATGAATGGATTTGCCCAGCGTTTTATGGTTGATTTTGAATCCAACCATCCATTATCTGTACCGCTTCTCCTCACTAGGGTCGCAGTGGGTGCTGTAGCCTATCCCAGCTGTCTTCAGGCAGTAGGCGGGGGACACCCTGAACTGGTTACCAGCCAATGTCATTTTTTTCAGATTATATATATTAGCTTAGTTGGGGTAAAATTTTAAAAGAACTATTGTGTGATGTTGGAATAATTCTTAAAATGTAAGAAAAGTGTCTTGTTAATGTCAAGAAAGACAAATTTATGATTTTTGGGAATCAGGAAATAATAAAAATGCTAACAAATGTTAACGTCTGTATTGAACGTGTTTTTGAAACAATTCCTTGTAGTTATGACTGATGATAAATTAACATGAAAACAACTGATCAATTCCATAAAAGAGCAGTTATATTATGCAAGTCGAGACCTCTTTTAAATCATAAAGTCTTACATATAATTTATTATCCATTAATTTGTCTTATTTTGTGGGCATCTACTCACAAAACAACAATAAATACAACTGTGGTTTTGCAAAAAAAAAAAAAAAAGCAATATGTATTATGACTTTTTATTAAAACCACTTTAAAGTCAATCAGAATCATGGAACAAACTGGACTACTTTGTAGATGTTTGTAAATATTTGTGTAAGTGAAAGCGACATGTCCTCATTTGATGGAAGCGGCTGTGTTACACTTTATAGAACGTTCTTGTGTGTGGACACTTGCTGCATCTTTGGCGGCGGCCTACAACGGGAAGGTTAAACATGTTTGGTCCGTGTCCTGGTCGGCAGATTAATGACATTAACGAAGTTTCCATTAGTCTTGCAACTGGGGGAGACATGGGCGTCCATGCGGAAAGCCACATGACTGAGGCAGAGATAAGAGAAAATGAAATACGTCTTCGTGGAGACTAGGAAGGGAGGGGGCAGTGCAGGAAGTGCCACTCTAAATTAGCCGCAGGCCCAGTTTGTTGTTACTTCATTAACCCAACAGCCCCGGGAAAACTCAAAAGTGGGGTCACAACCTTAAGCAACGGGGAGGCCTGAAATGTAAAGAAAAGCTCCCATAGTCATGGCTTGGTTGTAAACTATTGACACAATACAGGCTAATGTTTGAAAAGAAAGCTATTTTAAGAAAAATGCCCTTCTCCGCCCCTTTATGTGACATATTTCACCACAATCTATTCTCGCTTGATCATATTTTCTTCCTCCCGTTACATTATCCATACTGTACTTGAGATACAAGTGTGCCTTGCGACTTCTTCACGATGGATAGATAGACACATGTATTTAAAACAACCACATTGCTTCTCCCTTCGGTCGCTAGCTTAAGGCTAATGCTAACATAGGCAGATTATGTTATCAGTCAAGTCCAAAATTTTCTTCACTATGTTATGTTCTGTAATATTGCATTCTGCGGCAAAATCCAGCTGTTTTTATCTATCTCAGGGGGGCGGCCATTTTGCCACTTGCTGTCAACTGAAAATGACATCACAGTTGCTCAGGTCATAACCAATCACATCTTACCTGCTTTCTGGGTTTGGTCACGTGACTTTTGCAAGCAACACATATAGACAGACAGTGTAACAGTATTTACAGTTAGAACCTTATATTCTTTATACGAATCCCAATGGAGTTCTAAGCGAGGGGTACGCCCTGCTGCAATATGATTGGCTGCGGTTTCCAAGACAGAAATTCAACGTGAAACAAACTTAAAAAAAAAAAAAAAATGTAGGAATCGGTCTTTATACTTTATACTGCCCCCAGGTGGCCCAGCGGAGCACACCAAAATAAACGGCACAATGTGCACTGAATTGAATGAGAAAGCAAAAAGTTCTCTTTTTTCTCTTTGAAAAACAAATTGCAATTTTTTTTCCCCCCCATCATCTTTTTACGTCTTCTTAACTCGCCATGTACATCACGTTGCGTTGGAATCGGCGCGGCGTGCACTTGTTGCTCTCTGACATTTGGTGGCCTTCTTCAAACCACAGCTTGAGTTGCATAATAACATCCCTTGTTGTTGAAACGCGAGCCGAGCGTGGCTCTTTATTTGCGGGCCGAGACTTTATGAAGGTCTACGGTTACATAGCCTCAGAAGGACGGCTATTGTGTTCTCAGCCCAATAGCCAACATGCCGCCGCAACTTCTTCACTTTGTGTACACACAAGCATGACATAACAGAAGTTGTATTTGCTTTTTTTTGTATTAAGATGTGAATCGTTTTCTTATTTTTAGGGCCTGTCTGAATCATCAGACGGACGATTCGAACTATTTTAATATTGGCATAAATCAGCCGGCAGTGTAATGATTGAACACTTTCCAGCGGTGCGTTCTTAACGTTTTGGTTGGTAAACACTGTACACACAAAGTAAAAGTCTTTATTTATAGATTCATTTATTTTTTTTGCTGCATTCTTGGATTCTGGTGTGTTTCTGTATTCCTCACACATATACCTGCTCAGCAACTTGGCTCCTGAGCCGCTGACTTGGCTAGGAAGTGTGTCTCACACGCGGGCAGGCAGCATCAGGGCCCGCTGAGTGTCTACTGAGGCTGCAGACACATCTGCCCGCTTGGTTTCACTTGCTAACTGAGCATGTAACATTTACTTCTTAGCTGCAACGCAATCAGGGCCTGGGCGCTGGCAACAGAGCAATATGCTTGTGATTACGTGCAATCGCGCATGTTCAGAAAGTAAGCAGGAGGTTGAGTTTGAATTTTTATTAGATTTTTTCCTCCAACACAGGGTGGTGATTTGCTGAAAACAAGAGCAACATAAGTAGACAGTTTTTTCAGTGGGTTTTTCGGATATTTTCAAAAAAAACACGTCAAGAGGAGCAAATAAGAGTTTTTATGCTACGTTGCCATTTTAGGAACATTTGGATTATTCAATGCAGTTATTCTTGTCATTTTCGACCTTCATTGGTTTGGGATGAAGAAGTGTGAGTTTCACATTTTTTTTTTTTGAAAGCCTGCTTTCAGTTGAAATTGTGGAACATAATTTCTGCATTTAATAACTAACTACCTTCTACTTCCATTTCAATTGTTATAAAAACCTCTGTGTGCCATACTCTATTCAGTAACATAAATTGAAATGCCATTGCTGTAATCCCCCCCCCAAAAAATCATACTTTTTATGAAAAAAAAATAAAATAAAAACAACAAAAGCTAATGCAAACATGTTACTTCAAAACTAACAATTAGAATTACACGTTGTGTATTTAAACAAACCACATTAGCTTTCTTAATTACGTGCACTAGCTTAACGCTAACAGACAATACAAAAAAAAAATCATAGACTGGCTAACAAAACTAGCAGTGACATTACGGTAATCCGAACCTTTTAAACCGCCTTTATTTCAACACAAGTTTGAGCAACTCATTCAGAAAGATCATACGACAATACTCACAGGCATTTGGTATTTATCCTCTGCAAAGAATAATTTGTCTGTTTTATGACCAAATCTGTGTAATATGTTTATGTTTTAGACTGCCCCTCAGTGCTTGTTGTGCTCGCACCAAAATGAGCATCACTTATCATCATGCACAAGCTTTTTAATTCTTTGTTTCTCTTCATTTATATACAATCCGGTAGAGTGCACTTGTGCGTATTTGCACTTTTTAGAACAGTTCCTTTGAGCTTTTACTCGTTATTAAATGGCATCCAGGGGCCGGTTCAAAAGCTCTCACGGGCCGCTTTCGGCCTGCGGGCCGTTGATTCCCCGCCGTTTTCCTGTCGCGCCCAAATAATGCATCAGCGTGAGCTTTTTAATTGCTGGCGAGCCACAGTTTTTGTGCTAATTCCTGGCGATACACGTAATGGTGACACCACTGCGCTTGGAGTGCTCTCCTGTGCGCGGACAAACATTTTCCGTCCTCGAGACGAGCGTCACCTCGCTAATCTGTCTGCGCAAGTGTGTGTGGAGAGGCCCTTTATCCCTGCCCTGCTTTAACCGCTTGCTCACAGGAGAGCCATTTGCCAACCCCCGCCGCCACCCCCTCTTCCACTAATGGGCGATGAAGTCTTTCACCGGGCCCTGTTTGACTTTCACCCTCCTGAAAGAAACTTGGCCTGCGTGGCGACATTAAGAAAACCAGTTAACCTGGAGCAGTCTGTCTGCGTCTACTCAAGGAGGCTAGCGAGCTCCTCGGTGCCTTTTCAAGAGGCTTCTCTCCAACGGCGTCGATAAAAAGCATCCGCTCAGCACTTTTCTCAAACAAATAAATGCCTCGCCTCTAGCCGTTGTTTCAGAGCATCATATAATGTTGACGTCTTAATAGACTTCTTGACATTCCGTAATGACTCCATCATGTCTTTTTATGAGACAATCTTTCATTCTGCAACGACTTGCTACTGGTCACCATCGTGCCATCCAAATTCAATGTTAATCGGATTAATATGGACGCATTTCATCATAAATCAATAAGGCGCAGTTGTTTTGAACACATTTTGATGTTTGACATCATATTACACTATTGCCACACATCAAAACATTGACTAAGTGCAGTGGTACTTTTAACTTTTTACAGAAAGTACCGTATAAAAAAAGCGTGAGCTCTCCAAGTACCACCATCTTGACTAAAATTAGAATAATTGTTTTAATTCCTAAAAAGTATATTGTTCTTGTATCTTGTTTTTCGTAATTACGGTGTGAAACTAAATCAGTAATACTGCTTGCAAAAGCACATTATTTTTTTATTATTTTAGCAGGAGTTTGCATTTTACACATTGACATCAATGTATTACTGCAAAAGTTTCTTCAAGGTTTTGTTTTGTTTTTTGCTTTCTGCAACCGTTATTGACGAAAGACTTTAGAAGAGTCCATGTTGCATTTACAGAGAGACCATCGTGATGTTTGTGAAAAATTCAACCTATATTTAGAACTGCTAGTTTACATGAAAAAAAGGGTGGGATAAAGAAGTACTTTTCCTTGAAAAGAGACTTTAAAGAGACTTTTCTGAAACCATAAAAAAAAAAAAAAAAAAATCAGTGGTCACCCAGTGTCCAAAACAGATTGTAGTTAATTCTGAATGTTCCAGATTTTTCACTCATGTGGCGTTCATTTCTCCCTGTTGGCTCTTTGGAAAAAACAAAATATTGATTTCAGAGCGTCGCAGTGTGCTATTCAGACTTAAGGTAACTTAAGGACAATGGCGCAGCTAAAGCAGCTGGCGCACCACAATCCGAATCATTGTTATTTATTTATCTTTCGTAACTTAGACAGTGGGGGCTTTTAACACCAGACGCTGAGTCTTTTCTTCCTGTTTATGGAGTACGGCTACTGTGACGGCGGGGGGTTAAATCAAGGTCAACAATGGCTGCAGCCACAAGACTGACCTGTGAGTCAAAGGAGGACAAATAAACCCAGGAGGCTGCCGGAAGAAAGTGCATTTAACAGGTGCATTGAAGGCCAACCAAGAAAAAAAAAATCGGACTCAAATATGAATCATATACTGTGGTGCCTTGGAATAATTTTTCACAACTGAAATGGAAATATCATTAATCGGTTCCATTCTCCATGCAAAAAAATGACATTTTTGTGTTTGTGGAATCACAGGATTGTTAAAAATGGTACTCTGCAATATTTTGCTACTAGAAAAACAGTTTGCCATAATTTAATGCTACTGTTTTTTTTTGGTGTTGGCCAACAGGAGGCAGTATAATACGGATATGCAGTCAACAAATGAAAGAGAATATTTCTTCTACAACTCCTGTCAGCTTCTCATTTCTTTTTCTCACTTCTTTCTACATGTGTTGCTTCAACATCCCTATAGTGCCTTTTAGCACACCTTTGCAGATCCTTGCAGATAAAAAAAAAAATGGCATGATGATAAATGCTAATTGTTAGCATGTCTATGGCGTTTCCCTTACATTTTAGCCATTCTTAAGGAAACGTTATTTGTTCAATTTAACCTGAGAGTGTCATTGAAGCCTCTCTTTTAAGAATGATTCATTTTTGGCCAAACTCCTGCTTATCGTGTAATGAGTTGAATTAAATTCACTGGTCTTGTCTCGAGTTTGTGCCCGAAGGTTAAGGCAAAAAATAAAATAAAATAAAAAATCCGGATAAAGGCTCATATCTTAACAAATTATGCAATGCACCAAGTGCACAAATATGACTTCAGAGAGACACACCCACTCGACAGATGCCGTATGGACATTCTCAGTTGTGTTAAAAAAAACAAAACAAAAAAAAAAAAACAACAAACAGGCCCTCAGGGTCTCTGTTTTCTGACAAGAGACCTGGGATCAGCTGTCACACAATGACTCTGATCCACTCATGTCACACACACGCACACACACCCTCACACACATATATACATAGCACACAGCAAGTGAATATTTTATTTTATTTCACCATATACATAAAGTTGTATTGTATTATGTCGGTAAAAAGGAGTTTTCTCCATGCCTTTTGAAAATGAAGCTTGGGCTTGTACTGCTCCAGTTTGGCCAGCTGAGGCCATGCTTTCTCCAAACTGCACTTGATCCTCACTGCAGAGCTGTATATGGGTCATGGAAGAGGCCGCTCTCATTTGCACACAAAAATAGTTACTGTATATTCACAAGGCTCAGTGCCTTTGTGTGCTGGCCTAATAATTACAATCATTTTTTTAATTTGATATCTAATCCAAACATTTATATAAGAACAATCAGAAAGATGACCCGCCAGCCAAATGTAGCCCGAAATATAAAATTATACACAATTCATATTAATTCAATAAATTCCTTCCAAATGAGTTAAGAACATTTTGTCATTCAGACATTGTAATTATCAACATATTTTATTTTAATGATATCCCTCCATCTTCGTCTGAAACTTGATTTAACAAAATGAAGGCCTTTAGTATCCTTAAAAAAAGCACACTTAACCCTTAAATCCAAGTCTTAAAAATGCCACAGATGCAAACAACATTGGGCTAATTTGCAATGTGCCCTCTTTTTTTGGTTCATTTTGATCAAAGTGGCCTTTAAAATGTCCCATAAAGTCTTAAATTGGACTTCCTTGGGCCTGTTTACTGAGTCTTTCTTTCTTAGT
Source organism: Idiotropiscis lumnitzeri (assembly GCF_059441095.1). Taxonomy (NCBI): domain Eukaryota; kingdom Metazoa; phylum Chordata; class Actinopteri; order Syngnathiformes; family Syngnathidae; genus Idiotropiscis; species Idiotropiscis lumnitzeri. Next base: position 7,273,577 of record NC_142399.1, read on the forward strand.
TTTAAATTCTATATAGTAAGTCCATCGGCATAATTTGGCTGCGTTAAAGGAAAGTCTCCGTCCAGGTGTAGCCCACAGTCCGATGTGTGGCCCGTGAAAGGGATATGCTCGCCCTGGTGGCGGGCGGACAGAGACGCTCCTTTGTTTGCTGGCATGTCTCACATACTTTAAGAGGCCAGATAAGCCGCAGCACCATGAAACACTGCTTTATGTTTGGCCTCTGTATCGTCCCGGAGAGGGCCGAGCGCATTCAAGAGAGAGAGAGAGGGAGAGAGAGACCTGGCGGCGAGCAGGTAATATGTCCAACTTGCTGAACCGCATTAAAGGGCCAGATACACACACGAGTCCCATCCATGAAACAATGCTTAAGCAAAACCAGCATTAGAGGGGATCTGAGGTACTAAAATGAAAATATTACAGGGATCCAAAATATTTCTCAAGGTCGGTCATTTGTAATATTTAAAAAATATCTTTTTTGGCATTTCCATTTTGACAAATTTAAATAAATACTTGAATAAACAGAACATGACCCCTGTCATTAATCCCAAACAATTTTTCTTTAAAAAAAATATATAAAGCAACATAAGTGCAAGAAAGAAGCCTGTGTTACGGTTTCGCACTTTGAGTCCGTGCCAATGTGAGTGTGAACATCTGTTTTTCTATGAGAGAAGTTAACAAAAACAAATTTTAATTGAACCCAAACATTGGATAAATAATAAAAATAAACAAATGAGCACACTTTCAAATGATAAAGTATGCTGTTAGCAAAGTTTTAACATACCGCTTTTTCTGTATTATGCTCCTATTCTAAAAAAAAAACAAAAAAAAAAAAACACCCCCCGCCCCCCAAAAAAAACCAAGCATACAACTTCCAATATCCAAAGGTTACTTATTGATCCATAAGCCCAATTTAAACGACGAAACATCACGTAAAACACTCCAATAATAAATTGTGGTTCGGCAGGTTAGAGCTCAGCAATTATGGGGGAAAAAAATCTATCAGTATATATGCCATTTATGTCACAATAACCATATAGATAATTTTCTTTTTCTTTTTTTTTTTAACATACTTTGCTGGTTACCTTCTCTCACTTTGTTTATTTTAATGTGACAATAAACAGACCCGCGTAATCGATTGTCCTCAATATTAATGAACTCTTAATTGTTTAGGCCACTTCTCCCGGCTGACATCCGCCATAACATTTCCCGTCCTGTATGCGTGTAGCATTATTTTGTATGATTTTCTTTCTAAACGCTTATTAAACGGTTTGCTGTTTTGCATTTCAAAGTAGGATACGCACGGTTCCAGACGGTCTTCTGTGAAAAGTCCGCTCAATCACCCAAGCGCTTAATCACGGCAAACATTAGTCGGTTAGCTTAGCAATTAGCATGAGTTCTCCGTCTTTCCTTCTCTTAATTCCTCCTCGTAATCCCTTTTGTGAGAACGATACTTCTAAGAAGTGTATCTTATTCGCCGCCATGGAGGCTATGATTACTGACTTAGAAGTGAAACCGTCATCAGGAACATAATTATTCACTTAAAAGAGTTGAAGTGCCGATAAATAAAAACTCTTTCGACGTTCCTCGTAACACAAGTGCAGGTTTCCGTCAATACCTATTGCAAGGCGTTCTTTGCTTTTGTAAGTGTGTCTTATTTATTTACTGTGGTGAACCTACGTGAATTGGTGTTAGGAGTTTTGAGTACTAAGTATGTGAATGTGATTGGTTGTATGAGCTGGGGGGGCGGGACCTGCACAACCGGTGGCAGTGAAAGTGATGAGTGAGCTTGTATTTTAAGGAAAAAGCGCACTCAAGCGTGACGATTGATAAAAATTAAATCATAAATGTCATCGATTAGTTTTTTCATGTTGGGTTTCGCTTGGTCAAATTATTTTGTATTATTTTTTTTATGCATTGTGAACCATAATTTGATCTCGTGATTGAACAATATAAACACCAATAAAGTGTCCGAAACCTTACATTAAGACTATTCAGTCATGTTGTCGGCATCATTCACGAGGCCACGCCCCTTAAACATACACATACAACACAGCAGATGTTGTATTAATTAATTAGAAAGGTAAGTTTATATTGCAAATGTCACATGTTCACCTGTTTTCTGGGCTAGGTGTTATGATGTTCGCAATGCGAGCCCGAAGGTGGTTTGATGTCAATTTCAGTCGACAGTAGAGGGCGGTATAACTCCAAAATGGCAGGCCCCTGGGATGGATGGAAATGGATGGATTTATCTGCTTAATTCTCATTACTCAAACGCAGTATTAACCAGAGCTCAATGTTTCGGCTAGTTGGCTCACACACACATATTTTTGCAAATAAACTTCCTCTGTGTTTTTCTTCCCTTTGTCTCGGAAGGGACCAAACTGGGATCTGGAAAGCCTCAGTCGGGTTGGTGGGTGTGTGCAGTGGCGGGTGTGTGGGTTTGACTGTTTCCTGAAATCGGATTAGCGGCTACTCTACACTTAGATGGCAGGGGCTTTAGTTTAGCCCGGTCTAAGACCACCCATCAGGTAAACAGGTTCACTCCTGTGGAGCTAAAAAGGAAAGTGAATGGTGACCAAAGAAGTGGGCGGGGTCAGGATTTCAGAATGAATGAAAGGGATATGGAAATACAATAAGGTTTTATTGATCTGATTTAATGTAGGGGAAAGAATTCCAGTTTGAAAAGATTCCTGACTTGCGAAATGTATTCCACACCAATTTGTGAACTTCCGCTTCTCGGACCAACTCCCTGGACCTTCACTAAAGACCAACACAGTGTATCACCTCCCACACACCTCCCCTCCTGCTAAGATATCAAAAACTTACACTGTCATGCCGCCACCACTGCGTCCCACAGACACCCTCCCCGCAATGAGTTTTTTGGCATCCGGCTTGCAAACAGCCTCTCTTCTGTCGCGACGAGCCACCGAGGCTTTGTTAGGCAGGCCTTCTTGTGAGCCCACAGCCTTCAAGACCCCCATTATGCAGCACGACTCAGCGGGGCAGAAAGAGCCGGAGTGTTTTTCGGCAGTCATGTGGGCACACAGGAATTATACACTCTTCAGTGGCACTGCGGATATTTTTATTTTTTATTTTTTTTGTAAGTCTTGCAAACTGACGGGAGGCCCGCAAAGAAAGGCTGCGAGAAGAAGTTTTAATAATTGGGAGTTACATAAGTTCCCAAATCCTCGCAGTAGGATTGCTGAGTTTTCTTCCTTCCACTTTCGCCTATTGTGGCTCGTGAAAAGCACGGCGCAAAGGCCCCACTGCGAAGGTGACAAATCCTTTGATGTGGCGCATTGTGGAAAGGTTAAAGGAATACAGTCAAGTGATGTCAGGATGAGCCTCTAATTGCTTGCTTTGCCGAGCCGTGTTTTACAAATCAAACAACACCACAGGCACGTTCATTCATACGTTCCATGTTTGTGCATCGGGATTCGATGGTTGGTTCATAAGTCCTAAAGACAACCAGACAGACTTTTTTTTTTTCTTTTTTGGAGCAATTTATTTCGAACATTTATAAAAGCAAGAGTATAATACAGGAACTGGTGAAAAAAAATAGCACAATTAAAAATATCAACAGGTACATCAAAGAAAGAGAGCAGAACATGAATCCCTTATTTTCCCATATCAATAAAATATTTAAACAGTTTGCAATTAGCAATAATATTATATTATCTTACTTAATATATTTATTTATTTTTTTCTATATTTTTTTTTTTTTACTTGGACCTTGTTGAAGTTCCCCATTTAGTATGTTCCTTATTTTCACGTCTCAAATAGAAACACATTTTTCAGTGATGTTCTTTCTTTAAATTTAACTTCCCCTAAAATGACACCCGCCCTGTCTTTATAATAATAATAATAATAATAATAAAAGAAAAAAAAAACTATATATGACCTGATAGCTGCTTATGTTGACTTTATATACTAGTTGTACAGTTTTTGATTTAGCAAGATCAGCTAATTTGAAGACTTCAGATTGTATGAACAACTAGATTGAAATCTGATGGGACTTGTTGATTCAATTGTTTGTAGCCTGAAGAAAAACATGTTGTTAGTTATGCACAATTTAAGTTACAGCACTTGTACACAAGTAACACCGGTCTCATTTATTATTACACTAAATTGTATATCATGTCCTTGTATCCTAAAAGAGACAAGGACATGGTATAAAATGCAATTTGTTGATAAGCTCATTCAATGATCTGTCATTCAAAACACAGTAATACAGTCTTAATTTTTTACGAGCAATGCATTTTGTACGAATAATTGACCTGGATGTCTATTTCACACATAACCTATAGCCACAGATTGTTTAAAATAAAGAAAAAATAATTCAGATTTTTAAGGCTTTTTTGCTGGCTATGTAAATGCCCATTATTTTGGCGACGTTGATGTCTATCGACGTTTTACAAGTTTCCTGTCACGCAATTATCCCCTTATTGTGTTGTCGAGCTTGTGTCAAAATCCACAAGCAAGAATATCAGCTGCAGCGGGCCAGGAAAAAAAAATGGAGTTTTTACTAATCAGGGATAGACAAATCCAGGACTCCCTGCATCTCAAACATCACTGCTTCTGTCAGTGATGCCCCCCCCACCTACCCCCCCCGAGTGCATAGCAGGCGGGCTGAGCAGCTCTGATCAGCGGTGTTGTGTTGTTTTTTTTTTTTTCTTTTCCCAGAGCATCACACTAGGGAACACGCGTGTGTACGCGTGTGTTTGAGATGCAGGGATGCATGGTGATAACCCTCCCCTGAGTGGTAATGCATGAACTGTTCGCAAAACATTGTTGCCGCCGCTGTTGCCTTCTATGTTAATAAGGCGTGGATCTTGGCGGGGACGGAGGTAGAGTGCCCCCCCCCCGCTGTATCGCGGTTCATCGTGTACGCGTCTACTATATCGTACATCGGGATTTTAACAGTCGGCTACTAATGATCAGTTTAAGCCGACAAACCTTTTTTGAGATGCAAAGAAAGTGACGTGTATATCTCAATTTTATTTAATTGTAACGCTTTTTTTTTTTTATAAAAGGATGTTTTAACAAGTCTACGAATGTTTAATAGGTTTTAGGGCTGCAACTAACCATTATTTTGATAATCAATTATTTTATCGATGAATCGGATTCAAACTAAATAAATTCAAACAAATCCCTAAACTATTTCAACCCCTTTGTTCAAAAATAGGACATTATTTCAATTTGAAAGTACAGAAAATAAATAACAAATAATTATTCAGTTACTGGTTTGATCTTGATCATTGTTTTCCAAAGTAAAAGCAAATGTTATTCCGATTCAACACAAAAGTGTCAATCCTCTTTCAGAACTACTAAATTAGATATTTTCTATTGCGAAGCTGTCATCCCTAGTATTTTATAATTTTATATTTCAATTTAAAAAGAAGTATCTAAACGATTAATCGCTAATTAAAACTACACTAACACTAACGTGGTGAATTTGATCATCGATTAGTTGCCGGTTAATCGAGTAATATTTGCATCTCTAATACATTTCAACGTGCAAAATGATAAGAGAATGTTTTGATACGATCTCTCTATTGTGGTTTTTCACCTTCTGCGTGAGAATCTCCAACATATCCCCCCGCAATAAAATGTGGTTCACTGTACGCTTCTGTACGATCATCATAATGCACCTATGACTTGGCTAAAACTTGAGCAAGATGTTTAGTGAGTCATCTCGAGATCACCCTCCAGGTCCTCGCAGGTAATAATGACGCCGCAAGGATAAATCAACACAATATGATTTTCTGTATTTTCGATTCTAATAAGGCATTTGTGGCAATATTCTGCTTTGTGTCGACACCAAAAGCCAGTACGGCCAATTATAGCGACTCTTTGTGTCTTCCATCCAGCGTTTCAAGCTGTCAAGTGACTGCATGTCACTCAGTTATGTGTTGCGGTGAGTTCAGAGCCCGGAAATGTATTTATGAATGCATGATTTTGTGGAAAAAAAAAAAGTGTACTTGCCTCTCCCCTCTTGCTGTCTAATAACTGGTAACCCCAGCTGTGAGTGTGTGTGTGTATTTGTCTGCCTGTGCAATGCTGAGGCTCGCCGGGGCATTGAGGCGGAACTTGGCCCCAGTCAGACCGGTGCACTGAGGGTAGAGACCAAAAAAAAAAAAAAAAAAAAAAAGCCTCCAGCCGTGCTTTCCCTCTCTTTCAATCTCACTTTTTCCATTGGGATTTGGAACTGGCTACCCTCGGAGATGTAACATGTATTTATTTTGTACACAACACTCAGGGATTCTTTGCCCGTTTGTACATGTGCATAAAGTACATTTTGCTGACCATGAAGTGTCAAGTAAGCGTGAGGAGGGGGTGAAAGGAAAAAAATAAAAATGAACATTGAGCAGGATTCTTTTGTCCTGACTGTGTTATCCCCTCCTCTCCTGCCGCTCACATCAGGAACAAACCAGCATGGAGCCGAGGCCACTGGTTAAGCGTTTTCATGCTGAATTTGAAATCAGATTACACTCCAACTCGCTCAATTGACTTAATGGATTTGAAGGGACTAGATCCTATTAATAAAAGAATAAAAGAGATGGAGGGAAGGAGTAAAAGAGGTGATTTTGCCCCCGAGGCCGCGGCCCCACCGGTGGGACTGGAGGGCTAATCTGCCATGCAAATTAAATCCTGCCTCTATAAACTGGGCCCCTCTAATGTCCCCCATTACACACCTTTTCATTTGTTGTGATCTGATATTGCTGCGGGAGCATCCGATTGATATGGCAATGCTTGTTGAAGATGATGATATTTGCATCCTGTCTCATGCCTGCAAAGTGCCCCCCCCCCCCCCCCCCCCCCCCTTGGAGGTTTGAGGATTGGGAATATTAGGCCATGTTCCTCAGATTGAGACTGACACTCCTTTGGAAGCTATCTGCGGATTTTTCTCTCTCGCTCTCTCCTCCCCAACTGAAATAATCTGCCAGGCCGAGTTCCAGGCAGGATTATGATGCCGTTGAGAGTGAGAGGTTTAATCAGCGAGTGTGGCAGTATTTGCACGGCAACACACAGCTTACCTTGCCTTTTCTCTTTTGTGTTAATGAGCTTGCACTTTGCTTCATTCCTTGGAAGTCTCCCTCTCACACTGTTTCTATCGCACTGTCAAACGCACCTGTAAAAACACACACATGTCACATATCCTAATCCGATTTGCACTTAATCGTGACAGGGATTAGCGCGTTACGTACATTAGCGGGCGAGCTGTGAAACTTTTCAGTGTTCTCGCCGCGTTTTTCCCGCGCCAAAGTTCACCTTTCAGTAAGCTTGGCACATGTTTTTTTCAGGGCAGACACTTTCTCCCTGATGAGGAATTAAAGACGGACTAGGAGGAAAGAGACGGCTTACATATAAAAAGGAAAAAAATAAAAAACACAACAAAAAAAAAAAAAGCTCAGATAAGAAGCTTTAATGTTTTATGCTCAGGCTTTCACTTTGAATAATTACTGCAAATGAGTTGATTGCTGGGATTGTTTGTCCACTGGCCAGTTGATGGGAAAGTCTTTAGTCTTTACTGCTACTCGGTGGGGAATTATGAGTTGGCTGTCAAATGATAACGAAATAAAACGTTAAACTTTGTTCCTAATCGGAGCATTAAAGAACACATTTTATTCAACAAGCAAATTTGCAAATCATCAAAAACCTGATTCTGATGAACATAAGTGGAAATATTTATCCGATAATATTATTATTATGGGTGGGACGGTATGTTTATATTATACACTACGCATTTATAAAAGATCCGAATGACGAAGCGTAATGAAAACGCTCCTTTTAAACATATCAGCCGGAATAAAAAGGCTTAATCCGAATGAAATTATTGTAATCAGCCTCATGCAAACAGTTCGATCGGAATAGCGAGTCTGCCTCCGGTCTGTGCATGCTCTGTCTTGACATTAATGCGTCGTGCCGTTGTCTTATACGCACTTGAAAATGGCAACTTCCTGCAGAGCTTGTCGGCGACACGAGAACTTGTTTTAGAGTACTGATAACTCGTTTTTATAATGGTGCTGCGTTAATAAAAGAGAATACTGTGCATCTTGATGAATCACGTGATTTATTGATTTATTTTTTACGTTGATCTCCGCGTGTCACACGGCTGATCTGATTGTCATATGTTAAACAAGTGACCAGAGATTTGGAATCATTTCAATCAGAATGTCAAAAAAAGTCTCCATGTAAACCCGGTTGGTTGGTTTCACTTTGCTTCAAAGTGTCGACAACATACAATTAGGAACGTCAAGTTGATATTTGGACCTACAGTCCATGGATGACGTGGACTAAGTAAAACCAATTTACAATCGTTTTATTCTCGATTGCACATGAAGATTGATATTATACGACCGAGATGATGTCGTGCTATTACATCACCCCACTCCTTGCCGAAATGTTCAGCGTAGGCGGAGCTTTGTTGCCGTCCAATCACAAACCGAGATACCCAAGCACTCACATCCCCTCCGTGGAATTTTGTTACCTCGCCGTCGGACCGATCACCCCCTCAGAAAGAGAAGCCGCCTCCGCAAGATAAACGCAAAAACAAAGAAAAAAAAAAAAAGACAGAATGTATCCTCCGTCTTTGATGTCAACATCCTGCCAAATAAAAAAATGAATATCCACCTTTCAAACAAAGGTATGCCTGGGAGTGTGGACCTCATTTCAAGCACAATTAACTTGAAATGGAGTGCTGCAAGATCAATAGTCCCCAGTTGATCCAGAGGGAGCTGTCAGTCTATGGAAATGGCACACATATGGTAATATCCCCAGCTTAACAACAATTTAGAGGATTTACTGTTGCTGTTTTCAGACCCACATGAATAACAAACAGTGGGCCACCCCCTGGGAACCATTTTGTTTTATCCCAGCTTCAATTAATCTTTAAGGGGGAGGATACCATTCGGGGAAATGGCAGGGGGGAAACAAAGAGGGCGTTTGTCGATCCGAAAAGCTATATTGCTAATTATGGATATCGCGACTAAACGATCAGCTCATGCAAATGCTATTAGGTGGCGTGTGTTCCGGTATCACTTGGGTTCACTTTCTAATTGGGTCATGTTGAAACAAACACGTCTGACAGGCACATGCGTGGATTTCGCCTCCCGCGCCTCGTAGTCAGGCTGAAGTCATAAACCTGTGGCATGAAGACGAGTGAGAAGTGAGAAAGATGTAGTTAGACGCTCCGGTGTGACGCCATGATGCCAAATTCACCCGACGGTCAGCCGGGACGGACAGACGGCGCCCCTGTCACCCATCTGATTGAAGCCAATTCACAATTGATTTAGCTCCACTCGGCGATTGATGAAGTCCGTTCGCATTAAACCGCAGGCTTCTCCATTGGACATGCACTTTGCAGAGTTGGTATTGGAATTGACTTTTGTGTGTAGCCGTCAGCTCAAGCCAGGTGGGAAATTGAGTTACAAAGCTCAGGTATGAGATGGATTGATGGCCTGTGTGGCAGCGATAGCATTTGTATCTGCCTTTTATAACTGCAGTGCGAAAAGAAGTAGAAGAACGGGATATTTTGGGTAGCGGAGACACTTTATCCCCATAGCTCAAATTTTCTCAAGAAGTTGAGTTGGATTTTTTTTTTTGTGTCTAAGACCAGGAGGACAAGCAGAAGTCAATGATTTCAGTATTTTCTATCCCCATGTCTCTTGAAAACTGCTATGTTGAAGACACAAAAGTCCTCTTTAATTCAATTCTAGAATGCCAGAACAATACCAAAAAGCAAAAGATCAGTTTTTTTTTATTTTACTTTTCCATTGTATTTATGAACCCCCAAAATTCTTAAAAAAACAAAACAAAACAAAAAAAAACCGCTGATGAATATTACAAACATTTTCAACAGAAACAGGGAGAAAAAGGGGCAAATAAAAAAATCCAAAATATGGAAAAAATACAGGTTTTATTTATTTTCTGCAAATGTGCATATCTGCTGGTGCCAAGCTGCAAATATGCATTGTTGACTGTAGTTTTAAATATGAATAAAGTTGTATTGTATTGTATTGTAATATCACCAAACACCACTAGATGGCGGACATGTCTTTGTTGTGCTCACAGTGGAGCCATCTTTCAAATCGTACAGTCCTATTTAACTCTTTTGGAAATGTGTAACCTCCCTTCCCCCTTTTCGCTCCTCATTCGGGTTCCGCAATATCAGTGAGGGCATGACGAAAGCTCAGGGAATTCTCTGTCTTGCATCTCAGGGAGTGTTGTAAACGACATCTAAATTGCCACAATCATGTCAACCCGTGTCTTTGATGAACAAGAAGTGATGTTGGTAAAGAAATGACTAAATGGTGGGGGGAAACGTACAGCGTAGGGCCTGCCTTTATCATGTAAATAAGGCGACTGGGATTGTGCTTGGAGTGCAATTCCCCAGCTGCCGTTTGGGCCAAATACAACTTTCCTGTGCTTTCAGGCCACAATGAGAAATGTATTTGGAGCCCTCACTTTTAATTTACTCCGAATGGTAGCATAGGTGCACCAGGGAGTGCATCTCATGACCGCAATGTGGCCCTGGCGGTGGGGGAGCCCTCTCGGTGCTGCACGTTGTAAATGCTTCCACAGCCCCATCACGGCGCTCGTGTGCATGTGTCTGCATTCCAGCTCACTGGGGCTCTTGCACGGTAACACCTCTCTAAATTCCCGGTGAGAGAAAAAAAAAAAATGCCTCTCGCACAGATGTAACATGTGATTCATTACAATCGGAAGCAGCGCATCAGTTTGCTTATGTCTAAAAAAAAAAAATCCTCCCAGTGTCTCAAAGTGCAAAGGGGGGGGGGGAAGAATCCACGGAAGAGGAGCTGCCTGGAAATTGACAGCTGTTATTTTGCGGTGCCATCTGGTACATTTGTCAGGGAACAGAAAAGGGTTAATATTCTATGATGTGTAGAAGCAGTGGCACAGCCAGAGCGAGATCCAGCATGCCAGGAGCCTGTGCACCCGATTGAGAGACGCCCACAGCATTAGCATGGCAGCGCAGCAGCCAACGTGGCTAATTTAATGGGTCAAAACAGTTGGGAGAGTGCCAGAAGCCACAGCAGCAGAATTCTGAACACTGCAGCACACACACACACACAAAACGCCAAAGAAAAAAAAAAAGAAATTCCCAGCTTTGCTCGCTACTGTGCGGTTTTTAATAATCACAGACAACATAGCAATTCTACAGTGTTACTTTTCCCTTTCGAATATTCTCCACTTGGGAAATCTTTTTTTTTTTTTTTTTTATAAGCTTGCCGGTCTGTTTGTGAAGTGTGTTTAGCTGTGTTGGAGTCTTCCCCGGAAAACTGTCATTATTCATTGACCACAGATGTAAATGGGTCCAAACAATGGGACCGCACGTGCTGCGGGCAGAGCGAGCGCCCCTGGAGAGGACAAGGGCTGCTGAAATTAATAGGCCTCCTGTGGCTTAAATAAGCAATGGCAAAATACGCCAAAATGTCCCCCAAATCGCACGACAGACAAGTGAGGACCAAGAATCAGAACCGCAGGTAGTTATTTTATGAATTGCTGGAGTGAGCCACATCAAAACATATCAAAGTGCACTGGAGTGTGTGTGCTATACTGGACGAAAATCTCATCATTTTTTTTAATCACTTTTAAAAGACAAACCATCACAATTCTAACAGTCAACTTTTTGATTGGTGGGCCACAATGGGTTCTAAAATTTGACAGAGGGGCCGGACCAGGAGTAGATGGATGGAGTGTTTTGGTAACCGCCCCTCATCAGAGAAAAAAAATAAATCCATTTAATTTGAAATGAAAATGAACAAAAACATGACAACAAAATATCTGCGTTTGACACACCAGAGTATTTAGAAAATAAAACATTAACAAGGTTTGTTCATTTAAGTTTTTTCGAGTTTGGCGGGCCGGATTAAAATGTTTAACGGGCCGCATGTGGCCCCCGGGCCGTAGTTTGCTCACGCCTGCTCAATGTCAATTTGGAGCTTTTTCAACAATTTTTTCCTTTCAGTTGCAAAGATGGTGTAGCTGAAAATCTAGTAGATGCAACTTTTTTGAAGGGCGCGGAAAGAATACATGAAAGTTGAAACAATGCCCATTTGAGCTAATACCCCATATGGGCTCACATGCCCCAAAACGTCCCATTGGGGGGAACAAAGCTGAAAAATATGGCTGTAAATATGCTCCTTGGCTTGAGGACACATGCCTTTGTCATTCTGAAAGCTGGTAAACAGAATGGGCCAGCATTTAAAGAGACCGGCAGGGGGTAAATTAGTGCTCCGAGATGAATTATCATACAATTAAGGATGCTTTCGAAAATGCCCCAAACAAAATCTGGTAGCAAGACCTTTTAGTTTCATCAGAATTTCTCAGCGCCTGGCCTGTGCGGTGCTGATTGCCATTCCTGGTCATTTTGGATGACATTTATGCTGGCTTTTCCTCAGTAGCCGGCTCCATCTTGGTGCCGTGTGAGCCAACTTGTGTGTGGCGCTCACCGTGTTGTGGATTGTGAGGTGTGATGAGCCGGCTGAGGTGGTCAATAATCTATTACAGCGCACGCTCCCTCAGCAGAGTGACAAATGTCCGTCAGAGGAATAGACCCTTCGAGGTCACAAATGTGCTACTGACCTCAGACGCCCCGGCGGGCTGCTGCTGCATGCCAAACATGGCGGCTGTGGTCTTATGTTGTTTTTTTTTCTTCTTTTTTTTCCTTTATCGAAACATGCAGATTTCCAAAAGTTAAATGACCTTTCCAAGTGCTCACACTCTCGTATTGGCTGCCCCGCATCCATGTTATGGTAATAGGAGTGGACATTTACCATTTAAAAGTCAAATCAATAGCGAATTAAATTTTTTAGCAATGCAAGCTACACTCGGAATCACCGGTAATTAATCTTGACAGAGTCTGGTTACACCGTTCTCGTGTCACTTTGCCCCCGGACACAAAAACTGCTTGGAGCTACCGACTGCTTGTAATTGTAATCATTCCAATGCATATGAGTTATTTTATTATCAGTAGATTTTTTTATTTTTTTTTTTACCGTCCATGAAAGCCTCCCGTGTGGGATCCTCGCCACTGTGAAACAACTACTTTTCACAAAAAAAAAAAGAAAAAGTTACCCAACACTGCTTTGTTAATCTAATATAATGCCTGCCTTATCTTGCTGCCGTGTAGTGTTGTTCATTAATCTCAACACAACTCACCTCAAAATCACGCTCATCACTAATTTAATATGAAAAAAAAAAATAAATCTCATCAAAGTCTGCACTCAGGCTGAGGTTAAAATTATGCCCACAAACTATTTTTCAAAGATCTTCTAGCCACGATTGATGCAATAAATCAGCGTCGTCATTGGCTGAAATGAATCGGTACACAAATAACAATATATTATTTTTGCCTCTACATTGTGGGTCTGGAATGTATCCCCCTGACGATAAACGGGGGTTCACTGTCGTCTAAATTTCATGGAAAATAATTTCCAAATTCAAACCATGAAGCTACTCAAAGACGACCTCTTGGGGGGGCCGCAGTTGAGAAACACGGAGGGAGCAGCAAGACGCCTCGACAACGTAACTGTTGATCAAAGTGGAAATTAAGTGCGCCTGAATGACACGCCACGGCAAGAATGTGTACGCTTGCCTTTTTAATAGACTTACAACTGATTTGACCTCTAAAGCCGGTGAAGCCTCCCTTGGGATGGCCTCAGGCAAAGACACACACGCGCACACACACACACGCTCACAAATGCATGCGAAGCTACGCGGGGGAATTTACGCCGCAGGATTAAGCGTACATGGTAGTGAGGGAAAAGAACGATGATGGCGGAACCTCTTAGGTTGAACGCCCCTGAAGCCGTACAATTTCGGAAAAAAAGGCAATTATCTTTTTCTTTGGCTTTTGGGAGATTTTTCTTTTTTTTTTTTTTCGTGGTGTGAGGCTATCTATCCATCCTAACTATCCTATTTTAGGAAACATACAGACCGAAATGGACAGGCAGATTAAGGAAGACCGATTGTTGAATGAGCTCGCTGTGCCGATGCATGGGCCGCGGCGACAAAGCCCGATTAGGCCGTCTCAGGGCGGGAGTGTGAACAATGCGGGCCGCTTCCCCTTCATAACAACGGACCTTCCTGTCTGACCCGCTAACCTCTTGTCAGCGACAATATGCGTCACGTGCCACGGCGACGCCCTGACAGGCGCATCCCTACCTTGCTTTGTCCAAGCGAACCGCGCCACTCCCTCCTCCTCTTCCTTCGAGTCACGTAACACTTCGACTTTGTCAGCTCAAAAGCTTCTCGTCTTGTCTTTTGTACAGCAATTGACAGTATGGGTCGGTTTACATTTTTAGAGTTTTCTGCTTTGTCCTAGTTTGTATGTATACAGTCGTATCTTCACCTTTGTCATGCATCCATTCCAGCATCTTAAAAAAAAAAAAAAAAAAACATTTTTTTTTTTGTTACATCTTTTCAATGATAAAAAAAATGACACATTATCATGCTCCAACAGTATGAAAGACAATTCAAAAATTAAACTAGTTTTATGAATCGGAATTACTCCATGTACTGTATTATGTTGGATGTGTCCCTGTAAGAAGTTAGTGATGTCAGCAACTGGATTCTAGTTGGTCACTTCATCTGCGTGTGAGTGTCCCGGAGAAAGGAGTGGCCGATAGCAGCTCCTTGCGAGTATTCATTTTTCAAATTAGGTAAAAAAAAATTTGACAACTCCCTATATTAGGCTTTTGCTGTTTTCATTCATACCATTATTTATATATATATATAACTAAACTGCTTATCACATTATCACTTGGAGAAACAAAGGATGGATATTTCTGTGCAAACTAATTGAGCTGTTAATTAAGCTAGTGCATCAGGGAGTTTAATTAATTGCATTAGGGTGGACTGTGCAAAAAATTACGTGTAAACAGCCTGACAATTTTGACAAGTCCTGTTATATAATTTGCCATTTAGAAGAATCCATTGCCTTTGGATTATAGCGGATGACCCTATGGAAGTATTTATATATATCTTTACATGCTAATAGTCAAATCGAATTTGTCACTTTTGTTCTGACAAACTCAGAAAAAGGCAGGCCTATTGGTGCTAATCTTTAGCATGTCAATGGCATTTTGTCTTGTTTGTTAGCATTAAGCTAAGTGGACGACTCAGAGCAAAGATATTTGGTTTGTTTTATATTTGACACGAAACTTTGTGATGATTGGTTCAATATTTTGTCAAACCGTTGCTTATTGTGAAGTTGTATTGCGTTCTTTGCGACCATACCGTGCTTGTATCTTTTGAGTCAAAACGAAAACACGACTGAACAACTTGTAAGCCGGGCCACTCGTATCGGAAGGCAGCCCTGTTTGATCTTTACGGATAGTAATATATTGCTGTGAAAATACTGTAGCAGCTTATATCCATTTTTTCATATTTGCAGAAATCCACTTTATCACAGTCACCTGCTGCACAATAAAGACGACAGAACTGAGATAAACGTTGACGATTTCAGTTTTTTTTTTTTTTTCTGTCTTCTCGTGCAATTTGATGTGACTTTGGCAGATGGTTCCCACTGCGATCAAATCCTGCCAGAAAATAGCAACGCCGTATCCGAAGTAAACAATTAAACTGCTTTTCCAGTTAAACCAGATTTAATTAGCTTTTCTTAGTCGCATCCCACATTCCATCTGGTGTAGCGGAGCTTCTTGTAGTGAGAGTGCAGCGCTGTTCTTTTTTCCCCCTCTGTGCTGTCTTTTATTTTCACTAGCTGGTTTCAAGTCAGCCTTTGTCTGGCGTTGGGGAACGAGGGGGGGGGGCGGTGTCGGGTCGGTGTTATTGTCTACATATTAAGTGAGGTTCCGTGTGGGCTTCAGCAGCATCTTGACTCCCCTAAGCTGTGGAGCAGCTGAGGTTAAGTGGCCTCCTCGCTCATGGCACCCATCTTCTTCTTCTCTGTGACAGCTGGGGACCAGACTGTTGCCATAGATACACTCTCCACCCACCGGTCAACTGCTCATTTACTTGAAATCAACACTCACGTGCTGAATGTTGGCTAAGAGTGGCTGTTTTGCAAAAGTCGCCTGAAAAGGGGGAAAAGTGAACGGTGATAATCATTCAAATCCAGTTCTTTATGCGCACTCTGAGGGTTAATTGGTATTTATGAGAAGCAATCATGGAAAAACAGTCAGTTTTTGGATCAGTAAAACTAAATTTGAGTTAGTGTAGTTGATTGGGTTTGTGTTTCTTTTTGCCCAAATTGCTAAACTCCTCGCCGGCGGTAGAAGGAATTCAAGAGATAAGCCAGTGATCAGGAAAATCGTTTCAAATGAAATTTTCCAATAACACACACCACGGGGCAATGTTTTGTGTGCGAGGTTATAAAAAAGACACCGTACATCTATTACTGCTCGCAGAGAATTTTACCATGTGCACGTTAACCATTTAACAAAATATCATTTTTTGGTATGGCGTTTGCAAGCCTTTTTTTTTTTGTTTGTTTGAATATCATTTAAAAGTGATGACATGAATGAACGGAAACAATATGAAGGATGGTTAACTAGAAAACATACGGAAAATAAATTGCGGTGGTACGTCTACCACGACCAAGTCAGAGAATTTACAGTTTTTTCATCCAGGTCATGAATGTTTGAAATCAAGTCGAACTAGTTGCCTATAGGCAGCAAATACATAATAGTCATATATATGCAGATTTCTATGTCAGGTGTGGGTAAACTACGGACCGGGGGCCACATGCGGCCCGTTAAATGTTTTAATCCGGCCCACCGAACTTGAAAAAAATCAAATGAATAAACCTAGTTAATGTTTTATTTTCTAAATACTGTGGTTTTTCAAAGACATATATATTGTTGTAATTCTTTTGTTCGCTTTCATTTAAAATTAAATACATTTTTTTTTCTCTGATGAGGTGAGGTTACCAAAACACTCCATCCATCTGCTCCTGGTCTGGCCCCCCTGTCAAATTTTAGAACCCAATGTGGCCCGCTAATCAAAATGTTTGCCCACCCCTGCTCTATATGATGCCAGATTTTGCAGTGCAGTCCAAAAACAGAAGTTTAGAGCAGAGGTTCTTCACTCCCATTAAAATGGAGATGAAAATTGGTCAAATAAATATATCTTCTATATTTGGCTCGTTGGCTGTCATGTCAAACTTTGTTTTCCCCTTCCTTGCTCTTTCTGAGCATGACATGCACACACTCATGGCCGACAATGAGGCACTCTACCGTGGCCACGGGCTAACTGCGCAGACACTCAATTTTCTGGAGTGGGTTTGGGGTTGGTTGAAGCCCCACAAAAATTGGGAAAACTGAAATGAAACCAAATTTAAGTACTCCATCTTTCTTGTTTTTGGCAGTTATGTTGCATTTCCACTGACCCATGACGTCATTACCAGCATTTTATCGTATTACCCTTTGGGAGCAGCAAAAATCTGCACGAAACAATGAAGAGGAAACCATCCAGGACCCGTGACCAGGAGGCTGAGATTAGAGGACATTTGTTCCACAATATTGTCACCTCCTGCTTTTTCTAAAGCTTGTGCCTTTTGCACAGAAGGCTCAGTCAGATATTTGGGCAGCAGCCAAAGCCTTTTCCTCTGCTAGCGGGCCACCCCGCTAGAGCTGCAGGTGCTGGGATGGACTCCCCACCGGTTTTTAGCGCAGCCCGGGACCTCACGGGCTGATGGAACAAATGCCGGTCGAGGGGAAAATAAACTTATCTCATTTGGATGACAACGCGCCTCTGGCATTTGCAGAAACAAGTCTCCATGAGAAGTCATCGTGTTGGATCCAATTTTAGCATGCCCGCTATTATATCTCCATATATCAACTCATTCCGATAAATCTATACACTTGCTGATTACAATTTCAACCTGAATTGAGAAATGAGTAAAACATGAACGTGCACTTGGAGCCTTTTGTAGCTGGAGCTATTTCCCGTGAAAGGGAGCTCCTCTTGCTGACCCGGCCCTGACCCCCGGGGTGAACCCCATCACGGAGAGGTGTTAGCGTGCCACCCGGCGTGATGGATCACCCCTCAGATCCTTGTAATCTAGCAATCACAGCCAATCACCAGTACGCTCTCTGTTACTATAATGATCTGCAATGATTCAGGCCCGCAGTATTCAGATGATGGATGGGGGGCTCACGCAGGGTCCAGAGAGACGGTGAGTCACACTGGATAGAGCCGCGACTCGACGCCTATCGACATTGTCGGCGGTTTGTGGAGTTGTTCACATCTTTATCATAATGAAGTGGAGATATTTAACCCCGGTGAACACGGGCGGGGGGGCTTGCGGTGCCTTAAAAATGATGTTTAAGGTGACTCCCCCCCCCCCCCCAAAGGGATACGCCCACACATTGTCCAAGCGCTTTGCCAGATGATATGCTAATTTCTATGACCTTATATTGAGCTGGGATACTCCCACGTAGATGGTGAAAGGAGGGTGATGAACTCAGCAAGAAAAAGAAGGGAGACATTTTATTTGCATGTCTTTTAGTTGGATTATATTTGGGGGGGGTACATTTGCATGTGACTCTTATCAACTGAGAAGACAATTGGTGACTGGAAGAAAACTGAGAATGCAAATTTTTGAAAACAGCTCTCAGGTTATTGATTCCAACTTTACTCTTGAATCCAGTCTGAGAAAAACAAAAGACGTGCAAAAGCCCGAATGCGTCACTTTGAACTCAACAACAGTGGAACACCTACTGCTTAAGATAAGATAAAATATGAGCTTGATAAAGCTTCAAGCAACAGAACAGCAGTACCTTCAGCGATGTAGTTCGGATCTCACCAGTGTTCGTTAAATTACTTTGTGGTTAGCTTCCTGCTCCATTCATTGGTCTCAACGTGGCATTCGGCTTAATTAATTGAATTAAACCGATTCGTCCATCTGTTTTGATCAATCTCAGGGCGCTGCCATTTTATCCTGTACCGCCCTCTGCTGTCGACTAAAACTGATGTCAAAGCGCCCTCGGGCTCACCTGTTTTCTGGGTTTGGTCACATGATGCGAGCAATGCGAGCCCGAGGCCGGCACTTTTCTTATTAACTTTATCTGCCTATGACTGGCGAGATCAGAATTACGTCGCTGACCTGGTGCATGTAGTCCATTTATGAGTTACGATGAAAACATCGGTTGTGTAAAAATCATTTTAATAAAATGCATATTGTAAAAAAACAAATGAATAAATCCGACTTGCGCGGTTGGCATCGGACATCGACTATCCCGTCTAATTGCAATTATTGTCTACCTTATTCTTTCGTCTGGACTATACAGAAGTTTTTGCATATCCAAGTAGAAATTTGGAAGAATTTCATCAGCCTTGTATCATCGCAAGCGAGCTGTGCACTGTATCTCGGTAATACATGCGGCGCGTGTGTCAGGCCTCGGATTTGGGCGAGGCTGTCACAAACGCACATGAGTGCATGCATCACGGAGCAGGGCTACTCATCCAGACCCCACCCAAAAAACCCGGTCCCCCCGGTGCGGGGGAATTACTGGGTCTCTCCCAGCTCCTGGTAACCCCTTCATTATCCACACACCAATGAGTCCAGATCCGATTCAGCCTTTCTTGCTGGGTGGGGGGGGAGAAATGGAAATTGGGAGTCAGTGGCTTGTAGTCCATGCATGTGAACAATGCCTAAAAAAAAAAAAAAAATGCTGTCGTAATTGTTGGTGGGATGTTTGGTCTAGAGTAGAAGTTCTTATTTTTACTCTACGTCCATTTAGCAGACTTGGCTTGCCGATTTGAATATATATTTGATTCTCTCCTTGAACTGTGTGATCTAGCGCAATTGCACTCTTCCTCCATCACCTTTCCTTCAATGTCCTCCATTCACTTTTTAAATTAACCTCCTAATAGACCTCATCTGTCCGGAGAGAGCCCATTAACCAAAGCCCTGCCTGCGCCACGGAGGGCCACAGACCCCGCCCACCGCGGACCTGTCCCCTCGCTCGGCCGTCAAACTGAACCGCCGCGAAACAAAAACCCAAACGTGCAGAAATGCGGAGGGACCACAATGATTTCATTATGTATCGTAATTACCTACTGGCCTTTTCCGATTTGCGGAATTAGCTGGCTTTAATTGCTTTATCACCTGGGCTTTGTGAGTGCAGCAACTGGGCAATGATTTGTTTTAAATGAGCTGCCACGAGAACGGGTCGGGTTCTCTTCACCTACAGCACCTTTTGCCGAGGCGTTGGATTAAACCCTCTGCAAATGAAATCAACAGTGTCAGCCCCTGGAGCTCTGTGAGTTTTTATTTTTTTGTGCCGGCCACCAACAGGAAGCAGCTGTTAAAGAGGGTTCTTAAATCCCGCAGGAGGTGGCGGCAGCCTTGGGACTGGAGCCCCCTCAGTGTTACTGAAGCAATCAGCATATTCCCGTATTAGAGGAGGAAAAGCGTGACAGTGTTTTCTGGGACGTCAGGGCGTATCATTAAAAGGCATATTTTAATTAGACACATGCTAGTTCGTTACAGCAAATGGATTAACATTGCTTGTCATGGGTGGAGATATGTTTAACATTTCTGTCCGCTGGGGAACATGGTCTCCGTTTAACAAGACATCTTAAGTTGAAATCTTTAGATCTTGTTAGCCCGGATTTTGGTTGCTCCTTGAAGAAGTCATAAGTAATGCATTAAAAGTCAAATGATACAAAAAGAAGACATTTTTTTTTTATTTTATTTTTTTTTTTTAATTGGTAGCTTAACCATATCACTAACGGCTGAGTGTTCTGTGAACTCAACTCACAACTTTACAAAGCATGAAGCAACAGATATTTGTACACAAATGGTGAAGTAATACATGTTGACAGAGAATGGAGCAGTATTCACAGGCATATATTCTTTATCCTCTGGAAAATAGCACCACTACGGAATCACAAGAATTAAGAAACTGTTTCTCGTTTGTGTCTGCATGACTATATTAGTCTGCTTTCTGGTGGCCAAGGTGCGCAAACCAAAAGGAGCTGTCATGAAATAATCTGAATGCACGATCTCTAATTCTTTGCATTCTATTTAATTTGCACGATAGTTGTTGCATTTTGGATCAGTATTACCGCAGGGCTGGGCATTGAACACCTTACAGTGTCAAATGACTGATGTATATTTTAAAATATATATAAATCGGTGATCTCCCTTACTGGTGTGGCTCCAACTACCGGAGTAAAACCCCATGAATGTTTTTAACATATTTATAAAAATTATAAAATAAAATACAAATAAAATAGATAGGAATAATTTTTATTATCATGTTATTACCATTTTCTTTTTAACTAAAAAGCCTGTGTGGAACCTTTTAGGGAACAGATTAATGACATTTCCATTCATTTGAATTGGGGGAGATGATTTGAACTCCGTCTGAAGGCGCCGCTGCATTGTTTTACCAAAGCATACATTTCCCCCTCCATTAAAAGTTTCTTTGGGGAGGTTTAAAAAAGCGAGTAGATTTTCTGACGATGCGGCGAGTCGAGGTTCTGCATGACTGTTTGGATCAAAGCGTGGTTATCTCACCTATTGAGCTGTTCTCACCTCTTGTCTTCTCTCATTATGGGGCGGACAACAGGAATTTCCCTCCATTATTCAGAACCCTCTAATGAGACGAAATGCACAAAAAAGAAAAAAAGACAAAAATAAAAAGAGAGAATGGGTGGCTAAAATAGATAAATGAACAAAGGCGATAAAAACATGCATCTCTTGACTGTCATAGATGCCCTGGAATTGATTTTCTCCCCATTACAGTGAGAGAAGGGCTGAGAAACTGCTGCTTAGCCAGAGGTTCTACTAAATTACATTCACTTTCCGTGTGCAGTCAGCAATCAGTCAGCAATTTAAACTGGTGGCGATGTAAGCACATATTCATATCAATTGACTTTTCTTTTCCTCTACTGAATGAAATAATCCCCAACCTAGCGGATAACTCTACATACATTTGGACAACTTGTTTCCATCCGTACATGAATAACCGCCCGCGTTCGAGAAGGTGTTTTCACAGTCGCGGCGAGCAATCTTGGAGTCTAACGGGATAGTTATTGACACGTAAACACCCCCCCCCCCCCCCCCCACGGTGGTGTTTCTGCTGTTCATACGCACCTGCCGGGTTAACAACACCCCTGCAAGGATAAGAGGATTTGTAGTTCAATAGGAGTTGGAGAATATAAGCCTGAATTCTTGAGGTGCGTTCTATCCTTGTAATGTTGACACTGAGGAATAAGATTCATTCAGGGAGGTGGTTGTACAGGACTGAACGACTTAAAGGTCGAGTGTAGGACAACGGTGGTGACCTGATTTCTTCATGTTTTAGAACAAAGATTCCCATCGGAAATGATATGAATTGAATACATTTTTTCACCAAAAAATTGAGCACCGTACATTTTTTGTCATTCTGCAACGGAAAATGACTACAATTAGGCTTTGGGATTTACAATACACTTACAATATACAGTAGCGTAATTTTCTAACTTTAAATACCGGGTTAGAAGGCTCATAACACAGCAAATAAATCAAACTTCATTCCACTTCCATTCAACATCCATTCATATGCCGCATAACATGATTATAAGGTTCACCGTCGATTAAAAAAAAAAAAAAAAAAAAAAAAAAATCAACTCCATTAACATGTACCATAGAAACATGGCTGGATCGTCACGAAAGGCAAACGAAAAGATGTGAATTTTTAAAAGGCTGTTTGCAATGAATTGATTTTATGCGTCAGTTTTCTTTAAAGCAGCTTGAAGCAAGCACACTGTGCCTCTTATTTGGAGAACTCAGTGGCGGAAAGTATTTTTTTTTATCCCCTTACAGTAATGTGATACGGTAGCGTGAGAATAGGCGCTAAAGAATACTTTCAAAAACATGTTTTGATAAGTTTCAATGGTTTTAAGGTGTGTTGAAGGGATACATCTCTCTCTCTATCTCGCTCTCTCAATAAATGAATTAAATAAAAAAATGCATTGAATGCATGTATCTCAACTTACAGTATATTACTTGCTCAAACATAATTATTTCTTGGTTAATTATGCTATCAGAAAAAAAAAATCAGACTTTAGAAAAATAAAAACCTCCCGAAACGAACCTTAGTATAAAGTACGCTGAGGTTTGGTTCCACCTCCAATTTTTTGGGTTGAATATTGAGGCTTCATTTTTCCCCAAAAGGTTTTCCATATTGTATACAAAGTTTGAGGTATGTTTACATTTCAATGTCCTAATAAAAGAAAACCTTTTCTTCAGTCCCTCCCCTTTTTCAGTCCAAGCCATACTTTCAAAAGTGTCATTACTCGCCCCGTCTGCACGTGCACACGCTGCCCTACTTTGCCAGTTCTTGATTAAAACGTTGACTTTTTGCAAGGTAATAACCTGATTAATGTAATTGAATGTAAAAGGGCGTAGCTCAGCAGCACCGCTGATCACTGGAGATGGATTAGGAGAGAAGGCTTTCAAATTGAATACAGTTCTCCCTCCTCAGCCTGTTAATTGTGCCGTTTACCACTACCTGAGTCAGTGACCACTGCTATTTAGTCTCTCTAATGATGATGCACAGTCCGACCCAACCACAGATAATTAAAAAAGCCTTTCCCCGCGTCCACTTCCCATCTCTCCACCCGTCTTGCCTTTGGTGCTTCATTGACAAGCCACACGAAGGCGAGATATTGAGCTGTCCGCTTTGCAGAATGCCGGCTGCACGACTCCACGGTCCTTCTGATTTTGTTGACTTGCGTGCTCGGTGCACATTTTTGGTCTTTTGCTTTGATTGACGCTTTATCGAATTATGACTTGATATATAGCGATACCAGCCGTCATTGGGACAATTGTCTTTACTTTGATTTGTCTGCTGTACGGTGGGACAAACCCAATGCAACTCTCTTCACAACAACCAGTTTGGCAAATAGTGAACGCGTACCAAAAAAAATAAATAAAAAATTGAATTGTGTGTGTATGTCGGGGTGCGTGCGTGCGTGTGTGTGTGTGTCGCCGTATTGTCCGGACAGTGCCTTTGAACACGGCAACAAATTTGCTAAATAAAAACAGAACAGACCCAAGAGAAAAAAAAAAAATCAACATTTATTTAGCGTATTTTGTAAACGATTGAGCGCCCCCTACTGGTGAAAGAGAAAAAAAACACACAGAAAAGCAGCACTGTTGTATTAGCCGCGTGGTTCAAAATCTAGGAAAAAAGTAGCAGTTTGTAGTCCGGAAAATACGGTGTATACATTTACAATGGATATTTTATGGAAAATGGATGTCAATTTTTTTTTTGAGCAACATGATGCTTGAAATCAAAGGCTGAGATTTGATCATTAATAACGTTTTAGCAAATTTCTAATAATTTCTTAACTATTATTTTTATTTAGTCGATTATATTAACTGTAAATAATGAATATTGTTGTTAAATAGGCCAACCGATTAAATGCAGCATTTAAAAAAAAAAAAAATCAGACTATTACTCGTACGAACTAAAAAGCAGATTGCATTTATTTTTGTGATCGTGACTTAGCGCGGTGTCGGTGCGATCAAATTAAGAGTGTTCTATTTAAATGCACCCTGCCTGGCGTCTCTATATGAGGCGCACTTTAAACGCTCTAGTTGGTGAAGAGTTTTTGTGAATTTCCACCGCCTGCAGTCTCAAGCAAGTGCTGAAATAATTAGGGGGAGAGAAAAAAAATCTTTTGAACTTCCTTACACCACAGCAGAGCAAAAAATAATAAAGGGAACGTGCGAGACAAAGGAAAGAGACCCCCACGGTGCCTGGGTCTCTGCTTCCTGTCATGAGTATTCCTTTGGGGTTTCATATGACAAAACGCAGAAAGTTCTTTAGTCCCCGTGCCTGTCACGATACACCCTCATAACCGCAGCTGTGTGTGTGTGTGTATGCACGTGTGGGTGTGTGTGTGTTTGCACTGGCATGTTGTCTTGCTGTCGTCTCTGTCAGCTCGTAGCATGGCACCTGCTCTCATGTTTCTAATTAGTCTCATTTAATTAATTATATTCTACAGCACATCTCCTCGCAACTCGTGCGCTCGCCTCCTCAGCAGGATTCCAAACGATCATACTCATTTTTTTTTTAATTCTTTGTTTCTTACCTTTAAATGTCAATGGGCTTTTAGATGAGGAAGTAAGGAAGTTGCTATGTTTGCCGTTCATCTGCTATGCTTTGTTTTAGCGAACGTGAAACGTGACGCTAGCCAACCTATGATTAGATGGACGAGGGCTATGTTCACAGTGCAGGGCGTGATCCACAATTCGTGTTTTTTGTCAAAGCCGATGAACAGAAATATCAAAAAGTGAAGTTCTGCACTTGGAATAATTCATTCCATAGTCCAAACTCTCACCAACGTAAAAACATGTATTGGCTCAGCAGTTGTATCCTGAAAACATCCTTTTTAAGGCCTATTTTTATTTATTTTTTTTCAGAAAACTTCACATTTCACAAGCTTGAAGATGTTCGACTTTCAAGGTACAGATTGCGTGTTGCTATGAGGCGAGCAGCCGATTTGCAGACAGCCTCACTTCAGTAAGCCGCAGGAAAGACAAGTGGAGTTTGGAGCGTGGTGAGTAAACAGAAATCAGGGGAGCACTTTACCTGTGACAGGCGGCCTAAGCACCTCTTTCTTCTCTGTTAGCTTTTGTATTCCATTTGTCAAGTTCACTTGGCTTGTGTGCCACTGTTGTCTATTTGGTCCGTTTGTGCCTGCGCTTAGCTCTGCTGTAAATGGCGAGAAATGAAGGAGAAAAGAATTGGGTTTATTGCGTCGCTGTAATTACGCGCAATTTCCCCCCGCCAAAATGTACGTCAGGCTAAAATAAAAACAACCTACACCCACAATCTAATGAGATCCAATACGGAAATGCCTTAACAAAGATAATAATGGTGGTGGCGTATGATACTGCAATTTTGTGTATGGATCTGGTATCAAGTAAATAAAGGTCCAGTTTTAGTCATTTGTGGCCCCAAAGCTTTTCGTTAAAAAAAAAAAAGAAAAAAAAAGAAAGCCACCCCGTGCACAACAATGGTTTTGGTTACAGTTTTATTTCGAGCAAGTGCAGCAAGCTGCCCCGTATCTCTGCGGATGCATGCATTGTGCAGGCGGACCCCAACCGGTGGCTTGTATACGCTGCTAAGCCACGGGACGAAACAACATCAAAATACAAGCTGTGGCGGAGAAGTTTGTCTGCTCGACGCTAATACAGAAACGACAAGTCCGGCAAATTTGACAAAGTCGCAGTAGCGCGTACAAGAGCAAAACTTAAAGTACTGAATTGATATCAACGCGCTAGTATCAATCCGATAGTGATACTGATTTTGTGTTTGATATTTTTGGTCTACCTTTTGAGGTCGTGGCTGGAGTCTGCAGGGGTGGAGATGGGTGTTGTTGTATTTTGGTTACCCCTATTGGACTGGAAAACTCACTTCACACCACTGACTACTGTAATAATAATAATACAATCATAATATTAATACTGTAATATTACTGTAATAATATTGTCATAATAATGTAACAATAATGTAATAACAATGTAATAATAATAGAAATAATAATCTATAAATATTAAAATAAATATAATATATATATATATATATATATATATATATATATAAATATAATAAAAGTCTCAGTTTACAAAGATCCCGACATATAACTTTCGAGGTTTCGCAGTGGTGTAAGAATATGTCCATGGCACATACGTATTCACTATTTTCCCTTGTTAGTGTGACTTCACCGCCATGTTAACATTAAGCACGGCCCACCAGGGGTGCACAAATTGGTACACAAACCATACACCAAAAAAACAGATGCTCTTACGTGTTGGTCGAGCAGGTGACATTAAGAAAGGGGTCATCCAAGGCACACAGACCTATCAATGAACACCAGTGGAAACAGCGTTGAATTTCACTTCCTGATGTCAGAGGCGAGGAGCGGCCAGTCACGGGCAGCCTCCCAGCTGCTCCTCATCCCGTGTTTTCCATCGGCGGATCCCGGGCTTAAAGAAAAGACGATGTAAATAATTCACGCGCCTTGATGAACATCTCCCAGCAGCGCCACAAAAGACGAGCTTGAAACTTTTTGGCAAAGGCAGCGGCGCAGAGGGCCGATAGTGTTTCCCAGCGTAGAGCGCTGCACGTTGACCATATGGACTTCATAATCACCCGCGGGATGATTCAGCAGATTCTTGATCTGGAGCCCAAAATCACACGACACCTTAATTAGCTGGTGTTGATAACGCCCTTCACGCCGACAATTTGTTGCCATCAGGAATACAGCCCGAGGCCAGGAGTTTAACTGTTAAATTTGGTCTCTGCAATATAAACCAATTTCGCTTGAGATCCTGAAGAGGAGAGGTAATTATCTTTTGGCTATTTGTACAATTTCTGCGGCCATCGTTGCAGGATTACCTCCACCGAAACGGTTTTAAGCCAACTTTCTAATTGTGTGCCAAAGAGGCCTAATCCAAGACGTTTGCGGCAGTTGTGGTTTGTTATTGACAAATACACCAAATATAAGCAAACTTTAAAAAGCTTCACATTAGTTTAGACGAAGATTAGCATGCTTTAGATTTGTGTATGTTAGAATCGATGCAACAGAAAAAGACGTCTAAATTTAGTGTTTTAAAGGATTTTTAGTTTGCAGTTTTATCGGACCCAACATGGACCTTAGCTATGGGAAGATATTCTAAAGCAATGTACGTGCATACCGATTTTTAACATCTTCTTTAAAATATTTATAGTAGAAGAAGAAATGCGTCAGCCAACTACTGTTGAATCTGTTCCAGCCACAGAACCACACAACCACCGCTACAGGCAATGTATTCAAATGCTCAGTCCTAATCTCAGTGACTAATGAAACGTTGGTGGTCGTTCAGTTTTGGCAGTGGTCCGCCCGCGCTCTACCGAATGCCGCCCGAGTTTGGAACCATCTTTATTCCCTTTGCCACGCTGTTCCCAGTAAGGTGTAAATAATTGCCGCCCTCCTCGGGAGATGAAGCTTCCATCAAGCGGTGAGTTGAAGAGGTCAGACGTGTTCTGCATGCCGCCTCTAAAGCGCTTTATTAGCATCCCAACGACATATTCAGGAAATAATTACCTGGCTAAGGCACACATGAATACTGTATTTGCTGGGAGAGGCAAGGTTGGCTGGATATGGGCTTTGTCTCCATTAACCTGGAGCACGGTGTTAAAGGATCTGTTTGTGGAGAGAAAATGACAGCGAGTCGGGCTGACAGCGCCGGACTGAGACAGTTAAAGGCCCCTCGCTGCATAAGATAATTAATAAATAAAATACCAGGGGAGGCCCTGCCATGCCTTCGTCTATGACAGGGGCTGTCTCCAGTGCGCTAAAGCATTAAATGACCAATTTCTGTCAGACTAACTTCCAGCACGCTTTCGCTCCCCATTTCTCTCTCTCTCTCTCTCGCCCTCTCCTTCTCCACGGCGCTCTCCAGCCTCTCACCCCGTTCCTGCTTTTTTTATTTTTTTTTTTCTTCTCCCTTTTCCCTTGCTTCCTCGTTTTGTGAAGTGGGGCTACTTTGCTCTCTTTGCACCGAGTTTTTCAGCGACTGATGGCTCTAGTTCATTTCTGCTGAATTAATTGGTCCCTGAATGAATTCTGTTGACAGGGCAATTCATCATGTGTTTGGCCTGACAGTGACTGGGTGTTGGGTAGGGGAGGGGGGTAGAGGCGTTGGGGAGAGTGTGTGTGAGTGTGTGTGTGTGTCGGGAGGGTAAGGCTGGATGGGGAACTAGTATGGGTGGGGGGGGCGGGGGGTTAATGATTGTGGCCTCATCCCTTCCTCAGCTACAGCAGGCCTTGATGCTCTTGTTGCAGTTTTACCCAAAACAATTAAACAATACTGTCCTCCCACCCGGCCCCCTTCCGAGCCCCTTTTTTTTTTCATTTTTGAAAAGTTCTTGGAACACAATCACTATTTACACCAAGTTTTGAAAAAAATGGAGGAGACGCTATAATTGGCATTTGTATCCTAAATGTTTTTTTTTTTTGTTTTTTTTAAAACATGTTTTTTCCTATGTATGTTGATTGAAACCTAAAAAGTTTCCAGCAACATTTTCCTCTCTTCTGGAAAAATTTATTCATATCACATGCACATTTATGACGATCACTACCCTAACGAAAAATTTGCCTAACTAACTTAAACAAAAAAAAACAAAAAACAAAAAAAAAAACTGGAAAATCGCAGGCCTGTTTTTTGCCAAGAAACGGATTGTTTAATCATGAAAACATGATCAGAAATTCATATTGATCTAGCTAGTTTTGCGTAATTTGCATGAACTTCGCTCTCACAAGATAGGCATGCATATAATGGTTGATTTTACCGTTGTAGGAAAAGAAGCCAGGTGTTTTTGAGTTGAAATAGCATTTTACAAGATAAACCTAATTTTTAACCTTTGTAATTGGTGAAAAACACATAACACAAAAATTTTAAATTTTGCGTATCCTCGGAAGTCAACCATGCAACCTTAAGTTTAGGAATCAATTTAAAAAAAAAAAAAAACTTATCCAATTCCAACGTATTTTATGCCCATATAATATCACCGCTGTTCTTTGATAAACGCGTATGTTCGTTTTTGTCTTTTTTGAAAAAAAATTAACAATAATGGAATGTCTTTAATGTGTAAAACCTGCCCAAAAATGAAAAATAAAAAAACACATTTAAATGTACTAAAAAAAAAAACTCTTACTAATTTTATTTGAACGTCAAACGACAAAATTGCAATCCTAAAATGTATAAAAAAATACCGTTTGTATTGAACTATTTGTGGCTGTCCATTTTGGCCTTTTATTCCATTCCACATTTCCTCTTCAACCTCCACTCCGTCCATAGAGTTCATTGCTCACCGAAACGCACCCAGTAGCCCTTTTTGTAGGCCGATATAATCAGGTAGTGAGGCATATTTAGTACTTAATTACACAATGTGTTGCACAATGGCCATTCAAAACCATCATTTAGCTCCTGAAGGGAAATTGCGCCGCGCCGCTGACTGATCCAACATGGATGGGAGCCGTTATAATAGCACATAGTTGGCAGACGAGGGCTCGGTCGAGAAACACACCAA
This sequence comes from Idiotropiscis lumnitzeri, assembly GCF_059441095.1. Classification (NCBI taxonomy): domain Eukaryota; kingdom Metazoa; phylum Chordata; class Actinopteri; order Syngnathiformes; family Syngnathidae; genus Idiotropiscis; species Idiotropiscis lumnitzeri. The sequence continues at coordinate 7,303,645 of NC_142399.1, forward strand.
CTGCACGTCTGCACACGGCGCAGCCCCTCTGACTGCTCATTATTGTAATTGCGATATGTGCTGCTGTAAGGGGGGAACACACACACAGCGCACTGAACGTCCTTCCGAGCTTGAACATGGCTGGGGCAAAAAAAAAAAAAATCTCTTCAGGCTGTGTTGAATCAATCAATGCTCACTCATTACAAACATCACAAAGTCATGTTCTTGTCGCCTGGATGGTCTTGCCCGCCGACAGTGAAAATAACCCTATAATCATCATCCTGTCAGAATCGGGATCATCAGCCTGGACTTGAGCTCTGTAACTGGATAATCGTATTTAGGGATGATGATTTATATTTATGTCAACAGAAATCTTTTATGGTTGGCGCATACTACGTGCAAACATGCAGTCGATTTTGGGACAAATGGACTAAAAGTTCTCTTTAAACATTATTTATTTATATTATAGCTTATTTGTGGGCTCTCATTAGAAGTATTTACTCGACAAAAACAACCAAATCTGCTTTCATTTCAACAAGCGACACACACTGAGTCACTTCATTGTACTGCAACACTCCTCTGTCGCCTCTTCCCCGACCAATCCATTTGGGGATTAACAGAGCTAACGAAGGCATTTTTTTGCAACAATACGGCCGCCACTAATTAAAGCCGCTTCTAATGAGGGCTCATTGATTGACACAGCGGCGTTAGCCTCTCCCCTCGCCGGCGTCAACTATGACAGCCACATGATGAGGCCAACGACAGGCTCCCATGCCGAGAGATGACGGGACGTCACTGCGTGACCGCCGCGGCTCGTCCCTAAACAATGTGACGCTTCCAGGCCTTGCTTTGGAGGTTTACATACGTAGCACTGATTGGACAGAAATCTTACGCACGATTCGTGATTATCTTTTCATTTATTTCTTATTTTTTTTAATAGGCAGTCCTGTGTTGTGTAGTATTTTATACTTATGGGAAGAGGGGAACAGTGACCTGTTTCTGAAATCATCTTTGCCAATTGAAATGAATGGGAATGCTATTAAAAGGTTTCAGCTCCCTGGGGGCAAACCAACCTTTTTCTTTTTCAAATTTATTTATAAACATAAACTGGTATAAAATAATTAAATGAAATGTAATGACTTAAAAAGCTTGTGCATGATAATTTTCATGCCCGACATTGTGCGGCTTCTTCTGGTGTGCATGCCTTGGCCACCAGGGGACTTTATGGTGCTGACATTTCATCATGAGCAAAGAAGAGTTTCACATCTAAATGACTCCGGACGGTACAGTAATAATCTGCGTTTTACAAAGACATGTTTCCTGCGGCTCGTTAAAACATCTTAAAAGGAGAATCTAAAAACAAGAGTAGAATGACAAGAAAACTGATTGCACCATATATCCTCTCGAACTAACTTGTATGGAATCGAAATCGCACTGAATCAAGCGAAATTGATTGTGAAAATTTAAATTGAAGCTCAGCACGTATCAAGAATAGCGTTGGATCATATTTTACTGCCGAAACGCACAGGCCTATACAGCAGCATTAAATACTAACGAGATGCAACATAAGAGCTGCACTAAAATTCTGCATCGACAACGATAACAATTGGGTTGTCATTGTCAGCGACTGTCATTAAACGTTTATTATTGTGGTTTACACTGATGTAGAACTGTATAAACTCAGCAAAATATTGAACTCAATTCTAATTCGACACAAGTATCAACTGGCCAAATGACAGACATGAATCACGGCAAAGAGAGGCCTCGCTGTTGGGTCTCGTTTAGCCGAGTTGACAATGAGGGAGAAGCGTTTCACAAAATCTTATGCGAGCCCCACCGGCCCCTCCGGCAGGGCCTCCGTGATCGGGTTTGAGAAGCCCCGAGGATGACAGGTGCTTTCCGTAATGCCTAACTGATGAGAGCCAATCAGTGCGCTCGGATTCTGCCGGCTGTGCCGTTGTTGTCATCTGGCCCGCCAAAGTAAAGATGAGCTTGACTGACAGATGCATCCGGGGTTCACAGTTTATTGGTTTCTACGAGAAAGCCAGATATGCCAATTTAGACAGGGTAGTGACAAAAAGTTCCCATCTAAATGGAATAATTTTACCACTGGGAATTCTCAGTTGGGAGAAGAGGGAGCGTTTGTGTGCGTCTTTGTGGGTGGAGCTCTCTTTTAACAAGGCCTGAATGACAAACACGTTGGACGGTTAGGGGCTGACAGAAACTGCGGCTTTTGATGCTTCACAGGGGATCCATGAAATAAACAATAGGCAGAGGAAGTGGAGGAATTGAAATAAAAATGGAGTGGGGTGTTAGCCTTTCACCTAAATGAAACCGACACATGAATGTGTATTGTCCATGTACCTTGACTTTGATGAACTCACAGACAAGGATATTTATTTATTTATTTATTTATTTATTTATTGCTTTGTGCTGCAATCCCCAGAAATGTTTCAGGTGCGTTTCAGTTCCATTTTCGGTTGAACACGCAAATGAAAAAACACGCAAGGAGCATGGGGAGATAGGGTCGGAGCTTCTAATATCACTCACTAGGCCACGCCCCTTAAATCTACACATCAACACAGGAATACTACTCCGTATGTGTGTTTGTTTGGGTAACTTGGCTGAATTACACTTAATAAAACCAATTTATTTATTTTTTTGCATTCTATTTTTGTTATTAATTGATGAAATCGATAAAAAAAAATCAATTATTCTTAAGTTCATCCGTTTTGTGTTGTTAAAAAATATTGCAGAAAATGCAGAGACATTAATTGATTATGATTTATTTACTGGTTTGGTTTTGGTCACAAAATGTGCAAAAATGTTGTTTTCCAAAGTTAAAGCTGCTGTTTGCAAATTTTTTATTTCCAAAAAATGTAAATGCTTTCATGAAGGAGGATTTACTTTTTAAAAGCTGAAATTCCGCGCATTTGGACAATTTGAAATGAAACAATGCTGAAGTCGCTAAACGATTGACTATAATTGAGTATCAAAAACGTTGTTGATGATTAATTAGTTTTGGATTAATTGTTTAGTCGTACCATAAGTAGCCAAACAAGCAATGAAAATCTGATTCATAGGATCGTGTTTATCCATTTGCTGTCCAAAATGTCCTTCATAACTTACTTCTGCCAAATTTCCCACTTAATGTTGGATTAAGCTGATTTCAATGTAGAACGTATTCTGAGTTTTTAAAAAAATAAAATAAAAAAATACACTGACTGTAAAGGCTGGGAAAACTTTTGGTCTGTACATTGACAACAGATGTCGGCGAATGAATTTTTTTTTTTCCACTTCTGCCATTTTTTTCTTACCCACACAATTGTTATTTCTTCACATTTGCAAAAACGCCAATATCGCAGCAGCAGTGGCATCCTCACGGAATCCCTGTATTCTGAATCTTTGCTCTTTTGAGGTTAATCGCAAGGAGACGCGGGAGTCGGCCAGTGACATATAAAAGAATTTATTTCTCATGTGCACAAAAGGAATTGGAACAGAAGTGAAACAGAGCCATGATTGAGGCCACAGGGCTTTCCATATAGATTTTCTCCCCAGAAATCCCTTTTTTTTTCTTTTTCTTTTTAAGTCCATGACACATCTGCTGTATCATCTTTACAACATAGCCATTCCCTCAGAGGTGCTCCACTTAGCACAGCTAAGATTCCCGTTTAAATGATGGTGGCGTGCACTCTGCCCTCACTTCTTTTCAGACATGTCCTGCTGCATGTAGACAGAAATAAGCCGGTGCGGCTCCCTTTAGGAGCAGTCTGTTTCTCTGACATCATCATGGTACCAGAGGATGTACAGTCGATGGGTTTACTAGGAGGAGAGAATGAGATGAATGCGTCTATACATTGAGAACTGACCGGAAATTGGATTAACCCGATGATCACAACATCTATAAATGGCGGACGGGACAGCAGTAGGGTCGACTTTTTTTTTTCTTTTTTTTTTATCATTTATTTTTATTTGATTTTTTTTTATTTATTTATTTTTTTCATTTGCCACAGACTAACCCTTGCTGAAAGAACCTGACTTTGATGCACGCCCCCTCCACAAGCGTTAGTCTGAGGCCCAACAACAAAAGATGATACAGAAAAGCCATTGAACTTGTTGCATAGTGACATAAAAACATCATCATGGCGTTATCATGGACGGGAAATGACAAGGACAGCCTACGCTTTGCGATGTTAGCCTGCTACGAACAGCATGTAGCCGAGGGGTTTACACAGCGGTTGCGCCTTCCTCTACAGCACAACGTGACAATTAAGACACACATGTAAATGCAGTCGTCTGCTTATCTACAAAGGGAGCCGGTTTCAGTCGTGTGATACTGCGACGTGTGACAGTATTTACAAAGAGGAATTGTCTTCACAATATTCACAAATCATTCTCCAAAGCAGCGGGAACACAAGAGTCGCCGGATTTCGCCTCGCTCGTCGCGTTAGTTAGCGACGTTCCGTTTTTCCAAGATAATACTGCTTCATTTATGCACACATACGCTGTAAATAAAATATTAAATATCAAACTAAGTCTTTGGCAAATGTAGTTAAAAGTACATTCACAAAATAGTCCAAAACAAACCCCCCCAAAAGACAAAACAAAACAGTGTTTTTTTTTTCAGTCCACAGCGAGAGGTTAAACGTGAGGCAAAGGATAGTGTTGTGAATGTCACTGAAGTGGGATGGCGTTGAACAACAAATAGTTTTATAAGGCATACGTTGAAGCTAATTTACAGTTGGTATGCGCAACTGTAGGCATCTAGTGGTATGACCAAGTAGCTGAATAAGATTTTTTAGTGTAGCCAAGGAGCTATGGCTTACAAAGTCCTCTGACTGATTTCTACTAATGTCTATGCACACCACGTCGGTCTTATTTTGGAAAAAAAAAAGTATTTTCTGAATCAGAGAATTTGGAAAATAAACCAACAAGGTTATAGTGCAAAAAAAAGGAGTAAAGGATGTTTATGGACATAACTGGAATATTAGCAAAATGTGACAACTACGCTGAAAATATTTGCGTTCTTTTTTTTTTTTTTTTTTTTTAACTTTACAGTACAATTTGTGACAGAAAAAAATAATAATTTAACATATTTAAAATTCCGAGTCGACGTTTATTTTGAAAAACAATTTACATTTGATTGTTTGCCACATCCGTGTATGATGCTGCCATTTCTTTGTGGGATCATCAGCAAAGAGGAAATGCTAGAAATGACAAAGCGGAAGCACCAGAGTCACGACGTCCTCACGACACGGAGCCAGGATGATCATTAACGTCAATCGGGGGCCTCGCCACACAATTCTTTTCACCATCAAGTTAGAAAACCATCTCTCCTGTTTGTCTCTTGTTAAAGTCTCTGTAAAGTGAAAATAAATGTCTTTTCAATTTTAACCATTAAAAAAAAAAATTGCCAAGTTTAAATAATTGAATATATCGCATCAGATCGCCACAGGACTTCCCACGTGTCGGCGAGAGGCGCTAGCTATCAGCTAGCTCGCAAATATGAGCAGCAAGATCACCTGCTGACTCATCTCCTCATTTGGGAATTTAAATAACATTGAGAAGTTCAGTAAACTGATTTCCAGAGGGGATACATTTTCAGGTGTAAGCATAGCTAGCTAGCTAGCTAGCTAGCTAGCTAAATAGCTAACACATAGTTACTAGACCTATTTCTCAGTCTTTGCATGTTTTCAGCAATTATCTTCAAACATGAAAATGTCATTCGGACCTAATCTCTGAATTCACTTTACAGAGTCTTTAAGAGTAGAAAAATACTGCAGTTAATGATGTCAAAAGATGGAGTGGATGCATGAATAAAGGAATAACACCGACAACAGCAACAAAGAGGCAAAAATAAAAATGTTTGCTTCCACATGGAATTATCACACGTCTTCAATGTCTACATTCCACAATATATATATTTATATAATCTCTTAAAAGTCTATCTGGAAATGTTCAGGGCTGTGGGACAGTGAGGGCGTGGCGGTTGCGGTGACTCTTATGGCCCCGAAGTGTGTGACGCTGACGTATTGGCATCCACCTTTTGCCGATTCTTCCTCTACTCCGCGTGACCTGGTGGCTTTTCCTTCTCGGATCCCCTCCTCGCAAATTTCCTTTGACCTCAGTGTTTTCTCAGACGGGGACAATACGGAGGCCGAAGCCGTGGCCCTGCAGTGTGAGCTGGTCTCCATGGTAACTAGTGGCGGTCGTAGGCAGCGGCAGCAGCGGAAGGTGCGGAGCCACGGGATGCGGCACTATAATAATAAGGGGAACCTGGAAGTTAACAGAAGAACGAGCCGTTGGAAAACAACATCGTATCCGGATGACTTTTGTGTGCAGACATAGGGACTCGATTGCCACTTATTTCTCGTGGTTGACATTTTGGTGCGCATACAAGACACTTACTTAGTAACGCTGGATTGCTGAACCGCCATGCTTCGTTATAAGTCGTGTATTGTGGATGAGAGTAAGGGTTTCCCGAAAAGTCTCCCCCTACAGAACAACACGTCAGCAGAAACAAATGTTACGAAAATGATCCCAAAATAGATACTTTGGTATCATTTACAATAGGAAAAAGAATCAAATATGGATAGAAAATTGCCACTCCAATGAATGGAAAAAAAAAAACAAAAGAAAAAACCGTCCCAGTTGCTGTCTGATATATTTCTCTGTCCTTCCTAATGGAAACCATACCAAAATGAACAAAACTGAATTTAGTTCTTTGACTGAAATCAATCGTGGTTTAATGCTCATGTGGATATGTTGTTCCACCAGAACCTAGATTCTCTTTGGCTGTTTTATTTTCCTTATAATTTGATGAACGGCGTGCCCTTCGTGTTACGTCCGTGCCGCTGTCTACCCCGCAATGTTGCGTTCCTCATCCGCCCCAGTTTGTCGTGTAACCAGAGCTCATCCCGGAGAGAGATAGTGATTTAAATATTTACAGGCCCTCCACGCCTCTGTGTTTTGACCCTTAACTGTTTGCTATGAACCTGAACTGCAGGTTAAGTAGAGGGGAAAGAGATACGCTCGGCAGCCCCGGGTGTCCGGGGAGGCGAAGAGAGGAGCGAACGCGCTGTTTATCGACAGGGCTGGTGAGAGTGTGCCGTGTGGACACGGTGAGGGTAATGAGCGTTGGGAGCTGGAGTGTAACTGAGAGGAACTGTCCTATCTCATGGCCACTGATTGTGGTGATCGCCTATTGAGTTCATCTAATGTCCTCGTCCGCAGACGTAAACCGCAATCTAACACAGCTATAACAAGCTTGCCTCAACCCCGGCTCTGCTTTCACATTAGCCAACGTGTTTTTTTTTTTGTTTTTTTTTATGTCAAGGAAACATGAATGCACAAGTAGACCTGACCTCATGCTCTTTGAAGAAGATGAATGGAAGATTTCTCTCTGTTAAAAAAAAAATAAATCCCGTCTAACTGATGATGTGTCACCCACCTGGAACCATTCCAGCGAGTGTCGAGGTGGGGTAGCTGCCTTGCCCCGTTGGGGGGACGTGAGGCGGGTAGCCTGGTAAGGTGGTGCTCGTCATGTCTCGACCTGGAAGGAAACGCAAAAGGAAACATTTCACAATGACTCTTGCGTGATTGGAATTAAATCGAGAATCGAGCATACGTTAGACTTACAATTTGCGAAAGGACCGGTGTTTTGAAAAAAATAAAAAATAAATAAAAATTGCTCAGATGAAAAAGTGTTCACAAATTACATAATCTCAGTTTGAGCCCTATGCAAAAATGTGGTTGGAATACAGCACAAAATATCATCTTTCATTTTTCACAAATTTTTAAAAGATTCTTTGGGGTGTTTATAGTCGACATGCATGTCTGAAAATAGCGTTGTTCTGGGCCGGCCCTCAAATACTGAAAATCCACATATGATTAATGACCATTATAAGTGACAAAAAAAATTAAAAATCTTTAAAAAAAAAAAATTGATAAAGATTCTCCAGAATGGGGTTAGCTCCTCCAACAACTCCAAAAAATATATGTAATGGAAAAAAAGAAATTGACCATGTGTGCCACAACGGGACTAGACGGTGGCCTCTGTACTGTCATTTTGTCACAACAGATGCCCTTTAGAACCCATTGTGGCCCGCCAATGAAAAGGTTCGCCCACCCCTGACTTATACTATTTCTAATACTAATTAGAAATACTTGTTTGCATGTTTTGATCAGTTTAAGTTGAACGTTTAAAGAAGTTTAAAGGTGTGTACAATGTGAGGAATATAAAACAATTTATTTTTTAAAACATTTTTTAGACGGTCTTTCTATCGTTCAGATTTGCACCTCTCGCGGCTGCTTTTGAACCTTATACCCCCGTGATGCTCGGTGTATTGAGAACACGCATTGGACAGATCACCATCAGTGTATCCCAGGGCACCGTGCACGTGACTTTGGAGAGCGAGTGTTTGAAATGATGACGTTTTCTCATCAAGGACGTTAATAAGCCAGCGTTGTAAGCGGCTTTAAAACTGACAGCAGGCCACCGAGAGCACTCTCTGATCTCTCCTCCACATTCAGCCCTCTAATTAAATGTGACAGCACCAGGTCTGGCTTGATGAAGGGGGCACACAGGACACGGAGCCACAGGTCCAAATCAGGGCCGAGCATCAGCCCTTATGCCTCTGCGACGGCCCCCCTCCCCAACCTTCTCCCCAATTTGGCCTCCCGTCGCCCCCTCAGACGTTGGGCCTGTCACGAGGCAAGAAGGTCCAGGAGGCCCATTGTTAAGCCCGGAGACAGGCAAGAGGTCATAGCAGGAGAAAAGCAGGGTGAAACATGGGGAGAGGGTAGTTAGTGTTAATGAGCGGGCAAGCAGTAATGCTTCGGTATAAACAAAAGTAAAAATGCAGGGATGTTTTTTTTTTTTTTTTTTTTTTGTGCATGCTTCTCCTTGGCAGATGCGGATAAATCTAAAATTAATGGATTAGTTATTATAATTGAATGCAAATTGGATTGGGTTATATGGGGCCTTAAATCTGTACCTGCTATAAATTGCTGGCTGGCATAGTGGCTGTAGCGAGGGCCAGCGACAGTGTAGCCGGGAGTAGAGGCATCTACACAGAGGCTCGACTGCTGGGACAAGATGTCAGCTAGGGACGAGTCCCCGACAGAGGAGGGGGTGAAGGGGGCAAAGGATGCCTCATGGGGCTCACGTTTTAAGCACATGGGAGGTGGATGTGATGGGTGAGACTCCGCTGGGTGAAAAAGACAAGGGGAAGCCATTTTTTTCCAGATGTGATGTGGCACACATACGCGTGTGGGACACTTCATTAGGGACACCTGCATAGGTTTATGGGACTGCTGACTCCAAGTAATCGGAAGCGTAAAATAAAAAGAAATGTAAGAGCTTGAGGAAGAGTGCTCTTTAAAACTCGGTCATATTTGAATGATTTAAAAAAAAAAAAAAAATACTTTGCACTGCTCAATTGTTAGCTGTCAATCAAATCTATGACAACATTAAAATGCATAAGCAAAGCTGGTAAAAGTATTCTTTAGAATTATACTATTGCAAGCAGGGCTACATAATATGTCGAAAAAATATCGATATTGCGATGTTAGCTCATAAAGTATGCATATCGCAAAGATATGCAATAATTTTCTTAACGGAATTATCTGAATTAGAACACTCAGATGCAAACAAAAGCGCGTTGCATTATCGAGGGGAATAGCAATCAATTAGCGACAAATAAATTGCTTATTTTGCTGCATCGAAAAAAAAATTCCATTTGATAGTAAAAATGTCATTTCTTTAGGTACATGTTAAATATCGCAATCATATCTACATGTTCAACAACCATATCGCACATCGAATTTTTTTCCAAGGTCATGCAGCCCGAATAGCAAGTTATTAAAAGGTACAACAAATGCAACTGAACGATACTTGTGATCCTTTCAAGTATCACAAGTGTACGCCCAAATACCTGTCGTTGTACTATGAGGCGCTCTAAAGCGAATTACTGAACTAATTTTTTTTCAAGATGAGTTCACACATATGTCTATTTCGGTGTGACATACAGTACGGTAATCTTCCCTGTTCCAGACAATCCTCTCTAAAAAGCACCGCTCGCCATTCCAGCAATAATTCCTCCAACTAAGCGGAAACACACACCAGGCGAAACATTGCAACAACACATTGCGCCTGATCAATCAAACTAAAAGACATAAAGCATTTTCTTTTTTTTTTTTTCTTGGGCAAACATCATCTCACGGCTGCTTTCTCCCAACAAATAACCCCAGCATTGTCTTGCGAACCCTGCACTTTGATCTCATTTGGCTGATGAGCCTTGGCATCTTTCATTCCCGCCGACTTTGCCTCTCCAACCTATGCAATCAATGTACGCTCTGTGTCGACTCTTTCCGCGTCTGCTGCAGAGCCTCCTCTGTTGGCTGGGGCCTGCGGGGAGGGATGGCTCTTTCCCGACACCATGATAGGCTCATTAGCTGCTTCCCCACATCATTGTTGTTTTACAACAAGACTGTGTGTTGCGATTCCTCATTAAGATAAGGGCTGCTCTATGGAGGGGCGAATCCAGCCCTGTCAGCACTATCAACCTAATGCCAGAGAATCAGGCAATGTAACCGAATGCGTTCCCATACAATCCCACAGTGGGCTTTCCAAATCTCATTTATTCCTCTTTCCACTTCCCTTTGGTGCAGCTGTGAATTCTCGCTATCGCTATTATTGGGCGCAGGCATGCTAAAACATATGCTAGGTTAAAACATGGCACGCTAAACCCTACGCTAGCATCCATACAGCGTATTTTTTTTTAAAAAGGGAGTTGAAGCAAAACTCAATTTGGTTCTACTTTGACGTATTCAACACGCCAGGTCCCCTCTCGTCGTTGTCAGAATCTTTTTTTCGAAAGTAACCACAACAAGCTCATTAGCTCTAGCATCCGCAGTCCATTCACAAATTGTGGCGTGACTCACTGACACAACAGTTTTTTTCAGATCGATACTTTAAGTGTACAAAAGAAATGGTGTCCTATTTTTGTCCTCGTGATCAAATCATTACTGCGTGGTTGACATGAATATTGTGGCAGAAGCGCACACGCTGTAACAAGCGAGCCCTACGTTTAATTGGCTCATCCGAGTCTGTCACATTTGCTGTATAAGAAAGCGCAGTCTGCTTAAAGGATTATTGCGATAACGCTCTCTCCTGTCTTCATCTAATTATGACGTCTCTTTAACGCTCTCAAATTGGGCACATTTCAAAGATCCGTGCGCCTAACAGATTGTGTGAGCCATTAGAGTTCTCTCGTCAGAAATGATGGTAGCATTCACCTTGAGCTTCATTATCATCGCCACCCTGAAATATATTCGAGTTGCCGTTCAGACATCCAAACTTTGCTAAAAGTTGCCAAGCTTGGCTTATCTGCTATCTCAAACATCCCCACGTACAACTGCGGGCTTCTGTTTTCTCAACACCCGAGCGAGCGTTGTCAAACAACTTACCAATACCAACGCTTCGTTCTAGATCACTGAACTCTGAAACTAATCAGACACGGTGTTGCTTATTGTCCTAGAGACGAGGCCGAGACCCGGGTGAAGGGAGCCTGTCAAATCGCACGCCCTGATGATGGAGATGGAAGATAAACTCGGGGGGTCCTTTGGGACCCTTCTCCCCGACAAACGCAGAGATGCTATAGAGTTCTCTAACATCTATCTAGGCCGCGCAACCATCGCCGCGTCCACAGACCTCGTCAACCAAAGAAATGGACTGTTAAGAATCTACAGCAGCTCTCTGAATGATGTGTTCGCACATTGCTTCTGTAGTCTTCTCTCAAGTGAGCATTTCATCCTTAAACGCACTCCAAGGAACTTTGGAGAACAAAGCACTTTTGTGGCTTTTGCACCGGTTTGACGTGGGCTGACATATTCACGTTTACGCGTAAAGTGAACTCTCGGCTCTCGGGGGATATGATTCAACTGCCAATAGGAATTAAAATCAGTAGGTTTTTTAATCCGATCAGAGTTCGGATTAAAATTCACATGGACGCAAAATATTGATCCGATACGGACTTGCGTGTTGCATCCCACAAATTGACCAAACATACCAGAATTAATAGTAGAAAAAGAAGAGGCCGTAAGCAATATCATCTTATATGATCTTGAGACGATGCGCGACCCAAGAACTGACCCGGTTCGTTCTTCAGCGACAAGATCATGTTTGCTAAGTGTCGGATGAAGGGTTCTCCTTCTGACTCATGCCGTCTCCTATCCATGCGTTTTCTTGAAAATATAGTCAGAAATCGTCCTAAAAAAAGTTAAGCTATACGTCGTTACGGCACGCGTCACGAGCATGTTGTATCCAACAACTTCTATGATGAATAAACTTCCAGTGCACAGTTGTTACCAAGGACCAACCAGAAAATCAAGTCAAATTCGGCAAACGCATCCAACCAAATCCATAACGGTGGACGCGCCACCGAGACAAGAGGCGCCAAACACTATTTTGTACCGTGAGAATGCCATGTTGTACTAATTTGGGTCCATCTTACTGAATTCTGTGAATAGATTGCTCTGCATGTACATAGAGCGTGTGCTGAGGAAGACGTCACTTGCCCAAAAAAAACATTGCTTCCACTTCAAAAAGTATTCAGGTAAATAGAGGACACTATTACTACCACAACCTTGGAAGAAAAACCTCAGCTATTCATTAATCATTCATCTTTAGTAGATTATGCAAATTCCAGGACATAAAAATCAACAAGATCAATAACAGTGTGGATTTTAATTAGGAGCAGAAAACATTTCAAGAATGAATATAATCTCATCGCTGCCGCTCTCGTACGGGAGAATAATTTATTGATAATTGGATGCCAGCCTAAGTGAGCGAGGTAATTTAGTATTTTTTTTCCCCCTCCAGCCTTGGCATACATTCCTATTTGCTAATAACACGCACTAACTACATACAGACAGTCAATCTTTCCATAAAAAAAATTAAGTCATAAAAGCCCTTTGAAATGAACATCTCTGTCTAATGTTTTAAACGACCGCATCAAGGTTTGTTTGACTTGAAACCGAGTTTCATCATCTAGCCTGTAGATTCTCTGGCCCCTGGGCCCCCCAGGTGGCTTGGCGGCCACCTGCTTTGCCTGTGCTCCCCAGAGCGAGACCGCTTTCATAGGAAGGGTCCGGCAGAAAAGGAGTTTAAAAAAAAAAGCGCACCTTTCTTCTCCTGAGGCCCAACTTTTCTCGGCAAAGCCACCTCCCACATACTCGGGAGGAAAAAGGGGGTCTTTCTTTTCTGGGTTGAGGTCTGGGGGGCTGGAGGGATCATTTGAGAAGGGCCGATGCAGTTTTCAATCATGCTGTCTTTGCTTCTCTCACACGCACACACATGTCCTCTGCACAATTATGGGACCTTTAATAAAAAAAAAAAGGCTAGCATATTATTCCCGGAAAACCGAACCTCTCGTGGGAACTGCCACTGTGAAACAATATTTCAATTAACCGTCAGCCATCAAAACCTCCAAGTAGCCACACTGCAATCCTGACTGCTGTTATGTGATATGGCGACCACGAGCTATTTCTTGCGCTGCACCTGCCGGTACCTGCTGACTCGCCGTAGGTCCGGTTTGTCCAAAACCATTTGCGACTTGTCGGCCATTTTTTTTCGCTGAAGCATATGTCGTGATGCCAACGACTCCCTCTTAAAGTTGACTTTTAAGCAACTGATTTACACATTGTGTATTTAAAACAAAACAACTTGCCTTAAAGACTGCTAGCTTAATGCTAACACACAAAGGGAAACGCCATCAACAGGCTAACTAATAGCATCAATATGGTGGTGTTAAAAAACTTTTAATGAATGGATATATGACGACCAATGGTGCATCAACACATGAGGACAGATGGCATAATAATATTCATATGCATATTTTCTTTATCCTCTGCAGATAATTAACATAAAGATGACTGAGTTGTTTGCAATAGTTGAATAAAAAAATATTACACTGTTGACTGGTGGCCAAGTTGCACACACCAGAAGGAGCCACAATTAATCATGATGTGCAACCCGTTGAATTCTTTAAATTCTATCCATTACATGTTATTACATTATTATAAAGTGCAATATTGTACGAAGTGCTCTTTTGCTTATTCCAAAAAAATTCTGGGGTAGCCTGGAAAGGATTAATGGCATTTTCATTTGTTGAGATACGACTATAACCCTAATATCAAAATAATATATAATTGCTTGATGGATCCTTATATTATATATACGGCCCTTGGAGGAAATTGTTTGGTCACCCGTGCTGCAGAACTTCAGAAGCACTTCTCCGTCCGTTTTGCGTTTCTTTCCCTGCATTTAATCTTTATTAGGGTCTTCCTCTCTCCCTCTCCCAATGAGAGCAGGCAGCCAGCCACTGAGTTATACTGCACCCGCTGTCAATCAGCAGGCTATCATAGCCTTTGATGACAAGTGGGGTGTCGCAGTGAGAACAGCAGCTGTCTCTTACGTGAAGTGCTCTCCCTCAATCTGTTAGCGGCCCGATCCAGCTCCGACATCCAGCTTGTTAACGGGCCCTGGATAGGATTTTTAGCGGCTCAAATCATATCGGCATTGAATGTATTCTCAAAGTAAAATGCCTCATCTTGTCGTAACAATTTAGCATCTCTGGAAAATGCCATAAGAAAGACGTCGTCTGTTGGGAGGTTGCTACGCGCAGGAGTGAAAGGTTGGGAATAGTCAATCACGGAAAGAGTTGCGTTTATCTCCTAAGCTTTAAACTTTAATCTCTAACGTGCAAGAATATAGCTAATTATCACTGTTATCATGCTGTGTTATTGGAAGCCATAAACACTATTTTTAGTCATCAGCTGTTGCTACCTTGAGAGTGCACACTAAAGGCCCCTTTAATGGAAAATGGAATGAGTTGGAACGTCAGTGGGAAAACAACAAAAAGCGCTTTCGGAAAATTGTATGGGTTGACGATCAAAGGGGGGATTCAACGGAGGGGCGGGGGGCTATAAACGGAAATATCGGGTTAATGTTGTTGGTTTACTGTGCACGTTGGATGGCGTGCCGGTCAGACTGTACCTGTCACAACCGAGTAGCTCTGGGAGACGCTCGAGGCCAGGTCGGAGCTGCCGCTGCTGGAGAGGCTCGGCTTCACGTCTTCCAGGCCAGTGTTCAGGGACGGAAGTGAGTACTCATTCGCCTGTGTGAATACATAGCAAATACGATTAAACAAAGGCTCGTTTCACGTTTGAAACTGGGGGGGTCATTCCACCGGATAGGCATCATTTGCATCCCTGGGAAATAAAATGTCTAAAGGCACAATGAAATGAACTGTAAAATCAATTATTTTTTTATGAAGCACATTTATATTGCTCTTTATGTAATCAATATCATTTGAAAGATTATTTTAAACTGATTTGAACAATGGAAAAATTGCATTTATTGCCTGTGCCTGCTTCCTAAAATAAGACATTCATTTATTCATTCCCCAAAGCTTGTGAAATAATTTATAGATTTATTTTCTTAACCTTCACTAGTACAATTGTTTAAGAGCGGTCAGTTGCCTCATTCAGATAATCTGCAGATAAAATGCACCATTTTGGAAAGGACACAAGTAAATACTTTTTTTTTTTTAAATATATATATATATTTGATGTTTTTTCAAGTGTGACTAGGTGGATGTTAAGATCATGCCACAGTTCTGCCCCCTGAATTATTTTATTTTATTTTAAATATATATATTATTTGTTTATTTGTGAAATACTTTTGTTGTTGTTGTTGTTGAATTGTGTTAATTTGCTCAATGTCATCATACTATAAAAAGCTAATTATGCGACATTGAGCAAAAGAAAACAGGAAAACTGTACGCTAACTGTTAAGCAATCTTGAAATGTCGAGAAACACCAGAATCAGCCCTTATGGTACTGTTCACTTTAAACAGACTGGAAGCAATTTACAATGGAGAGTAATCAACTATGAACAGCAAATTAGCAGGTCAATTAATAAGAGCCCGCAGAGAAAATAATACAACCGCGACACAGCAAGCACACACGTCCGAAAACTGGAAATAAATGATTGCACTACTGCATATGTCAGCCAGGAGGAGCTTATAAATAGCAACACCGGCAGGTTTGTGGAATTTTCTGAAAAAAAGGGAAAGTAAATTAAGAACTCATCAGAATTACGGCTCAATATCACACAAAAACATTATTTTTCCCAACACAAAAAAATTAAATTGTTGTACTCGACTTCACATTTTGACAAATTGTCATTTTTGGAGAACCTTGTCACACTGCTACCATAAAGTGGATAGCAAATCAACACATTGTATATAAAATATTAACATAATCAATTTTATTTGTGTTTGTTTTGACTATTTTATTTTTTTTACCGCCGCTGAATTTTGACATCGGTATGAAATATTTTCTCAAAATTGCCTTATTTTATTATATATATATATATATATATATATATATTTGTTTTTTAATTTAATGACTTCTTTAAAATCTTTGCATTAGTCCACATCGCGATCTAAATTTTTCGGCTATTTTGCCAAACCCTAATATGGACCTATTCTAGAATGCCACTTCCTCTGATCTCTTCTTGTGTTTCCTTCTGGATATTTCCTGTGACAACACTCCTGCCTATGATGTAGGCTATGCATGCATTAGGCCTTGTCTGAAGGAGAAGGAAAGCAGGCAGTAGAGGCAGAGCGGGATGAGAGCGGGGATTGGGAGCAGAGTGAAAGGACGGGGTGTCAGCTGGCGCTTTGTGCTCCACTGCAGTCATCCCTGTGACCAGTCAAGGGAGGAGACATTCGGGGCTTTGTTGCAGGAGAGACATGCGCTTGTGGTTTTTAAAGGAGACTACACCCCAAAAAAAATAAAAAAATACTCCTGATGTGCATTCCCGGTTAGACACCTAAAAGTGTGTTGATCAAACTCTAAATATTTTAATCTCACCTGCCACAAAAGGAATGCCCTTTGCCATGAAAAGAATGGCATTGATCTTCTTTGAGTTGCTGTGATGACACTTCCTGGCCGCCCTCTTCTTCAAGGGGATAAGTGTGTGTGCACAGTGCTTGTATCAGAGGGCATCTGTTTGTCTCAATGGGACGGGGTCCCTCAGGGGCGAGCCGCTGACCCCGGCCTTGTCCGCCTCTATCCCAGATAAACTCTAATTGTCTGCTTACAACTGTTCCCTGGCACTAGGCTGGATGTTCCTCTCTATTCCGCCGGGCCTCCTCAGCACAAGAGCCATTTTGTCATGCAGATGAGCTGTGGGCAGGGCCTGGGCCCGGGCAGGGCCGGGTGGGTGGAGGGCGAGTGGCGAGCACAGTGGGGCCTGAATGACCCGACCACATGGCTGCCAGAAGTGTGGGAGGGATGAGGCCTATTGAGCCTGGCCTCTTCAAAATGGCTTTTTAATGCTCTGACGCAGACACCAGACAAGCCCCTTAATAGCAAGTGTACCCCACCTTTTCAGCAATTTAAGAAAAGGAGGGGGTGTTGCCATCGGAGAGGGGGGGGCGCTCACAAAGAGCGCAAAGCAACCTGATTAATATTGCCTTAAATTAAAACTGATTTTTCTCAACCCATTTCTGACGCCATTTTTCGCCCCCCCTTCCCTTTCTCCTCCACTTTCCTCCTGCCTTTTTAATACCTTCTCCTGCGCTCTTTGTGATTGCAAGTCATTTCCAATTCGTTTTGGTATTGATCTTGCCGTAGAAATCACTTTGGTAATTAGCTGCATTAGGGACTGTATAGCGGGCTGCGAGGCTGTCCCTCTGATTTATCGCCGCTGTAATTCCCAGCGATCGCACAGAGATGAAAATGAACTCAATTAGGGCAGCGCTCAGGCTGCCTGGGCACCCACATAGAGTTCGCGCGGCAGAATTAATAGTCTCTTGTTGTTTAACTCTTGGAATAATGTAAATAAAGGTTAGCCACCATGATAGGCTGGAGGTTTTCCATGCAGCTGCAAATTTCTGATCTTATTCCTCTGCAGAAGCGCGTTAGGAATTAAGCGAACGACTCACCTGCTCGGGTTTGATGTGTTCGGAAGTGGGGAAGACATCCGGGTAGGAGGGGCGTTCGAACACGCGGTCCAGGGCCTCCAACTGCTGCTGGGTGAAGGCGTCCGCTCGCAGGTGCTTCCTTAAACTCTCAACGCTGCCCTGAGAATCGCTGCCCGGGCCTGAGCCGTCAGAACCGCCTACAAATACAAGTCAAGGACAATGTTTTGGATCAGAAAAGTGTACTTGTTTGAAGTACGCATCCGCTTCTCCTCACGAGAGTCGTGGGTGTGCTGGAGCCTATCCCAGCTGTCTTCGGGCCCTGAACTGGTTGCCAGCCAATCGCAGGACACGCAAAGACAAACACACTCACAGTCACCCCTAGGGACAATTTGGAGTGTTCAATCAAGCTACCATGCATGTCTTTGGAATGTGGGAGGAGACCGGAGTACCCGAAGAAAACCCACAGAGAGAGAAAAGGTTAAAGCCAAGTTCTTGCCAACAAAACTTGGAAGCAATTGTCCAAAAAGTGAATTGGTTCAAGAGACCAATGTGTCCGGGGTCAAACCGCCACGCGACCGATACTTTTGCCAGTACAGTTTATGTTCCAAAATCCAAAGGTACAAAAGCAAAGCCTCAGTACCACCTCAGTGACAAGCAACTGAACCCCCAGCTAGTAGGATATCCTTTTTTTTTTTTCTTTCAGCCTCCCCTACCCCAGGAGGCTTTGTGAGATAAGCACCAGGCAAAAGTGTTTTGAGCAAAACGTGAGGGAGAGCAGCAGCAGTAAATTGCGATGGGCAACAACCTGCATGTCTGCCTTTTTTATCTACCTCGACTCTGTCTCGCACACTCGGGCAGCTCCCGCGTCCTCCACCTCTCCTCGGCGGCCGCCATCAGCACGGTCATCATGCGATAGGTCTATGGTAATTGATGGATTACCTTCAGCGCAAATACATACTTGCAAAGGAGAGCGCCTGTTTCGGTAGGGGAGTGGGGTGGTGGGGGAGTGTCAGGGTCATAATTCAGGATTACCTCTCACACAAACACCTGAAATACTCTCATACATACAACGGATCTACTTTGACACAACATACTGAATTATTATCATGTATTATACTGACTAGTGCTCATAGTACACTGAAATACACATTTTAGTGAGCCTGAGAGCATTTCAGTTGTATGTGGATGCATGAAAGAGAATTCCATTAGTATGTGTGAGAGGATTTGAGCTGTGTATAGGAGTGAGAGCATTTATATACTGTTCAGTGTATATGAGAGCATTTCATTATGGGTGATTATTTCAAGAGTTTATGAGAGCATTTCATTAGTGTGTGTTACAGCCGTGTTTGCACACGGCAATATGAGAGTAATTCATTAATTATGAGTGTTTCAGTAGTATGTGTGAGAGCATTTAATTAGTGTGTGAGCGTTTCAGTAGTACATGCCTGTGAATAAAGACATTTAGTAGTTTTATGGGAGAGTGCTACGATCATGATATGAGTGAAAAAAAAATATTCGTATGAGCATTTCAGTAGTGTCTGTTAGTGTTTCATTGGTATGTGTGAGAGCGTTTCAGTGTAGTGTATGAGAGCTTTGTGCTTCAGAGCGCGAGAGGTAATCCTGAATTATGTCCCTGCCGACCTCTCACAAGAAAGCACGGCCGGCAATTCCATCCGCAGCCTCTCATTCCCGCCAGCAGCAAATGGAGAGCCATTATTTAACGCTACTATTTCCTGGTGAACGTATTAGCCTCCCCTTGTTCTCTCTGTGCGACTGCCCGCCACCACACCCACCGCATATTGCCTGTCGTCCCGAAAGCAGAATGGAGTGAGGTCCGAAAGACGACGGGGGCGCCGGGGGCAAGCATTTGCATTTCCTCACACGGTCACCCTCTATATAAACAAATGAGCCCTCTCCTTTTCCCGATCTCTGACCCCATACGCAACCGCCGCGGCACACTCATCACATCTGGACCCAAAAAAAAAATAAATAAAAAATCTGTAGGTAAACCATTCAGCCAGCATTCTCGCCGCCGCCCTCCCTCCCTCCCGTCCTCCGCCAACAGCGGATGAGGGCTTAGCTCCCGTACAAATCTGTCATTCTAAATTTGCAGCAGATTATGTTCTCTCCTGGGCGTGCCGGCGCTGATATATGATATGCAAGTCCACTATTGATTGCCTGATCTGCCAGCGGAGGAGGGAAGGTGAAATGAACTTGGAATGAACAGCATGCCTCAACTCATTGTGCGTATAATACTCTACTTAATCCCACATTTTTCTGTGCTATGGAATTCAATTGATCAATCATGTTCCACTGATGGTACCATTTCAGGGGCGTTATTGCCATTCTGCTCGGCTGCTTGACCTTTTTTCAACGGCTGAGGCCAGGGGATGAACCTGGCTCGCACCAAGAAATAGATCCACGGGGGGAATGGAATAGGGAACGCCAATTGGGTGTGAGTGTGTGTCGGTGTCGACGGAATAGAGGGCATGATGGCTGTGTTTTATGGGGAAAATGCAGTATATTGACTTGTGTTTTGAGATACACATGGGAGAGCCATTTATTTTTTTTCCTTACCTCCACTGAACAGGTTGTTTTTGTTTGCGGCATTATGCAAAAATGCTTTCACAAATTCACATGAAAATTGCTTTATTCAGTGATTTTATTTTAATTAATTTATTTATTTAGTAACCATTGTGAAATAAACTCTGTCTTTAGAGCTGATGCTCAACGTCTGTGGAAAATACAATGTTTTAGCAATTTGACACACTACAGAGAAGTGTGTTTTTAACAACTGATGCATCAAAATCGTGAAAAATGAAATTACTCCCCACTGAAAATTGTATTGTCCTTCGTCTAGTATCTTATGCCTACACATCGCGAAAAAACATAAGCGCTTAAAGCTTTGAGTGGCTGGAATATACGTCAACGGCCTATAATGGGGCTTTCTATGCTACGAACTGTGCTAGCCGACAGCTAGCTTGCGTGCTAGCAGGCTTTAGGGGCTCCTCATGGCCGGTGGGCTCGTCCGTAGCGTTACTTCCTCACTTGGAAATTTCAATAAAAGCCCCAAGTTGTTCTCTAAATTGTGGCATACAAGGAAGGTGTATTTTCGCTAGCTTGCTAACTTCGCAATGTAGTCTTACAAATACAGTTGTTTTTTTTGTTGTTTTTTTTTAAATAATGTGGGAGAGGGAACTTATGTCCCCTACATATTTGCGTTGTTTTTAGCTATGCTCAGAAATAGTAAAAAACAGTTACGCTATTGGCTCTGTTTTGGGGGCCGGCTTATGTATAACACAATCTAAATCTGCAGAGGCAGGTTAGACTGGGTGCTGGTAATTTCACAGATGGCCGCAAACTGGCTAATTAGTCCGTAACTGGACCATTGCGGTTAAGCTCAAAATGGAGTCTTAAATGACCTCATATGAGCTAGTCTGGAAAAAAAATAGAACCAAACAGAACCAATCGCGAGTGTTAGCGCCTGCTCGCCCCTGACGCTTTGCTTATCAAAGCCAAAATTTGGTTGGTCCGATTTCTGTGGACAATTCTGCTTCCATTTTTTTTGGCAAAATTTGTTCCATCTGTCATTTGTTTCGCCAATTATGCGTTTGAAGACATTGCAAATTTGTAGCATGACAAAAAAAAAAAAAAACGGACAGACTCGGCCTTTCAGTGGAATTAACAGTAAATCATGCATTTTGAGAATTCCCCATTAGGGGATGATGTTTGACATATATCATATACGATCGCTGCTATAAATCAGATTCATCCTTTTGACAGTCAGCGTGTCAAGTGGAGTGTGAAGCCCAACTGTCGGGGTGTGTGTGCGTGCGTGCGTGTGTGTGTGTGTATCTCATTGACTGTTCTGTTTCATTTTCTCTGTGGTTTTTGCAATTCCTCTGGGTGTCTCAGCAGGTATCCTCGCTATCACTCCCACAGCACAAGCTGACTGTGTTTCTTCGTCTTAACACCGCCGCGCGAGGAGATAAGCCCACATCAAAACAAGACATGTCAAAACAGCCACTTTCACACGCCGTCCCTAAAAGCAACGCGCGTTAATAACCCTCTTTGATCACCCCTGCGGAGCAGATGGATGCTTTCAGTGGGTCAAACTCCCACCAACAAACACTGGCTCGTCGTTGCAGCGGCTATAAAGCGCCAAATCGCGGTGAAAACAATTAGCCGGCCGCGCTTGGAATTGATGGGAGATTTGTTTCAAAATTAGTCACACAAATGTATTTGGGATTTTTGAGATTGGCAAATGTATGCACGACGGTTTATATGCGTCTGTGTACGCATGAATATACCCCGTGGCATATATCATATGGGGTTAGGTTTTTTATGCTCAATATTTTTGTATACTTGCACTTAACCAGCCGAGTAAAAAAAAAAAAAGAAAAAAAATGGATCTTTGACGTCATTAGCCGTCAATGGTAGTGAATGAGTTTAATATAGAATATATAAAATACCAAATCGAAAAAGAAAAATCAAGGCAAAGAGGTAGTAGCAGAAGAAGAACTTTAAAGCAAAAGCAAGCTGGAGGGAAACAAATGACGCTCGTATTTTATTTCCCCGACTTGTGTGAAATAAACGCATGAGATAAAGACCCGTTTTCCGTTTTTCAGTTTCCAACTTTCAAATGAGAAACGACAATAGCTCGTTCACGCTCAATGGCGACAACACTGCCTCCTCGCGGACGGATGACGGATGGCCTTAGTTTCTACGCGATTTTCTGAGAACCGTGTGTGGGAATATGTTCAAGCAGCTTTTTCTCGAAAATACATGTCTGCTCAACCAAAAACGCTCACGTGCAGGATTGAACATTTAACTGATAAGTTATGATAAAAGCTCAAATAACATTAAAAATAATAATAATTAAAAAAAAAAACGCATGAAAATCGCAAATATATTGTGTGAGTCATTTTGAGACAAATCTAAATTTGCACCCGCATCGCTCCCCGATTCACCGAGGTGGCCCGTCCATGCGGACTCCAATGCTATCAAACGTGGTCGTGTTGTGCTTTGTCCCAGAGGGGGATGTGAATGTCCTGCGGTGGCACGGTGGCGCTCTTACGTCCTTCTTTCATCTCCACATTTCTCTGATAAGATAACAGAGGGGAGATCCAGGCGGGAGCTTGTTTGAAAGGCAAATGAATTCCTACACACCGCCTCGCCGTAAATCATCGGCCTTCCTACATCACAGGGCCTTTTACCCGTCCGTCTGCCGCTGATCGCTGGCATCATCACAAATTGTGGATCATTTGTTGATTTTTCTTTTTTTTTTTTTTTTCCCCTCTCTCTCTCTCTAATGCATTTAGAGAAGAAATAGGAGGGGAGCACAAACAAAGTGGTATACCCAGAGGGTGAACACTGCTTCCCTGTAAGCTAGCTATATTTATGAAACCTCTGATGCGGAAATGAGAGCGGAGGGTACGGTGGGGGGGAGGGCGAAGTGAGAGAGAGCGAGAGAGCGAGCACTGCCTGGGCTGTTACGATCCTGTTATGTTACATCGTGTTTAAGAGCTTTATTAATTCGATTTAGCACCATCAGCCAGTTTACTGACTGTCAGCAGGCGTCAAGATGCCGCTTGATGCTCACACTCTCGTCCTGTATGCAACCCCAACAAACGCACGGGCACACACACACACACACACCAATACCCTTTCTTTGTTTAATTTCAAGTGTGGATGTTAATCTAAATAGAAGTTGGCTAATACACACAATGTCACATGAAGAAAAGTAGAAAGCTTTTAATTCGATGACTCCTTTCAATCCCAAATCCCAAGACTGAATATGAATTTGAAACAAGCTAAAGTTAATCAAATTGTGATTTTTTTTTTCTTTTTCCTCCTTCAATGCTATGATTCCATCAAATTCAGAAATTACGTCTTTTCGCCTTAAATAGGAAATTTAAAGAGAGTTATCCCGTGCCCTCATTGTCCTGCTTTTATACGACTTCTCATTTGCTCGGCTCTCCTGAACCAGCCCGCCGTTTAGCATTTTAGAGTTTTTTGTGGAAACATAATTATTCCCCTTGCCTTTTTCTCCCTCCTCAAGCTGAGTAATGCGTCGCTCCATTAATTCTCAGCGTCGCTGCCCATAATTGACTTTTCCCTGACATGATTCCTTCTCCATCCAGCGAATTGCCTCTCCCGTATATGAAGATATATATATTAATGTGTGTTTGTATCGTAAAAAGGGTGCCTCTGTTTACAACTGTGTCACGACGCACCGCGTTGCCGAATGCGAATGGTTAACTCGCACAAGACCCGGAAATGAGACGACGTTGATAAGAAGTGGGAGGAGGGGAGACCCTTTTGTGTACTCTTCTAACGCTGTGGCCTCTTCTTGTCTCCATGTTCCGCTCTGCCGACCCTCTCATACCTGTGCTTTTTTTTTTTTTTTCCCCCCACCCATCCTCCCATCATGGCGCTCATGATGCTATTTATTTCTCTTTTGCCGTGGGTGCATTTATTTTCCAAAGCGCGCCGCTATTGACTCATTGTCATGGACTGGCTTGGCTAGCCAACCAGCGGAGGCTCAGGTTAAAAGCCACACGCTAACTGATTTAAACTCGGCCAGCGGGTCGCGTGTGTTAAAAGCTACACACGCCGTACAATCATCCAACACGGCCGAATATCGCAATGCGAACAAATCAAAACACGGAGCCCCTGTAATCAGTTTCGCCTTGGCTCCTGCATACAGTCTCGTTCTTTTATGTCACGACTTAACAACCCCGCCGGGCCGTATTTTCATTTTCTCATCAGCTTCCTCTGCAGCCGTGCTACAATCACAAGTTATGACCTTTGTTCTCTCTCTGATTTATCACTCTAGCTCCCGACTGGCCTGTCCTCCCGAGAGCTCCGTTGGACTCCATTCAGGATGTGCTGAGCCAAACCTGAGGTCACATCAACCCGCCCTGGCCCGACTACTGTAGTCGAAGGTAAATCTCCATGGAGCCCTCTCCCATTTTAATTAGTTTCCAACTATATTTATTTATTTATTTTTTATATGAGCAACTGGAAGTGTTTTTCTGGTGTGTGTGTGTGTACATGTTATTTTGTAAAATACACTCGGCTGGAAACAATATAATGTATTTATTGATTATTTATTCATTCGATATTTATTATAGAAGATCCATTAGCTGACGCTGATCAGGTACTTTGTTTGCGTTTGGAATCATTCTCTTATTCCCTACTCGCTAATCGCTATATTGACATTTTTCGAAAGATTGCCCCAAAAAGCACCCTTTAATTAAAATGTATTGTACCTAAATACCAATTGAAGCAAAATGAATAGCTGAGAACAATTCTAATGTATTTTACTACAAAGTTAAATACAACTGAACTGTACTTAGACCCGTGATTCCTTCAGGTACCTCCAGGGGGCTCACTAGCAATTGATTATTTCAGATTAATCTATTTTCTATCATCCAATAGCTAAAAATAATTCTTTGAAATGGGCCGCTGGAAGTGTACCACTACAAGACACGTGTGTGTGTGTGTGTGACAACGGCACGGCAGTTGTCACCTAATCTTCTTGGCATCCACTCCCCATGCAGGTTTAAATGACTGAGAGCGAGAGCGCGAGTACAACGGGCTAATTTCCCTACTTTGCTTTTAATGCATTTGGCAAGGCGCAACATTCCATTTCCTGTAATGAGATACACAAATAAATCTGGCTATGGATGGATTTGGAGTGGAGTGGCAGTGGCGGTGGCGCTGACGCTGGCGGCGGGGGCTAAAGGACACCTTCTTCCCAGCGTTGTCGTAATTGGTATCGCTGCTCGCAGACATGCAAACCAATCTCTCCGCAGATAGGGTTGAGTCTCTTTTTTTTTTTTTTTCCCCTCCCTCTCTCTCTCCCCTCCCCTTAAGGCTTAAGGCTATTTCTTTTGTCTTTTCGATAGCTTGCACATCCACGATAGAGCGAGGGAAGGGGGGGGGGGTTAATTTGTGAATTAATAGCTTCCTCTCTGTAGAATTGCAAATTCCTTTAAATGTCACCACGTTCGCCGGGTGAAGAGCAGTGGCAAATTGTCACACTTATTTCAAACATGGATATGCTTGCACAAATCCCCCCAAAATACGTCCGCCCATGACCCTCAAAACATGCTAGTGAAGCTCATCTTCTGTGCACGTCATCATCTTTTTTTCCTCATTTAAAATGATTAACGCTCGTTTAGGAGCCCTTCATCATTGTGTAATTTTCAGCCTGACGACATTATTTCGTCTCCATCATGAACAGTTTCAGGTAAAAAAAAACATGCGTGCAGCAAAAATGCTTAACATACCGTAAATTCCCGTGAACAACTTGCACCGTGTGTAATTCCCCCCTCCCCCAAAATCAGCCTTAAAAAGCTGCTTCTTTTTTTTTATAATCCGGTTCTCCGATTTGCTGGTATAATTTATCCGAGTGAATGATATGAATGAAAAGATTCAAAACATAACAAAGCGGATTAAGACCTTTCAAAGTATTTTTAAAATCATGTTTCAGAGAATCTTGCTCTTGCACACTTTTACTCATTTTTTTCATTTCTTTACTTTGCCTTTACATCTCTTCAAGTCTATTTGAAACTGCTTTTTAAATGTGGAACATTTAATTCCAGTATGTGTGAAACGTATTAAATGATCTTGTGAATGAAATGCGATATAAGTCAGTGCTTTTTTGTTTGTTTGTTTGTGTGTATTTTTTTTTGTTCATAGGTACTGCCGAGGTAACAGTAAATGTTTAAACAATGTGAAAATTAGTCATTTTTTTTATTGAGCCCGCTGCATAATAATACCTCCATTTTATTTATTTATTTATTTTTTAGAGTAACAATTTTAATTGTTAACATTATGAGCCATTGATGGAAATGGACTGTTGCTTAATGATTCCCACTGAATTATATTGACCGGGATTCCATTACGACATGTCAAATACCCATTTCCATTCATTTCCGCTCGGTTACTTCATCCCTTGAAAGGTAAAAAAAAAAAAAAAGCAAGATCATAAAGTGCAGTGATCTTCTTGACCCAAAATAAAAAAATTAAATTAAATTAAAAAAAAGACTTGAACTTACAATGTCCTATTTTCCTTCCGTCCATGTGGTTGCCAGTCCAGAGAACTAAGGAGACACAAACATAAAGGAGGGAATTGGTCTTTTTTGGTAAAATGCTCTTCAGAAAATGTTGACACACACACACACGTTCTGACTCTGTTGCTACACCTGTTCAGGTCTCCGCTGGGGACAATTCACAGGCATTAAAAAAGCCAATTGTTTGCACGTCCAATAATCTATTAGCCCTCGGGCAGTGTGTGTCCGCATTGAGAAAATCTGGCTCGGACCGGTTTGCCTTCCACTTAATCTTTGAATGTATCCCGGCAAGTAGTAGTTTTGTTAAAATCCTACATATGCTGTCGTCTAAAAATAGTACGAATAATTGCAGATGGTTCGTTTGCTGATGCCTTGTAGCCTGACTTTTGAGCATGGTGTAAAATAGAGATGTGTGGTAAAAAAACAGCGCATCAAAAAAAAAAAAAAAAAAAAGCCTGAGTGAATCACAAGGCCCTGCCTGATATACAACATAACAAGTCACTGGAGACGCCACTCGGAAACACTCTCGGCCTCGGCGGCTGTCATAAACGCCGTCTCCCTCAAAAACTACAGACAGACAGACGAGCGGGGGAGGCGTGCGAGGGAATTTGAAAGAGAGCGCGCGTCCTCACCTTCGTCTCGTTTCCGCTTCTCGCCGTTGGAGCGGGGGATTCCCAGGATGCCGTTGATGGAGTAGGATCCTACGGGGTCGTTGGAGGCGCTGGTCACAGGCGGGGAGGCTGTGCTGGGTACTGATGAGGAAAACTTCAAGTCAGGCAGGGTTGGGACTCACTCCCTAGTCGGCAACATGTAGCATACTCCCGAAATACTCGACAACAACTCGGTGCATTTGTTATCGCCTTTCATCAATAATGTCATCAATAAATATACCAAATAGACAAACTGCTCAGTCACCTGCAGTAAGGTTTTTTTTTCTCAGAGTATAAAGAATATATACCTGTAAAAATGTTTATGGACCGATCCTATCTAAAATTTTGGTGAAAACAAAACAAAAAATAATCAGCAACATTTCATATATTCCCATTATTGATAGTCCACTTTATGAAAATTCTTAATCGCTGTCTAAGGATTTTTAGTTTGCATTTTTGTTAAACAGAAATTCACTATATAAAAATAAATAAAAATATTTTTTTTTTCATTGCAATTATAATGGGCGTCAATTATGTGTTTTTTTGTTGTTTTTTTTTTTACTTTTCGTGGTGTGCCTTGTGTCCCGCCAATAGTGGGGGTCCATTGCACTGTGGTTAAGGAGGAAAGAGTGAGTCATTGATTTGTAATTTGTGCGTAATGGACCAAGAATGTTCACTAAAACGTCCACTAAAAAATCCCTAAATAATGATTAATCAAGGCATGGGGGGGGACTGACTATCAGGGTGGGCAAACTTTTTGATTGGTGGGCCACAATGGGTTCTAAAATTAGACATAGGGGCCGGACCAGGAGCAGATGGATGGAGTGTTTTGGCAACCTCACCTCATCGGAGAAAAAAAAAATACATTTCATTTCAAATGAAAGTGAACAAAAGCATTACGACAATATGTATGTCTTTGAAAAAACACATTATTTAGAAAATAAAACATTAACAAGGTTGATTCATTTAATTTTTTCAAGTTTGGCGGGCCAGATTAAAACGTTGAACGGGCCGCATGCGGCCCCCGGACAGTAGTTTGCCCACGCTTGGACTCAATGATTCCGAAAAAAATATTGTAGTTCTGCAAAA
The DNA here is from genome assembly GCF_059441095.1 of Idiotropiscis lumnitzeri. Lineage (NCBI taxonomy): Eukaryota > Metazoa > Chordata > Actinopteri > Syngnathiformes > Syngnathidae > Idiotropiscis > Idiotropiscis lumnitzeri. The sequence continues at coordinate 7,332,442 of NC_142399.1, forward strand.
TGTCCAGTCAAAACGGACTCTCTATACTTAATCCAAAAAATTCATTAAAAAGTGTGAACGACTGTTGTGAGATTCCAAACACATCCTCAGTGTGAATATTAACTGTGCTTTTCTGTTCATTCCAAAAAGTCGGAAAGCTCACCTATGGTGTGTCCCGGCGTGGAGAGCGGCGTGATGGATCCATCAGGGGACGGGTGAAACTGCTGCTGGACTTTGGTGCGGATAATCCTGGTAAAGTGAACAACACACACAAACACACACGCGCCAGATCAATCAATGCCGCCTCCCGAGCGTGGAGATTTCACGGCAGGCCGGCCCACTCCGAGACGCTTTAAACACAGCTCATCATGTCCACTTAGGCCCCGTGCATGTGAAAGCGCGCGGCGGTCCGAGGGCTCCGCTCGGATCCTCCCCTTTCAGGCCCCAAATAGGCAATCCCTGGGTTTTAGGGTCAATCTCTTGGTTTGTGTGCGAGGCTGAATGGGCCCCTCCTGAGAATGCGCTTTCAATCTAGCGGGATTCTGAGCTCCCGAATATGATAAAGTCCGTCCCCACACACACGCATCGGGACGATGTGATGTGGCGGGAAAGTCTTCATTGCACTTTGGTCTGAATGGTCTTGCAAACAAAGCATGAAATCACATCAATTCACCTCAATGATCAGCTTCACTGACTCTACCTGGCCAAGTCTAATAATCTCTCTCCCCCGGCTGCCTCCTGTGCTCTCTCCCACCCCGCATCCATTTCTGTCATATCTACTTGCTCGACCAGGTTTGCTCCAACTTCTGCTCGAGATATGTTCGAATTCTCAATTGACGCAGCCCATGTTCATTTGCCTGCATTTCCCTTGTTACTTTTCTCGTAAAAGTCGTAAGAAGCAATGAATCTAAAAAAAAAAGGCGTTGAAATGTGTGAACACGGGATTAGGATCATTTCAGGATTGAAAATGATCTCAAAATGAAATCACATTCTTAAATAATTATTGACAGAATGACTCTTGTGGTCAATCGTCGTCGCACAACCAACAAAAACACTGATGTGGTTTTAGTCATTTATGTCCTGGAGCGGCTTTGGACAACATTGGGAATATTTGGAAGATGATCTTCAAATGGAATTCAAAAGTATGAAAAATTCTTAACTTGAAGTTCAGCACCTGTTTGAAAGATTTGCCACGTCTCTCGGAACAGGATTTGTTTTTGATTCCCGCTACTAGCGCCAGTGATGAAAACGTCAAACTCCTCGAACAAAACTGGGCAAAGTCCATCCGAAACTCGGCATCAGCAAAAATTGAATTGAGCACTCGATTCAGGTTCTTGTGCGTCATAATCTTCCGATTCGTTGAAGCCTTTGACCAACCCGCTGAATTGCGCAATCCCCTTTTCTGAGAGTTCGCTTTTGGGCCTGCCATTGTGAAATCCTGTTTTGAAAATCTCGCCATGTCACTTTTACTTTGTGTCGTAGCGGTGTGATTGATGATTGTGAAGCTTCTCAAACTGTTGCTGAACTGTACTCGGCGATCGGGAAAAAAAAAAAACAACTTGCCAGGCTGCACCACTTCATGTTTCCTCATGTTAATTCAAACGATATTTAAAACGACCTTTGGGGCACCCTGTAGAACGTTTTGCTTTTTAATGTAATTTTTTTTTTTTTTACCAATACTGGCGCATTAGTTGAATTAAAAATTGCCAATATTGAAATGTCTCTCATTTTTCATTTTCCTCTCGCACCTTCTTGCTTTACCTCTCATTTGATTTCTCACTCATTCTCCACTGTCTATTTTCTTTCTTTTTGTCCTCCGAGGCCGTTCTGACAAATTCGCCGAGCCTTCATACAAGCATAATACGAGGATTGCTGTAATTCTTTTAGGCAAACACACATTTACGCTGGGATTTGCACAAGCTCTTTTGTCAACGGCCGATCGCATTACATCGCACCGCGACCGTGATAATCTTTTGATTGACACGCGAGCATGAGATCATTGAATAACAGTCGGCGTCTGGAATCCCGCGCCGAGGCCCGACAGGTGTGACAAAAGAGAATTACAAGGTGGCGCGACGCGTGTGTGTGTGTGTGTGCGCGCTCGGGGGTCGGGCACCGAGGGGTTAACATCCTCAAGGGGGGGAAAATGTACACTGGTTTCATGTGTCTCATGTGCCCCCCCTCCCTTTCCCCCCTCCTCCACAAAAGGCCCCGCAGCCTCCTCCAGAAAACACACATCAATATTTTATTTGAATTTCTAACATCTCACCACAACTGTTATCTGACCGCATGGCTCGGGGGAGACTCATAAATTCAAGGACTTTGTTTTGCAGTCCATGTTGTCGCTATTGAATAAACAATTCTGCAACGGGCGAATTAACGACTTTTGAGTTTCGGGCTGGTGTGGAAAGAAGGGAAATCCCCAGAAGAAATATTAAAATGGGGATCAATAGTGGCCTTTGGAGGAGCACGCTCATGGCTTTGCGGGCAAACAGAAGGCAACCCGGCCTTCGTTGTCATCTTAATAATTCACGGCAGGAAAACGGGCGTAATGCCGGGACATCCTCTTTAGTCAGGAGAGCAGAGGTCACTCCCCCTTTTAACCGCAAAGACCACAGACTCTCTGCTGCCTTGCAAAGCAACATTACAGGTGCATGCTTTTTTTTTTTTACAGCAGCAATCATGAGCAATTGTTGGCAAGTTAGAAAAACATACCCTTAGAGCCAATGTCAATTATTAACTCTCATAGGTAAGCGTGTCTTTTTAAAGTCAAGCCTTTTTTTAGCGGCAACAGGTCACACGCACACATATATCAGAACTGCAAACCTGGCTGAACACTCAACATCTGGCTCGACATAAAAAAAAAGAATCGTAAGGCCTCAAACATTGAACCCACAAATATATATATATATATAGAGAGAGAGAGAGAGTGACCCCCCCCCAGGACAAAGCTTTAAAATGTCCACTCTGTCACAAAATCTCTCTCTCTCTCTCTCTCTCTCTCTCTCTCTCTCTCTCTCTCTCTCTCTCTCTCTCTCTCTCTCGCTCTCTCGCTCTCTCTCTCTCTCTCTCTCTCTCTCTGCATTTGCGGACCTCCAGCTTCTTCTTCTACCTTTAGTTGGACGTGTTATGAGACTCTCTTCAGCTCATTAAAATGTAATGCGGATGACCAGCTCTCTGGAACAGTGGCTCCTAACCAAAGTTCAACGCTCCTCCAAGGGCACCCCCGGCCCCTCCCCATCACCGCCACCAGTGTCATCGCTCGCGAGAAAGACACTTTAGCCCATTTATGGGAAACTATTTCAATCAACATGAAATAAATATATATTTTTTAAATATTATAATTATAATGGAATGTGTATAATTATATTTTTCACATTAGTATGAAGTAAAACTAGACCCAACTATGGTAGCTATAGAAAGCATTTTAGGCTATGCATGAAGTAAATGTACTTCATCAGATATTCCTACTGTTTTATATTTATATATGATAATTATAACAAGGTCTCATTCATGGTTGGAATATAAACTATTTTAGATAATATAAATATATATTGTACAATGCAATACAACTTTATTTATATATTAAAATTGTTTTTTTTTATAAATGAGTTTAAAGCTATAGAGCTGCTACTAGAACTACTTCTGCTGATAATAATAAACATTGACCATAAAATCAATTTGAAGCGCCACAAAAAATATGTATTTTATAAAGTGTTGATCATACATGTCTATAAATTTATAAATTAAAGACATTTAATTATAGTACAAGTTATTCTTATAGCGCTTATGTGGTAGTAATACAAAGTGGTTTAAGTTATATAAAATGAATGCATGATTTTACATGTAATTTTTTTTAATGGGCATAATAGCCCATTCATGACAGGAATATGTAGTTTATTTTAAAATGTTTCTTTTTTTTTGGGCAGATAATTTTATTGGTATCACACACGTTATAGTAATAATAAGACTATGAACCCATTTATGAAACGAAATGAAACTATTATCGTTTACATGAGATCAATATGTTTAATATAAAGTTATGGATAATTCATACATGGCAAATATAGTGTCATCATATTACAAAAATCAATTTATGATCACATTAATAACTATTTTAGTCTAGATAAAATGTGTAAAAACGTGCATTTCACCCCAATGCTAATAAAAATTATGATCACGATAACGAAGCGATTGTCGTCCAATCGAGAGACGACATGTCTGCTACGTGTCCCGCTGCGCTCCGCCTAGTGAAGCATTTTGCGGGGCATTTCCCGCCGCCTGCAGACCTGCTTACACCCTATCGATCGCGTTTTATCGAGACAGATGTGATTTTCTTCTCTCTCTCTCTCTCTCTCTCTCTCTCTCTCTCTCTCTCTCTCTCTCTCTCTCTCTCCCTCTCTCTCTCTCTCTCCCCTGCTCTCTCTCTCTCTCTCTCTCTCTCCCCCCTCTCTCTCCCTCCCTCTCTCTCCCCTCCACGCTGCCACGGAACCTGCGTGTTGGAGGGCCACATGAGTCCAGGTTGGGGGGGGGGGATTGAATTGCACCTGCAACAGACCACCCGCGCACCACTACCAAAAACTGCCTCGGGAACTGCCAATATGCACGCATTATGAAAATGATAACGATAATCGGGTTGTACCTGTTGATGGACGACACACTGGGTACAGTGTCGTTGTCGCACACCCCCTCTGCCAGTAGCCGGTCCCGGATCTCCCAGGCGAACATGGTCGGGTTCTGGCGCTTGTACTCTGCAATCTTATCCACCACTTTTGGGGTTGCCACCTTCGGTTTGGACCCTCCGATTACTCCCGGTTTAATACTGCCCGTCTCGTAGTACCTGCACACAGTGCACGTTTAATATCGTCAACGATTCATGTACGGTAGCTTTTGTTTTGCGGTTAGTGCATGGATACAAAAAGTACACGTTGAATTGCGGTTTGTAATCATGGCGCTGAGTGGGAGTGGGTTTAAACAAGTGCGCATGCATGACATGCCACCATGACGTATTATTATCGTTATTATTATTATTCCTAAAAAAAAAAAAAATTAAAAGAGCAATGTTTCTGACAAACATTCAGTGTGTGTGCATTGAAATACCTCTGAAATGCCTTCTGATAGCTGGGAAAAAAATATATGTCAAAATATTACCTCTCGTGCTCACGAGTGTGTAGAATTACATATAAAAGTGTTCCCATTTCGCAAAGCTAAAAAAAAAATGCAGTGAGCAAGCAAAAAATAAAAATGATTTAAGCTGTCTTCTATATATCACAATATAGCTGAGGTTGGAATGGAGCTGCAAGATTGATGTTTTGCGTGCGTGGATCCTCTTTTTGTTTTGTTTCGTTTTTTGTTTTTTTTTCGTTTTTTTTTACCTGCCGAGGATTTTGCTGACGCAGCCGTGACTGACCCGTAGCTGTCTGGATATGTCACACGGCCTGACCCCTTGGTGGGCCAGCTCCACGATCCGCTGCCGCACCACGTCCGGGAGGGGTCTGCCGTTCACGAACACCCCACCCAGCTGGTTCACGCCGCCGTGCCCTGCGTGGGATACAACAGCGGCACCGGAGGGAGCATAACATTACATACCTGAAGACGACTCACCTGCCTTCATTCATACTTTTCCTTTCTAGTCGTTGGATTAATTGCGCGGGCGGGAAATGTGTTAATGCGTCAAAATGCGCGTGCGGAAAAGTCATTTATTCCTCGTTGTGCTTTGGTCACATTTTCCAAGATCAGCTCGTACCGCGCAACACATGTCGCGCGTATTACGTTTCGACCTGTTTAATTTTCCCTGCACAATTATGGTAAATAATTAAAATGACCTTTGATAACTCATATTACAAACGCAGATAAATAATTGACGCGCAGGCCGGGGGATCCTCTCTAACTGTATTTGAATGCTTCCATTTTAATTTCTTTTAGCACTGTAATGAGAAATTGTTTGGCGTCATTTCCACACACTGGTCTCCATAATGTGATGTCACGAGGTAATAAAAGCTTTGTATTCAAATTGAGCACTCACAAAAAAAATTTGAACCAAACGAGCCTTATAAAAAGTGGAATTTGCATTTTGGAGATTAGGGAAGAATTTGTAAGACGGAAGTGATCTGGCGTTTAATATTTTTTTTAGGATTCAAATGACACTAAAAGGCTGTTTTTGAATTGCACAATTATCAAGCAAAATATTTGAATTCTGTTTAACACACATCGATTTTGCGAACGAATTCTTACACGTTTTTTTTTATTCTTTCAATAAATTAATTTGCCTTTTTCTTTCCCTGTATATAAATAACAGTAGGATATTTTGTCAATTTGTGCACAATATTAAATCAGTCATAGCGAAGGTCAAAATTATATAAAAAAATAATAAGAACAACAATAAAACCTCTCGCAAACTCCCACACAAACAAAAAAATAAAACAGCCCAATCCATTTAATCCAAACGCGTTGTGTTTTTTTTCTCCAGGCATTTTCAGCCAAACTCGATTCATCTTTTCATTCCCAAATTATCGGCGATATTTCATGATTTTGATTTATTTTTTGTGATAGTTTCAAAAAGACTCACGGTGCATGGCGGAGAAGGGGTCTGCCTTGCAGTGAATATCCATGGGATAGCAGAGCAAAGAAAGGTAATCGACTGAGGTCGCCGTCTCGCCTCGTTGGTGCAGCAACCGTCAAAGGGAGAAAAAATAATAATAACAAAAACACACCAAACAGTCCGTGCGGCCAATATAGAGTCCGCGTGGGCTACCGTGGTGCGCGGGGCAACTTCTCGGCTCTTCAAAGAAAGAAAAATTCGTCCGTGTAAAAATAATTTGAAAAAACAAACAAAAAAGCTCAAAGCTAGTGGGATTGATGGTGGTGGGCTGTCAGGTGCAGAGCATGACCCACGCGTGTGGCTGCGGCATCGGAGAAGCGGACTTTTCCTTCCACGCGGGTCCGACCGAGCAGGCGCGAAATCCTCCTCCTCCTCCGGCGGCGAGCAGGAGCGTCGGCGTGGGGTCCCCCCGGTGGCTGGCTCGGAGGAAGAAACACAGCCCCCCCAAAAAAAGACAAGGGGGTGTGCGTGTGGGTGCGGGAGGGGGGTGGGATGTTGGGAGGGGGGGCGGAGATGACAACAAGCGGGTCCCCCTCTCCTCCGGAATGGACCGTGCCTGCCTGAGCTTTGGGCTGAGAATGAAGCCCCACTCGCTTGTGTGTCTGTTTCTAAAAGTCCCACAGACAACCACCCCCCTCCTCTCCCACCCACTCCCCTTCTTCTCCCTCCTCCTCCTCCTCCTTCTTCTATCACTCCATCCCACAGATCCCCTCCGCATAGAGATGGATGACTTGTCAGACAAAGGCAATAGATTCCAACACTTTGTGATTCGCCCACGCAAAAGAGAGAAGGAGAGAGAAAAAAAAGATGCAGCTCAAACGAGAGCATCCGACAGTCAGGAAGAGGAGGAAGAGCGAATGGGAAATGATGAGACGTTTTTTTTTCCTTTTTTATTAGAAGGAATTAAAGGGCTGTTTTTGTTGTTTCAAGTGCTGCTTCCTCAAGACGTCCAGCAGTACAAATGACACTTGGGCGAACCTTGGAAAGTGCACAGAAACGTGGACAAGTGTTAAAAAAAATCATTAAACATTATTTTCATGTTTTTTCTTCCAAAATACAATTTTTATTTTCTTAAGTGAAGGTTGGAACATTGTTTTTTCTATCAGGGGCTTCATCAAGTCTCAGTAAATGCGACCGACAATTGCACGTTTCTTTGGTGACTTGTATCATATATATAAAAAAAACCAACTAATTTGATCATGTAAAATGCTGTATTTTAATAATAATACATATAAACTATGTCAAACATTTTTCTTATGAGGGTCAATGTTAAGTCTCATGTACTATAAATGAATGGAAACAACATTTAATAGGACCAAGTGTGCTACGTTTCGATTGCTTTTATTTATAAAAATATAATAATAAAAAAAATCATGGTATGCAATCAATGTTAGCATGTACACTGTTCAAAGGTTGTAAAAAAGAAAAATCACGTGTTAGGTTGTTCACTTTGACACCTTACGAAAAAATAAATGTAATGAGACCATCACCGACGCGCAGAATATCTTGCATTAAAAACATACTAATAGCATCGGTTATTTTATAAAACAAATGATACAAATAAATAATCTATGAAAATAAATAAACATGATTTCTGTTCTTCAATATAGGTAGTTTAAACTTTATGCTAATTAGGACACGAATTAGAAAAAAAACACTTATTTACTTAAACTTATAAAAAATGTATATATACCTATCTTACTCCAAATTCCACTTTTGGCTTTCATGGCAGCCTGCAGTGAGCGAGTCACTCCGAGGCCATCGTCATCTTCATCTTCATCATCCTCACAGCGACTATGCGCGGAGGTGCTCTGTAGATGGCGCTCACACAGCAGCTTTGCGCTGTCCAAGCATTCCGACGTTCAGCCGACTCACTTGCAGCTCGACCGGGTCAAAGTTCGCGAGTAAAACTACTGTAGCTGGAATAAAATACACCCTAACCACCCTCCCTTTCCTAATCTCTTCCGATTCTACGATTTAATCCATTCGGAGAACAAAGTGTTCAAAAAGAACGGGGGTGGGGGAGGTCAACACGTATAGCACGTGATCAGATATCACTCAGAAAGTTGCCCTGCATTTTTTTTTTGTGTCGAATTTGGCATTTGATCATGTGTGTATGGTGGCAATAAATAATCCCAAAAGAGAAGTGATTCAATATGGTTGCTGTCCAAGGATGATAATGCTCGGAATTTAAACCTTATTGGTGTCAAACAATAAAACACATAGTGACTATTGTAAAGAAGAATGTACTTGAACTGTACTCATATTGATAATAATTTACATATACACAGTCAATTTCGCGGAGTACATTTTTTCTCTAAAAATGACTTTGTCTTGAGACTAAAATTTTCTCCATACTTTATAATATGTTGTTACATTTTAAATGACAGTAACATCTAATTAATAATGCAGTAGATTCAATGTCAACATGTTATTTTTATATGAGCATTTAGTATTATTTTAAGTCTGAGTGATAATGCAATTAACCGTCGAAGTTGTTTCACAAATGCTACTGTGCTTATTTTACTAATATGAACAATACATTTTTTTTATTTATTTGTTCCATTATTGAATATATTTTACACCCTTTGACTTGATTTTATTTAGGTGTATTTCACAAATATTGCACTTTCAAGAGGAACTTATAATAATAATTCTTTTAATAATATGTTTGTTAGAGTTATAGTTCAATAATAATTCAATTGCATTAATTTGAACAAAACCCCATAAATTGGATGCCAATAACACAGTAGTAACATAATAATAATAATAATAATAATAATTATTATTATTATTATTATTATTACAATACATTCTTTTTGTTTCTTCTTTTTTGGAGGTTTGGGGGTGTGGTGTTGGGGGTGTTAGGAGCTTCTGGTACAATATGTAGCACCATGGGCTGTAATTTCACACGTCAATGCACTTTTGCCCTAAAGCTGCTGCTTACCCCCCTAGCACACACACGCACGCACGCACGCACGCACCCACTCTCTCTCTCCCACACACACACACACACACACACACGCCCACACGCACACGCACACACCCACACACAAAAAACACACACACACGACAACCCCAATGTGCCCCCCATCCCTGACTTTTTCTGCCAGGCCGCCCTCACTTCCACCCACCCATCCACGAACCACACCCAACAAACTTGATGATTAACAAATTGTATTCGTTTTCAATCTAAACTTAGATGTAAGTAGACCCCTCTAACGACCACCCACCCCCAGTATTGATTTGTAATGCTGAATATGATTGCGCACTTCCAGGGAGGAGACTCAACAAATTCGTTTTTACAAACCTGTGACCTGTGACGCACATTTCAACTCAATCGTGATTTATTTTTTTGTTTGTTTCTTCTTTTTAATTTTTATCTTTCTACGGGGACGACTCGTTCACGTCCACGCAACAAATTTCACGCGGCCCAAGAAAGGCACACCGTAACGAATTCAAATCGCGCATTTTCACAGATAATTCTGATCAATATATATATTGATCGAATAATTGGTTATATACTGGGAGGTGTCTCTAATAATTTTATTGAATATGAGTAAGTTTGAAGTTCAAATATTGATCATGTTTAGGATGAATCTACCTTTGTTGCGTCATTATGTCCAGACTGCCCCCCCCTCCGCCACCCCAACCAAAAGAGCGCAAACAACAACACAAACACCTCACATGCTGTTTGCCTTTCAATTTGAGTCGACATCCTCGACAGCAGTGCAGATTGATTTTGCACTTGCTTTTAATTTCGTCATAATTAATGACATCATTACGCATTGATTTTATTCCCATCCTGAATCCCCCCGCCCCAAAACGAGGATGGTGAGCTATGCTTTTCCAATTAAACCCTGTCAATAAAATAATGATTTACATTTTCTTTTTTACACCGAACTTATTTAGAACACGATAGACGTGAATAAATACATTCCATTTCGCAAGTGTATCATCGTCTTTTATGGGCCAAATTCAACATCCCCAAATCGAAGAAATGCCATAAATATATATATAATTTGATACTAAATGCATATGTAGAGCACACCGGTGAAGCGTCCAAGTAGACGAGTGTGACGAAAGAGGCGAGGCGGCGTTTCCTACCTGATCGAGCGGCACAGCGAGGCGCGGTTCTCCCTTGTCTAATGGTGCGTCTCCCCCGATGCAGCCCACTACGTCTGCCCGGCCTCCCGCGCGCCCTCCCCGGCATGGGCGTCATGCCTCTCCTCGCTATAGCATGCCGGTTTTCTGGAGCTTTTTTTTTTTTTTTTTGAATTTTTTTTTTTGAGCGATCATCCACAACTAAACGGTGCAGCCACACACACACGTTAAAAAAAGAGGAAACTCTGCTCCAGTGATCCAAGAATTTTTGTTTTCATGTTTGGGTAAAAAACACTACTTTTTACTTTGCATGATTCATAAATAACACCCTGATAGAAAACAATCACTTGAGACCTTTCGCAGTGGTCCATATGAATACTTTGTGTTGCGTGGAAGTGGCAAAATACACAACATGGCAACTGTGATATAAAACTAACAATTACAAGGTAAATAATGTTATTTATGGGAAGATCACAATCATTAATTTCTTAGCAAATACATGTGCTGTGGTTGTAAAAATGGGATGCTCTTTGCAGTCAGGTGCTTCAGAGGTGCTGAGACCAAACTTTGTGTGTGTGTGTGTGTGTGTGTGTGTGTTTAACAGTGTGAAGGAGGTGGGTGTTGGGAGGGGCACCAAATAGTTCCAGGCAGAAGATAAACCTCAGTAACTGGAACATTAACAGATGAGTAACCAGTAAAAATGCAATATTACAATGTCCACAAGAACGGCAGAGCGTGCGAAGGCCATATAATACAACATTAAAAGATTATAGCTTCTCTATCGGCTATTTAACAAACATTTTGTGTTAAAAGATTCTTTATAATGCTTGAAGTTCAGCAGTGGCAATAAGACCGCCACTGGACCAAAGACTTGGAATGGATACGGTGGCAAACTTTATACCTAAAATACTCCAACACATGCTGATATTGTGCTTAAAAAGTCGATTGTGCCGTACTTTTTTTTTTTTTTTTACATCAAATCTTTATGGCATGTGAACATTATTATTCATTGAACCAATTCAAGTGGATCCTTGAGAGAGAATGTTTCATTTCGGGGGGAAAAAAATGTCTGCGGTGCAAAAATACTGGGGGGGAAAGTTAAAACACAAGTAGATAATTTGGAGTATCATCATGCGTTCTCCTCTTCTCCGCTCCACTGGGATAACTTTATTTTCTTCATTGCAATTTTTATCTTGCTAATTGCGACTCTTTTTGAATAAGTTGGAGTTGAAGATGGAATAGTTCATTGGATGAGAAGGGATAGATGGCACATTTTGATGTATTTTTGAAGTGATTTAAGACTCAAACGATAATACAGTGATGGCAATCAGAAATCACAAATCATCTTTTCCCATTGAAATTAATGGCAATGACATTAATCCGTTCTAGACTCTTTCCCTCAAAAATCAAAATTTTAATTTTTTTTTTAGAAAAAAAATACAATTAGTGCTTTATTACGTATTTAATAATAATAAAAACAAAATTCACGCTGTAAATATCACCTCGGCCACCTGAGGCAGTACAACACAAATTTATGAATATACATAGAGACTGTCTCAACACATCAGTAAGCTGCAGTAGTCATTTTTTTCTAGAGGATTAAAAAAAGTGACTTTCATAATATTCAGGTTATGTTTGGCTTTTTTAGTGCAGGCCTAAACAATTGGGCCAACACATTTAGGAACAATAAATCTGATATTGTTTATGTAATGCAGATTAATTCATTTCTTGTATTAAAAAAAAACACACACACATCGGAAGAAACCCTGAGTGGAAAAAATACTGAGATTATTATTTCAAAATCATTCAGCCCTTTTCCCCGGGAAGTTTTTTTTCCCCCTCACCCAAGAGGGCACTCTGGGGGTCTCCAGGAACATCCGAAAGGCAGGAACCCAAATGCAGGGTCTTAAATGGCCATCAAGCTGTGTGTGCTACCTCTATTGCAACCTAAGCTCTTCCCTGAGCCGCATACCACTTTTCCTTTTCTTTTTTTTTTCCTTTTTTTACGGCTTGTGACCAGTCTGTAGTAGAAGAGTGATTTTTTTTCTTCTTTGAGCTACATTTGTGGTGGTCTAGTCCATTAGACTGCTTCATTGGCGTCGACTCTGTCCAAGCCGGAGGGCTAAAAAAAGTGTGTGCGTGTGTGTGTGTGTGTCAGGGAGGTCAGACTAATGTTGACCAACCTGCAAACGATCGCTTCCTGTTCCTCTCACCTGCATTTCCACCCTGCTCCTCCTCCTCCTCCTCCTCCTGCTCTGTGGCGTCCAACTCGCTCGTAGACTGAACTTTAAATAAGCCCCCCCGCCCCCCTCCTCCACACTCAACCCCACTCCCCCCCCCCACTCAGAGGCCATTGTGTGCACCAGCCTGTGCCCGTCATCTATCACCATCACGGCCGACGTGTTTGTGTCTTAATGTTACGGATCAACATGATTTCCAATATGGATTGTTTCATGGAACTTTTCAACAACAGATGGCAAATTCCTAATTCAAGGGAAAAAGGAGAAACCTGCTGAAGATACCACAGATGAGGGTCTATATATGCACGAAAACTCATGAAACTGCACACACATTAATTGGCAAAAAAATGCTTATAAATGTCACTTGAGCAAACCCCGAAAAAAGGTGAGCTGTGATTGGTTGTTACCTGAGCCTTTAGACACTTGCTGTCATTTTCAGTTGACAGTAAGTGGCTAAATAGCCGCTGAAACTGTAAATGACTATAGATTACAGTTTATAAAACCATGAATTCTGCATCTCAAGCATTTAGAATGTTACACTGTTTGCATTCATTCCACTGTTGCTTAAAGCGTTATGATGTCACCACGGAACCGTTGTCGATTCGTTGTTAGCATTGGCTATAAGATGACAAAACAAAAATAGTAGCTTTAAAATGAGGAAAAGTTTATTCATCCATTTTTTCTGAAATATTTGGAGGTCCCTGGAAATCTCCGGCTCCGGTTATTCATCGACAATTGTAGTTTCTCACCAGTCACCGGAAAAGCGGGCATATGCTTGCCGCCTGGTTGCCGGGATGCTTTGTTGCAAATGCGGGCAGCCTGCATCATCATCTTCTCCTCTCGCCAGCTTTTCATATTCAAAGCCAGCGAGGGTTTAATTACCAAATGATGACAGTGTCAGATGGTAGCGCCGTGGCACCGAGTTGTCTCCACGTTTTTCTGTTTGCAAACATCACGCAAGTCAGCACGTGTGGAAATGTCGGAATTAGGGACCCACGGGCGGCGGGCGGGAGGTGAACGCACAGTAAAACATCTGTAATTTGTAATTCCCACCTCCTCAATGGCTGCTCATGGATTAAAGATTCACATCTATTGTCTTGACAGATGGGGAGTGAGAGGGTAAGAAGGGGAAGTGGAGGGGGGGCATGAGGGTGGGTAAGGGGTATGCTCATGCATGCACATCCCATTTCCATTTGTGTGTGAGCAGCGCACTTGGGCTAATCACAGTGAAAATAAAAAAAAAATAAAAAAATAGATGTCTCCACCCGCTCCACTGTGGGCAATGTCACCGTGTGTCTCAACTCCAGCTGCGGAGACATTAGAAATGTGTTTTACTGTGTCACATTCACCAGAATATTAATAATCACAATGAGGATAAATCAGAGAGGTGATTATCATACTTTAAAAAGTTTGAATTAAATTTAGATTAAGGGATTAATGGGGTTTATTTCCATTTTTTTTCTTACGAAAGCTTTTGCCAACTTTTTTAAACACCTAATTATTCTACTTGATATTTTGTTAGCCAAATAGCATAATTAGCTCAGTCATTTTTAATAGGCTTTACACGATCAGGAGGTTGCAGCGGGTTTAAAAATGGAAAACAATAATCCAATCCATAAAATGGTCCAATCCATTCTAGATTAGGACTAGTCTGGCCCACAACTCGCCAAAATATGTGTATAATTGATAATCAGCGACTGTTTTCACAAAAAAAACCCACAAACAATTAAATGCACGTAAAATTCTCTCAAAAATGCTGATAACATTCAATACACGGAAAAGGGGCAAAAGGGGGGGGCGGTGAAAAATAAAAAATATAGAGAATATATTGAAAACGAACTGGAATAAAAAAAATCTGTGAACATGCAGGGGTCAACTGTAAATTTGAGTTGTAATATCACTAATCACCACTAGAAGGCAGACACATCTAAATTGCGCTTGCATTGGGCCTTATACTGCAATGTGAGTAGGCAGAATATTTTTTGCCACTTTGGAATGATTTACAATACAACTCTGAAGCACTTACTTCAATCATATTCAAATTTTGGTGAAAAAAACCTTACGTTGGCTTCTTGTTGCTACGTTTTGTGCCATCTTTGACTGGTATTTTTTTCCATACAAAATGTATCTTGCACTCATTTACCTCACTTAAAGCAGCATTTTTGTCATACATCCGGTTTGGAAGGACGTGATCCTACGTGGCTTCCTCAGGAGCACTGATGAAAAATTGAAGTTGCCCATCTCTGGTATAGAGGAAGAGACGCTGCCTCAAATGTCTTCTTTCGTCTGTGTGGTCTACATTGAGAAGGATCTGTGTGTGTATCCGTGTGTGTGCGTGGGGGGTGTGTGTGTGTGCTGTGTATGTTTGCTGAGTCTGTATGTGTGTGTATGTGGTGATCAGTGGAGTGAAGCAGACCACCTGAGAGTTGTTTTTGGGCATTAGTGTGTGTTCTCTCTCTCTTTTTCTCTGTGTGTGCGTGTGTGTGTGTGTGTGTGTGTGTGTATGTGACATATGACACTGGGCATCTGAAGGAGGCGCCTTGCTAACTCTCCCTCTCCAAGCCGCATGAAAGGGAAGGCTGAGAAGGCCGATGAATTAAAGCCTCTCTTCAATAAAACATCGGAGTCTTTCAAGTAACACACGCTTGAGATGGCCCAGTAATTGACTTTTGGACTTTTAGGATTTACATGAACCCTCCAAAAGCAGCTTACCTGTTCAGCGATGCCCCTTGAGTCCGCATTTATTCCCCCGCTAACGTGGATTTCCATAAACTCATGCAACATCTTTTTTTTTTTTTTTTTTCCCTCCCCTCCCCTCTCCGCCCGCTTCTTCATCTCTGATAAATGCAAAACTAGCCACTGTAGATAATTTGAGGGATTTATTTGGAGTGCTCAGATTTATTTATCTTGAATAAGAAATCTGGGCCAAATAAATCGTAATCCATTTGGCAGTGTTTTAGTCCGCGCTGCCGGCAGATTTGACTCAATAATGCCTCTTTTCTCAAATTTGCATTTCGGGATTTCTCAATTTTTCTCTTAATCTACTTGAACTGATTCTGTACTAATAGTAAACTCAATTGAGTGCTTTTCATATTATTTCCTTTGTCATTATTCTTCCCTTCTTTTTAATCATGGAAATGCCCTTTTAGTTCCAGAGTTACTTTTACTTTTCAAGTACAGCACATTTGCATTCAATCTTATTGTTTGCTCGTAATCATTATTTTGGGGGCGATTGAACTTTTATGTGCAATACATGATTACAAACGTGTTTATATTGAAGCACAGTGTTGATGCTAAAAGTGGGCATCATAAATAATAATACAGTGGTACGTACTCTTTATTTGAATTGACCATGCTTGGAACACTTTAATATCAAATCAATTTAATCCATTGAAAAAAATATTTAACATCATAAATCCGTTCAAGCCCTGTAAAAACACCATAGTTTTTATCATATTTTTGAATAAAGAAAAAAAATAGCTCTGTATTACATGAAATTAATGTAAAAACTTAAGATGGACTTAGGTTTCATTTAAAATATAGTAAAAGTATAATAAAAAATTAATAATATTCCCTTTATTAGTCCCACAATGGGGAAATTCGAGATTCGAACCCTGGCCTCCTGGGGAGACTGGGCCCTGAACGCGGCGCCTTAGACCACTCGGCCATCCTGGCAGCCAATTATTAGTTTTGTTCATATTATATATATATATATATATATATATATATATATATATATATATATATATATATATATATATATATATATATATATATATATATATATATATATATATATGTGTGTGTGTGTGTTGGATTTGATTCTTTAAGAGGAGTGGCCTAGTAAGTGTCTCTTCGCCATGCAGTTAGTTCACTGTTAGCTTCTGCATCATTCTCCTTGCGAGTGTTTTCATTTTGTATTTGACTGTTTGTCCCATACTGTAAACAGCTGAAAGTGCATCAGCCACTGATGTTCTCCGTTTTTTTCCGCCTCTACTTCTTTTAAGCAAATCTGATATATGGTACTTAGTGTAAGACTTTAATCTTTTCATAGTTGCATGTTAGAGCTTCACCCCAAAAGTTCTTTTGATGTATAAACATCTGAAATAATCTTTTCATGCAAGACATTTTAGTGCTGCTCCTTGGAGTGACGGGACATTGCCTCATCCCACTTTGCACACAATAAACTCTTTAACAAGACGGGCAAAGTAACACCGAAGGAAGATCTATGGGAGGGGGCAGAGGAGCTTGGCAGATTTAATTAATTACCGCATATTAAAATGTTTGTTTACAGAAGTGAGCAGCTACAAGAGGTCCGTTGTTAATTAATTTAAGGCGTACTTCCCGCCAGCCTCGGCGATGTGTCACAAGCCGCACCAGCTAAACTCCCCTTGGCAGCCACTCGGCGTCTCATTGGATATCCATCAATTGCAGCGAGGTGTGTGCGCAAACAAAGATGCACCGCGCCGCAAATTAGAGCCAATGTTAACATGATTGCATATTAAGATTTCTCATTAGCACAAAGCGGAAGGAATAAAGGTGCGGGAAAGTGGCGCAATATGCGGCAAATGCATACGAAACGCTGCGGCTGAGGCCTGAACGTGGCGATGCAGACAGATTGGCGCTAGTCGAAGTGCGGCCGGCCGGTCGGCTGGTCTCGGGAGGTTGCCTCGCACAGACAATGATGCATCTAACTCGGTTTCAAGGTCAGCTGGACCCACTCCAGAACATCACCTGCAATCAATAGTGTGGGTAAAGTAGGCCCAACTGAACACATGTAAGGGCAGACGCCACTGTGGGGAGAACAAAAAGGCCTACATGGCCCATTGGCTCGCTAAAACCCAAACCAAAGCCAGGCTGTGGACTTGACACACGGGTGCAATTACGCAGGGGGGGGGGGGGAGAAAGTGCCAATACGGCATGAGGAGAAAACAGAGAGAGCTTAATAATCTAAAAATGTCTTGACGACTGGGTGTCCTCAATGCAAATGTGCATGATTAACATTAACGAGCAACCAATCAGAAAACAGAATGCTTAGGTCATCAAGTTGAAGTCCCGTTGATACTATAGTTGACATGACACGGGCAAGTATTACTAATCCTGAAGGCCCCGGGTAGATAATCGTCACATGGTAACGCATAGAGGGCTGAAATCTGATTGGACAAAAAAAAAAAATTCTTTTTCAAGCTATTTTAACATAAAATAATATGCAGTTTTGTTTTTCCTCATTAACATTATTTTTACGATGGGTGGGGGGGGTCAATGCTGTGTGTTTGTCCGTCTACATGTAGTGTCTGTGGGATTTGAAGAATAGGCACCGTCACGTGAGCGCTGCCGTGCTCACAAACAAATGGAATCTCGTAGTCGGAAAAGTGAGATTGATATCTCCTTGTGAACTTGTCTGAATATGGAGAAGGCTGCCCCTAACTCCCAGGGGAGCAAGAGGGGGCCTCCTCTTTTTCACCTCTGCTACTAAAATGAAAATAAAACCACAAAAAAATTGCACGAGTGCATCTATTTTGTCGGTGTGTTCATCAGTATTCACTCATTCATCGTCTGTCCTGACAGATGAAATGTGGACAAGCTCCGTGCAATGGATGAGCCTCAAATCCACTTTGTCGCTTGAAGGAAGATGTCTGGAGTTCAGTCTGGAATTAAAATGGAACAATGACCCCACTGCCCCGCAACTAAAATGTATATCACCTAAAAAAAATTAAAAATAATTTCTTTTTTTATGTAAAAAAAAAAAATAATAAATTAAATAGAATAAGTCAAATAAAAATACCTTATTGACAAACATGATAAAATAAGTAGAAAAAAAAGTTAAATACAACTAAATGGCCAATCGCACCTAAAATACGCATCTGCATCCCACGGCGGCCGTGACAAAGCCACTCGTGATGGGACTCGCTGACCTGCCCCTGCACGAGTCACAAACTCGGCAAAAGTTTACAACGGCAAGGCAATGAGCCTTGTCAACATGGTGAGATGGATGTTGATACGTGTACGGATCAATAAAATATCCTTCATTCAATCGTCTGCGATATTTGACGAGCTTTTCCCATGTCAGCACATTGAGGTCAGTTTTTAATATCTGCCAGTAAATAACACACACGTACACACACTCATATATATATATATATATATATATATATATGTATAATTATTTAATTTTTTTCAATTATTTTTTTTAACATCCGCGAGCATTGAATCCTTTCAAACAGATGTACACCAAAACTGCGTCTTGTTGTTCGCAAGCACCTCCGCTATACTTGCAGACGTGTGTGCTTGTTCTCACCCCCCTCACCCTTTTTTTGCCGTCCCAGCCTCCCAGAGCCACTTCATAATGATCTTCCCCTGAAAGGTAAAATCAATTATATAACAACCACAAAAGAAGCATTTTGTCATATAATGGTAATTAGTTAGGGTCTCGACCTCCGTCTTGGCACCTCAACTCCCCCAGCTGAGGACCAGGGGCAGGTCGGTGGTCCGCACTTAACGACAAGCAGGCTGCAGCGCACTGACGGCGGCATTGTGGCGCCTTTGTCTTCATTGGTGGCGCGGCGGCGAGTGTGGGGGGAGATGAAGTTCTTGCCTGTGCGTTTATCAATCACGGAGGGGCTCCAGCTGTTCCGCGGTCTTCGGCCTGTCTTCAACAGCCGGCCTTACAAATGGTCTGAAAGGGACACACACACACACACATATGCTAGCATCCACATGCGTGCACACACTCGCTATTGTTCACGTCTGGCGACTGTGGTGACTAATGTCTTTCACGGACGCGGCCCTGCCGTCTGCTCGCCGCAATTACAGGACGGATTAACGGCTCTTTTCCCCTACACGCCGCCGTGCCGCGCCGCGCTGTGCCTCGAAGGAATCCCTGCGTTCCGGGATGAGCATCACGTCCAATTACGGCTTAATGAATGAAGGAGACACACGAGCTCCTGAATGGAGCCCGCTCGCAATTAGCTGACATTTTTGAGGGCATCCATCACCTGATTGTGGGAAGCCGTCTCGGCATTTATTCCATAGCCTTGATTTTTCCAAGAGTGTATTTCTGCTCACTAGTAGAACGACTTTGGCTAGCATGCAAAATGTCATACGCTTGTGAAAAAAATCTGACAAGAAAGACGTGCTCTACTTGCGCGGTGCGTTGTCTTCTCGTGAGGACAAAAAGTGTACGACTAAATTAAGCTGGATTTCAAGGAAATGGAATAGCGGCTTTTGATAAGGGAAAACTTTCTGGTGTGACACGCGCACTAATAGATGGCCGTAAGAATTAGGCGTCGTTCCAAGGTCAAACGCTGATAGGATTGTTACTCCGGCAGTGCTCGGGTGTCAACGACATCTGCACTCTCGCTTTTTCATCATATTGCGCGCATCAAGAAAACAGCCGGGAGAATGAAGTGAGGGGAGAGAGACGGGAGACGGAGAAAGAGCAGCAAGGGATACAAATTGATCGCTTGGTGGCCAGATCAGTCATAGTCACGCGGGGTGGATGGATGAACGTCTTTGACGGCCGCTGCAGGTTCGAGTGAGGTGGGGGAGGGCGGAGTCTGAGAACAAGAGAAATTGGTTCAGGGGGCCTCTCGGGAAGCGAATCAATGTGTGAGGGGCATGTAAGCGCAGGGTCGCTGTTTGGGAAAGTTTGAGAGGTCTCGAATGTGACAGTTGAATTCTCCTCTGAAATGTTTTGTTTGCAGACTTGCAATCAAAGACGGGGATGGAATTTCATACTGGGGCTTTTTTTTTTTTTAGAAAGTATTTTGGATCAAAACAAAACAATTCGATTTCCAAGTTCACTACATCCATTGAATTGAATAGAAATGCATTTAATCCGTTACAACAGCCCCGAAAAGGGGAACTCAAGTGCCACCACTTCTCTTATCATGGTTTTGTTTTCCTTCATGTCAAAGTGCCCTCGGACTCGCATTGTTAACCTGATTTTTTTTGGAGGGCTTTGGTCAGAATTATTAAGCTCATTAAGGACTTCTTGGCAACTATTTATTACGTTCAACAAATTTGCACATTTTCAAGCTAAATTTCGACATATTTTAACCCATTTATCGCCTTTTTCCATATTTCTTGACCTGAACTTCAAACAGTTTAGCTCATTAACTCATTCACTGCCATTGACGGACAGAGAAGTCAGAAAGTGCATTCTTTTCACCTGTGCTGGTAGTGAATGATTTGAGGACATATTTAGAACTGTTTCTGAAATTCCGACATTTTCAAGATAAAATCGCAAACTAATTCACACATTTACCTCATCGATTCAAGCCATTCCAAATTTTAGAAAAAAAATGCACGCTCAAGTTCCGATTATCGTTTGTAGCCTTTGGCCAACGTTGACGTGAACGGCTCCAAGCAAAATCCAATCCATCTCTATCCATCTCGCCGCCGCCTCATTCCCAATTGAGCTAATCGACTTTTATGAAGTCTATTTTCAGGGTGGGAACACAAATCAAATCTCACGGCAGCTAATGGGGCTCCTTTGAATTGTCACATTCACTCCATGATGACTTTCCCGCCTCTTTTGAACGACGTCGCCGGCGTGTCGCTCGCTCTCCGCTAATGACTCATATGACAACTCCCGGGGTTTCTCCTAACTATCCCGGCGAATGTCAGCAGTCGAGCCCTCATTCCTTTTGATGACCTATTAAATATTACGACGACCCCCTCCTGTGTTCACTGTCGTCTCACTCATATCAAGATGGTGTTTAATGCCCATGAGACAAACAACAGGCAGATTAAAGCCATTACACTCTGCTGCACTCCCACATTCACCCTCCACAAAGTGGAGTTGGGATGACTTGTTTAATAGCTTTGCGGCGTAAAAAGCCGTTTTCTGCGTGTAAAAGAGCCGACTCACATGTCACTTTATTGACACAGACACGTTATGATCGCATAATCAAGCGATGGATAGTCAATAAAAGGAACGGGAACGCCTCTCGTCAGGCGATCCAGAAGACAAACACTGATTTTACTCTCAATCAAATGGCAGCCATTTTCGTAGATGGTCATTTAATGGCGTGCGAATCAACCTAGGGAGCTAATCGCACGATGAGGCGAGTAAAAATAACTCCTCATTTTCAAGAATAATGGCGGCGCAATGTTAAATGATCTTTTTTAAATTCCCTTCCGCGGCGATGTCGGCGCTCCTCAAGGAAAATGTTCATAAAAGCTAATTGAAGTCGTCACTCGGTGGGGTTATTAAAATGTTTGAATGCGTCTCGTTTAGAACGCTGTAAATTTGAATTCCAAGTCTGTGGATGTGCAGAATGCTCAAATTAAACTTGATCGTCAATATGTTTAGACCCAACTTTAGTCAGTCATATATCTATATATATATATATATATATATATATAAATAACCCAACATGGCCTCGGTCCCTTTTGGACCCAGCGCTGGGTTAGCTACTTCACAAAATTTCGGTTCGTTAGTTTTGACCCAACAGTATTAAAGGTGCGTGTTTCTATCATCTTGACTCACAAAACAACGGCTGCAATTGCCTTCATGTAATTTCCAAGGCTCCATCCCTCACACTTGTACTATTTTCTGCACTCTTCCATCTTTCTCCCTCAAGGGGTTGTCTGCGGTCTTAGCAGGGAGAAGCGCAACACAAATCTCAGGGGGTCCGGGCAAAGTGCAAGTGAAGGTGGGACACCTATCTTTAGCCTGTTCTCCATGTATATGGAGGAAGGAGTGATGGAGGCAGAGGTGGCCCACATGATACGTGTGGGGGTGCTGGTGGATTCACTTCTTCAAGGTCAAGGGCCACATTTATTTATTTCCCTGAAAGTTACAATGAAATTTTACCGAGTACTTTGCTGTGACGACGCA
Source organism: Idiotropiscis lumnitzeri (assembly GCF_059441095.1). Taxonomy (NCBI): domain Eukaryota; kingdom Metazoa; phylum Chordata; class Actinopteri; order Syngnathiformes; family Syngnathidae; genus Idiotropiscis; species Idiotropiscis lumnitzeri. Next base: position 7,355,210 of record NC_142399.1, read on the forward strand.
GTCGCCATAAATTTCCCCCCCGTCGTGGGCTTGAGCCGTTTATGACGCCGCCTTCAAGGGCGTAAGGTATTTGTACGCCATGATATCCATTTCATTGTGCCATATAACGCAAATGAGAAAATTAAGAATAAAACCGCTCGGCGCCGGCAAGGTCCCGGCTCCTCCGCACGGTAATGTACTGTAAATGTCACATGATATTTGTGACGCCCTTGTCTTGCACCGTTTTACAGTCGCATTTATGCTGTTGTGTTGTCTTGCCTATGCAAAGTCACAACAAAAAAAAAAAAAGGGAGGGGGGCCACCATCGGGGGATTTGGTCATATTTCCCTTCCGTAATCACATGACCTCCTAGTCTGTGTTTCCCGACATTCATCATTGGGAAAGAAAAGACCTCTTGACTGCTCACTTGTCCACACACGTCCACGGCGGGAGATGAGCTAATGCTCTTTATTGATTGGCCGTTTAAAAGCCTCTCGTTGCATTGGGAGTATGTTAATGCCACGAGGGCCCCCTGTTTTCGACCCCCCCCAAGTGCTCCCCTGAGGCCCTCGCTCGTATTCCTCAGTGAGCTATCGAAAGGAGTTCATTAATGGTCAATTACTAATATCTAATGAGGCTCATTGTGTTACGCCGACGCCGACGTAAGTGGGCATCTGTCTCTCCTGTGGAAAAAAAAATAAAATAAATACGTGACGTCGATGTAGTCGGGGTCACACGGTGCAGAAAGATTGGAGCTGGAACATGGTGAGGAACAAGCGTGCAATTATTCAAATGTGGCCTGTGGAGTTAATTTGGATTAAACCAAATTGAATATGTTGTATAGAGGAATAGTCCGTCACAAGGACTATCATGTACAAAAAATAATGTACTCAAAGTACTAGTGCAAAAAAAAAAAAAGAATAGATGCAGTATATCAATTTAGAGACTCCATCGCAGATTTTATACTATTGTAGTATGAAGAAAGTTTTCGGATTTTGATTTTGCTTGAGGTCAATTTATGCTTAGCATTAATACTAATTTAAAGAATTCTGTTTCATTTGACTCAGCAAAATGTTATAGCTATGGCCTGATACAAAAAATAAAATCACCTGATGTCTTGTTCCCTTCATATTTCATGTGACACATGTCATGTTTTAAATTTCTTTTGGAAGAATAAATCAAAATAAAATGTGCAATTGTGTAACATTCTACTTCAAACATTTCAACCCCAAACATAACTTTTAAATGTGTTTACAGTTTTGAATGACAAATACATTTTGTGACCGATTTATATTTGTGTTACAAAGTATGTAAAATAAAATGTAATACCTTGCAACATTCGACTCAAACATTCTTTTCAGTGAAAACATTGCGTGAAATCTATAGACAATTTTAACTGAAAATTCATTTGACATTTTTTTTAATATAAATTTTAAATAAAATGGCGTGCCAACTTTTTATAAAACATCTTTTTGAAAAATCTAAACTACGTGATACCAAATAGTCTACTTTTAAAAAAATAATGAAAAATAATATAATATCTTGGAACATTCAAATTTATTAGCAATCATAAATGCGAAAACGGATGTGAAATTTTTAATTGAATTTTTAATTCCGAAATCATTTAAACTAAAAAAAATTCCTGTGATACCTTGCGAATTTCAAATGTTTAAAAGAAAGAAAACTTACAATGCAACATTCGGCTATTGTTACATTTTTATTTCCACTTCGAAAAAACATATTGTGCTATCTTTATACATTTGAAAAAATTTTCGTAGTCTTTCGTCAATAAAGGCCCTTTTATTTTATTTGAATGTGCGGCGGGCCAGTAAAAACTTGGAGCGGACCGCAAATGGCCACCAGGCCATACTTTGGACACCACTGTTCTACTAAAACATATCAGACCTCCCACATGATTTTTTTGGGCCTCTTTATGCAAGGCTGTCTGCTCCCAATTGGCTTTGAGCCCCCAACCCATCCCACCTCTGAATGAGGTGACTCATCCTTTGACTGCCAGCTTGATATTTGTGGATAATAAAAGGAATAAATCAGACAACGGGCTTGAGTATTTCATTTGTTATCCGTATCCCTTATGGGAGAATGATTCCGAAATGTAAAAACAGCAATTTCCCTGCTGGGAACGCGGCCGAGCGCAGGGCTTGTTTTCATATTCCGAAGACAAAGTGCATCTTTACTGGCCAATTCCCGACGGTATAAATCTAACAGGCAGGCTTGTACATTACCTCCACTTCTGCATTTATTTCCACATTCCACTTTTTCGCCCCACCTGTCTGTCAGCGTGTTTCTGTTTCCTCATCTCGTCCTTGCGTGCCCCGTACGTGCGGACCCTCCAGAGGGCAATAGTCGGGACTTGGACGGGATGACTTTGCGATGACATTGTAATAACCTTGACTGGGCGCGGTGATAGATCCCTGGAGGATCTCACCGTTTGCTGAGAAGCGAAGATTATAAGGGAATTGGGAGAAACGGTGCTTATACAACGTGGAAAACGGTCAAGCATTTTTTTGTTTGGTTTAGTCCACAAAATGTGTGAAATATTTTATATATTTTTCGTCATGTTTTGATCTGGGAGAGAATGTTCATTATTGGCACCACAAATTTCAAATTTTCTTTAAGTATATCATTATGTTCAATCAATTTTCCTCATGGCACAGTGGGCGACCTGTTGGCACGTCCGCCTCAAATCGCAGAGGTGGTGGAAATCGGGCCTTCCTGTGCGGAGTTTGCATGTTCTCCCCGTGCCTGCATTGGGGTACTACGGGTATTCCAGTTGCCTCCAAAATCCAAAGAAATGTATGGTAGGGTCATGGAACCGCTCCAAATTGCCCCTAGGTGTGATTGTGAGCGTAAGTGATTGTTCGTCTTCGTGTGCCCTGCGATTGGCCGGCAACCAGTTCAGGGCTCCAACACGTCCGTGTAATAATGGAGGGATGATTTTTTTTTCCTTTATTAAAATATTCATTAAATTATTTTTTAACTTTTTGATTGGTTTTTTTTTGGCGGGAGAATGGATTAATGGAATTCCTATTCATTTCAATGGGGAAATATGATTTGATCACAGAACAAATTAAACTTTTTATTTCAAAGCACTAATGTATGTTTTGAGTTAAAATCCTTAATAATCACGGCGTCATATATCAATTTATAATTTTTTTTAGTTATAATTTTTATGGATAATTCTGAAGGGAACAATTTTAGAAGCTTTTTCAAGCCACATGAAGTTACATGGAGGGCCCGCGAGCATGGAGTGTGACACGTGATGTAAAAAAAAAAAAAAAAACAACAAACAAACTAAAAAAAACACCATAGACAGAAAGGCCTATTTGAAAATGTTTCTATATTTATTTATTTTTTTTCCATGCCAACTCACCACTCCGTCCCACGGTGCTCCGTCCCATCTGTCAGTGGACCCTTTAGTGCTGGGGGAGCTGGGGTGGCAGCGGCTGAAAGCAGGGCAATTGGGATCACTCGACTCCCCCCCCCCACCCCATCCCTGGCCGCCCTTCTTCCATCATCCCTCCCCTGCCATTATCACTTTTGGCCTGACAACACATCTACTTTTCACTTTTGCTGCAGTAATAGAGGGAGGCTGAGTGGGCCCTTCAGCGAGGCAGCGGCAGGAGCCGGAGATGACGGACATGAAAATGAGCTTCTTCTTGCGCCGGCACTGCGAGAGGGTGCCGAAGAAAATGTGGTGTCACATCTTGTCACGGCTTGGCACGTTGCCGAGGAGAGCTCGGGTCACTTTCCCGCTTAACTCTTAAACGACAGGTATAGGCAGGACAGTGGACACCGAATTTTGTATTACACTGTAATGACAACATCACACCCAATGTTTAACATCGTATATTGGATTTTTTTTTAAATTTAAGTAACACTTTACCCTTTCTAACTGCCACATAAGTGTAACAAATATTTCAGATTATAGAATCATTGAATGAACCTCAGCAGAGAAATTCAGAATTAGGGCAAAATGCAGGTAAACAGCACATTGTCAAAAAAAATAAACTTTGTCAAACTTAATTCCACCTTTTGTATTTAAAACAATCAGCCATCTTAGCTTTTCAATCCGCTAGCTGAATGCTAATGCTAATTAGCATCTATCTTGCAAGGCTATAACCTAGGATGTAATAGTTTTGGACTTAGGTTTGTTACTATTCATTTTTGTTTGGTATAGAAATTCTTTGTTTTTATTTAGTTCCATTTTGTTTTTAAATATATAAGCAAAGAACTGAACACAAACAATATTCATTCTTTATCCTCCGCAAAGAATGACGGAAATAAGTGTCGCACTGATGAGTAAGATGAGAGGAGCTGAGTGGTCTCTATGTGATAATTTTGTGAGTGGCTCATTTTATAGTAAATAACCTTTTCCGGGTGTGAGGGTTAAGCCCATCTTTGACCTGTGCAACATTAATACATAATATCATAAACACACAAATTTTCAAAACCATCTTTGAGTCGTCAGTGGGCAGAGGTACGTATATGGGGGTGGGAGAAGGGGGGGGGGGCAAAGGGGGCTGACGAGGGCCGGACCGCACGCATAAGGTAATGTGTGGGCCCTTTGAGCCCACCACACCACACGGCAGTACACTACGCCCCGGGGTGCAACAAATATCAGCATTGTAATTTCACGCCTGTGATTATTATCGCGAGCTCCATCTCTGACTGAGAATCCTCCACCCATCCTCTTTAGTCGTCCCAGCTGAGATACTGTTTAACAGCCTCTCCCTTGGACCCTGCGCACACACACACGCTCACACACACAAACACCAAATATTTTAATGTCTGTTCTCCACGGGCCCGTTTTAGGCTTTCTCATTTCTTCTTCGCCCATCTTCTGGTAATTCTCCGCCATCTGCCTCGGCATCTGTTTGAGGAGCCACAAGAAGTGGCTGCCGCCGCAGCAAAACTCTGCACTTTTTTGGGGGGTGAGGGGGGGGGTGAGGAGCGGTTAGCTCTCTCTCATATTTTCTCGTTGTTTTTTCCTCCCCTGCTCTGCTCGATCCATCCCTCACCCTCTCTCGCCCATTTAAATGCCAAGTTGAGGCTGTATTCTCTTCTGTCTTTGTCTGGCCCTTGACTCCACCCCCCAACAGAAACTAGCCTAGATTTAGCATAATCTTAAAAAAAAAAAAAAAAGGCTTCCACCCCTCCACCTCTTTGACCCCCAGCAGACACACACACACACACACACCCCCACGCACGCACACACACACACATACACCCCATCTCTCCATTTACCCGCACTCGCAGGGACACAGTTGATGCTTCCTCATCTTTAAATAAAGTGAAACCTCCATTTAGGTCGTCTGTTGGAGCTGATTGTCTTGCGTTATATCAACATACTTTTTTTCATGGCCAAAAACATGCACCTTGTTTGGTCCTTTTCATTATATATATATATATATATATATAAATTCTTTTCAAAGGGCAACATTATAAATTGAGTTCATTAAACAGATAAATCAAGGTATCGCTTTATTTACTGAGATTAATTTTGGGATTGACACGCATCCCCTCATGATCTCACGTCCACGAGGACCTTGCGTCATGGTGCTTTAGTAGTCATCTAGACCAGTGGTGGCCAACTATTGTCACCATCGGACCCGCATTTTCCAATTGTTGCAAAGTGAAGACCCATTTTATGGAAGTTAAGAGACATGAAGTGTTTACTTGTTTTTTTTTTTTTCTTTTCAAAAATAGTATTTATTAGATATTCGACCCACCCAAAATGGTATCGCGGCCCATTTTGGGGTCCCGATCCACCAGTTGAGAATCACTGCTCTAGATGACACTTTTGGAAAAAAACAAAAAACAAAAAAAAAACACTCAACTTGCACTTGTGGCCATGCCACAGGCGAAGATATTAGCATCATGTCATTAGATATGGAGCCGGACGCCCTCTGCTCCGCACCTCCCCTCGGGCCTACATGGATGAGACAGCTTTGTGCAATATGGCCAAACATATGTGTGTGTGTGTGTGTGTTGGGGAGGGGGAGAAGGCGGCATTGAACACACGTGTGACCTCTCACACGGCAGCTACATTGAGTAATTGTGATTATGATGTTCAACACTCTCCTCGTCTCTCCAATTGCATCCCCATGATGTCCTCCTGCCTCCTTCCCTTCCTTTCATTTTCTCGGTGGGGGAGCGCTTGGCTGATAAGTTGTCGCATTAAGTGCAAACTTTTGGCTGATTGCTGGGCTTTTTTTTTTTTTTTCCCCCTCCTCGCCATTGCTATGGCCGCAGCCTCTAATAGCTGTCCCCGGGCTCCGCCGCGGGCGATCATGTCACAAATAAACAGGCTGACACAGTCATTTACTCCAATTGTCCCTGCGCTATTCACAAGCCTCCCCTGGTGAACAACAACAATTATTCCAAATGTCAAAGATCCAAGCCTTTGGGGCATAGACAAATGCACATTAAAAATCTATTACAGAACACTTTCAAATATACATATAGGCTTCTTTTTAGCTTGATAGGAAGAGATTAGAAGCAGGGGGAGTTTGTGAGTCACCTCCTTGTAACCTCATCTCCTTATGAGGAACCTTGTTTGAAATCTGTGGAAAAGAACAGAGAGTATGATGTATTTGTCTGATTGTTTTAGATCAGGGATTAGCTTCTTAACTCATTTAATCCCAGCCATTTTCACGAGAGGAAACACCTCAATCACAGCGTTTTTTTTTCGGGATTTTGACTGATTTTGCAAGGCCTTCAAAATGTTGTGTTCTAAAGATATAAAAACATGGAGCTATGACATAAAAAAAAAAGGCTAAGACGTATAAATACGTCTTCGGGAGGCGAGGAATACAATTTTGAAAATGTATATATACACATCTTATGGATTGAATGAGTTAAATGATGGAGGGGGCCACGATTTTGTGCTATGTGTGTGTGGGGGGGGCACATAGGAATATACACTTCCTAACCAACCAACATTAAAGTGCAAAAACTCGTGTGGATTTTTTTTCCCCCACAAAAATCAACTCACTCAGAATTTCAATATTATTCAGGTACTGTTTGTCCTGCTTATCATTCCACATCTACAAAAATATTATTAGGAGAACACATGTTGTAGTATAGGGCAATATAAAACCCAGTGTAAGCGCAACTGTGACTGTATGCCATCTAGTGGTGAACGGTGATGTTACAACTTAATACTACAGTCGACCCCCTGCATACTCACGGTTCGGCACCCATTGATTTGCTGCACCCAACGGATACCACACGTTTTTTGTGGCTGCATTTTTTTGTGTGTTCATCAAATATTTTTGAAGAATCTTTGGGTTTGTAAAAAGAAAATTAAAGAAGATATATCGATCGATGAATAGATAGAAAGAGGTCGAACATAGAGGTAGCTAGCTAGCTAATTATGTAAGTGACAGCGCCTCATAAGAAAACACTTCCTGTTTTACCTTCTTTTCAACGTGAGTCACCCTGTCAAGCAATACACAAACTTAATATAAAAGTAGTGCCTGCGGTAGAAATCTATTCCACATTATTGCCGCTCTTGCAAATCCATCTCCATCCCGTGATGGCCTCAGAATCCATCTTGCAATAATGGCGTCATTGTGGGCACTCCCATCGCATGTATTTGTTACCTTTGGTCCGCTAGCAATAAATCCCATCTCGTCTTAACGGACGCGGACCGCTGACCAGTGCGAAGCGGTCAAGGAGAGTGCCGCGCTTCGTTTCACGTCACCGCTGGGTGTGATTACGCAGAGATTATGCACACCTCCCCTCCTCGCTCTTCGTAGCCTCTCTCATGCCTAAACTTTACCCAGCGTTTGGGCCGAAGCTAACAATTGACAGCGTAGCTAAAATCTCGTTCTTTTAAGCTGAATTTCTTGACAAGCATTTAGAAATGTTTTGAAATGTTATTCTAGTTGCTACAAAGTCGGTGTACATTGAGGTTTTTTGGCCCACATCTACGAACATGAAAATTCAATTTAACAGCGTGGATTAAATCGAGCAAAATCTTGGTCATGATGGGAATCTTGAAACTGTGCATGCTTGGTTTGAACGGCAAACTAGTGTGTCTTACGGAACTCAACCTAAACGTGGGCTAAGTACGACGGAATCTCATCAGCAGTGATTTCAAACCATCACGACTCTCCCCGGGGGAGCTCTGAATGGAGCAGATGGTGGATAAATAGCGTCTAAGGGAAGAAAATTAGGGAGTTTCATTGGATTTCCATCAATTACCTGCGCTAATGTATCAATATGGATTAAAACAATGTTATTTGTAATGTTGCTGACAAGCGCCATCAATATATTAATAACGGCAGGGCCACACATCAATACTCATTTGCAACGTTGAAGGGAGGGCCTCCTCGCAAGCGCAAGTCAGCACTAGTGTCGTCTTTGCTGTCACGGGGAAGACTAAATTGCTCATTCATTTCCGCACGTTAGTAGGTCCAATTTTGGCAACTAGTGAAGTAAAAATGTTACGAGTGTGGCAAACTTCACCCTTGTTGACTTCTGTACAACATTAGGACTACTAGTCAAGTGCTACGTATTAACTGATCAAATTTTATTCCTCTAGGGACAGATAAGAGACAGTTGTTCCACTTGGCCACCGTAGGAATTCTGCTGGTTCGCTGAATTGTTGTACTAGTGAGAACTTTTACAAGGGTAAATTTTGAATGCAGTAAGAATAAAGTTGTAATATTGTACAATGTTTTATTTTATTTAGTGTCATCATAGTACGAAAAAAATATTCCTACATTTTTCTTATGAATAAATATAGCTATAAATAATAAATATTTAAATATGGAATAAGGGGTGGGGAAAAAAATAATTGTACCATAATGAAGGCATAAGTTTAGGAATTAAAAAAATATATAACATTACAAGAAAAAATATGGATTTATTTGCTCACTGTGTAAGAGTCTGAAATATTTTTCCAGAATAATATTAAAATGTAGTAAGAATAAAGTTGTAATGGTATATATTTTTCCTCATTATATATATATTTGCACAAGTGTGCACACCCTCTTATAAGTGTGGATGTGATGTGGCTGTGTGCAGAATGAACAAAAATCACATTCAAACTCTTGTTAAATGGGAGTCTGCACACACCTGACACATTTATAGTGCCTCTGATTAACACCAAATAAAGTTCAGTTGTTCTCGTAGGCCTTTCCTGACCTCTTTTTTTTTCTTACTAACAGAGGTCGGAAGGTTTTGTGCGCACATTCACTGCTAATTTCGACCTGTTCATAATTATCTCCCCCTTTGAATGATTTTTAAAAAATAGCTTTTTTTTGGTTTGTTTGTTTGTTTTTACATTTTAAGCAATCAAACCAATACCGATGCTCCATGAGTCTCAGCCTGGAAAGAGTCCACACCTCAAAGTCCATGGAACTCTGCAAAAGTCTAAATTATTTGCCATTTCTCACTTGCATTTTTATTTTTTATTCATAGTCATAATTAACATGTGGAGCCTGCCGTGATTAAAAATGCTCCCGGTGTAAATGCAATATTCAACAGTGAGCCGTGACAGTGATGTATTCCACACGGATTATCCTCAGTGGTTTTGACTCTGGCCATTAATCTACATTATTTATGATATGATAACAGCGGGATGTTAAAAAAAAGGGGAAAAAAAAAAAACCACTTACTGCGTTCAACTTTTTTCCCCAAACATTTCTATTAGTCAGTGAAAGCGCTCAAGTTGGCTCGTGGGATGTTTTGAAGGGGCTCTGAAGCTGAAACAAAAAGCTTCAAAAGTCACCCAACCATTAGATTTAATTACTACATTATTTTAAAACTCTTTTTCAGAAAAAAATATTAAATATGCAATAAACATACATTTCTCAAGTCTTCTTAGTTCAATCTGTCATGTAAAACAACAGTTGAAATCTCATTAATCCATTCCAACGCCACAAAAAACTTTTTGGTACATGGTATTTGTTACACATTTTTAAAAGAAAGAAAATTAGCACTGTATGGTATAAAAATCGTGAACGTAAGAGATTAAATGTCTCTGCTTCTGACGATAGCGCTTCTTCTTCGTGGGCTTAAAAGAAGAAGAAGGAGAGAAGAAGAATATGACAGAAGAAAAAGAATAAGACAACGAAGAAGCAGCAGCGACAAGAGCAAGTGTAATGATAGCAACTTTCGTTTTGCACAACAAGGGTTTGAAAGTGCACTAATCCACCCGGATTGTACCTTTGGCTCAAATGCATGGCAAGATTATAGTTAAGGTAAGAACATTTTATGATAAAAAAAATGAATACATTAACAGTACTGAGATAACGTTTCGCCATAATCGTCCAATTACATCAGTTCTTTCAGATATTAACAAAGATCTGGAAGCATACGCAGCTAGGTGCACAAATTAGCACATCCACAACCGTCAATGAATATAATAATATTTTTTTGACGTATTTTTGTGCTGTGTTATATTTCTACATGCTGGGTTTTTGACACAGCTCCCGTTTTGGCTCTCATTGGACCGTTCAGGTCTGCGTAACGTTCATCAATTACATTTTTTAATAGTCAGTCGGGAGCAAAGAGGCGCTAAGCATGATATGATAAGGGAAAAAAGATTATCTACGACCGTCAAGAGAATGAACAAATAAATAAGCAGACAAGATAATGTGATAGTTTGCTGGTGAAGTTGACGTTCCGCCTACCTTTTCTGCTTTTGTGAAAGCAACATTAATCTGACGCACCAGTGAAGCTCTGTCTAATGTGAAAATGTACATTTTTTTCCCCCCTCTCGCCTGCTTCGGCGAGGAAGATGCTTCTATCACGCTAATGATAATAAATGGCAACTAATGGGATGGCCAAACATAACAAATGGAAAGTTGTAAAGGTATGGAGGACACATTAAATCTGAAACGACATCCTCAAGTCGGAGCTTTGTCTGCCGCTAAACAGGAAAAATTGATCATCGCCGAGCGTTTGCATTAATGTACATCATGCACATGCCACGCAGTGGAATAATTCAACCATATTTTTTTAATTTACTTACTTATTTATTTTTGTCATTTGAGTTAGGTGATTAATCAAAAGGAAACGCGACACTTCTGGTCACTTGAAAACATTTTATATACAACATGTAATATATCTATATATATATAATAGTGGTACGTGTGCCTCCAATGAAAGACCTTTGGATATGTATCTCATGGTTTGCAATTGGATATGGATTTGGTTCAATCAAATTTCAAATGTTTTTTTTACAATACTACTATTATTACTACTACTAATAATAATAATACCAATAATAGTGATAATAAAAATATTCTCTTTTCTTTGTGTAAATGTACTGTTTTCTGTTTCTATGTAGTTCATTCCTACGAGATGCTCATCTAAAGTCTCAAAGTGCCCGAGAATTTGCAGTCTCTCATGCGTTTGTCATTGAGAGGAACTACATTTGTCTTAATGATCGTGCTCCTTGAACTGAGTTTGCTTGCAAAATAATCGATATCCGAGTCGCCAGTGGGGGCAATACCCGAGAAAGAGTGCTCGTGTGAGTGCGTGCAGGCACTGTGTCACCGCGTTGGCCTTGTAGATGTAACAATGCTTGTAGAGTTTGGCCCTGAGCATCGAAACACGCTCTCAATCACTGCTGAAATCTTCCTATAGGCCACACTTGAGTGCTGGTGAAGCTTAGATACAGTCTCAATTTGTATGTTGTCTCTCGTCGCGTGACACGGAAGGAGGGGGCGGGGGGGAGGGATCGATCTCTCGTCACCCGGTCCGGCGGGTTCCAACTTATCTATTTTTGGGAGGATTTATAAAACAGATGTCGCTGCATGCAAACAATAAACACGCTTGTGTGAGAAGAGAATGGTTTTTGTTATCATGTGCGTGTCATTGTCGTGTGTATTGTGACACTTTGCAATTGTTTTTATGTTTATATTGGGGGTTGGTGTAACTCACAATGTCATTTCATATCATAATATATTTTGTTCCTGTAATACAGTGGTACAAATGTTTGACCGCTATCCAAAACTCGACTCATTTTTCTACACCAAAATTGAGATGTTTTAAATTAAGAATAATTACAACAATATTAAAACCTTTAACTGAATAGGAAATACTTTATAATGGGCCCTATTTTGAGAGAAAGGCGTGCATGCGCTTGGTATAAAATCTAGCACATCATTGTTTTCATGTCGAGGCAATTCTAGTTTGGGAATTTGTCAGACTGCACTGTGGAAAGCAATGTTGGAGTTCACATCCCCGGCTCACATGATAATTTGGTGACAGAGAGAAGACTAGATTTCAGACCAATTAAAAGCAGGTCTAAGTTGTGGGCAAGTCGTGTGATATGATTTAAGTGCATTTGAACCAGTTTCAGGCCGAAAGATTATGCGCTCCATTGATATGAGTGTTGGATATCATCATATTTCATTCATAAATATGACATCAGCGTGTATTAAACCTGCTGAATCATGGGGGCCGGTGGGTTGTCGTTACACACAGATGCATGATCAAAGGTGGAAAGCGGTCTCCCGATATAGACCACGCTCCTCTCCAGCGCTGAATTTAAAGGGAAAGAGAGGAGCTGCTTTGATTAGCCATGAATCAAGTCAGCTCTGTTCACGCCCACAACGGCGCAAGCATGTATTTCGAACTGCTCCAGTCTATGAAAATGCCAAAAGAAAGAAAATGTCACCCAAGTGCACAATTCGACTCCATTTGTGATAGCCTTACATTGGGTATGTAATGGGGTCCATTAACTCATTTAGTGAGTTAATGGTTAACTAAGTTAAAAAAGAAGGGCGTTCAAGGCACGTGGGTTAGTCTAGCCACAGTTGTCGTTTATTGAATAGGATGTTCAAATACACAAAAAACAAAGGGTCTATTTGCTTCATTTAGTAGCAATTCTTTTGGGCTGTACTGCTTCCATAAAATTATTTTTTTTTTTATTCTGAACTATCCCCAATCTTTGTGGAACAGTTTTCTTTTTTTTTTTTTTTTCTTTTTTAATCTAATATTCTGGTTTTCATCATTCAGAAAAAATATATTAGAAACGAGTGAGTAGCAGAAACCTGGCCGAATACCTTTTTTAGTAAGCATCTAATCTCGTTGCACACTTGACAATAAAGGGATTTCTGATTCTGATTCTGATCCGCCCATCTCCTCGTACATATCACACTTTCTGCCGCATTTCTCGCCTTTGTTTTCCCAAATCTGACGTATTCAGATTTATAATTTTATTTCCTTCAATGAAGCAAAGACGAGCCGCGAGAGGCATGCAGCCCCGTTTGGCCCCTCAGTGACCAGAGAGGATGTGATAAATGACTTCCACACTCATCCCTGTCAGCATGGGCGGGGGAAGCGAGGAGGGGGAGCGTGTGGGTGTTTGGAGGCTCGGTGGCGGGCTTCAATGGTAGCACAGTGGCCCTCCTAGCGTGAGCTACATCACCCTAACAACATTATTCTTTTCATGCGGCTTGTCGATAGAGGCACCCGCCGTGATTGGCGTGGAGATCCGCTCAGGTTAATTGGAAGCCTGAACTGTGTAACGGCGCGGGAAGCTGAGCAGACATTGCCGCCCCCCGCTCCTTGTAATAACACAGAAGGCCTGTGTGTCTGTGTATCGATTCCATCTTAGGTTCACGGCGCCCGTATGGGAATGAAATATCAGATGACAGGTTATGGATGTGGCCTTCAATGGGCCCGTAGGAGCGGAGATGGGCCACTTGTATGGCAGGAAGCGGCCCTAAATGAAAATGATCAAACACGTCAATGAGAGCCCACTGGCTGGATTGGAAGTAAAATGTCATTTATCAATGGAAATGCATTGACCGGACCAAATATTTGGTACACCTTCACATCCTCTTATGATTCCTTCAGTGGTTTCTTGCAGTTTGATTCAGCAGATGTGAAAAAAATTCAAATCAGTATATTGTCCAATAAACATAGGTGCCATTAATATTTGAGTTAAGCTGAATGATTTTTTTATTTTATTTTATTTTATTTTTTTACTGCAACTATTTATTTTTACTAATTAAACTTAAAACAAAGAGAACTGCACATTCTCTACTCAAACAAACAAGTAGCCAAGGCTTAATGATAACATTGGCATTCATTAGCGTCAATGTGGCTGTTTTAACAATATTTGAACACAAAAGGTGCAGCAACTAACGTAGACAGGCAATCAGTGCTTAAAGTCGTCCACTGTCATACGCTACAACACACTAGGACGCACGTACACATGAATTGATGAACAGTGAAATAAATATCCGTCAATTTCTGGCCAGGACACGCCGCCCCCCCGCAATATGATTGACTGCTTCATCTGCAGTTAAAGAAATAAAGCCCACCGGGGACTTTACACACTACTTTATGGACAAAAATAGTTGACTTGAATGGGAAAATGCAAAACAAATATCCATCTGACGTCGCAGCTGCACTCTTATTGTAACCTGCATTTCACAAACCTGACGTTGTGCAAGTGTACCTAATAAGATGTCCAGCCACTTTTCCCTTCTATGATTTCCCACCTCCCACACCCACGCACACACATGCAAGCTTTTCTTTTCCTCTTGATCAAGATTCCGTGGCTGCATTAGACGTGCAGGACACACGATAGCCTTTATAGAATGTAACCAAACACACCGCACCGCTCTCTCCTTCTTTGCCTTGTCATCCAGTGGCGCGGCCCACCCTGACATTAACAAGACGGAATGAGTGACAGCGCTAATATGGAGTGAGATGGTGGAAATATGGGGCGGACATTTGTTAAAACGGTGAACCTAAAAAAAAAAAAAAAATGTTTTCAGTAGTTTAAATAGCTAGAATATTCCTGACACGTTCTTACGAGGCTGACCAAGGTTATAAAGGCCTGGATGCCATAACTCAGAGATTGTGCTTATTAGGTCGGAAGTAATTACAAACACAAAGTGACATTTTACAAGGGATGTTTTGCATATCGTGAGTTATTGCTCCTGTAAACCAGTGCGGGAGCGCAGAACCTCGACTTGAACTAAAAGGAACTTTCTGGAGGTTGAATGGACCAAATTGTCCCGCCGTCTGAAGGTTGGATGCTCTCATTGAATTGAGGTTTGCGTCCCGTCAAACAGTAGATGAATTTGCCGCGCTTAATACAGCAAGTTTGCTTTTCTCTGGCTGATCATCACTTCATGTGCAAGATAAGGGAATACTCCGACTCTGTACTTAAGTAGAAGTACAGAGTTCAGAAGATTTGCGGAACCCTTTTTCTTATATTATTTTGCTAGCTTTTATGTGATTTATTTTTCTCATTTGGATGCCGACTGTTTGTTTCCTTCATTGCAGGGTTTGTACTTTGTCCTTTGAAATCCACGCTGAAGAATTACTGATTCAGTCTGTGTACTTAAAGGGGAAGTCACCCCAAAATGTTCTTTTCAACAATTTGTCCATGCGCCTCCTCTAGTCTAAACATGACGTTCTGATTAATATTATATTTGGGAAATAGAAGATAAGCAGCAAAATACCCTTGTTTTTTACCCGCTCTGGGGGCGGCCATTTTGTTCTTACCTGTTTTCTCAAGCTGAGCCATGATTGGTTGTTACCTGAACTCTGAGCAATTGTGATGTCATTTTCAGTCGACAGTAAGTGACAAAATGGCCGCCCCATAAAATGGACAAAAACAGAATTTTACTACTCAACTCAGATTCCACAAACACAGTAGCAATCAGAATGCCGTGTTTTCACCAGTGGGTGAGGTGGTGTGGGGGACGTAAATCATATTGTAGTCAAGAAATTTTGCAGGTTGACTTCCCCATTAAGTTAAAGTTAAAAAGTATAGACTTTGTGTCCTGAATAGAAAAGTCTGAATGCATTTTTATTATTTTATACAATACGCTTTCTGTAACTTGGCAGAGTGAATAAAGCTGCACACCAAATAGTTCCTCTCATTTCCTCTTTTATAGTGCTGATACTGAGAAGAGAAATCACGTGTTATTCAAGTGCTTGAGACAACTTTGCTAACCTTGTGAACTGTTAGCAAAACATTAGTTTTTCAGATTGAACCATTTTTTTTTTTTTTTAATGCAAGAAGCTTGTGGTTTGTAGGCTTGCCCAATTTGTTTGCCTCAAAATTAAACGCCAGCATCAACTAATTCTCTTGATGAAAACTTACTTATTGCTTCCTGGCTCACGTCGCTGCCCCCTTTCTGATTTTGAAGAGCCCAAGATATCATTGAATCAAAATCTCAATTCTCAGACCGATCACTCAAGTAAAGTACTGATACCTGGAAAATGTTCTTAAGTACAATAACAAGGTGTTTGTACTTGGTTACGTCTCACCTTACTGTCCAACGTGGCTCGGGCACCCTACACTCGGTTGCACAAACAGGAGGTCCAGCTCCTGTATCCGGGCATGACTGAATGGACCGCAGCAACCCCCCCTCTTCCCCCAGTCTCCCACAGGCTCCTGCTGCCTAAGGTCCAGATTGTGCCACTGGGCCGGTACCGGACCGGAGGTGGGCGATGGAGCACCAATCCATCTCCCGCAGGAGCTCGCTGACGGGAGCAACGGTTGCCCACTCCTCGGCTGCGAGCGCACTCAGGAAGATGGATTGGTTGGCCGACTCTCCAAAGGAGGCAAAGCATGCCGTTAAGAGGCTGTGCATCACTTGGCTGCTCATATGCAAAGTTTGATGAAAGAGGTTTTTCTGGGAGCCATGAATTAGGGCTGAGTGGCGAAATTACATTTTAGTGTTGGGGGGGGGGGGGGGGGGGTGATTTGGGATCTTTGTGAGCTTTGACAGTTGCTTTGTTTCTTCTCTGAGTGCATTGATAAATACGGATGCAAAGGGAACAGGATTTTGTTCCAATTTTTGGAATTGTCTCGCATCTTCTTTTCCCGTTGAAATTAATGCAAATGCAATTAATCCATTCCGCTATCGCCAAAACACAGAAAACTTATTTTTTATGTTGTACTTTCTAAAGACGTATTCCAACATAATTAAATGGAATTTAAAGAATTATTTTAGTGTGTGTGACTAGGTCACCGGGGGCATACATTCAAACAGACCTAAACGAAGAGGAGTTTCACCACTACTTTAAGGCCGGGTTCACACATAGACAAGACAATCAGGCTGTTTTTCTGACCAAGGAATTTAAATGCCTGATTATCTTATGTTTTTTTTTTTTGTTTTTGTTTTTTTTTCGGCCTAGATGATAATCCTAATGTCTGAGATGTGTTAAGAGTTGATTGGTCCCTATTATAGGGTTCAATACAAGTCGGTGCCAACAATCTTAAATATCAAATGTGTTCAATATTTACAACCAAGAGTCTTCCAAATTGACCAAAACGATTTTCTGTCTTTATCCGTGTTCTCAGAAATGCATTGGAACTAATTAAAAGCATCTAAATTAATTGAAGTGGGTAAAACAAATTTAATACGCATGAAAATTAAGTTAAGGTGGTACTTAAATTTGTTAAGTAATTAGTCTATAGCCCGGCATTTTTTGTTTGTCGAATATTTGTTGAACAATAAAGTGAACTAACGCAGCGTTATATATGCAAATGTAGCAACAAACAAGCTATTTATTTGTCTCAGTTGGAGCTATGATCCATCATTGCACATCTAACAGTCTGGACAGAAGAGGAACATGACAAACAAATGCCCCCTCCTGACAAGGAAAAAAAAAACAAAACGATATAATACATCTTGTGGAAAAATGGTCTCTTCTTCAAATTGGCCACCGCTTTAACCTGACACTACGGATCTCGCCTCCTCCTCTTTGTGGCCCAAACCCAAAACGGCAGCACGAACGCTGACAAATTTGACAAAGGGAATTTGCTCAAAAAACACAGCCTCTATTTAGTCGGCCAAGCGGCAAATATGTCGGATGATATGGTTTATTAGGCAATCCATTTTTCCCACAATAGCGAGGCCATCTGCAAAGGTTAGCGCGCATAAGGTTGCTACGGCAAATTCTATCTAATCTGCCTGCGAATGGGGGCCCGCAAGCCGCTGGAAGCCGGTGGCACATTTTTCATGTACGTACGATTTGGAATGCAAATAGAATAGCTGATGAAAGGGGTGACCTTCTAAGTGCGGAGCAGTGGGGGCTTTGCGGAATATGCAGAGGCGGAATGGAAGAGAAAAGAATGACTTACCGCTGCTGCCACTTGAGCTGCATTGTAATATACGAGCGTGGCTCAGATACAAGTGAACCCGGCCTCCAGAACACGGAGGCTAATCTCGGAGGAACGGCATGCCCGGCTGCATAAAAAAAAAAAGTCGATGGATTGCAAAATGAGGTGCTTAAAGCAACAAAATGTACAATTGTACCTTCAAGACCTTGAAAAGTGAAGGCAGAGATTTGTTTCTAAACACCTTAAGATAATTACTGAAAACTCTTGCCTTACATAATTTGAAAATGTTCATCAATAATTGGATTTTTTTTTTTTTTTTTGGTTTGCATTGATCACAGAGTAAATTAAATGTACCGAAGAGGCAAATTATCCTTACATTGGCTTTAGCACGAGCACTGGGCTAGCTAGCTATTTATATTAGCTAGCCGTTTAACTTGTTAGTCTTAGAGTTCGGAGCTTTGTAAAGTATTATCTGGCTTTAATGTCACTTTTCCTAGAAGTCTGTAACAGTTTGCTGACCAGCCTGGAAACAACTTGGTCTGACACTCGCATTGGCGTTCATATTAGAACTCATATTTGTGTGCTGTACTTATTCAAACTACAAGTTGCTGCATGCTAATGATTAGAAAGAGTTACTTGAATTTGCCACAAAGCAAACAAAAGCAAATAGCACACAAAAGTAGACATTGCATTTTTCCTCATGCCAGCTTTAGCGCTAGCATTGGGGCTAATGTTCAGGTTTGTTGTATAAATTTCTTGTATGAATAAAAAGGAAAAATGGCTGACTTCCAAAATGATATGCCTTAAAGCAATAAGAGGATGGTGTTGTACCTTAAAATAAATTCATTTTGATGCTACACTGACTTGTGACTTGTAGTGTGTACGACACAAATGTGACCTTCTGTTTCTGCTTTATGTTAGCATCAATGCTAATGTAAGGTTTCATAGTTGTCGTGTGAAATACTTAGAACTACAAGTACACTAAAATGATCAGATAGTTTTCTTTTTGTAAATGGTATTTACCACAATTCAAACAAAAACAGGTAGAACACAATTATTCCTTAATGTAGCTTGAACACTAGCAATTAAGCTAACGTTAGGGTTCGTTGGGAAGTGTTTGTACTGTTGAGGCATTTGTACTTGTTCTAAATTACAATAGCTTCATTGCTCAATTTTCTTTTTCTTTTTTACTTCATGACAACGGTGGCCAATTTGAAGCTGTTTCAATTTTCCGCTCGCAACACAAAGCAAATGATTGAAAACATCAAAGTCAAGGGACCACTCTATGTTCCTGAGTGAATGAGTGAAAATTAGTTACAAACGGAACGCAGGTCAGTATAGTCTGTGATTACTACATCCACTTCAACTTTCATATTGTTTCACTTTTCAGAGAATCTTGAAAGACTCAAAAGTTGATTTATGGACCCATGTGTCGTAAATACCTGAAATGGGTTGGCGCTTTAATGGCGTTTCCACTTGATGTATGTTTAAGTCAGACTGCAAATGAGAGTTGAAAAGTAGATATTCCGGCATCCATAAGCGGAGACTATACGTCAATAGTGAAGTGCGGGGACTCCTTTGTCATGGCTTGTGCAAAGCTTGAACACGTAGACAAATGGGCGAGGTGCGCGATGGTCATTCAGCCGTGCATGTCTCATCTGTAGCCAGCTTTGGCAGAGTAGTCATCTTCATTCCCTTTGTCCTTACAGCGCCAGGTAATCTATCAGGCTCCAGACGTGCTGGAAAGTCCGACTGACTCTCCCATTTGAATTGAGAAGCCAGTTTGCGCTTTACGTGGGGTCCCAGTTAGGCCTGGGCCGCAATTGAGAGTGAGTGAGCTGTCCTTGATTCATATTACTGTCCCGGTATGATTGAGCTTCTCTGGTATCGCCGCAGAGTGGGGAGAAAATTGAGCACTTGACTTTGCGCAGCTTGAAATCCCAGTGCTGCGTCTATGCATTTGCTTTTTTTTTTTTTTTTTTTTTGTATTCTTTTTTTTTTTGTCCATGCTCCAGCTACAGTTTTTATGTTGCGCTTGATTGGACGCAAAAAGTTGCCGTTGAGCTGTAATGACTTTTCGCCACCCAATCCTGGAATTTTATTGCTGTTTGCGTGTGTGGCTGCTGCGATCACTAATGGAATTGTAACCCTTTATTTAAAATGCGACCTGATCCTGTAAGTCTTCGATCATTTCAATCAATAGAGATCTTGTCTGTCTTTATTTCATCCACTTCTTTCCTCTCGGGGCGGGGGATGTAGTATTCATCAGCTGACTGCCCCCCCCCCCCCAACACCGCCTGTTACCTGACCGAGTTGGGGGCCTTTAGCCACCATTTGATGGAGGGAGCCGATTATGAAGCATGACCATCGTTCCGGCAAATATTGACATGGAAACAGCGAGCAAGCCAGCACGCCCACGGCAACGACAACAATACACACACATACGTGGTCGAACACAAAGTCACGTATGGCTTCAAGATGTCTTCATAGAGATACACGGGTTTACACAGCGTAAAAGCCAGATCGATGGCGGCTCATCGGCATTTTTGTAGGGGAGGCGTTTATTCCAACTTTTTGCATCACATTGAACCCGTTTACTGAGGGACCATGGAGAAATTTTTTTTTTTTTTTTTTTATAGTTCGATGCGGGTTTTTAAACACGTTTAAACTTAAAACACTTTTTAAAGTTATTCTATGCACCGTTCTCCAAATAAGAACAAGTTGTTTAGTTGTCCTTCTAAGTTGAAGTTTATCGTAAAACTGACACATCCGGCAAGAGTGTCACAAATGTTTATGTGTACTTAAACGGCAAAATGCTAAACCAAACCATATAATTTCATTTACGATAGCCTGTGAGCTTCCTGCGAACGCATAATGCGAAACGCCATAGACGGGCTAACGGAGATTAGCATAGATTTGAGGGAAATTACTTTATAAACCTTCAACTAACTGCTTCAGCAACACATACAAACAGATCATAAAACAATACTCGCCGGCGTACACAATGCCTATAAAAAGTTTACACACCCCTCTTGGAATGGGGAAGGTTATTATAAAAAAAAAAAAAAAATCACTGAGGGTGTTTTTAGGATAAACCTATCAACATTCAAACTAATTTTGGGAGCCAGCGCACACCTGTCTCCATCTAATTAACCCCAAATAAAGTTCAGATGTTCTAGTTGGCTTTTCCTGACATTTTTGTCATCAGAACTTGCAGCTTCAATTGCGAAACATGGTAATGTACTACACAACTGCTCCTAATCAAACCGCTTCTCCTCTAATAGGCCTCAGTGGTGTCCGGCATGTTGCGGTACGACTCTGACGACTTGTAACTCTACATTCATCCCATCAGGAAGTTTGATGGCAGGCCGCACACATGTGACAACTTTACGACATGTCTCTCTTGCAAATTGTTATTTATTTTCTGCAAAGTTTGTCCAACTCAGCCTGTGATTTCCACTAAAAGTCCCTCCCCCCCCATCCCTCCTCCTCCACGAGTTCCCTCTTGTGGCCCGTTGCCGCACATGCTCCCCCACATAATTTATGACTGCCTCTGGTCCTGATGACAGATTATTAAAAGTAGAATTAGTTTTGTGCCGGGGATTTTTCCTGTGGGAATTGGGAAGGCAGGGCTCTCCGTGGAAGGTCCCTGACGAGGTCTCCATTACTAATAGAGGCAGACTTCTTTTTTTTTTTTTTTTTCCCTACACACACACACTTCCCCTTCCCCCGTGTGATGGCAAAGCGAGAAGACTAATGATTTGAATTTACTGTGGCAGGCGTCACGTGCTGTGAAAGGCAGCGTTGGAGTAGAGGAGAGGTTAAGTTCTTCCCCGTGGAGAGGTTTATTGGATTGTTTAGCACCAGAAGGATAATGTTTTTGTCATCGACTGCCGCTGCCGTTGCTACTGCACGGACGCCCGGAAGCAAATCGGCCGCTGCTTGTGAAGTACGGTCAACATCGTGACATCATGGGGAGGGACGTGCAGTGATCCTGCTGCCGCTGTGTCGTGGTTCATTGTTTGCGTGTGCGATGGTTTTTGCCGTGAATTTAGAGTCGCGTACCTTCAGCATGCTGGGCAGCACTGTGAGCTACTGGGAGTGATGCAGCGTAATTATGAGCAGGAAGAAAAGGCAGAGAAGGTCCCCAACCAATCTTCAATAAGTGTTGTTATTACCACAAAGTAGGAAGAACTTTTTATGTTGTGTGCACACAGCAAATTAAGTAGATAAATAATAAGTTGGATGAACTTAAAGAAAACATAGTTTGCTAAAATTTCAAACTCATTGGCTTTGCCAGGAAAAGGTAATAAGCTTTTCATGTTCAAGGGCCATATTCTTTTTTTTTTTTTTTTTTTTTTTTTATTTGAAAATTCTCTCATTTTAATTGTAGTATTGATAATCCATTTAATTATAAGTCATCAAAAAGAATTATTTATTAATTGCATTGACAGTGTTTTTCATTTGTTTTTAAAAGTTCTTGTCTCAGTAAACACTGAGGGGCTAATGGACATGAGCATAAATATGACGTTAAGCACATGAAATTATTTTTTTTCCCCCCAATTCTCTGCATGCTGTTTTCAAGAATGAAGCGGAGCTTATTTTTTTTTTTTTTTTTTTTTTTTTTCCTTTGCCCACGCTTGCTGTAGATTATCACAAGTAGGCGGGATTGTAGTTGTTTTTCCCTTTGACAAGAGCCCGTTTATTTCTGTTTTTCTCAAGTCGCCTCCAACTCTCCGATTCTCTCCTCTCAGCAACTCTTCTTGTTCCTCCTCCTCCTCCTCCGCGGCCACAAAAAAGAGAGAATGTAGGCTTTCAATTCTCCCCCCTGTTCACCTGATGGCCGTTTGGAGCCTGTTCCCCCAGCGTGCGTCTGCAGCCTGGGAAGCAGAGGGGAGTCTCAGCACAGCTGAGAGGCTCGGCTTAATCTTATGCATCATTAAGCACTCAGCGGCACACCGCAGCCCCTCATATACATCATCCACGCTTAATAAACATAATGATGACATAAGATGTAATTCCAGATGAATTTTCATTTTATAGGGAAATGGAGAATTCCTGTAGTATGAGAGGAGGGAGGGCCGAAAAGGACAGGAAAAGACGGAAAGAGAGGAAGAGAGAGCGAAAAAGTAAATTATCGGGGAAGTACAGAATAAATGATGTTTTTTCTTCACAAGATGGATTGCGGCTTTCTGGGGACACTTGAAGTGGAAGGGAGGGGGCTTCGAAAGGTGAGGGGGCAGAGGGCCGCCGTGGCACCGGGGGGACAAAGGGGTTGGCGAGGAGAGAGAAAAATGTTGGTCATTCCGAGTGTTTTAATCGCCGGGCTTGATGGACAGGCTGAGAGGACCTGAGGTGCGGCCATCCATCACGGACGGGCCGGCTACAATGGAAGAGAGGAGGCTCGAGTTTCAGTGCGAGGAGGAGGAGGACGACGAGGAGGAAGGGGCTCCGAGGCCGCGGCGGGAAATGGGATTCTGATGGAAAGGCCACTGTACACAGTAAAGGCCAATGAGGGCGGGAGGAGGCGTGTTGGAAAAGGCAGCGGTACAAGAAACTCGAATAGCTCTGTAGTCATGTGACGGCAGGGGCTGATTCCAGACTCCCTTGGGGGTCCCAGGCAAGAAGGACCAATAACAAAAAAAAAACTGGATGATGGATACGCTAACATGATTTACAAAATAATCAAGATTAAAAATGTACGACAAATAAACACTAAAAAGCAAACATTTCGCTAAAATAGTGTTGATTAAAGAATTTACAGGACTTTTTTTACGTCATTTTAATGGTCATTATGCTGCTCCTTCTGGTGTGCACACCTATGTTATAATACAGACATAAGCATATACGGAGCGAGGAGACTACTCGTCAGTAAATTAGTCATTCATCACAGATGATAAAGAGTGTGTTGTGAGTATTGTTATGTCTGTCTGTTCTTTTAACGTTAGCATTAAGCTGGCAAACTTAAAGGCTAAGATGTGTGCCTGTTTTAAATACACTATGTGTAATTATCTTGGTTTTATTTTCAGTTTGGAAATTTCCTCTGGGGGTGACAATATCTCTCTAGCTAGCTAGATACTGTCTAGTAGAGATAGCTAGCTAGCTATAATTACGGTTTGCTCACTGGCATGAAACAGGGTCAGTTTAGGCTCGACAAACCATTAAGTGGATTTGAATTGGTCATCCTGACACTTTTTTGACAAATACATGTTGTAGAAATGTTCCAAAGGCACTAGGAAAGTGATTTATTTAAGCACAGCATTTCTCATTTCAATCAATCTGATATTTTACTCATGTCGTACTCACATGTTTTGATTTGCATTTACAGTTTGGCTGCTCTACAGGAGAACAACCCCCCCCCCCCCCCCCGAGTGTATGGAGAAAATAGATTTTCATAATAGGATTTGGAAATGATCCAAATATAACATATCTCCCCTCTCTCGCTATCAGTGCTTCCTGGCACAGATGAGATAAAAACCTTAAATCTACAACGGTGCCATTATATTTCAGGAATGGGGGGGAAAAAAAGTTTCAATTCCACATGTTTACCACTGAATAGGTAATTCTTTTTTTCTATTTGTATTCCAAACACCATTGGGAAATAAGAAACTACTCAGCTATTGCTGGTTTGTTGGTGGGGTGCATGCTTCCAGCTGGACCCCATCCCAGACTGCCATGCATGCGTAATGTGGCCAGCCTGAGCTGCCAAAATTAGAATTCATGCTGTATATTGAGCAAACAAACAATGACACAAGCCGACCTCGTGCGTGTGTGTGAAAAGAATGAGCAAATGCGTCAAGTTGAACACGCAAAAACAGATTTAAACTAAAGCTACAATAGCTGTTTGTTTTCATTCTGATTTTAAACAACAGTTTACATTAAGGTGCTGAGGTTTATGTGTGTTTGTAAAATGGTCACGGAGGCGTTGAAACAAGAAACTACATTTTAGCACCAATGCTAATGCTAACTCTATAAAATAGATGTCCAGGCTGGTCCACTGATCTTATGAATCACATGAACATTCACATTATGCTAATCCCCCTGTGGTAACTTAAAATACCCCATGATCTGAAATAATTGACTTTTCATTAAAAGGACACAAACAATGTTTAGTTAGATAATAAGAATGAAGAAAATAAAATCATGATTAATCATTTAAAAATCGTAATCAGTGATTTCGATGGACATCGACATTGTACTGCTCCTTCTGGTGTGTCTGCCTTGTCCACCAGGTGGCAGGATAATACAGACACGCAGACACAAGAAGAAGAGTTTCACGACTGACACATTAATCTGGAGTAATATTTGTCATTTTTCGGAAAACAAATCGTTGCATTTTAGTATAGTAATCCCCTTCATTGCGATTTGCAGGGCTGCTAGCTTGTGGATTTTTTTTGCGTCTGTTTTATAACTATTGTGTTCCATCTCCTATTTCGCGTGTAATTCCAGATGGTGGCAAATTATTTAGTTTTGACTCTGTAAATTTGAAAGAAGAATGAAGTAAAACATGAAGTATTTAAAGCCAGCCTCGTTGTTTTTTAAGAATATTCAATGTCAACGCTTTAATCCTGATTTTTATGCCAACAGAAAGCAATCGCTGTGGGTTTATTTTATAATGTACATCTTCGGATATGATTGTTGATGTACATTGTGAGTTCTTTCCCAACAAAATGGGATTGATACACTGTTGCACTGTTATTTTGGTTTTCATCATCGGTCTCGTTCGCGCTTCTTATAACATGCTTAAATGGGATTGTGTGTTTCAAGACTCTTAAAAAATAGTGCCGGACATGCTTTTAAACCATATCTGGTGGTATTCAAATAGAGTTTTTATATCTATATCGCAAATTCACTTGATCTGGCATGTAACGGGTGATACTACTTTCCTTTCTACTTTCCTACTCCTCATAAAGAAGCGTCCACCTCAACTGACGTTTCCAAATATGGTTCCTCGCCCTACAAAGAGCGACTATTATCCGCTTTCCTATTCATGTGCATGCGCTTTCATAGCAGTGATGTGATCCGCGGGTAAATGAGTGCAGCCCCGACTAGTGCCATGCAGCGAGGGAACCGTCTGAACCGGCTGCACAAAGGCATTTCTGGATTCAAACCTCAGCATGTTCAAGATCAGTGGAGCGTGCCCAGCACTATGCCAAGCCTCGATGGGTGCCAAGGGTGCCACTAACCAGAGCCTCATCCCCTGCACACTGTGGTCTCGCGGCCAACACAAAATGCTGCAATGTAACATAAAAGACTGCAAGGGAGGAAAAAAAACAAACAAACAAAAAAACAGGCCGAGGTTTTGATTCATTTCCTTTTGAACGTTCATATGATTTGAATGACTAGTGAAGTGCACACGGAAACGGCACACGTCCGTCTTATGACACGCGGCCCTCCCATTGTCCGTGCGAGTAGAACCTTCCAGAGATAATGTTCTCATAATTGATGTGCGCACTGTTTGTGTTGTTTCTTTCTCGTATTTTTCCCTCCGCCGCGCTCCGCTCCTGGCACTGAGCACAGATTACATCTTGTTTCCCCAACTACTAAAAGTGTCAGAGGCTGTCTGCCTTTGCTTTTATATCATGTTATTAATGGCAGCCAGTACCCAGCACCCCCCCAGTCTTTCTTTTTTTCTGTTTTTTTTTTTTTTTTTTTTTTCCTTCCAGGGAGTGTTTGCTTGCTTTTGCTGCTGGTGTCTAATTAAAACATCTCTGCTTACGGGAGCAGAGAACGACTTAGATAGAAAGCAATAATTGCAAATGTTATTATTCTGGCGGCTTGTGGAGAGATGAGATGAGTTTGGAAGGCCATATTTATATGGTGGATTGCGAGCTGTGTAAAGAAGAGGTCACATTTAACCTCACAGCTCATTGCATTGGCCACAGGTCCTGCAAAATAAATACATAAAAATTAAAGACTCCCGCTGATATCTTTGTGGCTGTAAGTAAATTGTTTTAGCGGCTCCTTGTTCCTCACCCTGCACCGTTTATATATATATATATATATATATATATATATTAGGGCTGTCAATATTAACATTTTTGGGATATTATTCAAGTAAATATCTGTTACAAGCTTCGCAAAAAATAGTAGTTGAAAAATTTGATTAATCGCGATTAATCATGGAATTTTTTGTGATAAATTAGTTGAAAAAAAAATTATAATCACTTGACAGCACTACATTTTTGTGTAAATACAGTTTTAGTTAGCTTTGTGAACGTAAAATTCAGTTTTTCAGTTTTGTTTTTATTTCATTTAGTTATTTTTAATAAAATTGTACTTTTCTATTTAGTCAGTTTTTAAGACTAAAATAACTGGCATAAACTGAAGTCATTTCTCTTCAAAAGTTTTTCCCTCAACGGAATTGTTTGTAAACCAGGTCACCCATAACCCGAGGTTCCACTGAATACCGTAAAACTAATTGAAGAACAACAAACAACATCTTAAAAATCTAAACGGTGACTTGTGATTTAGTGGCAGCAACACTGATAACTTGACAGCATCGTGCGTTTTCATCATAAGGGAGAGCTCTGCATTCCAGGTCATATTTCCTGACAAATCGCAGACCAGAGATGTGACCTTGCATATCCTGGTAGAAACCGGGCCGGGCCCTCTCTCCCGCAGCCCCGGCGCTGTCTTAACCTGAAGAATTATGTGCTCAGATAATTAGCTCTTATAGGTACACTCTCCATTTCTCCACTCCACTGGGCACATCATCTTCCTCGCCTCTTTATTGTTTGCTTTGCTTTGTCAGATCGATGTCTTGCTACTGCGTAACCAGCACTCGTATGCGGGCCTGCATAAATCACAACAAGGTTTCTGTCGCTCGGGAGAGCGCCGGGGCTACACACACGCACGCACACAAAATGCACAAACGCGTAAACAAGAAGGAAGGCTACTTTGTGCTGCGCGTGTCACCAGCTCTCCTCTCCTCTCCTCTGCGTCAATGTGTTGTTTTTTTTCCAGTCTGAGGAAACACTGCAACAGTTTTTGCTCAGTTAACACATCTGTTTTCCCGCTGTTGCAATTGTGCTTTGCCGTTACAGAATGTTGCATTTAATACGTTGTAGACGCTCTTAATTACGGCCCGCCCGGTATGGATTTTTTAGGCCAATGCCGAATGCGATATTTAGCAGAATATAATCGCCATAAACCGATTAATATTTAAAACATATAATGACTGAAATGACCTTTAATACCTACAATAACAAAGATGTGAAGATGAGTTTGACTGTCATTATCTTTTTACTTTGTTGTGGTATGTTAATGTGGGGGGGGGATCGGCAACCTGAGTCTGCCGATTAATTGGTGACCCTTATTCTTGATACCCTGTAAAAGAATGGCTAAACCGTTAGATTTAGGTTCACATGATTTTATAGTGGCGACACGGCGGCCGACTGGTTAGCACGACGGCCTCACAGTTCCAAGGTGCAAGGTTCCATTTCCGCTCCGGCCTTCTTTTGCATGCCTGGGTGGGTTTTCTCTGGGTACTGCGGTTTCCTCCCACATTTCCAAAAACATGCATGGTAGTTTGATTGGACACGCTGAATTGCCCCAAGGTGTGATTGTGAGAGCGGATGGTTGTTGTCTTTGTGTGCAACCAGTCCAGGGTGTCCCCCACCTGCCTGAAGACAGCTGGGATAGGCTCGAGCACACCCTTGTGAGGAGAAGCGGCTCAGATAATGGATGGATGGGATTTCTTTTTTGTGATGTCAAAATAAATTACAAAAATATATATATATATATTTGGCACAGGATTCTGATGTAATAAAATTACATTATAGATTACTTACCGATTGTAGGAGTGGCAAGGAGGCATTTTGGTCAAGGTGGCTGCTGCCCTTCCTTGCCATCCCATAAAACCACTGATGATCGCACGTGAATGCATTTGAAAGAAGTTGAAACGCATATTCAGCTGAGGTAAAGAAATTCATTCTACCGCATCAGCCTGCCATCAGGGCCGTGATCGACGCACGTGCGGCTTGCACACAGCTAGATTTAGAGCTAAGCTCTTACAAAAAAAAAACACAGCCTTGATTATGGTGC
The DNA here is from genome assembly GCF_059441095.1 of Idiotropiscis lumnitzeri. NCBI lineage: Eukaryota > Metazoa > Chordata > Actinopteri > Syngnathiformes > Syngnathidae > Idiotropiscis > Idiotropiscis lumnitzeri. Next base: position 7,384,314 of record NC_142399.1, read on the forward strand.
ATGAAATGAGGCAGAAACACAATTGCGTGTGTTAGGACCTGCAGGCTTGGATCGGCATCCGTTGTCTGCGTGCACGCTAATGTCGCCCTTAACAGCAAGCTAAACACTGCAGGTTCGCAGACATTAGCCATGCCTGCTAAAACACTCATTTACCACGCAGGCCTCCTCGTCGCACACAATGACAGGCCCCAACACGCCGTTCTATTAGAGGGCATACGCCGTAGAGCAATGCTCAGCCAATCGTGTCCCCTCCCGAGTGAGACCCACGCAGAGAATATGCTCGTCCCCGGCTCGTATATTACGCTTTACAATATGCAGGCTACGCTCGGTGACAGTCGCTCAAAAGCATCACAACCGACACCGGCGCACCTGCCGTGGTGTCAGTACAGTGACGACTTGTGAATTTGGTACCTGGGCCTTCACTGGGGACTGAATCCACTTCTTAAGACCACCACAAAACATGTTCCAGTTATAGAAACCAACAATACTATACGGAGGCGCAACTGTGCCGTAGAAATCATTCAGACCTGTTCAAAATGAATGTTTACAGTATTTAATAGCATCAAAAAATGAAATTAAATAAACTTACAACTGCAAATTTTTAAATCAGAGAGGGCTTCATGTGTCCCTTAGTGTATTTTTGATTTAAAAAATGTCAATCCTTTTTTTCTAGCACATTTTTACCAAGTGTTGTCATTTCTAGTTTAATAAAAAAAAAATTCTCCCTTTTGCTGAAACTAACCCTTAATTCATACTAATTCATAAATAAATGTTTCATTACATATATTATTATTAATAGGATGATGAAAACCTGATGTGACACGTTTGATTTTGAATGACTTTTTGATGATTTCTGATTTCACAGCTGATAGGCAACATACAGAAGTCAAAATGTGATTGGACCAAAAATATTGAACGTCGACTGGAATTGATGCAGCCAGCAGAAACGATGCAAAAAGAAGAGAATAAACTGCTGCGAAATGTATTCACATTTCAGTAACAATAACATTTAATGGAACAACAATGAGTTTAATTGTTAAAAAAAAAAGTGTAATTAACACATTCAGATAGTTCAGCATCCATGCTCATTGTGAGTGCTTTCATTTCTGTTGGACTTTTTGTCCCGTTTCATTCACATCTTAAGGTGCCTTGGCGATGAGGTAATTGTTTTCTTTTTTGTGTCCCTTCACTTCAACGGCAGCATGTATGAAGCCACTGCTTTAAAGTTTAGGTTTGTAAATGTACGTAGGTTAGTACTAATTGTGCTTGACCACCAGAGAAGACATTTCTGGGCCACATGTACTCTAGATCGTGTTGATGGAAATGTGACGGCACAAAGTGGGCTCTACTCTCTCAATGGTTGGATATAAAATTTATATACGTACATTGGAACAGTAGGAACTAAGAGAGAATCTGGCAGCTTTGCGATGCAAAAAAATGCCCGTATCATTCCTGCCAGCTCACTGTCCCTTTATACCCCATGCCAAATAAGCTGCAGCGCACGTGAGAACACACACCCGCAGTGCAGATCGTTTAATTTGCAGGAAGCAGGCGCACGTTGGCAAGCTCGCTCGCCGTCATTGCAGTTCAACACCTGCTGAGCCATCAACATCTCGTGCTGCTTCCATATTGCAAATTAGAGGCCTGCGAAGTGGCCTAGAAAATCATGAATGGAAATGCAAACTCAAATTTGTGTCATTGCGAACTGTATGTAATTAAAAAAAAAAAGATTTATATTATTTTTTATTATCCTCTTATTAAAAGCAGTGCTACTAAAATTATATTTCTATACTAACTTATTAAACCTGCACAATATTATGCGATGTATTAAAAACTTTTTACAAGACAAGACAAGGAGCTTTATTCACATTGTAACTTTCTAACACAAGCTAACTCAATGTGCTTCACATGAAATGACAGCATTAAAAGGGGGAGTCAACCCCCCCCAAAAATCTTTTTTGCAAGAATATGTTCTATGCAGCCCCAATAGTCGAAACACCGCATTCTGATTAATATTGCTTTTGCGGAATATGATTTATGCAGTAAAACAGTTTTTAGCCATCTCAGGGGGCGGCCATTTTGTCACTCCTGTTGACTAAAAATGACATCACAGCTGCTCAGGACTCAGCTCATGATGAATAAAGGCTTATCACAGATAATGAACAATCGTGGCTAAGCTTCAGAAAACAGCTGAGCCATGATTGATTGTTACATGAAGCCCTGAGCAACTGTGATGTCATTTTCAGTCGACAGAAGTGACAAAATGGCCGCCCTCTGAGATGGCTAAAAATGGGAGGATTTTGCTGCTCAAGTCGTATTCCGCAAAAGCAACATTAATCACAATGTTTGGACTCGTGAAAGCGCATAGAACATTTTATTGCTCTGAATTTTGGAGGGTTGACTATCCCTTTTAAAAGCTTAAAAGTAACTTACTAAAATTACTACCAAACAAACAAACAAAAGAAAATGTAACATGACTTTTCTCTGTATTGCTTGTCTTCCTGAATCACCCGCATGAAAACATATCGGAGGCCCATTTTAATTGTACTTCCCTGAAAATACGCCAACAATCATTTTCCTTTTAACCTATTTGCTACTATTTCTACCCTTTGGCGTCTCCCTTAATTTTCTCCGTAACAAAGAAGGCAGACGAGCAGGTTTTTGTCCAAATGTTGGTCAGAGGTCATTAATTCAGACCACTTCTGTTTGTAAACGAGCAAATGAAAAGCATTTGCTTGTTGCTTGCTCGTTAGCTGTTGTGTTGACTGTACACACAATAATCTACAAAACAATGACCCGCTTGACCCGACCCTCTGAAAAAGAAGGACCAAAGGTTTCTTTTCTTTCTTTCATCCATATTTTTTTTCCTTTTTAAATGTGGCCTGCGCTAATAGGGCCTTGCAGGATGTTTGTGCTGAAAAGGAATTTGTTTATGCTGGCGGCTCATTACGTGCTGCTCTCTAATTGATTTGGATGACCAACACATCAAAATAATTAATTGGAGTCATTGTGTCTGATAAACGGTCTCCTTCCCATTAAGAGTGTGTTTGACTCAATGCGCTCTTCTGTTAGCGTGAAAGCAGTTGATTGACAGCGTTCCGTGGATGTTTTGTTACCTAAGCCAAGCATGTCAGTGTCCGGTATAGTTGCATATTTTTCCTTTCCTCTTATACAGTACACTGGCAAGTATCCGCATAACTGTCAATAGAAGTGGAAATGTGTCGTTATGTTGTAAGTAACCATAAGACATCTTGGGAATTTTGTAGCGCAATCCATAATTTTATGTTGACCATTGCCAATGTTCCATTTGTTTATACTATAGAGCAGGGGTGGGCAAACCTTTTGATTGGCGGGCCACAATGGGTTCTAAAATTGGACAGAGGGGCCGGACCAGGAGCAGATGGATGGAGTGTTTTGGTAACCTCACCTCATCTGAGAAAAAAATAAAAAATTATTTTAATGAAAATTAACAAAAAACTTTACAACAAAATATCTGTCTTTGACACACCACAGCATTTAGAAAATAAAACATTAACAAGGTTTATTCATTTAATTTTTTTCAAGTTCGGCGGGCCAGATTAAAACCTTTAACGGGCCGCACGTGGCCCCCGGGCCGTAGTTTGCCCACACCTGCAATACAGTGAACCGTCATTTTGCGTTGCGGCGGATAAATTCCAGACCCACGCGCGAAATCTGTGATATACTGTCGAGAGACCGCCTCACCCACACACTTGAAACACATTTGAACTTTAAGTGCTCATTCATACCTTTACTCTCACTCGCTCACACAAGTTTTCCATTTAAGAGCAAAGTGTTTGCTGGTATTTGTAGCTGCCAGCTTACTGAAAAACTGACACACACAACAAAACAAGTTGACAGATAGAGAATAGATGGGCTAAGAGAAATGATTATAGTTAACGGTAATTAACTATTTTTTTCGTTTACACACACGGAACAGCAACGCATGCAAGCAGAGTATAGAACAATACTCACAGGTATATTTTGACTCTGCTTGTTGGGAAGAGCACCAAAAGGACGTCCTCTTGCTTGTTTCTTGCTTGTTGAGAACGCTGAATCTCTTCCCGCATAGTGCTCAGTGCTGCCCGGCATGTTGTGGCTCAATGTGGTACTGCATGCAACTCCTTGGCTGTGTACTGTTAAAAAAAAAATAATCTTGACATTATAGCATGTTTGAGTTGTGGGTCACTGTTTCTCTTTTTAGTTTGGGAACTCCAATGTAGACAAAAAAAAAAAAACACGTGACTTTCACAGCGCAAAAACACGTCATTACAGACATCGATCATGTGCGCTACTTTCCAACATGTTTCCTTAATGTACCATTTTAAATGCAAAGTGCGGCGAACATACACGGCGACTACCGGCCTCTCGCCGTTGTTTCTGTACCTCGTCCAGCCGCTTGTGTAATGTATGCGAGCCGCGGCTGGCAACCACCAGGCGAAGGATGCATTGTCTTGTCTTTGGCTGTCATTAGGCGGCGTCTGGGAGGATGATGTGCAAGCAGTATGGGGTCCGCGAGGAAGTATTTATGACCCTGTAGGAAAGTCATTGGACTGCGGCGATCGCGGGGAGATAATGGGAGGGAATGGGATGCAGCGAGGTGTTCTGACTGCAGCGAGCAGACAAGAGAACAGTCAGGATAAATCAATGTTGGTCATTTTCTCTTTCACCCCCCCCCCCCCCCCTCCACCGCCATCACTGTTCGCCTCAGCGCATCCACCCCAAAGTCATTTACACATTCCATCATTAGGAACCCTCAAGAGTTTCAGTGGCGAGTCACCCAGCAAACAGAAAAAAAAAAAAAAGTCTGAGCAAATTTTATGTAAAAGTGACTAGAGCACGCCGTTGTTGTTGTTGTTGTTGTTTTTTTTAAAACCAGTATTCTGTCTTAATACGACTGCGTAGTGATTCCCGTTTGATTTAATTCAGAGGCCGTCGCTTGAGCGACTTTTTTGGTGACATTGGGAGGCATACAAACAAGACTGCACCTCATTAAACAAGAACAAACCGAGGGGAAATTACACTTAGTTATGGAAATGGCTTTTAAGCATGCGAAGCATCACTTGAGTCTAAGCCCGAATAGAAAAAAAAATTGAAATAAATAACGACGTTAACACGTGGCTCGGTGACGACGCGGCGGCCATTAAAAAGAATGAGGAGCGGGGTACAAGCTCACCTCTGATGATCAAAAGAGACAACTCATTACAGAAGTATATTGACCTTAAAGATGGCTTAATTTAATAAAGTACTTCCCCCGAAGTTAGCAGGGCAATTATGGTCACTTGAGGACAATCCACACAGATAAAACACACTGATGAGCTACTGGGGGCAGCCCTATTTTTCTTTTTCTTTTTTTTTTTTTTTATTTAATTTAATTTTTTTTATTTTTATTTTATGTATTTTTAAAATAGGAGGAAGGCTGGAGAAGCATGACTTGTTCGTTTTTTTTTTTGTTTTTTTTTTATTTAAATGTATTTGAAATTGAAAATAGTTTAGCCGATGGTTAAAATTGTTTGCTACAACCGCAGTTACAAGGCATTCATTAGCTCTGGAAATAATCTTTTTCTCTTGTTTTGTCCTCCATCTTGTCTATCGTCAGATATGTAAAGGTGACATTGAACGGGACGGCCGCAAGCCAATCTGTTTGCATTACTGCATGCATTCCGTTATGTATTAAAAAAGCAATTAACACTTCATTAAATGCGGAAGGTGTTAATACAAGTCACAAGACTAAGCCATCTGTCGGATTCTTCTCCCAAGCCCGACTTCGATGCTGTCCGCTAAACAACGTTCGTAACCAATAAAAACTCATTCACTGCCAGCCCAGGTACAATGAATATACTTTTTGGCGTCTACATCCGTCAATGGCAGTGAATGATTTAAGGCAGGGGTGGGCAAACTTTTTGATTGGCAGGCCACAATGGGTTCTATAATTCGACAGAGGGGCCGGACCAGGAGCAAATGGATGGAATGTTTTGGGACATCACCTCATCGGATAAAAAAAAAATACATTTAACTTCAAATGAAAGTGAACAAAAGCATTACAACGATATATATGTCTTTGAAAAACCATAGTATTTAGAAAAGTATAAGATTTATTCATTTAATTTTTTTCAAGTTCGGCGGGCTGGATTAAAATGTGTAACGGGCCGCCTGTGGCCCCCGGGCCGTAGTTTGCCCACACCTGAGTTAACGTTAGACTTTGTCATTTCAAATATAAGAATAGGATACCGATTGCTGGCTATCTAATTACAGGGCTATATACGGTGAGGGTTAAGATCGCTTTGCTAATTTATCTGCTCATTTATTTCTACATGTACGACATTTGAGATGAGGTGGGAAAATGAAAAAAAAAAAAAAACGTATCGGGAATTGTCTCATGTATTAATGAGCCAAACATTGTATGAACAATGACGGGCTACAATTTGTTGACTAGATAAATGTTGTGTTTGGTCTCATCTGTGAACACGACAAATGAACGGTCTGAACACGATTTCATTCATCATGTTTCTTGAGGATTTAGCAAGATTTGCTCTCATTAGCGACTCATCCGTCAGGGAGACGCTCTGATCCCGCAGAGAGAGAAAGAGAGCGAGAGGGGGAAAATATGCTTCTGCACACTTAATTGGAAGGCGCGCACACACTGAAAGAGATGCAGCAGCTATGTCAACCTTCTACATCCCCAAATTTGTCTTCCAAACGCAATCCGTCAACATCCTAATTGGCTCTCGCTTTATGATTGCTGCGTCGGACCGGCTCGGGTTAAATGAGCAGATGAAATGGTCAAATATGCCAAGCCTGGCGATCATCTGTTTGTATAAATGTGAAAGTGAAATATTAGGATTTAATACAAAGTGTGTCTGGATGCTAGAGCAAAGTAAATTTGCCTTCATTACTTCGTAGCGTACGGCGAATAAACGGTTCATAACAGGCTAAAAATAGGTGCAGTATCCCTCGCTAAATTCTTTAAACGATGATATTGGGATGATTGAATGAATAAGTGTAGTTAAAAAAAAAAAAAGAAATTTTGCACGTCGTAAGCCGTCAATAACAGTAAATGAGTAAAGAAGAGAGTAGAAAATTGACAAAAATTTATCTGGCGTCGTTTTGGTATATGGGCGGAATCTGGAGTACGAGATTCAAACCCGTAATCTATCATAACCAGTAAACACAGATTGTTTGTGTTGTCAGTTGCAACACCCGAATTTGTAATGCAGCGTTAAGACAAGAGCCACCAAAGTAGCCGACTGAAGTGTCAAGTGTTTCCACATCAAAAGCAAGTCAAACAGGCCACGTTCAACGCGACCACTCCGAATGAGTATCGACATATAATTCAAGGAGCTGGCAGCACAATGGCTCTCATTAGTCTTGCGAGAGTCGGTAATGGCAGATCACCTCTTTGGGCCACACAATTGACAGGCTACGCTCCCCTCAGCAGATATCGGAGAGCTTTTTATTGGCTTCTTGCTCAAAACAACATCCCCCCCCGCCCCCCTCTTCCCGCCACCCACTCGTGCCTCTTAATGCCGCCCGATGGCCTGGTTAACCTTGGCGATGCCTCCTGGAGAGCTGGGAAAGTGTCAAGCAAAGTTCACTCAATCATTAGTGCCGCAGAGCCACTTCATTCACGCATTTCTTTGAAGTTTGATTGATATTTAATGTATGGAAGCATGATGGTAGTCATTTTGGCACTGGGTTCTGTAATGTTTTTATCATTTGCGCGTAGGAACACTATTGAGTACATTCAATAGTGAGCCACATAAGTGCCAGTCTTAAGTCTTAAACTTCAAGGTTCAAGCGAGACTATTTTGTACTATGGCAAGTCAAGTCCCCACTAGGCATGGGCCAGTTTCAATGTGTACCATGGGTTGAAAAATCCCGGTTTTAAAATTGATTACATTCACAATAAGTGGGACCTGTTTTTTTTTTTTATGTGTGAAATATTTGTCTCTTTTGATTATTTTTCAGGTAGCGCAGTTTGGTAGAGGAAGGATGTACAATATGTGGTGACAAAAAGTGGCTGCTATAGCACACGAGGGAACACATCAAGTTTGATATCACAGCTACGACAGCAGCACCCATCAACCATCGACCAATTCAAGGTAACGTCAATATATTATCATAACAATGACTTATAATGAACATTTCCAAACAGCTATAACAGCTAGCATCTCTACATTTTGCTGAAATACATTCTATAGACTCACTATCTAGCTAATTAGCTACATGCTTCACTAGCTAGCTAGCATATGTCTCACATTTGTTGCTAGCACTGTTTCTTCTTCTTTTTTTTTTTTTTTATTGTACCTTCTTCTGGCGGTAGGCAAATATTTTTAGTGTATTACGGCCACCTCCTTTATCATCTATCATCCTCCACAACAAGGATTAATACCTAAAATGCACAATAAGTGACAAGGATTCTACCTTTGGTAACAATGCGGCATGGGATTCTAGTTAAGGTCATTTTAAACAAATTTTTTTTGGGAAACTTTAAATCCAAGCGGAACTCATTCGCTAAACCCAACCCTAGTTAGGGAAAGGGCATTTTGGGTGCCAATCCGAGTGCTTCTGTTCTTTGTGCGAATAACATGATCTTATACTCCAAATTCTTCTTGATGCATTTTTGGACTGGTGACCGAGGGCTTGGGAACTCCGGTTCCTGGAGAGCCATATCCTGCCTTTTTTAGCTCTCGCCCTACTCCAAACATACCTGATTCAAATCATCAGAATCAGTTAATGTAGTCCAAGTTTGAGTCAAGTTTTATGAATACCAAGTCAAAGTCAAGTCACATCTTAGTTTTAGTCCTAAGGCCAAAAATTGGCAATTGAAGTAAGATTCAAGTCAAGTCATGTGACTCAAGTTCCCCACATCTGCTCGGAGCATGCAGCAAAGGGGAAAGTTTCTCGCTGCGTTTTTAATGAACAGGTGTCTACATAGCACAGGCCACCCCGCAGATGGCGGCGTAATTAGCAGTCATTATGGTGGTCCCGAAGAAGGCCGGGCATAGAGCGCCTAACCTCTTCACCCCCTGACAGGGCCCATGGGGTGCTGGTGCTTGTTGGGGGGGGGGGGCTGCTGACACGTGTTGTTCTCCAGGAGGAGTTAAAGGTGGAGGTCACTTTTCACAAGGTGTCATCATGATGTGCTGCAAACTTGTGAAAGAGGTTGAACATGTCAAGGGACAATTAGCCGTGTTGGGAGAGTTACTTTACAAAGCAACGACTGTCTTTGGAAAGGAATTAGTTGCATCACTATTTTACTGACTTGGAATTATAAAGGCCTATTTCTGCATTACTTCGGTTTTTAAATCAATTTTTTTAACTTTAGGTTGAAATGCTGATTATGCATGTGTACATTTGTCTCCTTACTATTGCTGGCCAAGTGTGTAATTTGTGTCGGCAGGCTCACAAAAAAAAAAAAAAAAAAAATCACCAAACCGAAAGTCCACATCCAATTTTTAATAACTCAAGACAATAGCAAGCCTCCTGATCTGCTCAACAACAAGTTGGGGCAAAATCTGCGTCACGCCTTGTCAAAAATCGCACTTTCAAAATAAAAGTATTCAGCACCTTATCAGTTTGACCACACTTTCTTTTGCCCGATTGTTGCTTATTGGGCAGTCAAGCTCAAATTATTGTGCTCGCTTAATAATTGTGACTGATAAATAAGTGAGTATGAGGCCAAAGAAAGTGTGGTGAAACTGTTTTATAAAGCTTTGTGCTTTTATTTTGAAGGTCTGCCTTTTGATGGGATTTTTTTTTTTTTTTTACACCGATTTTGCCAAAATAAAAGCTGTCAACCGTTAAACGTTTTTTTTTTTTTTCCACAATTTACAAAATGCAATTCATGGAAATGTTTTTTTTTTTTTATTTTAAATTATGACTATTTTGTTTCTTTACAAAAACAGCATTTGTATGAAAACCGTGGCTGCATTTAACCAGAAACATTTGTCGAAAACTGAATGTTATGAAAACTCGAGTTTCAAAAGTAATTTGTTTCTCTGCTATTTATCAAAATATTGCTTTACGTGTCACGCAAAATGGCCGGGGACCGCTGCCACGGTTACCGCAAGACGCAAATGTAATGTTTGTAATTTTTTATAAAACCACCAAAAAAAGACGCAATACTGTACATGAGTGTTTGTATGAAGTGCAATCATCCTGCTTGACAGCGGTTTGCGGTAGCGTCTATGCTAGTTTGACCTCACACTGGTCTGACCTTTAAAACAACACCACCGGCTCCCTCCTGCAGCACTCAAGGTGGTTACGGATGTGGTTTGCGGGGTCATTCCCTGTTCATGTCGACGTTCATGCCCGACTACACCGCCGTTGTCGGGCCGCGGCGGGGGTGAGCACATGCGGATGCGTGTGTGTGTGTGTGTGTGTGCGTGTGCGGCCCCGGTAGGCTTGTAATTTCCCCTCACTTAGAAACGAATTCCATCTAATCTCATTCATGTCAAATAGCGGCGTGACACGTTGTTTTATACTGTAACATTTGGTTATAGCGAAGCACCTGACTGCATCCCGCTTCACCCTCTGGATATTAAAAGTGGGACCTATATTTCACTGGATGTGGCTTAAACACAGTGCATTACCGCGCCCCCGATAAATACTTCCACTAAGTTTGTCGCCTTATAGCGGAGTTCATTCTGCGGGGAGCTATGATTTACCATCAGCTCTCCACGGGAAGAATCAAGGTTGAGCTTACAGAAGGAGAAAATGCCCACTCCTGGTTTCAATAGGGAAGGTCAGTAATCCAGCCATTCAGCACATTCATGGATGAATTGCTAATACATTTGGTTGCTTGTTAGTTGCTGTGTCAGTTTGCAGGACGAAGCAAAAAGGAGAGAGAATTTAAAGGGACACGTGATCCCGCTCAATTTTTGGCACTTACCGCTATCTAATATGTACGCATGTAAAAATTACATCAATAATAAAATTCACCCTCCTATAAGACTATCTAGTGCAGACGTGGGCAAACTACGGCCCGGGGGCCACATGCGGCCCGTTAAACGTTTTTTTCTAAATACTCTGGTTTTTCAAATACATATATGATGTTGTAATGCTTTTGTTCACTTTCATTTCAAATTAAATGTATTCTTTTTTTTTTTATCCGATGAGGTGAGGTTACCAAAACACTCCATCCATCTGCTTCTGGTCTGGCCCCTCTGTCAAATTTTAGAACCCATTGTTGCCCGCCAATCAAAAAGTGTGCCCGACCCTGCTCCCTCATATTGTGCAGAGCGGCTTTGTTCGCCGTTTTTTTTTTTCAAATAATTTTGCTAGCTTGCGGGTTTAATATTAGCATAATGCGACCTAGACAATTAGCATCTTGATATGCGTCAAGACTCTGATGTAACGGAGAGAAGCCCGTCACTTTTCAAATTAAACTATTTTTCAACCTCGAATAATAAATAAATAAAGTTTTTTTTTTTTTTCTTTCATCTGTGGATCCGATTTTTGGGTTAAAATCTGCTTACAATGTGTTTAGAATGACTTTATATGGTTTAAATGTGTTTGGAATGGGTGGATCTATATAAAAAATGTATTTTAGATTGCCTCTTTATATAAAAAATGTTCACTTTTTGCGTTCTGGAATATGTCGCCGGCGATAAACGAGGTTTCATTGTAGTGAAGTCGAATAGAGGGATTTGCTTCACAAAATATGAACTGCTCATGCATTTTTCCCGCCAAACAACAAAATAGCGTTCTTGTCTTACAATAAAATTTTAATGGCCGCAGAATGGTGGGATCAACTCATCCATTCCGAGTCATAATCAGACAGTTTCGGATGAGGCAGTTCGGCTCCACTGCTGCCCTTTTTTTTTTCCCTTCCTCCCATCAGCAAGTCGTTATTACAATAGCGCTTTACACTTAAGTTGCACGCCGACTGGCTGACCAGCGCCGCTAAACCACACGCAAGTCAGACATAAATGGCCAATCGGCTCATTGCGTTTGGCCATAAAAAGAGGGAGAACTGACTCCTGCTAACTATTTCTTTTTTTTAATGCCGACTCATACCTGAGCATTACTTGCACGCTGCATAAAAATGGATAAATGGGCAGCGACATTTAAGTTATTCATGTGAAAAGATTTTTGTGGGTTTGTTTGCTATGATTTCAAACATAATTTTATTTAATTTTTTGCATAGAATTACAACATGTGGTTTTTCACTTGACGTGCAAAATGAGTGATGTACTCAAGCCTGCTAGCTTAATGCTAATGCTAATATATGATAGGAAACACCATAGAGGTGGCCATCGTCTGCCAGTCACTGAGCTACATTAAGCATTTCGCTGTTTGGGTGTCGCAGGCGACTCGGACATTCTGAGCCGGCTCACTGACGGACTGACGACGCCCACCTCTGTTTGTAACCCTTGCAGCAGCACAAATACAGACAATCTAACAATTCCCCCATACGTCATATATTCTTTATCCTCGATGAAGAACAGCTAAATTCACTGCTGAGGGATTGCGACATCTCCTTGTACAATCATATTCCGCAAACTTGCGGTTCAGTTTGAATTTTTTTTTTTCAAACTATGACATATTATTTATTTATTTATTTATTTATAAATTATATACTTATTGTTTTTTTCCATGATTTTTTTTTTAAATTCACACCCACTTGATTTTCATGGAAAATCTATATTGAATGTGATTATTTATTTATTTATTTTTTTAATTGGCTGTCAACTATATGTGTATACGTTGGGGTCCACTGTATCCGTCTTATACTGCCCCCGGGTGTCCAAGTTGCACGCACAAGAATGAGCAGCCCAATGTGCCCTCAATGGAAGTAAAAAAAAAAAAAAAAAAAAAATGTGTGACGAAAACAGTTTCAACTAACTTTTTTTATTTTATGTAATTATCATTAGTGGGAACTGATCGTTAAAACACAATAGTGAACAACCACTTCAATAAATGCATTTGTCTTGAGATAAGCTCATTTCCACGGCTTGAGGAAGTTCCCCCCTTTCTTTTCATCTTTGGATAGGATTTGGGAAGCATGTAAGTGACTTTTTTTGTTTTTGTTATTGACACCAAGCCTGGGCCCTTAAGTTTATCCTGCCTCATATGGAGGCACCGTAAGAGGCAAGGAGGCCCATTGACAATGCCTCTTGGCGGAAACAAAATGACTGCTGTGTTTCATGTGTTGTTATGCTAAAGAGGGCGCTGACTCTAAATAACCACTTCCATGCATATGTGGATGGGTGTTTGCCTTTGCTCAGGCGGGGAGCCCAGCGGATCATCCTTCTGTTCCCCATATGGCGGCATTGTGGTGAAAATCCTGGACAATCAATCCCCCGTCCCTCCCTGGGAGAAAACCCCGGGATGGTTTCACTTTTACTCAAAAAGGCCAGCAGACAGCCTGCAGGCAAACATGCACAGAATCAGTCCTTATAAATGGGAAATAGGAAGCACTTTTTTTTTTTAATGAAAACAAGGTGTTTTCTTTATTTGGAGCTATCATTGTGTTTGAATCCACTGAGGGGCGGATTTGACTCGAATGGAATAAGTTCATAAGCCTTCTGATTTGATCAGAGGCTTCCCTTTCCTCTGATGCATGTCTGAATAAATATATTCCAAGATGATTCATACCCTCTCCAAATTATTTGTAGAATGGGCTGGAAATGACACACCAAATGAAAAATATTATCTTTGGTTATTTTGAAGGCTATGATATTAAAATGGTGAGAGCATTCTGACGGATCCTGGTCATGTCGAACTAATCTAGAAATGTGGTTCTCAAAGGTTTGACACCACCTAAGAACAATACATGACCAGTATTAAAATGTAGTTCACTGGAAAAAAAATAATAAGTTGAGTAAACTCACAATTTCAAGGCAACAAACTTTGATTCAATAATCAGTTGGGTAATTCAACAAAATGTTTAAAATTTTGCGAAAGTAAAAATTGGCTTTGCCGCATTGTCAACAAAGAGTTTACAGAACTTAATATTCGTTATTCTGGCCCCCAACTTAAATGTGTGAGTACAAACATTTCAGCAAATCGTTTTGGCGTAAACAACTTGCTTGCTTTCTTATGTTATGTTCTCCAAATACGCGTTATACTGCCACCAGGTGGCCAAGACACACATACCAGAAGGAGCAACACAATGTCTCCTGAATTGAAACAAAAATGGTAAAAACTGTTTCATTCTTTGCATTCTGTTTATTCACGGTTTTTCTACAGAAAGATGATTTAACATCCCCATCCACCCACCAAAAGTTCCACAGGCCCTAACAGCTCCCTTGACTAATTATTGTCTTTATTTCAAAAGTTCATTACTATATGTAAATTCCCAAGCACCCCGAAAAGTGCTCGCTCAGCCTATCGCGTACGTGCTGTTTTAGTGTAAAGCGCGACGGCTGTCTCCCCGCAGACAGATCGCGCGATACCTCCCCATCCGCCTCCTCCTTCTCCGAGGCCCTCCTCCGCCTCGCCGGAGTTCTCGAGTTCCCCCACCGCTGTCGGCGCTCTCCTGCCGTGTTTGCATGACTGTCACATCGGCCCCGGCGTTAATGGAGAAATTAATTACCGCCGGTGTCATCTCTCGTGACACGGGAGTCAATTTGATCATGTTAACCAAATGAAAGGACCACTTGATATACCCGTCCTTTGTAATCACGCTTCCATGCAGAGGGGGGCTTGAAATGCATTTAGGCTGTTTAACAGTATTCATTAGATACGACTGCCACGGTGCGAAATGAACTGTTCATTTAGCCAAGAGGTCGCACTCGCACTCTTTAACCTTGATAGACCAAATGAGATGCTGCATACGTGAAATTTAATACAAATGCCTAAATCAATGCAACTGGAACCTTTTTTTTCTACTATGTGCCATTTATATAATCCGCTTTTTATTTATTTATTTATTTTTACGTATTTTTTCTTGTTTTCTGAAAATATTCAACAATTACTTGGGCAACTATGTCATTAGCGTATATGTGCTTATTATATATACATTCAAAATCTGTATTTGTTTATGTAATGTTATGATGTTGTTGGGCAATATTTGAATTTGTACTTTCTAATTTTGTATTTTTTGTAGTAGTCATTCATGCTTTGTTTAAAAAAAAAAAAAAACTCAGTTACTCAGTACTTGAGTATTTTTTCCACTTAATGCTTCCTTGCCTCTACCAAAGTAATCACTTGGAGGACTACTTTTTACTTTTGAGTCATATTATTCTAAAATAATATTCTTACACCCACCTCGGCTAAGCGTTGTGATTTCCTAGAAATGCTCTAGAAGCGGTTACTCGAAAATGAGCGAAATAAAGTATTGCATATTGATTTGTCTTTTTCCTACCTTGTTAAATAATTGCTGATATTTTTTGTCTTAAATCGTGGACATGAAACGTGTCCACACATTAATGAATAGCATGTATTATTAAGAATAGTAAACTTAAGATAATTTGAGTACATTTGTTATTTCAGAAGTGGCAGCCCTTGGCATTAATTAGCCTCCAAGACGTAGCTCTGACCTCCATTTTAGCCTAAGTGACATCTCCAAAATGTATCTCATTCAAAGCCTTAGCCGGTGTCATCTTGTAACTTCTCGTAAATGGGCCTCCCCCTGCCCTTCACTTGAAAACACACAGCGGAGCTGTCAAAGAACGTCTTTGTTGGCCTCATTATTCGTTTGGTTTCCCTCTCTCCAAAAGTTCTACCGCTAAGCCTACCCTGGCCTTTCCCCCTTTACGAGCGCCGCGTGAATGTGGCTTTGTCGCTCCTCGCAGGTTCCTCATAGAGCTCAGTCCAAGCTTAACTAATCACTCATAAATGTTGCTGAGTGGACAGCCACCGCACGCAGCAAAACAAATCACTCGCCGTGAACGCTCCTAATTGGCTTGGAGGTCAGCGGCCAGCCACAGACGCGGGCGGGGACAATGCACCTGTCATTGGAGGGGAAAACCGTATCTTGCTTGGTGACGCATCCGTCAGAATACGGTGAACCGTCGTCTATTGCTGGGAGGGTGTTCCCGAATGTGTAAATGTAGTTTTTATTTTTTGTATTATTATTTTTTTCTTTAATTCCTTTTCCCCTCACTATAAAACTGACACATGTAACAAAAAAAGACAATTGTACAAGCATTGCACATTGTATATTTAAAAATATAATGGACAATCAAACAATAATCATTCAGCTAATAATAATAATCTGCCATCTTAATTGAATTAAATTTGCTTAAGGTTAAAAGATGTACAGCTAAAATTGATTAAATCAATCAAATCTAGACATACTGGGCAAAATACGCTGCCTCCTCTAAAACTGTATAATAATGTATAACAGTGCCCTATAACTGAGAATGTAAAATAAAATGCAAAAACCACATTCACCAGACTATACCAAGAAGATTCCGGTTGAAAAATAACAGAACTAACTGTTAAGGCATAAACCATTTTTGTTAAAATATCTGTTGCCTAAAGCACTATAAAAGCACTACTTTGTGGCTAATAGTTAGCCCCTCAATAATATTGCCCAAGTGTTAGCATTAAGTTAGCGCACTTTAAGGCAAAGTTTGGTTGTTCATAGAAATATACATCATGTAATCCTTCATTTTATGTTTGGTTTGGTAGTAAACTTCAACAGGGAGTGGCATTAATCATTTTGTAGCGGCTTTGCTAACATGTTGTACGTGATGGAAATTAGCATGAACTTCAAAGTAAATGTAAACCATGTGTGAGCAAATATCTGTTGCTTAAAAACATTCAAACACCACGACATAGATGCTAATATTGTAGTTAGCCCCTCAGTAGTATTTGTCATTATGTATTAGCAGTAAGCTAGCAGACTTTAAGACAACATTTTATGGTTGTTTTCGATATACAACATGTAATTCTTGGTTTTATGTTTGCTTTGGTAGTAAACGTCAGCTGGTAAGCGACAATTCCTGAAAAATCCGCAATATATCATGGCCGTGAATGATGAACCTCAACATAGCAAGAGGTTCACCGCACATCTCGCCGGCGTACGCCACACACTCGCCCCAAAGTGGCCTACCCTCCACCTTGTGAATTGTTAAGGAGTAACAAAGCTGTTCTTTTCCGGCCGCCAGATACAAGGCAGCAGCGAGGTCGGGCCACTCTATATAAATATGTTGGCTCTTCTTATTACAAGCTGTGTCCGTGACAAAGGACAAACAGCTGGGGAGAGAGAAATGCTACATGGCAGCAGCGGACAAGGGCCATTTTCAGCCTGGCTGGTCAGACGGCGGACCCTGAGCTGTCCCCACCGAGCCTGTTTACTTGACCCGCAGGAGAGCGAGCGACACACAGCGAAGCACCCCCCCTCCCCGCTCACTTCACCCTCTTTGACTTCCTCCGTCTCTCTCTCTCTCTCTCTCTCTCTCTCTCTCTCTCTCTTCCTCTCTTCCTCTCTCTTCCTCTCTCTGGTGACAAAGATTAAGCCTCGCAACAACATCCCCAATGAGGAGGAAGGGTCATCAATTACCCCGCTGATACTCTTCATTACCTTCCACCTGTTCCACCCACCACCACCTCCCCCTCCCCAGTGACACCACGTCACGCTTCACGGGCCGATCTACATACCTTGCTATTTGTCAACTGTACATAAACGGGCTCACTTTGGCATTAGGGGCCATTGTGATGGTGCCCTACCATTTCCTGCAGATGGCAGTGTGGTGGGAAAAAAACTTTTTTTAATTATTTATTTTTTCTACAAAGTGTAGTGCTTGAGTTGCGTACGAATAAAGTTGTTGCTTTGAATTCTGCCTAGCAACAAATAGGCCAATCAGAGCAGTTCCCCGCCAGTTTCAGCAGATGGCGCTGTGGTGGAGAAAAAAAAGTGTGTATTTTGATATACAGTCGCTTTTTTACTTAGCTTGACTGTCGCGTGCCGTTTTTTTTATTTTTTTATTGCGTTTATAAGAGGAACAAATTACTGTGGTGTGTGCAGTTTATCAAGCTACAAGTGACCAACTTGAGCCAGTTTGTATATTTGCCGTTCGGCACCTGGGAATTCTCCTGTTCGCAGGTTTGTTTTTCAACATTTATTTATTTTTTTACAATGCATTGGGGAGAGGGACCAAGCCAAAACTGAAATAGCAAAAATCTGTGTATAATTGATGGCCATTATAATCCAGTTAGAACAATAGAACTTATAAAAAAAAATATATATATATATTTATAAAAGGAACAAATGACAGGCTGTGTTTACTATCATGAGAGGAACGATTGGGAAAAAAAAATCTGAGTAGCACTTTTAGCAATTTCCTTCTTTAACAGCTTGCCGTCGCAGATAACTCTGTTTTACAACTTTGTTAATTAACACCGAAGCAAATGTCATGTTTGGCCAGTTCATTACCTCCCGCTACTCATCTCACATACTTTGATTGCCCAAATCTGGAGGATCAGCTTGAACGAAAGTTATATTTTTCTTCCTTTTTATCCCTTTTAATATCTGTACTTATCCTGATGGGCTTTTTAATTAAGTCTTACTACCGACAGACGTCGTCCACATAAAAACCCTCTAGCAGCACCAAAGCGATGCATCTTGACTTTTAATGGCGTGGTATTAAATGGCTGCTAATTACGGACAGTAGCATAAACATCCGAGAGTGTTTTGGGGGGGTAAAACACTGCTAAAATAGATTCCGTTTGTCGTGTTGAAGGACCGCTTGCTCCTGTTATTTATGTATGTAAACAAGATTCTTTATCTGGCAAGCGGCCGTGTGCTCGCTGCGTGTCAGACGGAGAATTTGTTAGTTCAGTCGGTTCTGGTTGCCGTGCTTCTCATTTTGTGCTTTGTGCTCTTTGGGGAATTGTGCTGCCGCGGCCGCTGCTCCTCCTCTCACATAATTAATATTTAGAAGATGTTTGCTTCCTTTAAATATTCTACACATGTTAATTAATTGCTCAGTTAGGGCTCGGGAGTCATTGTGGTTTGGTTTGGTCACGTTTTTGTCGGTTTGGATTTCAATGATTACATTTGGAGGGTGAAATAAACTCGGCTGTATGTTTTGAATGAGTTGACATTGTATTCCAGTCGTTTTAAATAGTTGCAGTTAAATCGATTGCACCCTGCTAGTCGTGACTTTTTTTTTTTTTCAAAGGCCTCATGCAATAAGAAAAAAAGGCAACCTCATTCCCAAGGGAGGAGGATTTGTCGAGGTGTATTTAAGAAGCAAGGCTTGTAATTCCTCCTTTCGTAATTAAATAGCACCTGAATATTTAACTTCATTGTCGGGCAATGTCTGCAGTGAAATGAGAGCAATGTCGTTTGGCCTATCAAGTAACAATTGTCTTACAGAATGAGATATGAACTGAATTGAAACCCATCCACTGTCGCATTTGATCATTTATTTGCATAATTAGGTCTTAATTTTAATTCACTATGCAAATATATGCCACCACCCATTTAGTCCCCCGTTTTAAATTGCATTTAAATGTGAACCGGCTCTACTGTCAGGGCCTAATGTGACTGAATTTAATTGTATAATCCCGAAAGTGTGAGCAATTGTTCCGGGCAAGATAAGGGGGGGGAACTGCAGAGATGAAAATTTTTAAATGAAAAAGCGTTCGAAAAACGAATACTGGAGTCTTTTATAATAATTCAAGTCAAGTGTATGTCAAACTCAAGTTTCATAAAAGATTCAGTTAAAATTAATAAATTCGGCATTGTTATCCATACCTTCTCAAAAATAACACAATTTATACCGCGGTCTTATTAAGGAAAAAAAAAAGGGAAACTTAATGCTTTGTCAAGTATATCAATATTTTGATCAAGAATACTGGCACCTAAGTTAGAAAAAAAAGCTGTAAGCAGGGCTGCACAAGAAATCAAATTTCAATCGTGATGACAGCATTTACGCTTTCTCAAACAGTGGTCATCCAACCACCAGGGGGCGATCACATGGATAAATCGTCAATATATAACAAGTAATTGTACCTTTGTTACATCTCTGCTGGAATTCTGTGAAGCACTTTAGTTTGGAGTCAGCTAGTCCTCCCTCAAACATCTCCAGTTGGGCCAAAATACTGCTGCTTGCAATTTTGGCCTCCCCTGACTGACTCTCTGGACGTTTTAGAGTTCATTTTAAGATTCTTTTATTTGTCCTTTACCTCTACATACTTGCTCTTTAAGTCTTAAAACGTATTTTTATTCTTTGGCTTTTAGCTCTGCATTGTTTTAATTTTTCATTATGTTCACCACTTTGCATGCTGCTGTGGTTGTTTTTAAAGTGCTGTATAAATAAAGTTGAGTTGAGTAAACTACAAACATACTAACCCTTCACGGATTCGCAGCACTATCTAAACTGCCTGACAGGAGAATTTCCTGAGCACAGCTAAAAATAATAGCGTTGTTTTTTTTTTCAGCATTTCATTGCAAATTTGTGTTGGAAACCAGATCGAGCGCGCTGGTATCGCTTTCTATTTGGATGTCCCCCGCCATCTGAAGGGAGTGCTGTCTCCTGTTTCAAGAGGATTTGTGTGTTGAGGAGGCATGTTTTGTACATCCATTATTGTGTGAATCAAACACCGGGGGCAGGCTGAGAGAGGAGAGTCGTCGGCCTCCGGTGCGGTCCAATGGCGGCCTTTGTGGGCCAAGACGGGACAAAGTCCGAGGAAATTGACCTGCTTGATCCTTTCCCCCCGGGTGGGAGGCATCTTCTCCATCCTTTCATCTTCTCCCAAAGGCCCATGCTTAACAAACAAAATACTGTCCGCTAGTAACTCAGGTTGTCGTTGCGAGCGGGGACGGCGGTGGCTTGCTAAGAAGGAGGCGGGCAGGGGTTGGGGTAGTTGGGGGGGGGTAACCTGAGACTGACAAGCCTGTGGGGTGAGGAAGTAGCCAAAAGGGACAAATTAGCTTCAGACAATAGGGGACCTTCTCCACCAGGGGGATAATTAAACGTTTCTTCATCAAAGCCAAGACAGTTTGCAAGCTGCTCATTTTGTAATTCTATCATGTTTGCCCCCGAGATGTCTTTTCTGTCTGGATTCGGACCACCCCCACCACTCGGAGGCCTTCCTTAATACACCGCCATTGCCATTAATTTAGATTCTGTTTGATTACCCTCTTAGGGGTGTTAATTATACAGAGTTAGCGCTGGGCTAATTGAGCTCAGTGGAAACAGAGGGTCTATTGGGGTGATGGCTTCTATATGCGCCCCAGTAGACAGCACAAAGGCCTTTGTTTTATTGGAGACATTTGCTCAATGTGAGGACAATTTTAGTACAAATACTCAGCGAGATGTCGGAGGACGCTTCAAGACTACAGTGACTTTTTGAAGTCGAACGGAGCCTATTTGTTATTTTTTCTTATAATTGTTCCCATAGGAAATAATATACTGTGAGATTGTGGTTAATTGCTGGCAATACATTCCATTAGGTGGAATCAATAGTATTAGAGCAAATACAAAAAAAAAATGTTACTCATTTAACTTTAAAATAAAAAAATAATAAAATAAAATAAAATGTTTTCAATAACACTCCATTGTCCATATGTCCAAATTGTTTTAGTACAGTTTCTTGACTTATGAATTATTTGGAGAGAAACTGTTTGTACAATACTGTCAAGTTCAGTTTTTTACGTGAAAAAAATGGGCGTAAAACATTTTCTTTGATTTTGGGGCGGAGCTGGAGCGAGTTTATTTGGCATTTTCATTCATTTCATGGGGGAAATATGATTATATGATATATAATATGTATATATATATGTATATGTATATATATATATATATATATATATGTGTGTATATATGTATGTGTATATGTGTGAATAAAATATATGTATAGATGCTTTTGTCAAATTGCAAATTCCCGCCATCATCTTTCCAAGTTCCAGTGTAATTGGGGAAAAAAAAAAAGTCTTTTGTGATCACCAATCAATAATGCTGATGAAAAGTTGGCCAAATAGACGCCACATGCCCCGTGAATGCTCGTATGGATAAAAGACATTGTGTGACGGCTCTTTCTCCCTGGCCACTGAGCTGTGGACCACAAGGTTTGTTGTGGGCCTCGGATCACACGGAGGAAGCTGAATGATGTTGGCCCAGCTCTCTGAAGGAAGGCCACGCTTGGCCGGCCCCAGAACAGCCTTAACAGGATATCACACAAGAACCGGTGGCTTTTGTGCCTGCTCTTCCCTCACGAAAAACTGTGTCAAAGGGAGCGGGGCAGGGTGTTTTCTTTTCGCAGCAGATGTTAGAACAGTGTGTGGCGGGACTCTGTGAAGCCCGTACCCACAATGGCGCCTATCTAAAACCTGTGACATCGTCAGGGAGCCCGTTGTGTGGCGCCAGGCGCTCGGAGGGTCGGATTCGAGACGTTTATAAAAAGCAGCGACGTGTCTCTTAAGGCGCCGGTGAGCATCGCTGAGCTCCAGTGAAGGCCCGCTGGAGAGTTTCCTAACACACTGCTGCGACAAGGTAACGCACAAGAGTTCACCTTTTCATTCACTCCCACGAGGCTGTCGATGATGTCGTTTGTCATTACAGAGTCCCCCCCCCCTCGCCCCGCTTTATCGTGTTTTGATGCGGTTGTACCAGTCAGGGCCTTCAAGGCCTTGTATGCTTGCCCTAATACTAAACTGATCTACGACAAATTGAATCTAAGATTTTTTGGACAATTCCAAATAGTTTCACTCAATTTTTTCCCTTATGTGTCTGTTTTTTTACTATATTTACTGTATTTTTACATTTTTATTTTATTTGCTTTATTCATTTACAGGTATTTTTTAATTTTCTTTATCAATTTCTGCTATTCACTTTACAGTAAGCGATGTTTGTAAGATTCGATTAATAACCTGTTACAGTACCGTAGTTTTCTCTTCAAAACATATCTCAGCCGAGAAATATTAAAAATAAACTGACAATGTCACCGAAATGTAATCAGGTTCATAAGGAAATATAATTAAAAAAATAAAATCATCTTAGCATATAAACATCTGAAAAAAAGATACATAGCATAGCTTCCAGTTGTTTGGTGCTTAATTTATTTTTCTGCTGCTATGTAAACGTAACCTGCCCAACGCCTTCAGAATCCCAAGTATTGGCGTCGAACGCACTCACATGCTGTTGAAATGGTTGTTTCTTATTTTAACCAATCAAAGTTGAGAGGTCAGACTGACGATGACATTTTTCTGTCCTCTGATTGGGTTATCTTAATATGCGCACTAAAAAAATTCGATTTACAGGGAAGTATTATGAGAGTGCCTTGTCTCTGTGCCTTGCATGTTTATATTGAATTTTTGTACGTTATATTGCAAAGTGATTATGTCATTAAGAGGTGGAATAGCAAACTAAAAAAAAAAACGTTTCAGAATTGTCGTTAAATGTCGCACTTTGGCAACAAATCACAATATTTGTCCAAATGAAGCTCCTCAAGTCACTTCAATATTTAGTTTCTTGGTCCCACGATGGTGGCCAACCACTACTTTTGTCTAAATGTGGCTTCTGAACTTCACCAGTGTTCCCTGGCACAAGATGCAAAATGATGGGAGCCAATTGCTACTTTTGTCTAAATACAGCTCCTCAAATAACTTCAACATAGTTCTCTGCTACCATGATGTCACATGCCCTGGAGCCAAAACTAATTATTTCCTTACTGTGACTTGAATTGTAATCCCTCATCAAAACACTGAAGTCGTCAGTCATTCCGCGTCTTTGTGTGACACACCCCTTCCAGTTCGACGTGCGTTCACATGGGGAGCATTAGCATGTTGTAGTCAGAGTATATCCATGCTGCGAGCGGCCCATCGCTACGAAAGCCGCAGCCTCGGGGCTTTAAACAGACCCCTGGGAGCCGGCACCACTCAAGGGCCTATTTGTTCAACACAATGTGTTATTCTATCATAGCCAAGCTGTCACAGCGGCAATCATTCAAACAGACATCCGTTTCTCCCAGGAACGCCGAGACCTGTTTGTTTAGCTTTGGAGCGCTTTAGTCCCTTGATTGTCTCTGATAGTCAGCGCATGGAGAATATTGCCGAGACGACTTTCCTCAACCGCCTTACAAGCGCTGTCTGGTGGCGTTGAACTCTGCTCGCATCACGACAAGTAGCAGTTTGGTAGATATGATTAATGAGCAATTATTTAAAAAAAAAAAAAAAAAAGAGACCTAATACTATTTATTACCACAGACAGTTGAAGTTTACATAACATAAAACCAAAAGAATTACACGATGTGTATTTCAAGCAACCAAATATCTTAGCTTTTAAGTCTGCTAGCTTAATGCTAACACATAATGAGAGACACTATAGGCTAACAAGTCGCTTGTATATAGGATTAGATATTTGAAAACCAACAGGAAACAGATTAGGTGACAAATATAGTTTAACTCTTTACTTTGGTTTTAATTATGTATTTTAATTACAATATTATAGAATTATATTTTCCACATTAAAATTAGCAATACCGGGTTTTTTTTCTGGCTGGAACCGATTAAAGGCATTTCCATAGATTTCAATGAGGAACGATGGTTTGCTTACCAGCTCTCCAAAATTGCTGACGACATTTTTTTTTATTATTATTAGCCTTCTGCCATTTCAAATTAGTCTCTGCCCCCCCCGGGCCTCTCATGAATGTGGTCGCTCATTGAAAGCGATATCTTCGTGCACATTGGTCAGTGCCACAATAGACCTGCCAGGCTTGATGGATTTCCAACACAGCTGGGATATGGCTCCCCAGACCGAAGCCGATGAGAGCGGGACTTCGTGAAACAGCAGCTCAGAGTTGTCCATTCTCAGACACTAAAACAAACACACACGTGTGAATGCGCGAAAGCTCGCCTGATCGATAGCATATTCAGCCAAAGAAGAGGAGGGCCGGCCGAAATATACGAGCGTGATTAGAATGAGTGATAATGCAGAGAAGTGAAGGGGGCAGTGCTGATTGGTTCTCATAATCAGAATTTTTTATTTTTTTATTTTATTTAGTTAAATCAATGAGAAAACCTATTTGGGTTTGGCTGCCTGGATGATACCGATTAACCCCAGTTGTTGAGTCTTAGAGCAGTAGTTCTCAAACTGATTTTACGGATCTGTATTTTGGGTGTCCGCTAAGTAATTTGTAATAATGAGGATGCTAAACAAGTGCATACCTACATATGAGGACTGGTAGGTGGAAAAAAAATATAGCGTAACAAAAAGCAATTAATACCGCTAACCCCCCCGCCCCCAATTTAGGCAACTAAAAGCTCTAATATGATCGTGACGTAATGTTTTTTTTTCTTCTTTTTTAAATGAACAAAAACCACGAAATCACAGGAGTAGGGTAGTAAGTTTAAAAAAAAAAAAAGGGTCCAGTTAATCTTGAAAAAAAATACAACATGACAACGTTATTGTCTAAAATCAACCTCCTTTTCATTCATATGGCATTTATGATGATGCGAAGGTCCTTAGAAAAAAAAATGTCTCCCCTTAGCCAGAAAGCTAAAGAATTTAAATAGAAGTTCAGAACATTCCAACATAAATCCTCCCATCGTTTTGATAAATTATAATCACCTGGACAAAAAACTCTAACCAAAGAACCACATTAAGGCCCGCCCCCCTCCCCCCATTGCTTAATACATGAAGCAACACCCCAGCCCGCTGTTGTGAATATTTCAGTCTTAATCTGCAGATCACTTTACACCACTTGAGAAACAAAACAAGGCGCCCCTCCGATGCCAATTAATTAGGATCTTATGAATATTTCAGTGAGCTACGATACAGTGGCGGCTTGGCCGCATGCTACTGTTACAAACTACAACAGCTCCTAATGGAGTATGTTGTTGTTTTTTTTTTTTTTTTTCATTGAGTGTGTGTGTGTTCATGTGGTGCATGGTTCACACACTGGTCACACTCCTGTAGGGATCTTGGTTTGTTCAAACGCTTTATATATGGCCAATTCCCATTTATTTTTTTTGTTAATAAAGTACAAAAATCTGAAAATGTGTTAAGGGGTTCAACACTACTTCTTCTATTTGGAGTAACTTTTTTTTTTTTTTTTGATTGCTAAACGTGTAGTTCCTGAGGTACAAAGCGGCCCGTAACATGTGCTACAAAATATATTTTACTCTAATAAATTCATTTTAAACAAGCAAAAAAAATGCTTTCTTCGACTTGTCAAAGTCCAGATTGTGAACATATCACGTGAATGATTCTCAAGGATTTGCTTCAAATATAGTCATCTGATTCTGTTTTGGTTCTGAATGTAAAATTGGGATTCGAAAAAACATTGTTAGATTTATTAATTTACGCGTGCTTGATAAATTCTGGGAAATTAAAATTCAAGGTGGCCTTTTCTTGCTTCTATTTTTTGATATGCGACCCTCGGATAGTACTTAACAATTACTTTAAATCTACCCTTTTAAGGTTTTCAAATTGACAAATAAACATCAGAGTTTAATGAATTTGTGTTTATTCTGCAATCACGATGACCATTATTATAATGTTAGTTTAGCTTTTATCAGTTTTAGTATGGTTGTGAGTTTATGTTCATATGTGCTGCTTAAAGGGTTCTAACACAGCTAAATGCTAACGTTAGCATTAGCCTTTAGCTAGCGGAGTAACGGCTAACGTTGTTTTCAAGACGCAGGGTGTTACTCTCTGTTTTATATTTAGTTTGACAGTAAAGAAACTGTTACGTCTATTTAATATAAATTCTGAATCATTTTAAAAATGTTTGTTTTAAACACAAAGAAAAAAAGCTGGCAGAAGAAATTCCTCTTTATTTTTTTAAAGATTCATAATCGCACAAGGTCTCCATCTTTCTTTTCACCTCACGCATACAAGCTATTAATAGAGAGAATAAGAAACTGTCTGCAGCTATTCAAAATCCACGTGTGACGTGCATGCCAGGAATATGCAATATTCACATTAGTTTCACATTTGGCAAATAATTCCCTCATGTAAGCGCTGCATCATTTTCTTAATACCAACTAAGATTTGCATAAAGGTGATCACATTTACCACCAGGGAAATATCCAGGACACACACACACACACATTTCTGTGCCAACAAAACATTTCGAAGCTGTTGTTTTACATTTTGGATGTAATTATTTTCCTATATTCATGCCAAAGCTGTAATTATTTGCACATTAACACCTGCTGCATTTCCCGCGAGTGTGTGTGTTGGTTTTAATCTGATGAATCTCCCTCGTTTTGCCATGCACTCGTGTCTGTTAGCTTGTTGGACAGCCCGCGTGAGCACTGGGAAGATTTTGCAGGTGGTTTTTTTTTTTTGTTTTTTTTTTTTTTTTCTTACTTTTCTTCACTCTTTGGCTAAAGGAGCGGACGTTATTCATTTCCTGCAGCAGCCCCAGCACGCTTCGATAGTGAAGCTGTAAAACTGTTTCGGCTAGCCATAAACACATTTGATGAAAACAAATTAGAAGGCAGAAATATAACTGACGGAAAACATAACATGGAATCACATTAGTGCGGAACGCTCGATGCGGCGGCAAATAAATGTACGATTAATAAATGGATAAATACAACACATAAAGCCTGCTGTCGCTAAAAGTCATTCATCATTTAAATGTCTCCCTATTTTTTTTCTTTCCTCATTAAAGCTCTTATTAAAACACCTTTCAAATAAATGGGAGCCTTTAACAAGCTGACAGTTGGCAGTAACCTGTTGACACGCGTGTCCTAAAACATCGCTTTGGGGGGCACCTCGGCGCCTTTCACATGAAATCACTAATGATTATAATCCTTTGACAACGCGAGATGAAATTCTGCCTGATTTGTTGCCGCCATGCTGGACTATTCGTGTTAATGAATTTTTAATATCCTTAATGACAGGAGAGGAACGATGTAATTAAAAGAGCAAGTTAAGAAAAACGCTGAGTCCAGCTCTTTATGGCGACCATTTTAATGTTAGTTTAATTGGAACTAACACATTATCTTAATGAGCAGATTGCCTTCAAGGAGACCATTTCCTCTTCCCCTACAGCCTACTCAATGTCGCTGCTATACGCATACAAATGGAGTTCTTTGGAAATCAGCCAAATTTGGAGGAACCTGAGAAGATCAAACGCAGTCTGTTCATTCGTGGACGCTGATCCACCTTTTTATTAGTTTAGATCTGGAAACAAGTTTTCCCATTGGAGATAATAATCCCGTGGCGGCACAGTGTTGCTAGACTGACGATTACACATTTTTAGCAGGGCTAAATTATTTGTTTTGTGAACAATTGATTGTTTTTTTTTTTCAATTTTTCATTCTATTACACAGCACCAGTCTTTTTTTGTGGTTCCACTCATAACAGATATGCCTACCAGATTTTATGTTACTAACTAGAGCGACTGCTATTAAATATTTTTAGATTCAATTATTCTCCCAATTATCCCATCAATTCCCCGGATAAAAGTATACAACAGTATTGCAAGCGTGTTGCTTTAAAAGGTGGGACCAGGCCTGGTGAGTGACATGGGCGCCAACGAATATGAGTGCAAAGTTGGCTGTCGTCAGCTCAGGTTAGCAACCTGCTAGCTAACGTGCTAACTGTTAGCCAGTCTGCGTTTTAAATAGGCGTCGGTGAAATAAACGCCAGAGTGTAACATGCGCTAACTGCTACCTTGTTAGCGTACTATATTGTGGTTCCGAATTCTTGGCCTTACTGCGATGAATGACTTTGAGACACGTTATCGAAACAATCAACGCAAGCATCTGTGTCCTAAATGGCTAGCTTGACTCTTTCAGAGCATCAAATTGACCACATCTATTGACCACACACATGAGGATTTGCCATCGCAAATTTTGAACAGGTTACAATCATCAGCCCGATGTTTTACTCTCAACAAGATTATCGGGCCTTTGTCGACTTTGATGTTCAAGTTTGGCCTGATTATGGGTGCGTGGGAATCCCGCTTCAGACGTGAAGCAGTCCTACAGTATTTTCAAAGCGTTTGGAGTGCCACCCACGTTCTCTCATTTTTCATTTACCTGCCAGAAAATCAGATGCGACAGTTAAATTGTGACAGCGGCACAAATCTACTCGTTGCCATTAGAGCTAATGTCATGTTTCTGTGCTAATCCCTCATCATTTTAGGGCCTCATTGCCTATTTTTCTCCATGATATTAAGTATTCAAAGCTCATTTACATTCTTATTTTTCAATTTGCTGCTGCAGTAGTTTAATTTATTCCATATAATTTCTTTTTCTGAGAGGGACATTAATCATGGGCTCTACATTTTAGCGCCTCTGGGACTTTTTTTTTTTTAATCAATAAAATAAAGGGATAGCGCTTTAGCAAAGGCTCGTGTTCCAAAGGAACTGGATCTGTATGTTGTAATTGAATTAGCTTATTAATTTGGACTTGTTTGTGGATGTGTTTCATTTCCCATCACTTTTGAAATGCCAAACTTTTGGAAACTTCTTCCTGTTTGTTCCTTTCAGTGGTGTTGTTCACAAAAGCACGTTGGGGGGGGGATAACAGTCATATCATTGAGGGGCTCCCTGTAATGCTTCTGCTTGTTCTATATTTCTGCTCTGTTGGGCTGGAGGCCTAACCACTTGCATCCTCTTTCTTCCTCGCTTTTCTTGTTGTTTCTTCATCCTTTCACATTCATTTTATGCTTGGCTATTCCGTAGGCTATCAGTGTATTAATGCCGCGGCTTAAGCCAAACACCCTCGGCTCGAGATAAGCCCGCAGGGTCGTCACATGGCTGTGAACTGTGAGTTCACGCGACGCTTTCCCTCCCTTTACCCAAATTGTGGTTTTTTGTTTTTTTCCCTCTCTTTTCATACTTTTTGGGAATTGTAAATTTCCCCCTCGCAAACTTTGCCGAGGCGTCACACGTCTTCATTAGCTATCGACTCGTCTGAGAGGCTTGACCTTCCGAAGGTGTGACCGAGGGCGGGGGCGTGATGGTTGCTTGATGGAGAGGGGTCGGCGGAGATGGAGAGGGGGGGGTTCGGGGGGGTGGTCTTTTAACTCTGATACATAATGCTGTGGGCTATAATACTTTGCGCATGGCCGCTCGCAGGCCTACTAATCACAAGGAAAAAGACCCCACTGTCTCAGTCCATAAACCCGGGCCCCGGCTAGGAAGACGGCCACGGGGGCGCGATGTCACTTGTAAATCCCAAATTAAACTCAACTGCCCAAAGCTGGCCGGCGTAAAAACACCCTCAACTCAATCCCGCCTCCCCGCGTCTTGCCGTCAGCCGTGCAGGCGGTAACGAGCGTGCGACGGTGTCGACAGGCGGCCGCGTGTCAGCCGTGTCAAGGTTGCGTAGTGGTCAATTTGTGGGCTTGTTGGTCACATTCGGCTTTATGCATACATTTTGCCCTCGTCGCGGTGAAACCGTAATCCTTTGCTTCGTGCAATAGATCATGCAAAAAGAAACTCGTGGTACCTTGAATTTCATTCTTTGACTGTGGATATCTAATATATTTTACTCATCCAAATTAATTCAGATTCCATTAACTCATTCCCGACCAGCTGAGTAAAAAAAAAAAATGTTTTTTTAAAAATGGATCTTTGACGTATTTAGCCGTCAATGGTAGTGAACGAGTTAATCGACTCCAGTCTCTGAAAATGATCTACTCCAGATGACATACCAGCCTTATCTTAAGTTATTGTGTACTCTGTGAGGCTGCCGATACCAGACACAGATACTTGTGCCAAAAATAAATAAATAAATAATAATAATAAATTGACAAAGAATAAGCCATCCTTGACAGTAGTTGGTGTTATAGAGTGGCAGTTGACACATCGGCCACTGAGCTTTGAGTGCTACCAAGTCAGCTCGTGGATCTATTTATTGCGTCACTCATGGCTCCAAGAGCTTTGAAAACGTTTAGGATGGTGATGTAACCGCAGTCGTTTGATTTTGGGATGTATTAAAGGCTCTGTGGCCACAGACATTTTGGTCAATTTACAGTGCTTATTAAATTGAAATGTTTTTTTTGGGGGGGGAACAACAGTATATTATAATAACAATATAAGATTTTACAAGATTTAAGAATAATAATTTATAAAAACCTGACTGACGTCGTGTATAGTAACTCAAGCAACAATTCGTTTTTTTTTTTTTTTTCCCTCAAAAATCTGAGTATGGAATATGTGAGAAGTCAGTCCAATCGTGATGATATTTGGCCGATTGTTACTGTAAATGAAGCCACCTAATAAACCGGAACAGGTGAAAAAACAAATTTGCACCATCACAATCTTGAGTACACCAAGTCAGATGTGATGAATTATTTTTTTATTTTTTTTATTTTAGAATAAATACTTTGAAGATATTAACAATTAAACCATGGCAAAGTTTTGTTCAACTTTTATGACACTTTTGCAAAACTTCTTATATTCGATGAGCGGCGTCACTATACTGTGGATTGCAGTAGCTGCTTTAACAAAAACATTGTCTGCAAATGTTTCCCCAGCAATGCTCGCTTCCCCAGTAGCTCCCTCCCTGTTATCCTGCAGCAAGATGGAAAGTGTGAGCTGCATCGAGCGGGGTTCTCTCACTCGGAACCTTTAATTATAACTTCCCAGTATCAGTTACAGCAAGCCTGCACAGATGCTAAAACCCTCTGAGGCTTGGCTACTCTACCTTGCTTAATCTGAGGCGAGAGGCATCCCATCAGCCAATTCAATCTGCGCCGGCGAGGCCCCCCCGCAGCCTTTCAGCCAATCAGGGCGCGAGTTCCCGTCACGTGACCTCACGGCTTCTTAGCATCCTTCATCAACACTTGTTTTCACCCGCGTTGTTATTTACCTCCTCCTCGTCGCCTCACGCGGGGCGCTCTGCTTCCGGAGGATATAGTGAGGTCTGCGCGTGCACGGCTAAAGACGCTATAAAAATTGCTGAGGTATAAAATCGAAAGTGCTCAAGCTGTCTGCGGCCGGAATTGCTGGCTGGCTAGCTGGCTGGCTGGGGCCTGTTGGAGGTGGTGAAGGATCCCCCCAGCCAAGTCCACCTGCTCGTCTTGTAAATCACAGACACACAAAAAAAAAAAAGTTGGGGCTTGTTTGTTTACATATTACAGGCTTTACAGTGGCTCTACTGCGGTACACAAGGCGCTGCGCTTGGCTCAGGCTCGATGCACGGGCCATAAAACTAAAGCACCGGCGCACCCTTCCCAGAGGGATTGACTGGCTTGCTGTTGGAAGGACAGACACTTGATGGAAAATATTCATAAAATAACACGGATTGAGCCAATTATTTCTCACAATCGCTAACTTGTTAATATATCCTTATACACACACAGGATTTATCTGCGTGTGTATTAACAATTAGTGAGAGATGCTCAGAACACTTGAATCTTAAATCCTCTTTCTTCATTAAAATGAATCGAAATGGCATGATTGACACTTTTTTGCTCTGTCTTGATGAGGAAAATATTACTCTATATTATTGTACTCCATAAAAGCATGTTAATATTCATTTGATTTGCAGGATATAAGGCTCGACCCGGCTTGCAAAGAGCGAAAATCTACATATAAATGATGCCCGAAGAAATATAAAATGAAAAAAAAAGCTTATATTTTTTTTAAATCCCCCGAAAAAAAAACTAAAAAGTATTTTGAAACAAAAAATGGGGTTTTGCTTACTCACCCCCAAAACAATTGTTTTTAAATATTTAATAATATTAAAAATATATATATTGGGGGGGGATTGTGAATATGTGAAGTTTTTTTTTTCACTGCAGATAAAGAATATTCTGTATGTCCGTGGGTATTATTAATCATCTGTCTATATCCGTTGCTGCATAGATTTTGTTCACATAGCCATTTAGTTATTACACAGTTATAGGCAAACAAATGTGGTTGTTTTAAATCCACAACATGCAATTGTCCTTGTTTTTTGTTTAATTTGAAACTGCCAGTAGATTTGTTGAATACCATACAAAGTTAAGAACTTATATTTTCTGAAAAAAAAAAATTCTCAATGCACCACTGTGTGCTGCAAAGTAAATCAAGACAAAATGATACAAAATATTAATATAGTGGTTAATCTCTATGGCTGGTGTGCACACTTTAGGGAGTATTTCTACTCTGTGGCGTAATCTCTACCTGCTTCACTGATATGTACAGTTTCTATAGCGTATTTTGCCAACACCCACGGAGGGGGGGGGGGGGGGGGGGGTTATGGCTTCTTTGCAGGTGAACAGGGAGTCAAAACACTTATCCCGAAGAGAGATCAAGCCTGCACGCTGTATCTTATCTGCGCTTCCAGTGTTGCACTTGTACACACTCACTTGTGCGCCCTCCTCCTATGACTCCGACGTGAAGCTCGCTATAATCCACACCGGGGATGCTCTCTTTCTCTGTGAGCGTGAAAGCAAGGGAGGGAAGCCAAGCAAGTTTTGCGTCACCGCCTGTGCTCCGTTTGAGTGTGGTCATGTGGTCACAGCTGACTTTAGCCTGAGCGATAAGGAGAGATTTGGATTCCCGAACATCACAGAGGCCTAAAAGGGCCTCTATGAGGAGGCATCGTTGTTGCATCACGTCATTTATCACGGGGGGGTATATTCTAGACTGGGGGTATAAGAAAATATTTTTTTTATATATTTTTACTCGTACTGTATGCTTTCAACTGTAAAACTCATTTCTTTTTAAATTATGCCTTGCATGTTCAGTTCCCCAAAAAAGAGGCCAAGTGTGCTTACTTCAAGCTGTTTGTCACTCCATGTTGAGGTTTAGTATAAAACTGATACCAAGGTTTTAAACATTGTTTATTTAAATACCAAAATGTTGAACCAAAGCATGTCATTTTGTCTAATGAATGACTACGAGCTTAATGGGAACATCTAAAACTCGTGTGACAAATAGAATGTTAAAATTAAAATTTCTTCTTCTTACATTTCATTAACAGCAGCGGTTATAAAAACTAAAATAACCCGAACACATTACATTCGAGCATTCCTTACACAAAATAATTTCCAAATCCCACCGTCAAAAAAATACTCCAAAAATGTTGCTTGAGGGAGCAAGTTGCGTCTCAATCTCTGTGAATCTTTTTTTTTTTTTTTCCCTCTAGCGTGTTTTACAAGTGAACAACCTTCACCACTATACCCAACATGACAAAATGGGAGGACGGTTTGAAAAAAAAAAAAAAAAAAAAAAAATGAAGGATGGCAGGAGGTGACAGGTAAACAAATTCCGTGTCATATCCTCCCTGCCGTCTCCACTGTTGCCACTTGGCATTTTAATGGAAGGGAATGCGATGTAACATATAGTGGTAAGTACAGCGGCAGCATCGTGGCAAAAGCGGGAGAAAACTTAACTCCTCAGACCTATGCATTAAACATATTGTAGAATAGAGTGTAACATTTATCACTGTCATTCCTGGAGAGTTTGTGTAAATTTAAATGCGCTCAAGCGTGCTGAGGCCCCCCCCCGCCCCCTCCCTCCCGCAACACCACTCATCCCCGCGCCCCTCCCTCCAGCAAACCCCCCCTTCTCAACAATGTATGCGCACAATGCCACCCCAAAGCCCATTTTCCTGAAATCCTTCTCATTGTTCTGCACGAGCATACCACCAAACAGCTATTCATCTTTGGGGAATATGCTGTACAGAAATGTCTTTGTATGGGAGGCCTGAACTATGCTGCTTCTTGACTGGCGGCCTATTTTTCATACTTTAGAATAGTCTGAAACCCCCCCCCCCCCCAAAAAAAAAAAAAAAATCACATGTAAGGACACATATAGTCAAGAATGCATTTGTAGATTCATCCTGATTCCAGCATGTCTGACCTTGTAAAATCGCTTATCAGCATTCACTTGTCTTTAAAAATACTCCAATAAGGCTTCCCACACAAAAGCGGAGACGACGATTAAATAAAGGCTTTGTGGATTACTCATGACAAGTACTTTTCCGGTGGGGGCCCAAATGGAACAATGGTGCCTTTAAACGTGAACCATGTCGGCAATCGCGGCTGACACATTAAACATTAGAATAAATTACCTAACCTTTACAACTTGCAGTGCCAATAACAGGATAAATGATAGATCATGGCTTATTATTCACTCGGAGGTCTTACACATAATAATGATGTCATCAATAATGGCTGCTAAATTGCAGTTGTAAAATAAAATAAAATAAAATAAAACACTCAAGGCAGATCATTTCTTCCTTTTTTTTTTCTTAAGGGACGCAAAGAAAAAGGAAGAAAAATGTGCTGCATTATGTTGCTTTTAGCAAGCCGCATTTATGAGTCAATTTGCCAAACAATGTGAGGCCAACTTGACTGAGGAGGCACATCAGTAGCGCTGACACGGAAGCTTGTCAGTGACCAGCCGACAACAAATGGATCTCATCTGACAAATATCCTGCGGGGCTTTTTTTTTTTTTTTTTTTTCTTTCTTCTTACCCCCGTTGCTGGTCTTTCATTTCAGCCGAAGCCGCCGCGTCGTCTGCACTCCTCAAGTAGAAGTCAGCTTGATGGACACCCGCACATTAAGCTGGTAAGTGTGTATGTACGGCACACATGGCGTCTTAATGCTTGTCACACTCCACTGTCCTTGTCTTTGCCGAGGGAAAGGCTGTTGAGCTTCACACTGGTGAAGAAAACTGGCACATTCTGCGCAGTAAATGGGCTTTTCAAATAGTTGGTGCGCGATTGCGGGTGCTTGCGCATATGTGATCTGTTTATCTGCACGGGTTTTATGCGCTCACTAATTGGATTAAACTTTACAAATGCTACCAGCCGCATTTGAAGTGTTTGATTTGCTCCGTTTCGAGATTGCAACGTTTAAAGTCAAACAGGTATGGATTTAACGTCGGAGTTCAAGTCGTGACATTTTTAGGGGTCAGCTTTCTAACGTTACCTTATTCCAGGCGTGGGCAAACTACGGCCCGGGGGCCACATGCGGCCTGTTAAGCGTTTTATCCCGGCCCGCCGAACTTGAAAAAAATGAAGAATAAACCTCGTTAATGTTTGATTTTCTAAATACTGTGGTTTATCAAAGACATATATATTGTTGTAATGCTTTTGTTCACTTTCATTTGAAATTAAATGTTTGGGGGTTTTTTTCTCCAACGAGGCCAATCAAAAAGTTTTTTCTTTAAGTATCTGCCGTCACGGTGTCGCGATCCGATACCTCAGCAAAGCATTACGAAGAAAAAAATATCTTAATTTTCTTTGAATTCAAATAACGCGATCTCATGTCAACATGATAACTTTCTACATTGCTTTAATAAGAATAAAGCAAATTAATCCATTTGTTTTCATCAATCGCAGGGTGCTGCCATTTTGTCCTGTACGGAAATTGACGTCAAAGTGCCCTCAAGTTCGCATTGCGAATTTTACGGCTCACCTGTTTTCTGGCGTTGGTCACGTGACGTTTGCAATGCGAGCCCGAAGGGACTGTGACAGCAGCGGACATGTACATGCTTTCTTAAATAAATTAAATTAAAAAAAAAAATGACAATTTAGTTTTTAATTTTGGTAGGAACTGATCAATCCTTTTCAATTGAATCAATATTGCAGTCAATTGAGTTCCAAGTTTGTTCACGGAAATTGAAATCGTAAGGCAAGGTACCGTGTATTTGCACCACTGCTCTCTTCTTGTTTCTCATTGTTTGCAAAGATCATTTGCAATGCGCAGTAGATGGCGAGCAGCAGACGCCGCTCCTCACTTTGAGATGATAGCTCGTGATGGATGCCGTCTGTTGGCGCTGATCGTCCATTATAGGACACATCACATGTGGCGGGCGCCATTGAGGGTCATTTCCACACAGCCTCGGCTGAAAATCTTAAATAAATTTAATTGCCTGCATCCGCCATCAGAAATGACTTTATGGATTTTGCTTCATAATTAAGAGCTTCCACATCCATAAACTTAAATCACTGCGCACAGATGTTGAGGTGTAATTAAAGCATTAAAATGTGCGAACAATCAACTGCCGCTAAAAAACATCAACAGCAACAGCCACGGCGACGGCGGCAGCACTTTTTGTTCAAAAGAAAAGACCTCCAGTGTTTCTCCCTTTGCTGTGTTCTCCAACACCGGGAAGTCATTGCCATAAATCTCGGCGCTACGCTTCGCCATTCGTAGCCCGAGTGATGCTAACACCATTAGCTGATGATTTAATGATGTGCTTTGTGTCATTCCTTTTTTTTTTTTTTTCTCGCTCTCTCTTCTCCATATTCTCTTCCTGCTGGGAATGAGTGTGTTTTTGAGGACGAGACGGCTGCAGACGCTCATGTGTCATCCACCTCCATTATGCCAAGGTCACTCCATTGCTTTTCTTAATGTGATCAGGGAAAGTGTCACTTTTGCAGTTCCGTGGCAGTAAATAAGAAGTGGCTCTAATTTGAATGTAGCGTACCAAAGGCCCTTTATGGGTAGTTAATTTAGTGTTTAAATACATTTAACAGTTGAGAGGGGGTACTGATTAGGCAGGCTCTCCCAGTGAGGGCCGTGGGTTTTTTTTCGCTCTCTGTTACTTGACTACTCTGACAGACTCTTTAAATGTATGTGCATCTTATGTGATTGTCGTACTCTTGTCCAAATGTGTGTTTAATATTAATAGTGTGTGTGTGGGGGGGGGGGGGGGGGGCGTAGTAGTACAATATATGGGAAATGTGTTATTTGCTATTGTTGGGAAAAATATATGGAAATGATGTATTCATCGAAATAAAAATAACAAATATTTAATACCAAGACAAAGGGAACGTGAAGTTAAAAGTTGAAAATAAGAAAGAAAGAACCATAGTAAATTCCTAAATGCGACATTTGTACAGTACGTCATTATTTAAGCTTTATATGCATTGCAGCATGAAAATGGTAACAAGATACAGTGGTGGTAATGCCATTGACTATGATGGTGGTATTGAGGTGCAACGATAAATCAACAATGAAAAGATGATCAAAAGAATGGAATTTTTGTTTTCGTGAAATGACTAATTGCTTCGAGACCTTGGTTGAAGGTAAAATTGTCCAAATCGTTGAAATTCCGGCTTCTCAACAATAAATAACCCCAGATAAAATCGGGCATATTTTTTTTATGTTGAATCTAAATAAGATATTTACAAACGTCTGCTTTACTTTGTAAAAAAAAAAAAAAAAAAAAAAGATCATTTTGGGCCATTTACTGACATCATAAACCAAACTGTTAACTGACTCATAATTACTTTACATTTTTGCATTATTTTTGTAGTATGTCTCGCATGAGAAAACACAATATTGATGATGTCTTGGAGGATTTCTGGGGGTCCGTGGTCTACCACAGGGGTGGGCAACAAAATATCTGTTTGATACATCAGAGTATTTAGAAAATAAAAAAATAACAAGGTTTATACATTTTATTTTTTTAAATATTTTTTTTTTTTCAAGTTTAGCGGGCCGGATTAAAACGTTTAACGGGCCGCATGTGGCCCCCAGGCCGTAGTTTGCCCACGCCTGGTCTTCAGGGTGTAAATGACATTAAAGGCGGGTAAGGCAATTTTAAAAGCACCTGGTAAATCCAATTATTGAGAAAAAGGACCCATCATTTGTCTCTGAATTTGATTTGTTAGAAACCACCGTGCCTGTGGACAAACAACCAATCAGAGACTTGCAAATGAAATGAGAGGCACAAGATGGGACCCGACATGACTAATTATTTCACTGATCATTTTTATCATGCGTTTCAGTAAATGACAAAAAGTGATTTTCTTGAAAACTGTTAGCAGACTCCAGTGACCAAGTATCCAACTTTGTATAATCCTGACCATTGAAGGCCCCTGAGAAAAAAACAAGAAGCTCTCGACTGGTACAGACTACCTTTGAGTATTATTGCTCTTTAAAGCAACTCTTCCAGCCACTTCCTCACGCAAGCTGCAAAGCCGAAAGTGGCTCGTGAAAAACCAATAGCTCCTCCCGACGCTGCAGATTCTCCCTGACACCTAATGCCGCTTATGAAATTGGGGGATAAGTTAATGTGTCACAGTAACATTGATTTTTCATTTGCCTCCCTCTGCCCTGCGTCCCGCCGCCTGCCGGGTCCTTTCCTTCAGGCGTCAGGATGGATTACCGTGGGCCGCTGGTGAGACCGAGCATCTCGCTGTGGCCGAGAGGAGCAAAAGGAGGGAGCAGCAGATGATGCGGGTCTGCGTGAAAGCTGCCACACCTGATTACAGGTGACGTCATTTCCAGTGTCAGGTAAGGTGGGATGTGGATTCCACAGTATCCGTTCAGTCTGATACCAAATTATTGT
Source organism: Idiotropiscis lumnitzeri (assembly GCF_059441095.1). NCBI lineage: Eukaryota > Metazoa > Chordata > Actinopteri > Syngnathiformes > Syngnathidae > Idiotropiscis > Idiotropiscis lumnitzeri. Next base: position 7,423,442 of record NC_142399.1, read on the forward strand.
GGGAGATGATTATTTTTTTTTTTTTACGCAATACACAGGGCAGGTCTGAATTTTGAGTTGGAGCACCATGTCTTATAGAGCTGAGGTCTAATTAGGTCTAAAAGATGTAGTCTAAATAACACAAAGAAAAGGCAGAGAAGGTGCCAAACTGAGCTCCAGTACCAGTCGTCATGAACCTGTCTGTGATTTTTCACGTTTTATGGTGGCATTTAACTAACAGATTTTTTTGGAAATTCCATTTTGGTGTTGAAATATGCAATGTTTAATTTGAGTTTGTTTCCGGTGTCGGTTTACATGAAAAGAAAAACTTTTAAAAAAAGTTTAAATGTGTTTGAAGTAGGACTGAATGCTTTAGAAAAATAATCTAATTGTGTATTTTTTTTCTTCCGTATTGTGATTGCGATTTAATATGCGAGTAACGTTTCAAGCTTGTCTTCCTTTGTGTGTGTGTGTGTTTATTAAGCAAACAAAGTAACTAAATTAAGATGTATTACAAGAATGTTCTGGTCTTCCTGGTTCCGTTTACGCTAACGTAGAGACAAATTAAGCATGAATTATAAAATCACGATGTTCTATTTTTAATTTTTCATTAAATAATACGTGGCCGAGCACTAAATTCATCTGACGCTATCAAAACAAGTGTAACAAATTTACACACTGTATATTTATAACTGGAAAAAATAAAGTTTATCGACCAGCCTATCATTTAAAAATGGTATTAACAATTCAATGTCAATTTGAATTAGCATCTTTTTACCTATTGCATTCAAAATAAATGTAGGATAAGAATAAGATTTTTTTTTTGTCACAAACAACAAATGTGACGTTTATGAATGTGGTCTGGTAAATGTAATCTACTGTTAACTTCATTCAATGCAGCCAAAATGGCATTAAAAAAAAAATAAAATGAATAGCATATGTAAAATGTCCCTGGCCTCTCAAAAACCTTCACAAAAGAGCACTAAATATATCATTCATGAAGCATTTTCATATTTTCTTCCTTATTTGTGGCTGCCAATTATCAATTGGTTTCCGTGGTCACCGCCATCTCAAAGTGGGCCAAAAACGAGAGGGTAAAGAAATCTACCTGGTCCCTGTGAGCGAGCTAGAAAGGCGGGGGGGGAGCGCTCCCGTAACAACTACGCGCTGCTCAATGAGCTATGTCGTCAGTTCCATATGAGATTGGTTAATACAAAAGCTTGCCGGTGAAAAACATTGTCCTGCTGCCAGTGACAAAGACAAAGTGCCTGCGTTTGGCGTACGCACGAGTCAAAGGGACAGGTGACGACAGGGAGGGAGAGCAGGGGAGCCAATTTGAATTTCACATCTAGGAGGAGGCAGCGTGTCATTAAAAAAGCCTAATTTCAGTGTCAGGTAGGCTTACAGGTGATCCATCATCTTGTCACAAGAATTTTATTTTATTTTCAAAGGAGTTCACAGCCAGCCTTCCTGACTTTTTCGCTTCACTTTCGATTAGATTTAAAGGCAATTAAGGGGAAAAGTCTTTGCAAGCCCTCTCATGCACATCTTTTTTTTGGGGGGGGGGGGGCTTTTTTTTTTTTTTTTTTTCGAAAGACCAACCATGATGTAGCTTCGAAATCCTGATGAGTACAAGTAACGAATACAGTGGGACCTCAATTTGAGATTGACTCAATTTACAAGAATCTTTTGAACAAACAGCAGAAAAAAAAATCCCCAAGCTGTTTTTTTTCCACTTCCAGTTCAAGGTTGTTGTAAAACTAAACAGAGAATTAATCGGATATTTAACCCAACAAGATAACTTTTCTGATATATATATATATATATATATATATATATATATATATATATTCTTTATCCTCTGTGAGAAATCGAAAATTAATAAATGTATATTTGTTTGCATATGTATTATTTCATACAGCACAAAATTGTACAGTGCTATTTTTTTCTTTTAAAAGCACATATTTACAAAAAATGTTTGTATATATTCTTTTATGAGGCTAGAACGGATGAACGGCCTTTCCATTCACTTAAGTCAACACTCAAAGAAAGTAAGCGTGCCACTTCCAGTTGAACTTTTGGGGAAAACAAAACATGAAAACTCATGAGAAATACACATTTCTTGAACCAAACTCGATAACTTTATTGAAAGCATACAACAATAGAGGTATATATTGTTTTATCCTCTGCAAAGAATGAATACTACTTCATTTCAAGTGATTTCTGTGTAATATGATGATAATAGGCATTGACGTCTGAAATTGTGATGTACAAACTTCACTTCTTTGCATTCTACTTAATTATACAGCACGATCCTGTACATCTAAAGAAAAACACATAACAAACAGATTGTTGATATTTTTTTAGAAGGCTGGAACGGATTAATAGCATTTACATTGATTTCAATGGGCAACGATGATTTGAGAGACATGACCCAATAAATGAAAGTCAAGGCACCGCTGTACTGTACGGTGCACATCGGCTCGTCAGATCGCCACAGCAAAGTGCACATCAGCACCCTGAGAATGCCATTTATTGCTACATTTCTGAACCTAAACGCCTGTCAGCTCCAATCTCTCCACAGGAAGGCGTCCTGGTAATAAAATACATCTGAGGGAGGCGGTGAAGTGGGGGCCCTCGCGATTGGGACACACGTTTTCCCAGATAGGCTGTGACAAAACAACATTACCATGTCCGCTTCACATAGCGACACGTACAGGACAGATGGTTGTCTCCGACGTCTACTCGAGCCTCAGACACATACACGCGCGCACTGGGAACATTCTCACCAACAGACTGTGTTGATTTGGGGGGGGGGGTGAATAAAAATAATAAGAATAATAAAATAATTAAATATAACTACATTCCAGAGAAATTGGGAGATTGATTTAATATTTAGCAAGTTTACCCCAAAAAATTTCACAATGCTTTCCTCAGTGAAATGCAGCAAGAATTAACACTCTCAAATATTTCAGTACCACCTCGAAAAATCTCCAAGTGTCGACATTATAACCAAGATTAAAATACAGCAATTGGCCAAAAATGAGTTTTTTTGTATTATTTTTTTTATTGATTTATTTATTTTTTTACACAAGGCAGTATACGTAACATGATGCATCGTTTGAACACTGTGATTAAATCTTGGAAAATATGCACATAATAAATTAATCCATCTAAGTAAATGTGTGACAACAAATACTTTTAAAATATCAAATTCTACTATTACCAATTAAAGGGGAAGTCCAAAAAATATTTAATGACGAATAAATGCTAAAATGATCTTTGCGCCTTCACTAGTCTAATCATGGCATTCTGATTAATCGTTTTTAACCATCTCAGGGGGCAGCCATTTCTTCTCTTCTATTGACTGAAAATGCCATCACCGTTAGCGTTCAGTTAACGGTAATCATGGCACAGCTTCAGAAAACAAGTGAGCCGTGATTGGTCGTGAGCTGAACCCTGAGCAACTTTGATGTCATTTTCGGTCAACAGAAGTGACAAAATGGCCGCCCCCTGCGATGATTAAAAACAGGTACATTTTATTGCAAATAGTTTTTGGGGTTGACTTCCCCTTTAAGTTTCAGACAATTGAACTGTATCAAACAAATGTATTGGACTAAAAAAATGGTTTCTGCTACTGTAACATTATGGAACATTTAATTCAGTGATTCTTTTATGTAGCGCCATTTTGGAAATCACTAAACTAACAAATTATCAATGTCGTGTTTTGGAAAACATTTGAAGCTGTTACACTTTATTTTATTATTATATGGGTGTTGCAAACAATTTAAGCAATATCTCCCACCACACATTGGGCAAAAATGTGAAAAACATTGAAAATGGTCTTAATTAACTCATTCAGTATCAGCCGAGCGAAAAAAATGGATCTTTGACGTTTTTATCCGTCAATGGCAGTGAGTGAGTTAATATTTTATAGCTATGTTGGGCTGAATTTCTCACATTTAACGCTTAGCCTGGCTGCCGTTAATAATAAAGACAAATTCAATTTGCAATTGTCTGAAGTATTTGATATTACTTTGACTCCATTAACTTTATCGGCGACGTTGTACAAGCATCCAAAGTTCCTCGTGACTTTGCTCACACAGAGAGGAGGGGGGGGCGTCCATACGTGCGGGGAGCGCATACCAGCACAATGTTGGCTGAGCTCCGAGGGACGCGGTGTCGTTACATGGACATGTAAGCACCGTCGTCGGCGCATCACGCCGCCTAAGTGGACAAAAACGCCAGGGCAGCAAAAAGTGGAGAACAACCACGCGCGATTCATTAGGCGAGCCCTTCCCGGCATGCTTTGCAATGACAAATGATTGACTTGGAACAATATCTAAAGTGATCAGGATAAAGTACCAGCCATTTCAAGGCTCAGCAAAATTCAAATTCTAATTAGACCTTGCACCACATTCCAAATAAAAATGGCTCCCTGGGTGCTTTAGCCTATCAGGTGTCTCTCCCAGACCACTGGAACTAAACGAATAAAGAAACAGATTAAAGCGATAACAAAGGCATAAAATTCAAATTATAGCGGCATCACATCTGGGATCTGTATGTCACTACGCAGCCGTTTCTGCCAACCCCACACACACACACACGCACACACTCAGTTGCTGCATGAGGACACGAAAAAGTGAAGGAAAGACGTGAAAAAGAGGCGAATTAAAAGGTGGAGAGCGAGAACGCAAATAGGCTCTCAGCTTTAAGGTTATTAATGACTCCTCCAAAAATGTGCGCGCTTTTCCAATCTCTGCGAGAAGCGCTTGAAGGAGCCTGCAGATGAAGCTGACCTTCACAATGTTCTTTGGTCTTTAGTTAAGAAATTCACTCGCCATTATGGCATCATTAGGGAAACAAGGATAAAATTACTCCATGCTTAATGACCTATAGGATCCCCACCAAAATTTGTTTCAGATCTAATAAAAGGGAGCCTAACACACTCCAATGAATTATGAGGACTGCTACGCCGGGTATTAAAATGTGCGGCAAATAGATTTTCTGAAGCTAGGAGGACTGGACTTTTCAAATCAGATAGTAGAATGGAATTTTATGGGCAATAAATTCCACCATGTCTCAATTTCATTTTTTTTTTTTCTTGCCCTCACAGAATTTTTCAGCCTGTGATGGAATCTGTGAGTGGGATGGCCTCTAAAAATTCATTGCCAATTGCCGTCTCCTCCTCTATCCCCTTTCGGTAGATAGATTGATGGATGAATGGCTAAATGGACGAATAAGTGGAGAAAAAAGTAGAAGCCAAGGAAAACTCCATGTATGATGGAAAGAAATGATTAGATACACGCACGGCTACTTCAGAAAGAAAAAAAAAGTCCCGGAAGGGGCGATAATGAGTAAAAGATTTGTAAAATTCATTAAAAAAAAAATATATATATATGGGCCATTATTCTGTTGCAAATTCAGAGTCTGTTTTTCACTAAAAAGCATAACAGTTTATTTTTAGCACAACAGCATTTTGGAGACTTTTGGTAAAGCTTCCTCATAAGGGTGAAGGTTCGGAAGTGACAAAAATTTGGCGATTTTTCACTTGAAGAAATTAAACATTGTGGAACCAAGAGATGCGAACGTCCCTTTTTTGCTTCACAATCCAGGTTACGTACAACATTTTCAAAGAAAAATGACCTCTATTTTCGTACTATTTTCGATAAACCAACGTTCTTCGACAGGATGAGCGGGTGCATCGACTGCATGTTGCGCTTGCCCTCATACTGATTAACCGTCGTTGTCAATGTGAGCGAAAGCTGAAAACTGCTCGTATCCCAAAGTGGCGCAAGGCGGAAATGTCTGTCGTGTTGATGTTTTCTAAAGGAATTAAATTAAATCGGTCCCATGTTAAACTTTTGTCAAACACTTAAATAAGGCGCTAAATGGTCAGAATGACTCCTAACAAAAAAAGCAACAATTATAATAATGATCAAAATAAATTTAGAGTGAATCAATCTTTTAAATGACAACTTTACCTCTCGCTTTAACAAGAAAAAAAATTGAAATACTAAAAAAAACACTTGAATCTGAATTTTTTCAATCTTTTCCACTCCTTAAAGTTTCAAGTGATTTATTTCTTTATAAATTCTGTTTTTTTTTAACTGAATATGGTGCATTATATGTATTTTTAACCATGGACCAGTAAAAAAATAATAATAATAATAATTAAATAAATAAACATTAGCTCCGATCTTGCTCGCCCACTTCTCCAAATCCAGTAAGAGGCCAAGTGTGTTTGCTTCAAGTAAGTTGTATTTCGAAACACCAAAATGTTAAGCTAAACCACGCCATTTACAGTCATTTCATCTAAAAAAAAATGATGAATGCAAACATAAAACGCAGAATTTCATAGATGGGCTCATGGAAATTAGAATAGAATGCTGCTTAGTAACCAGGTCGTTTGCGTAAGGCGGGGCCAAGTCGAGGACGCCCAAAAAGTGCACATCGAAAACACCTACGTGGGAAGTTGAAGAAAACGGCCGTCATTTTTTTGAGCGCCTCTTTAAAAGCGGCCTTGGATTATGGTTGCTGGGATGCGGCCCCCAAGAAAGAGCTTGCGAGCTAATGGCATTTGCTCTCTTTAAACTTTAATCTTTCCTATTAATTCCCTGCAACTGGAGAATGTGCGAGAGTTAATGTTCCATGAACGTGTTTCTCACTCTGCACTCTCCTCAAGCTAATTACCCTCAGGTGCTAAATGGGGGGAAATTGCAATCCATTTGGAAGGGAGAAATTTCACCTCCCCTTCATAGTCAGCCACCCGCACGCCCACCGCCCCCTCGTGTGCGGTGAAAAAAAAAATTTAAAAAAAAGAGAAAATCAAACATTGAGTACGTCAAATCCAAAATTGACAATCAGCGCTAATGTGCGATGGGCTCGCCCTTCTCCAAGGTGGCTTCGGCAAGCGTAAACGGCTCGCCCCCGTTTCCCCGCCTCACCGGTTATCGCGCGGGTCACGCCGAGGTCAGCCGGCGCAGCCATGGACGACCCGATGCCGAACAGATGTTTGATTGACGTGGATGCCGCAGATTGGCCATCAAAGTTTTTTGTTTTTTATTTTCTGATGGCGAAGGAGAAGCGCCGAGGGCAAACGGCGAGGAGGAGACACCCGAGGAAGTTAAAAATCCAAATTAAAAGCGGCTTATGCGGCGGCTGACGGATTGGCGGTTGCCGTCACGGGACATTAAGCGGCGGAGAGTGACGGCGTATCCGTCAATGACAGAATCAAGTTGCCAGTATACAAATGGTTCCCGAGTCCATCGCTAATCAGTAACGCGGGATCAACGGCTGTCGTTGCAGACAAATAGCTTTGATACGTTTTTTTTGCTTTTAAAGGGAGGAGAGGAAGTAGGAGGAAATGAAGTCTGCTTTGGGCTCCTTTCTCCTCGGAGGAGTGTCACTTTGTCCTCCGTTTGATCTTTGTCTTCACACGGCACGGCAGGAAATTAAAGATGAAAGGAGGTGCTGACTACCTTCTTGTAAACACTGATTCCTCCTTTTCGGTCTTCTTCAGGACGGCAAAATGCTGTTTTAGCAAAGACAAATGTGATGCTGGATATCTTGTGCATTAAAATACAAATTTTTCACGATACTTTAAATCAGGCGTGGGCAAACTACGGCCCGGGGGCCACATGCGGCACGTTAAACGTTTTAATCCGGCCCGCCGAACTTGAAAAAAATTAAATGAATAAACCTTGTTAATGTTTTATTTTCCAAATACTGTGGTGTGTCAAATACATATATTTTGTTGTAATGATTTTGTTCACTTTCATTTAAAATTAAATGTATTTTATTTCTCTCCGATGAGGTGAGGTTACCAAAACACTCCATCCATCTGCTCCAAATTTTAGAACCCATTGTGGCCCGCTAATCAAAAAGTTTGCCCACCCCTGCTTTAAATAATACTTGATACGCAAAATGGCCAAATTCCAGCACTTTTAAACTAATAGGAAAGAAAAAAAATGCACATTTTTTCCCCCCTCAGCATATTTCTTACGTGCAATAATAAATGAATTAGTGGCAGGGAGGAGTGAAACCAGCCCATATCTTGGACAAACAATCGTCATACCAGCCCTGAGCTCCCACTGTGCGGAGGAATCACTCCCTCCCATCTATCTCCGTGGCAGAAAGCGACCAAACATCAAAAGATAAGTAGAGTTTCTCAAGGGAGGGGGAGCGAAGAAAAAAAAAAAAAAACACTTCCACGCTGGTAACTAAAACCCAAAGAAGCCAGATAAGTTACTTCATTTCACCCTGTGTGGCCTTTCACGCCATCATTTTTTGCCGTTTGCTTGAAGGCATAAGTAAACTCGCGGTGTCTGTTGATGCCCCCCCCTCCCCCCGCCCACCCCAAATCTCATCCTGTAAAATGTCAAAGCTATTTGGTTAGATCATTAGAAGCGACTGGCGTCTCTGTAAAAGGTTATTTTCTTCATGAACACTTGAGGGTCCGCTGAGCCCCCTCGTAAGTGTCTGTTGGAAAATGCGTTGACATTTTACATGAATGGGGGGGGGGGAAGACCCTCCTCAATAGACTCTCTGTCACCGCTCTCCACGTTTCAGGTCATTATAGCGGCAATAGAGGACCACTCAACCCATGTTGGTATTACCTTGGAGGAAAAGCCTGATACCACTTGGAGGGCTATGCTATGAAAGCGAGAGACGTTAACCTTTGACCTAAACGTGTTTCACATGTTCGGTGCTCGGACTGTGTCGCTCTTATTTGCATTTTTACACCGTTAGATTTTTGTTGGAGTTCAAATGGGGATTGAAAAAAAATGGATCGATTTATTTTTTATTTATTTTTTTTTTTTAATTAATTTATTTTAATTTGCAGTGCTTGCGAAAAATTGTTGTTCTAACGAATATAATGCAAATAAAGAGGGTGGGATTCATTACATTGGTGCTCAAATTGTACAGCAATTTGCACCTCAAAAATGCTTGGCTCTTAGTCGTAACCTTTTTTTTTTTTTTAAATACAGTAAGTAATAGGCCCAAGTGTTCAGAAGAGGAAGGTTTTACTCCAAAAAGAATACACTACCCAATATGACATTATGCTCAGTTTGAACATTAACATTGCGCTTGAATATAGGAAAATTCAAACAAATTGTATTTAAATTATTAAATAAAAATGTATGCCACGAAAGTCGAATAAAAAGATATTGTACCATTTTTTTTTGTTTGTTTGTTTTTTTTTTTTTTTTAAGAACACATTAAATGCAAATGCAATGTCCTTTAGTTAAATACAACTGAACTGCTCTTAAATGTACTGTACTCGATAAAAAAAAAAAAAATACTTAAAAATAATTATTCAATTAAAACGTATACACTAAAATAAAAATAAATACAGAGGTCAACTTTTTAAAACCGATGAAATTCAAACGTAAAACACCATTGGAATGAACTGGACTGTATTTAAAAAAAAAAAAATTAAGCCACTTCGACATTATGCTCATTTTCATGATTCTTACCTCCAGTAATGTTTGATACCACCAATCTGATAGTGTGTAAAATTCAAGCTGTTCTTGGCCATGCCAGTTTCCGTGCGTGCGCGTGCACGTATATATGCACGTGTGCGTGTGTGTGTGTGTGTGTGTGTGTGTGTGTGGAGGCGGTCCAGTCAGGCTGAGTCGCATGCGTCTGATAACGTAGGTAATGGCGTTTCTGGAAGAGTGAGGCCAGATGAAAGCGCCACATGGCCAGATACCACAGGCATACTGGCCTCTTCTGTCGGAAAATTCCATTTTTTCCGGCAGGGAGGCATGAATGCAGAGGCTGAATCCAAATCCGGTTTTCCGCACTTTATCAGCGTGTGGCCCACCAAGTGGTGAGATTGTGTGGTGGGTGAAGGGAAGGGGGGGGGGGCTGTGGTGTTGACGACGGTGCGGAGGTTGGCAAGGTGGGGTGTAGGTAGGGCTGTGGGGGGCGGCACGGGAGGGGTGAGCCACTCAGGCGAGACCCTCCACTTTAATCCAATTTACGGCCTCCCCCAGCAAAAGATAATTACAAGCCTTAAACCAGCTTGGAAAGGGGTAGAAAGAAAGGACCTCACTCGAACCCAAACGGTGCATCGGGGCCCGCGAATTTTCCAAGTAGACAGCAAGAAGGTTGGGGGGGGTTTGGGTTGCGAGACTCAAGCTAAGCCTTTTGTGACAAACTTTGAGTGTCCGTAGCTAAACAGGCAAAGTCACTGAATTAGGCTTGTATCTGTCATGAAGTCACTTTACTGTCTTATGAAGAACAACTGACATTTTTGTCACAGCGTGTTTTTAATAAAGAAAGAAAAGCCGAGCATTTAAAAAAAAAAAAAAACAAAGTCGGGTTGGCAGGTTTAGTTTTGGCGTAAGCGTCTCGGTGCGACTTGTGGCATACAGCAGCAACCCAGCGCATGACAAAGAGATCAGTAAAGATTCTACCAAACCGTATCGGTGTTACTGTAATTGGTCAATACATTTTTATGACATATTTTAATCAAAGATGCAAGTAAACATTTTGAGATGAATTTGCGCTGATTCAGAATCCGCCCTCATTTTTTTCTCTAGCTCATCAGAGTTTCATATTAATAATAATATTAGAGTATATTTTGTAATATTTAGAAATTAATGTACAGCAATAGGTGGACTTTTTTCTGAAATGCCATTGCTATAAACAAACACTCAAAATGTGCTTGATAACATTTTTTAAATCAATGTCAAAAATACATTTTGTGACCCATAAAAACATCTGTAGAAAATAAATCAGCAATATCATACAATACTTTATTTATGCAGCGCATTTTACAACAAAGAACCTCCAGATGGCAAAAGTTTAAAAAAAAAAAATGACTTTGTCTGTTTTCCTCCTATACGATACCTGCCATGCACAAAAAACGTCCGTCTTTCTTGCCGCCGCATCTTTGTCAGACAGTCTTTGAAGTGAGCGCGGAGAAACGGGGGTTAACTCTGGCAAAAGAATGCCAGGAAATAATGAAGGGCGACTCGCAGGGGGAGCGGAAAGGCCGGCCGCTCGGTCTTAATTAATAGAAGGAGCGACACTCCCAAATTCTCCCATTCACAAACTCACAATGACCATCTCCAGCAAGCAGAACCTGGAATGGACTATGGGGGCGGGGGGGCTAAATGGCAATGGTGTAAACTCAAGTCCTTATTTCATTCAGAAGTATTTCACTATTTACGTATTCAATAGAAATGTGCTGCAAAATGATCACCGTCCGCCTTCTTTTTCGGAATCCTCAAGTCAAGAGCGTGGTTGGGGCGTCAAGGTGGCGGCCAGGGGGTTTATTTTGCCACAAGGCAAGAAGGCAAGGGGGTGTAGGAGAAGTGTGGGCCCACCTGCCACTGATTACCTCGACCGCCCCCCCCACCTCCGTTAGACATTTTAGTCTTGACCTTCGAACTGCAGAGTTGCCCCACACCACTAATCTGTTAATTAACGGAGAAATCGCCTGCAAAAACTTTGTGAAATCCATTGTGTACATGAGAGTGTGTGTACGTGCGTGTGCTCGTAAGAGTTTAAGAGGACGTGACAACAAGAGCAACACGAGTTTTTTAATTTTGCGTTGACTTTTGTACTGAAATTCAGTTAGTTTTCCTTTGTTTTTGGAGTTGCTTTGTTAGTTTTTATTAGTTTTTGCATTAGTTTTAGTATATTAAATGAGAAAGTAGACTCAAAATATATTCATTTAAAATAAACACAGCAAGCTCATGTATGAAATGAAGTGACAAAGATGCAAATGAGGGAGATTTTGTGACATAAATATAGTTAGTTTCCGTTTGCATCTGAAATAAAGTGATTTTACCCCCCTTGATTAAAAATGAATTCTGACACTTTTTTGGGTTGTTTCTTGGTGAAGCTCAAAAAGATTAATCCCATTATAAGTCATTTCAAGTGGGAAAGATGATTTTCAACATACAATATTCTTATAGTATTCCCTTTTAAAGTAAAAAGACATTTAAAATAGGTTACAGATTTTCTGCCAAAATTAACAAATTGATTTAGCAAGAAACAAAAGTAGGCGCACTTTCAAGTTTTTGCGGTGGTGGCAAAACCCAAGCACAGGGAGGCAAGGAGGTTTTTTTTTTTTGTTTGTTTATTTTGTACTTTCAAAATATTCAAAAGACCAAAAAAAACTAGACGCAAGGTACCAAAGCAAAATTTACCAACCTATTAATTTACCAAAACAGAAGCAAAACAGCTAAACAGTTAACTTAGTGTAATACAAGCAAAAGGAGACCTGTAGGTACACCTGGACTTGGCAGAGTGGCTGGTGGCAGCTGATTGGTTGACACAAGGGACCCAGCTCGGCAGCAAAACCTTGAAAAAAGGGACACTGGGAAACCAAAACAAAAAAATCAAACACCAACGAGATGGAGTGGGACCCAAAAAGTTACGTGGTGGGCCACATCTGGCCCCCGAGCCTCAAGTTTGACACCCATGTTTAAAAAACCATGTTGCATTTCACTATACATCTGCTTTTGTTTCTCTCATTTGACGACACAAAAATGAGTGTAAAAATCCAACGATTAACTAGCTCCTCTTTCACTGGTACACCTTCTTCATGTCGTCTCCGGCTCTCCCCGAACAAGGACCCGAACTAACGAGCTCGACTTGGAGTGGAGGAGATGAGGCTCACCTTGCCGTAAACAAACATCTCGGCGCTTGCGCTGCCTGCTGAGGCGGCTGATAAGTGGGGCAACAAAGTCAATTAGTTGTGTGATTATTAGTATGTGACAGGCGCCGGGGTCCCGCAGATTAACTCGCAAGCCTTGAAGGGATGGGACAACAATAATGGTGAAACATGTCCGTCCGAGCAGAAAAGTAAAGGTAGCAACAAGGAACAACAGTCTGTTCAATTAATTATGTTGAGTTAATGAAGTTCTGCTTGATTAAATGGCGACGCTGGCGAAAATGCCTCGTTTTTTTTTTTTTCCTGATGTGACGTCGCCTCGTTTTCTGAAGCGTTTATTGTCGCAGTTCTCTGTTGAAACATTTGCCTTGAAAAAGGGATGGTTACTTTTGTCATGACTTCATATGAAATTTGACTTACTGATTACTTGATGTTTAAAGTCACTTGACTCATTACTTGGTTTTGAAAGTCAAGATTGATTAGTTGCAATCCCAAGATGTTTATAAATGTCTTATTACTATTCTTTCTGCTGTCAGTTTTGTTTCTGTACTTTTTAGTCAGTCTTCAATTCAAATGATCACTCTTTAAGTAGGCATCTTGATTTTTTTTTTTTGTATATCACTACGGTAGAGTTTATTGCACTTACAGCAACATAACTAGTGTAGCTGTCTCAGTGTGTTGTATTTATATAAATTATTTGGCTCTCCAATAATGTTGGGTTGCTCTGGTGCGATTCGTTCAAAATGAACAAATCTTTTCGGTGTACGTGAGTGAATGGGGCACTTCCTCAATTGATTTTATTTTATTTTTTTTCATTTGAGCTCAGTCACGTGCATTTCATCAATCGTCGCTAATGACCAATCAGCAGCCAGCGTCAGATAGAAAGCTATCGGCACTCACGAAGGAATCAGTGAGGTAACTTTCGATTATTTTTGGTGAACTGATTCTAATGATTCGGTTCACTTAAAAGAACTGCCATGCCCATTACTACTCTCCGAGGCTAGCAAGCTTTATTTATACAATATTAAGCCATTCATACACAAGGTAACTCAATGTGCTTCACACAATTAAATAATAGCGATAATAATAATATAACCTTTAGCATTTACAAACAAAAGTATTGAAGACATTTAAAAGCAAAGTAAATTAATAAAAAGTAACTTACTGATATTAGTAAAAGGACATAGCACAAGGAACAAGATTTAAGAAAAAAAAATAATGCTTTAAAATACCTTAATCAAAGGATGAAATACAGCAGCTCAAATGTTTATTAAAAAAAACACACTTTATTGCGTAAATTGAAATATTCCAAAAAAAAATAAAAAAAACTCAGAATTTTGTGTCAAAACATCTTTTTACGAAGGAAAATAAATAAAAGTCACACACACTGTGACTCGGATAAGTAACTTAAATCCAATAACAAGTTACCCCAAAACGTCATCATTTTGAAGAAATGCATTTTTAAAGCAAGCATTCCCTTGAACTCTCAATCAATGAATGAAGTCTGTTGGCCTCCATTAACCAATCAGCTTCACCTTCACCCTTCCCTTGACGGAAGCGTATTGATTAAAGGCAATGTTTTATTTTCAGCCGCAGCCTGTAAAAAGAGTCGCTGATGAAGTGTCTTCTCATGGGCCCCGGAGAGCCGCAACTATTATTTTTGTACACTTCAGCGTGAGCGAGTGCCTCCCATGGCGCAATTGTGACCATTTAGACAGCTATTATATGAAATAATTGTCACGCAGGATCGATAATACATGTCCTCTGAAAGCCACCCATGCAAAACGTTTCACATGCAATAATACGCCGTTTTTGTTGTTTTTTTTTTTATCACGTTCAATATAATAAATGAATTATTTCTCGCAAGCGATTCAATGTCATTGACAGAATTGTTTGTTTGCACCTCGCTCATTAATCAGAAGTGCGTTTCTTCTTCTCTGCAATGATGGAACGTCTTCCATTCTTTTGTGACAAATTACTCATGCAATGTTTGCACTTGCAATTACAACTTAACAGCTGTTTGGGTAAATAAACAATGCATCAGCGCACGTGCGCCAGGCAAGGCTTCACGCCATCTTGACCTCAAGTTGTTTAACAAACACTCACAAAAAATGTCAAAAAAAAATGCCGCAGAACAAAATGAAAAGTGCATTGATTTAAAAAAAAAAAAAAAAAAGAAAATCAATTGACTGCATTTATGTTGTTCATGTAACGGCAAATGTATTATTTTATGCACACAAAAAAAAAGATGATGCTATTCTGTCATATTCATAAACTAAAACAGTAAAACCTCCTTCATAGCGGGTTCCATTATTTCACAGATTTTTTTCCACCGCCGTTTGTAATTATTTAGTTTTGCCTCCTGTTTACATTTGGTGTAATTCCACTATCAACCACAAGATGGTTGCACACTTTTTAGTTTCACACAGTGTACATTTGAAAGGGGAAAAAAAACTAAGAAATTCAGCTCATCCTAGTCTTTGCCCAAAACTGTTAAAACTGAAATCCTCTCTAATCCTGCTTTTTACGTGGACAAAAAGAAAGACAGACAGAAAATGTAGCAATACTGAGTACATAATTGTTTTTGGGGTTTTTTTCGTTTTTTTGGGGAGGATTCATTTTAGTACTAGTAGGTTTTTTTTTTTTTTTTTTTTTACACATTTCAGTGCATATTTGCACGAATGCATCCTGCGTCCCCCATAGTGCCATCCATCCTTGTCATCACCGAGGCATCCGACTGTACACTTCATTAAGAGTTTGCTAATATTTAAACAGGGAAAGCAAAGCAATGCAGCTTGAATCTGACCTCTGAATGTCAGCTTTGGGTTAACGGTTAACAAAAGGGCACGTTAGCCTTCGATATTCACTGAAGGATCATCAAGTGTGATCTTTCATGGGTTTCAAACGCCATTAGCCGAATTGGAAACGGCACTACGTGCAGTGTGCCATCATGTACAATAAGCGCTGATTTTTTTTTCCAAGTACTGTACTGCCAAGTTATCAAAACGGGTATTGTATGTAATTAAAAGTAACAATCATTTTTTTTTTTAAATGAAAATTTGACCCAAATGTTTGAATGCAGTTCTAAAAGTTTAAATGTGACTTTATTGCACTTTAAACTTAAATACAACTAAATTGTACTTCAAAAATGTACAGTAGTATATTAAAAAATATTCAGTGATTCTTTTTTGCACTACTAGAAGGAGTCCAGGTGCCACTGATGGTCCTCACACCACGCTTTGAGAACCGCTGCATTAGATGATTCAACAACATTGCCCCGAGAAACGCGCAAGAAACTCCACCCACGCCATTTCGTGGCCATTCATGACTTTCCAATCTATGGAACAAGCGTTCCATTGGGGTTTTGTCTCCAACCTGTTGCATAAATGAGCCGGTCCCGCTGAGAGGGCGCGAGCCGAGCTTTAATGAGTGGGGTTTAAGCCCCTCGGTCCTTTGACTCCTGCAGCCTCGGCTTGGTCTCCTAATGAGCCATCATCATGCAAAACTGCCAGCTTGATACACATTAATTGGATTTTCACTTTTTCACCAATTAATTGAGCAGCATTGTCATGTTGGCAACACTCCCCCCGCTTCTTCCTTCTTTTTTTTTTTTTTTGTACTCATTGGCTCAAATAGCCACTGTCTGGACAGGGGAAGCTTTTCTTTCCCGCTCTTTTCTTCTCTGGTACAGATCAGCTATCTCATTAAAGGCTTATGACATTTGGTGGAGCCAATCTCTTTGTGGAGGGAAAACAGTTTGTGTGCTGCTCAGTTGAAGCCGTCACATTGTGTTCAGCGACCTCCCCCAGCGCCCGGTGGGGTGGAGGGGCTGGTGAGGCAGACCACTTGCACCCTTGGAGGAGAGACCACAGGGTGAGGGGGAGTCATCTCACGCCGCCTTGTCTGACTAGCGCCCAAAACAGCAATATGGTGACTCACGCTACATAAAATGTGAGCATTTTACAGTTTGGCGAGAGTTGTTTGAAACCTGTGATCGGAGATGGTGAAAAAACTCTTGGAAATTCAAATACGGCCTCTGTTGATTGGAATATTTGCCGGCAGATGATTGCAGGGCTTTTGCAAGCTGTAACAATGAGGCGCTCCAATGCGGCCACGCCAGTTTGGAATCCTCACACGGGCAGTCAAGTCAGTCTTTTTTTTTTTATTTACCTCGTTCAGCCCCTTTTGCTCCATGATTTGCGCACACTCATGGCTGACAACGAGGCGCTCTAAAGCGGACACGTCAGCCATTGATTTTATTTTTCCTTTTCTCCATGATGTGTGCACACCCATCGATGACAACGAGGCACTCTAAAGCGACAGCGCCAGTAGACTAACCGAAGGGAAGCTTTCTTTTCGGAGTTGAGTCATACCTTGTTAGGAGGGATGTGCGTCTCTCCACTAAGAGACGATTCGATACAAATTGTGATCGGTATGAACTATTGAGTTCAATTTAGTGGCATTACGATTTGATCTGTTACGATAAGACTGTAGCTTTTGTCATGTTTATTCATATGTATCAACGAATAAAAGCTCTCAAGAGCTCAAAATATTCGACGTATTTAAATTGAAGCAACCAAACAAATTATCGGCATCATAAAAGCGATTTCGTCCTGATTTGCATTTCTTCTAAAAGACAATGTGATAATTCCGTTTGGTCACGTTGGAAATCACTTCATGATTGCTTGTGTACCTAATATTGTTGTAAAAAAAAAAAAAAAACACTTTTTTCAGCACTGGCAAGTGTTAAAAACGGCCTCACGTAATGGCCTTTCCCACCAAGAGATGATTGCACTCTCACGGCCACTTGTTAACTCCAACAGTGACAAAATAAAAAATGTGCCGCCGTCCATTCTCGGGCAGCCGGCCCGTTGTTTGTCTGGCCTCGGCCTCTGTGATGTGTAAGATTAATACTCTTGCCACACTCTCATAGAATAATGTCACTTTAATCTTGTTTGGGGCAAAATTCCAAGTGGAGTGTGTCTACTTGTTCCCCAAGATTACTTCATCTTTCTTTCGGCACTGGCGTGTGACTCTGCCGCCTGCTGTCCCCTGGCGCTGGATGTCCCATTACCCTTCGCACGCCTCAACTTTCTGCTGTTTGCACAAATGCTGGCCACAGGAGCCGAAAGCGCGTCGTGTTGCTATTGATGTTTTTGGGAGCGTCGCCTCCATATTGCTGCGCTCGTTCTGGGCCTCGATCAAGGAGGGCTGGCCCGGAGGGGGTGTCCGTATGCTTTGTCTCATTCCGTGGAGTTACTTCTATGTCATACAAAACACACAGTAATTGCATCATTAAATGCATAAGACGGTCATTTTTTTTTTTGCTTCAGTTCAGTGGACATCGTGCTGCTCCTTTTTTTGGGTTGTGTGTGCCTTGGCCACCTGGGGGCGGTATGATAAAGATATATTGTACGTGAAGCCAGTCTCAAATTCTCGGCGATTTTCTGTGATATTATTCATTCTTTGAAGAGGATAAAGAATATACACCCTTGAGTATTGTTATATTATCTGTCTACGTGTGTTGCTCCACTCTTCATGTTCAGGCATCCATTGCTTAAAGGGTTGAAACCACAATATCGATGCCATTCATTAGCCTCTCTTTGGTATTTCCCATTATTTGATAGCGCAATCATGCACTCGAAGGCAAAGTTAGAATATTTCATGCAAAAATGGTTTTCGTGTTCATAAAGATTCTGAATGTGTTTAAAGTGTGTGAGAAGTGTAAAACATTTTTTTTTTTTAATTCGGTGGTCTTTCGATATCAATGGATTTTCTCATATTGCAAGTGAGTCTAGAACGTTGTGAGGACCAAAACGGAAAATCTTTACAGGATTTTCTGATTGGTTTCACTTTGATTAAAAACATTCTGCAAGAAAAGCACTTTTGGTTTTGGGCTAAAAAAAGAAGAAAAAAATTCGGAATCGGAGATTTGATGTTTTTTGCTAACACACTGTGCCACCAAAGTTATCTGGAAAAATATACCTCCCAAAAATCTATATTAATGGTCATCAATGAAGCCTTGGGGAAACTTCAGCTCAATATATTAGTGTTTTGCTTTTCATGTTTTCTCTAACACCAAACAGGAAACCTTTGACCTTCAACAAAAAAAAAAAAAATCTGAATCAGTTTAATGTAAAATTGGCACCAAATATTCTATTCTAATCTATTATTCTATTCTAAAACACCATAGTTAAAAATTGCGTATGTTCAAACCAATTTAATAATTTCATTTTACAAACGTCCTCCATCTTATTGCAAACATATTATGCAGAAAGTAAAAGACGTTACGTTACATTAAATCTAAACCTTCCAACAACTGCTTCTTTAAAACACGCGCAGCAGCAACGCATACAACAACATTCACGGGGATGTATATCGAGTGAAGTATGTTAAATGGACTTACAAATAAGCAAAAAACTAGTAACGACTAGCGCATGTTTTTTGCTCATCAAACAACAAGACGCTTGTTATATGAGCCCTTTGCGCGGCTTGTATTTGTTTGCTCTGTCACCGGGTGGTTGACAGCGTTGCGTTAGCGCCTCTTTTCCACCGTGTTGACCTCATGAACGCGCCGCTGCGAGCGAGCAGTAAATCTCTAATGAGGCTTGATGTAAATACCACATCGCACAAAACCACATCAATCCCCCCCCCCAACTCATCATAGGCAACTCGCGGACACACACACACACACACACAGGAAAAAAAAAAGCAACTCGACCTTGCGCTCAATAGCCGCAGTTCATTCTTTTTCGTTATTGCTCATTGTCCCTTTTTTTTTCTTTCATTGCATTGTAAATTATTTATCTTGACTAGCATGTGGAGCTACGCTGATTTGGCTAATTGTATTGTTTATCGCGCTTGTTAGTGGAGATGATTTACATTTTATGGCCAATGATGTTAAATTGTGCGGCTTCTTTAAGTGTTGGAGGAATGTACAGTAGTTTGTGGGAAGAGCGCAGGTTAGTTAGTTAGGGGGAATAACGCTGAATATTTGGAAACTGTTGTTATAATTTATTTTAAAAATTATGATAACAGAATATGTTACTAGGTACCTTAAAAATGTGGTTATTTGTATATTGTACAATTTATGTCTGTATAGGAGTATATGTATGTAGTATTTTTAAAATTTTTATCTGTATTTGCTGTAAAAAGGATTGTGTCTCATTGTGTTAGCGCAATTGAGGCCAATAAATATATTGTTAAAAAAAAAAAACATAACAATGTCAAGTTGCAGATTTTGAAAAAAAATAGTCATATCACAATGATAAACCCCTCCCCTAAACGTTAACCTGCTCTGACAATAAGGTTGAATTTGAGTTGCGATCCTTACAAAAGACGTTGTTTGTCTAGGTAAAAAGTTGTCATTGTCAGAAAAAAAATATATATCATTTGTTCACGCATGGATGGAAATTAAGTGCTATTAAATCTGTAAATATATATATATTTATATTTTATATATATATATATGTCCTACATTTTTTTTAATTATTGTTATTATTCTTAATAGAAACGATTCATGCAGCTCATTCCAACATGAACAACTGAAACAAAATCTTAGTCACTGATAAAAAAATGGAAGAAGGGAGGCTAAGAGGTTATTGTGTGAGGAAAAAAAAGTGTTTGGATGGTTTTGTCTGTCATCGCAGTCGCACGACAACCACATTGTTTCACATTCAAGAATGCCTCGCGGTCCAAATGAAGCCTTGATCGGGTGTCGTGCTTTTTGGCGAGGAGGGAAAAGGAGGAAGTGAAGTTTTGTTGAAATAAACCGTCTCATTAATGCGCTGTCACGGCCTCCGTTGGACTCCCCCAACAAGTGGCGGTAATATGAATCGCAACTAAAGACACATCATGGAAAATGACTCCAAAGTCAACTAAGAGACACGTTACGGGTCGATGAATAAATACTCGTGTGTTTTATTCTGCTGTAAAGTAATGTCGAAGGAGTTAGTAAGGTCACAATGACTGAAATGTTACATGTGGTGAATTTGGCAAACTGCATCGAAACCACGATATAGATCTCGAATGACGTTATATATTGGAGAGTAATTCTCAGTTTGTTTGTTTTTGCAGGCGGCATTTTGAAAGCCTTTGCATCTTTTACCTTAAGATGGGTAAATACTTAATGCTGGCAACATTTGTCACTGTATGCAGCTGGCTGAACAGAATAGATTATCAGGAGGTGGAGGGTGTGTGTTGCCGAGTGTACGCACACACACACACGCATGGCTTCTCTTCCAATGGTTGCCAAACTGAAAGTCAGGGGACCTGCAGAGGTCCACAAGTTCAAAGTTCACACCTAATATGGTGATCAGATGGCTAATTAAAGCAACAACGAACAACCGACAAAAGGCGCATTAAAGTTTTTTTTTTGTTGTTGTTTTTTATGTATGACAAAAATCAAGTATTATTTTGTGAAATACATTTGTTAAAATCTAACAGTTTTCCCCTCTTTATTTTTTTTTAATTTAATACCATAGCTACTCAAATATACTTTTGCTTAAAACAATGCTATCGTAATGTCTTTATTATTATTATTTTTTTTTTAACCACGCAACAGCAATGACATAATTAACAGTGTACCAAAGTAGTCTACCAAAACTTTTCTTCTTTTGACTGATGAGTGAATTATATACAGTCCGCTCCATCAAAATCGACATAAATCCCTACATAGTGATTAAGGAGTAGAGGATTTATTTATTTATTTAAGCGTTATTTATGAAGTTGGGGCAACAGGCTCTTTGGCAGAAGATGGTAGCGTAAAATATCCATCCATCCATTATCCAAGCCGCTTAGCGTCACGAGGGTCGCAAAGCAAAAATAAAAGCAAATAGAAAAAGAAACTCTCCAGTGTGATATAGTTACATAATACATGACATCACAGCACAGGACGAAGCGACTTTAATTATTTGTTGCAGTAGTTTGGGGCAGAAAATCGACAAAAAAAAAAAGTGAACTAAAAAAGTGTTGTGAACTTGAGGAACAAAGAGGTTAATAAAACGGCTGAAACAGGGGGAATGTGGGTGGTGGTATGCAAGGTGAGCAGAAAGCAACAATATAGGATGGGATCTTGCTAATGAGTTTTTTTTTATCAAACATTTGTCCGCTTGAGTGAAGAGAGGACCGAGTGAATCATTCGACATTTTTATAGCTCACTTAAAAATCTGCTAGTACAGCCATAGTCTTGGTGAGAAGAAAAAAAAGATATTTGTATGTGTCCGAGCTCCTTCCCAATTACCTGAACTATGAATCAGGAATAAAAGAACGTGTTGTCGATGTTAATGGATAACTCCAAAGAACGACGTCTCCCTTTTCTTGGCAAAATGACCACAGGCGGCCAAGGAATTTGACGAGAGTTAACACTAGTAGCCCGTTCCCATACATATATTGTTATAGCCGCTGCGGCCGTGATTGAATTTCTGACCTTTTGCCGAAATGAGAACACGAGGGGGGTGGGCCGGTGGGAAGGAGGGAGGGAGGGTTGCATTTCAATTTTTGTTGTGTCATTGACGTCGTCAAATAACTACAGGCGAGGAAAGATCACGGCTCCGTTCAATTACTCTGCTTTGTAAAGGCTAAAGATGACTGTTTTGGACAAGGAACCTACAACGGTGGACATCGCTTCTTCTATAATAAATTGTTAAATAACTGTTGGGCCAATCAAAAGAGCACATTATGAAACATTGATGCCAGCTCACGCATTTGGTACATAACGCGTTCTTAAAGGAGGGATTTAACATTTATCACACATTATTGCAGAACAGTGGTTTTAATTTTAATTAAATCAAATAAATTAATATATTATACAATACAAAACAACACAATAAAATTTTTATAGCAAATGCGCTGTAAAAATAAAATAGTATTATATATTAATTAATTTATTGTAGGCCACTGTAACATTATGCACATGTTGAATGTTAGCATTGCACTTAGGTTTAGAGAAAATGGCTGAAATTAAATGTATTGCACATAATTTAAATAATTTTTTAAGTGCAAGAAATTATCAAAAATAAAATATTACTAGTAGATGAAATTCTAATCTATTGTACTTTAAAGTTAAATTCAATGGAACTGTATTTAAAATGTACTGTATTGTATCTTTAAAAAAACTTGAAGCCACTAATATGCGATTTAAACAGCACTGCACTTAAATCGGGAAAAAAAATAAAAATAAATAATGATTCATTAAATATATATATATCTTTATATATATATATATATATATATATATATATGTATGTATGCATGTCTATATATGTGTGTATATATCTTTATATATATATATATGTATGTATGTATGTCTATATATATGTGTGTGTGTATATATATATATATATATATATATATATATATAAAATAATTTTACACCCAGGGTAAATACAATTGAACTGAATTTAAATGTACTACTGTATTTAAAAAAAAAAAGAAAAGTTTAAACCTCTAATATTGTGTCAAGTCGAACGTGAGCACTGGGCTTAAATATTGGAACATGTGTTTTAAAAAAATGTATGTAAAAAGTTTTATTGTACTTCAAAATTAAATCATATAAACAGTTTAAGCCATTTAGCATCATGCACATGATTCTTTTTTTTTTTTTACACGTGCCACCAGGGTGAGCCCTGTACAGTCACCATTCTAGAATTTAAATTAACGATATGCTGTTGCACCTTAAACAAATGAGCTATTCCCAGTATTATTTTATATTTTCTTTCCATGAATCAAAAAAGAAAAAAAAAATAGAAAAAAAACCTTTGAGTTGTGCATTTCTGTCCAAAATGTGAAAGTAAACCCAAACTTTTTTCTCTTGGTCCTTTAAGGACATAAATGCGCTTATTAGTTGAAGTGGTATCGGCTCGTTGGAGGACAAACATCAACACAAGCTTCCAGACTCAGCCACACTTTGCCTTCAATGAAAGCACGATGACAATGAAGTCATAGCTCCCAGTATGTCCGCTCACATTAAAAACTGCTGACAGCCGAAGGGGAGCGTTGCCACTTTCATGTGGGCCGAACTCTCCCTCCGCTGGCCTGAGACTGTCGCTACTCACTCTTTATTAATCACATTTGAATACCACAGTCTGGCCCCCAGACAGACAAACCCCCGACCCCCATTTTCTTTTATTTCTTAATTTGACTCCCTCGCTTTATGAAAG